>NC_141689.1:564219298-564883295 GCF_964263255.1 Lissotriton vulgaris | reverse complement strand
TCCCCCAGAAGAACCATTCAGTTGGTAAACTCTAGGACAATCAATGTCAATTGATCAATCGATGTCTTTAAAATCAGAAGAGAGTGCTGGGGAGGAAGGGGCTTTATCCTTATTACATGTTCACTGCGGAATAACTTACCCTACCAGCTCAGAGCTCAGTCTAACCTGTCCAATTTCAGGAAACATTTAAAAACTTGGCTGTTCTCCCATGCGGTTTGATACAGAAATCAGCCCCTCTTAGAGGTCAATGTTTTGGTCTCTGTTCGTACACACCTTAATATAGCTGACATCAGCGCCAAGACGCCTTTGGCATTTGCACGCTGTATAAAATATTTCAGTTTCAATCAGTAAATGAAAACGAAAAAATATATGTCCTTTTGTAGGTGTGAGCAGGCATGTTGTATGCACGTGCATGCCAACAAAAGGACACAACGGCCTCATCATTGTGCCTTGTTTAATCACTAGAGCCACAATGAGTTTCAGCAAGCGTAAAAAACATTGGCAAAGCCAACAGGACTCACAGTTGACACCTATTGGCTTTGCTAATGCTTGTTTATTTTTTCTATTTAGTTATAACTTTCAATTTTCAGAAATATAAACCTATTAGGACACTGTAAAATGCAAGAGTTCAAAAAAGCTTCTATATTCAAATGGGGTCTCAAAAGAAACGAAATGTGGAAAGGCCTTGTAATTTTCAATAATACATAGGTCTTTGAGCCCACAGACCTCCTATGACTCCCTGAAACAATACACATGACCTTACGAGAAGAAGCATTGCTAATATGGTTTCATTTAAAACTTTTCAAACAATGCAGGAGGGAAGTGCGAGTTAGTGTGACCTCACATCACTCCATGAAGAGTAACAAGTAGGGGGCTGCTTTTCTAATGAGCAGCAGCTGCTTCTGTCCCCTGTACTTTTCTGGACAGATCAATGTTTCTTTTGAGCTATGGCTTTTTTCAAAGAAACGCTTTAGGCCTTTCCATTTGTAAGCATTCCAGGAGGGGCACCCCTCTGCCTTTACATTAAACCCAATGACTCCATTATGACGTTCAGGAAATAAGGGCCCTGAGACCATCTGGCAAAGCCAACCACATGTAGGAATTAGTAGCTTACCAAGGGTGCATGTTGCAGGCTGATAACAATTTCACAGCCATCCCGAACACCTGTTTTTGTTTTCTTAAATGAATGACTAGATGCACATCCACACAAGTAAACCACATACAGTATCTGTCAGGACTTTAAAGCAGATTCAGCACTGTCACCGCCACTCTGTGATGAGCCACTGACAAATGTCTTTGCTTAAAAAAAGTTAGCAAATTTGACAAAAGGCATGGACTGCGTCTGCTGGGGGCTCAGCAAAATACTCCAGATTACTAAGTGTCTTTGATTCTTAAAAAATAGCATTTTGAGCTTTGTGGAACACCAGGTCCAGGATTTATCAAAATTTGATGCAGCACAAAGCAGCAAGACAACTGTCTGCGCTGTGCAAATGGAAAGCACAGGATTGCACCCTATGTACTAATATATGGCGCATTCCTGCTCTCTCGCTGCACTAGTGCACTATTTTCTGCCTAAAATGCAGGAACTCTTGGGCCATAGTGCAAGGCTGCTTGCATTGCAGTCAGGATTGTTTATGTGCAGGAAGAAATAATCCTTAGAGGCCTTTTCCTCTTTCTAAGTGTGCTGCACAATGCAGCGCACTTAGAAAGAGGAAACAAGGAGAATTAAATATATTTCCCCTCATTGTACCTCTATCAGGAAGGAGTATAATTTTGATGCATTCTCAGGTTTACTTGTCTTAGTAAATATGGGAATGTGGCAAAATACATGGGTGGATGTGGACCTCTCACTCTCCACCCATGTAACACCTTCCCAAAGCAGATTAATGGAAGGCAGCAACTAGCAATGCCTTGTGTTGCTCCAGGTTTACCAAGCCATGCAGGGTATTGTAAGTTGGCTTTTCATGGTTTGGTAAATCTGATTTAAGGATTGCGTTGCACTTGGATCATCCTGCGTGATGTAAGGCAACCCAATCCTTTGATAAATCCAGGCCCTGGTGTGTCATAGTTACTCCGTAAGATGGTTCCGCTGGTTGTCTGAGCTCACAGTTATTGGAGGCGTAGCAGGAGATTGGTTTGCACACCAAGGTGCATTTTTACAAGAAACTGTCGGTGAGCAGTGTTATGCCAAAATTGGTAATGCCATGCTTCAACAGGTTCAAAATGCAGGCATGCGCTGTATGCACAAGAATGCGGTGCACCCCTGGGTTAACCCTAGCGCAAAAAGATATGCCTAGCACTAGCGCAGGCACCCTATTCCCATTTTGCTAGCGTTCCTGCAATGCATGGGCAATGGCTTATGTGCAAGAAGGGACACCTTCCTACACATAAACAACCGTAACAGGTGTTTTTCTCTATCTGTGTGTCCTCTAAAATGCAGCATATGTGAAAAGAGCAAAATACGAGGAGAAATAAAAAAAGTCTCCTCATATGGCCTGCTTAAGACCAGGGATTCCCTGGCAGTATTTTTGGCACTGCCCCATACCTTGTAAATATGGGTGCGTAAAAAAACAACAAGTATTGCAGCCGAACGCCCACTGCAACACTCCACAAGCCTTTCATGCAAAGTGCTGCATGAATAGGGCCATTATTTACATGGAAGTGTTAAGCCACGTTAAGTGGCTTAGTACTGCCTTGTAAATAAGGCAAATGAGTTAACGTCACCAGAACGCTAGGAAAAGTGATGTTCTGGTGGCATTAACTCCTTGTAAATATGCCCCACAATGTCTCTAAATGAGGAGATATTTTCTACACAAACCAGTCTCCCGTCTGCAGAAATCACACAAAATCTATTCATCTATATGCGAAAGGATGAAAATTGTGCGAATTATGCTTAACGTTAAATTCAGAAATTTAGCTGGATTGCATACATACAAATTGCCTAGCTTTTCCTTGTGAGTGGAAAATCCCTAGTATTATTTTGGCAATGACAAACAGCAAAACATTTTTTTTTCTCACATTGAACAGTAGGCAATCCACCCTAAATGTGTTTCTTCTCTTTTACATCCTATAATAATGATGGTAAGTTAAGAGTTCTTTTCTTTAGAAGTGACCCTTACGGGGTGTGTGGCCAGGGAGGAGAACCAAGCAGATACGTGTCCCCTGAGCTTCCAGATCTGGGGCAGTAATCCCCCAAAACAGTCACTGCACTGCCCCTTATGCTGTTTTAAAGAGCCCCAAATATGTATGGAACACAATGAGAGGTGAACTATGTGGGATGCAGAGGGATTGATCATGTTTTGACCATGGACGAGCAATGTGGCACCCGGCCAAAAACACCAGCCCATCTCCTGCAACTTGTTCTCCCTGACATCATTACAGCAGTGCATATCAGCAGCCTATTGAGCTCAAGCGGAAACTGTGCTTGTCACCCTGAGGAACCCGTACCAGACCTCGGACTGCTATGAGGTGAGGAGAGGGAGATGTACAGAGTACCAGACAGCCCAGGGGGAGCCTGTGGAGACCTTATAGGGGCAGTGGGAGTCCTTTCTGGAGGCCAGTGGGAGAATAAGTGATGCAGCCCTCCTACTGAGTGGTGTGTGAGGCACTCCAGCTGTCACCGGCCATGTTGCAGACCTTCAGCCATGCTGCGGCACTGTGCAACACTTATGTTCAGCAGATTCCCCTCCCTGACCAGTGCCTGCTGAGTGGCCATATCTTAACTCATTGAGGACCACACACCGGTAGTGCCCGGTGCCTACACTGCCTGTGAAGCCCCTGCTCATCTTTGAAGCCGGGCAGCCCCGTCGTGAGGCTCAGTACTGGGCATTGAGACCACCCAGATCCCACATCCCGTGTTTTTGCGACCCACCAGCTGGTGTCCTCCGCATTGATAGGCCCAGTAACACTATCTGCTGTGTTTCTGCAAACAATGAGCTCTCTATTTGCCCCCATGTAGGGGGCCATTAGTGACTGTTTCACAGCACTCATGGCGACCAATAGATTCCAATCAGGTAAGCCCTCCTCCATTAAGGATCTACTTCAAAAGGGGTACTCTCCATCCTCAGAGGGCCATGACTTGCGCCATTCGCAGTGAGCAGATGATTCCTCCGATGCTTAGCAACCTGCCACGATGAAAGATATCTAAAAACGTCTTACAGAATTTCAGAAGGACATCTCCTCCTTGAAACAAGACTATTAAAAAGCCATATTCGACTTGGAATGCTCTTTACTCAAAACTGAATCGAGACTGGCACAAGTGGAGTCCAATCTGGCTGATACTGTTCATGACAAGGATAATCACGGTGAACTACCTTTACAACGCGGGCATTACACCGCGATACATTTACATTGCGGTCGTTTCAACGGCTTGCGCTGGATGGCGCTATAAACTAAGGAATAGTATGATTTACTATTCCAACACCTTCCCTACTGTTACACACACTAGAGTTGGAATAGTAACTCATACTATTCCTAAGTCCATCGCCTCTAGCGCAAGTCATTGCAACGACTTGCATTGTAAAAACCACAATGGAACGTACCGCGATGTAAATGATTGCGGTTTAACGTCACATATTCAGATGATCACACATGTTGCCTGATGATGAATAATGATGATGTATACAAATTTATAGAGAGCACAGATGCTTCTAGGAGGAGCCTAGTGGTGCTGGAGAGCCAACAACAAATCCTGCAGGGCAAACTCAATGATAATTCACCAACTCTGGCAGCAGATGAACTTGAGTAATATGTTCAGGTGTTATTTGGCAATCTCCTGTACCTCAACACAATTTAAAAAGAGGGGGGGACTAGGAGCTATTTAGAAAAATTAATAAAGGTCCGGTACCAATGCTCCCAAGGACATCGTCATTAATACTAAATGGTATCAGTTCCTAAGACAGCCAGAAAGAAAACACTCTACTGCCATTTATGGTTGTGGGTGAGTGTAAATATAGTCTCCAGCGAGTGTGCGTGGATAGGGAGGATTCTTCCTGTATGTTCTTGTGCTCTCACACACCCTCGTGAGTGTAAAGCCTCATCATCGGGCTATGCTCCTCGTGGAGGTGGTGCTGCAATCCCCCATGGGCTCTTTGATGGAGATCTTTTCAGGAGGGCCCCAGTTGTGCATGTGGGGGTGTGGGCCAGGTGGGTGAGTGAAAGTGTAGATTAAAATTACTAATCAATACTCCGACAGGATGGTCGACATGTTTCACGCAACCAGTGGGTCCCTAATGGATCCCTGTGTGCTTCATCAGGACTGTGGAACAGACTTTGTCGGGAAAAAGAAACCCTATAATCCCACCATGCCTATAGTAAGGTCAGAGAAAAACGTCTTGGCATTCAAGACACGTATTATTTGCGTTATCAGAACCCAAACTTGATGGAGACAAAAAGAAAATAATAAAAGCAAGATAGATATTCACAACCGTTCACAATATGTTCTTTGTAAAACAGCATTTGTAGTGCAAAATGCAAATGATGCAGTACAGTACCATTGAAGTGAAACAGCCCTATTATGCATGACATTTCACTTGAATCATCATATGATAACTATTTGCTTTCCAAAAATCTGTACTCTTTCGCGGCCAGTGAGGAGAAACATTCCAACAGGTAGTGGTGTCACAGTGAGATCTAAAAAACAAGGGCTGACACCATATATCACGTTTGCCTCATAAAATTAGAATGTAGGCTAATCACATCCGTGACTAACCTCCCACTTGTTCCTAAATGGCACAGACCCTCATAGTAAGTGGACTCATGCAGGACTGTCTAGTCCAGACTGCTCATTGCACGTTTTAGTTATCAAACGTTATCTCAGATGCATGCTGTTAATGGTAACACAGGTGAGAAGAGTGTGACATGCACTGGTTATAGCGCTGTGGTCAAACTAGTGTGGCTGTGCTCTCTGGTGATAAGGTGATGGCAAAGTGCTAACAGGTGTAGACAGTTTCTAAGCACTCAAACTAGCAGTGAAGTGATCGAGTGTATACTGCGACAATGTTAACGCTGTGCGGCACAATGCTCCCACCGGTCATTATATTATCACAGCTTATAACAATTCTTAAATGATAGAAATAATCATACCCTCCCCTTGATGAAGGTGAACCGCGCCAACGAGTGATCAGGCTGGGAGTGGAAAACTATACATGAAGAATATCAAGATGTCGTGTACGGTAAAAATCCCTTTTTCATACGGTGTTAGCAGCAGTGGGAACTTACTGTGTCACACTCAGTTAGGAGCCTTAAAACCTGTCCGCCAATCAGGTTTCGCTGATAAATGTGTGTCAGGAAGAACCAGTAAATATAGCGGGAGTATTTCCTAATTAGAGGAAGAGCGTTGGTGTTCCAAATAGCCTCGGTTGAGCGCGATGGGACGTTTGTAGCACCCGGTAGCGCCTATCCTTGAAAGTCTACAAATGTGGCCTGTAACAGACATGAATAAATACTTTGATGATGGTGGGTGCTTATGAAAAAGCATAGGAAAATGTTCTAAAAGTGTTTTGACAGATAATCTCTCAGGTTGAATCCAGTCTCTACTTCAGGCATAATACATTTGTTGCGAGATATGCTCCCTTAGGAATTAACCACAGGCAATAGAGCTAATACGGTGTTGAGCTTATTATTGTGTGTGTAAAATGCAATAGGTCCTAACGCTCCGCAAGTGACTCTCATTGCTCGTGTGGTTTTTACTTCAGAACTATCTACTGAATGGAGAAGGGACTAGTTATCCCTAGCTTGAAAGGTTAGGTAGGCTAGTCGGCGGTAGTGGTATGTTCATTCACTGTACCGGAGTTAGTGATGGTGCTTAACAAGGTACCCAGGTAGCTTATTGAAGTGTGCCCAGTGTACGGCATTGGTTCTAAAACATCAGGGTGCCACATGTCGATTCTTCTCATCAGTGCAGAGAGAAGCTTATCAGTGTGTGGTCACGGAGAAGGCAGTTTTTCTGACAAATGACAACCCATGCACCCCTTATTTTTTCACCCTACCGAAAATTCACAAGGCGGTGAATCCACCGCCAGGGGACCCTATTGTGTCCGGCATTGGTTCTTTACTGGAACCCCTCAGTAAATTTTGTGATTTCTTTCTTCGCCCCCTCCAACATACTTAAGAGAAATCACAGAGGTCCTTAATCTCATTGAGAATTTTCAAGAACCTGGGTCTATCAATCTCCTGGTAACCTTGGATGTCTAGGCGCTATACACAAACATCCCCCAGGACTCCACAATTGGGGTCCTGGAGAGCGCCCTCCAGAATCTCGACCCACGGCCTTATCAAACACTCATCACCTTCATTTGTGATTGTGCTACCCTTGCTCTAAAAGAGAATATTTTCACTTTTCAAAAGAAGCTATAACATAAAATACAAGGCACCAGAACGGGGAGCCCCTTCGTGCCGAGTCTGTCTTGCTGCTACATGGCCAATTTTGAAGAGGAATACATTCTAAAAGCGACTAATCAATATAAACCGACATCCTACTGTGGCGTCACTATATTGATGACATCATAATGTTCTGGAAAGGGGAAGAGGAAGAGTGTCACAATTTCTTTGAATATAAAAATAAAATTGACCCTTTCTTAAAATTCAAGGGCGCAATGTCACATGACAATATCCCATTTCTAGACCTCCTAATTTCTCTACAGGACAACACCCTGTTGACAACCAACTACAGGAAACCTACTGACAGGTACAGCCTCGTAATGTACCAAAGTCACCACCGAAGGCACTGAGGAACAATCTACTAGTGGGCCAATTTCTATGCCACCATAGAAACTGTAATACCCTCAATGAGTTTGAGATAAAGGCCAAAACATTGTCTGACAATTTGACAGTGAGACAATACCCAAAAAGAATTATCAGACAAGCCCATAAAAGAGCTAGGAACAGCCACAGGGAGGCTCTTCTTGATACCAGAGAGAAGACCAAGACAGAAACCCTAACTTGTGTGACTACATACACACCCAATTCCAACAAAATCCAAAAGATTGTTAAAAAACATTGAAGGGGGGGGCGTGGCTAGCAGCCAACAAGATGGCTGCGTGGTGAGTGAGCTCCGGCAGTGAAGTGCCCCTTCCAATAAATCCGACCATTTATCCTGCCTTATCCCGGAGGGGCTGAGGCTCCCACAGTGACCAGGGTCCGAGCGGCGACGGATGCCGTGTCTCCGGTCTTAATCCGACACCCAGAGCCGAAGTCAGCCACGTCTGCTTAGCAGCGGCCTGCGGAGGAGGAAGCCGGGGTCTTGAGTCGCCCGCGTCCCCGGATGAGTGCCAACGGTCGCTGGAAAAGGAACGGAGGTGAGGGAGCCCTGCGCCTGCCCACCGAGGGGAAGACCTTATGGGCGGCCGGGCGCACTGCAGCTAAAGACGGCCTGCTGTGAAGGGGTCGGGACGGGAGGCCCAGGTGCTGGGGGCTGAGGAGGAGAGATCAGGGGGAGCGACTGAGGCCTGTGTTGCGAGGCTTGCACCAGGCTACGAGACCTGGAGGAAGACGGTGTCACTGCCTAGGGGTTTGCACCACACCGGACTGAACAGCCCTCCCCCTCCTCCCCCCTGCTCTTGCCACAACCGGACTATGACAGGCACATAAAGGCCCGCAGTGCCGATACTGGACTCTTCGGCTGGCTCCTCCGGCAGACCTCAGCTGTTGCGTGGTGTCTTCCCCCCCCCATACAACACCCTGGGGGCAGAGGTTGCAGACTCTGGGAACTGGGACCGTCACAACCAATTAGGAGGTCTGGACCCATTCACTTCCCCCCTGGACCTTGCGGTGACCCTCACCAGGACAGTGCCGGATGCTAGATCTCTTCTTCCCACTCCTCCCCGAGGTTGACGGACACACGGAGGCCTCCGTGAGCTGCAGGAAGCGATATCCTCAAAGTAAGATTAAAATTGCGACATTGCCAGCCGGAATCGCCTACATTGGGCCGCGGGCTGCTGCACAGCTGTCCCCGCCACAGCAGTAGAGAGGCACCATGTCAGGCAGAGGCACAAGAAACCAAAGCGCACAAGGCAGATTGGACAAGTATACCTATTCTAAAGACTTTCCCCCACTGCAAGAAGGGAAGAATCAAACGAACGTAACACAAGGGGATGACACAGGGGCTAAGAAGAAAGTAACTCTAGAAGACATAATGGCTGCCGTGTCCAATGTACAAACCACAGTGGGCTCCATTTCTGCAGAAGTGTCACTTCTCCGTGCTGATTTTTAAAAAATCACCACCAGAGTTGTGGAGGTGGAACAGGCGGCGAAAACCTTGACCAGTGACACAGCAATCCTGAAGAAGACCGTTTCACGTTTGGAGTCCGAAAATAAAATACTGATCGATAAGCTGGATGACCAGGAAGGGCGCTCACGTAGGGACAACGTTCGCATTTTAGGCATTCCGGAGAGTGAAGGTACCCAGCTATGGACCTGTATGTGGAAGACTTGATAAAAATTAGACTGCAGCCTAAGGGGCTCTCTGTTTTCTTCTCGGTGGAACGGTAACACAGGGTGCCGGGAGGAAGGGCCAAACCCGAACGCCCCCAGACCTGTACTCACTCGCCTCTTCAATTTTAGAGTCAGAGACGTCATTCTCCAAACGGCACGGATCTCCCCACCAATTCGCCTTCTCAACTCGTCCATCTCATTCTTTCCCGACTACACAGCGGCAGTGGCGAAACGCCGTCGCAGTTTCATCGAAGTTAAGAAGGCGTTACGTGACCGGGAGGTCCCCTACTCAATGCTGTTCCCAGCAAGACTACGAGTTGTAGCTGAAGGTAAGACATTCTTCTTCGAAACTGCGGAAGAAGCATATGACTGGCTTGAGGGATGGAGGAGACCGGGCAGACCCAGACGGGAAAACAAAGAACCGCTTCAACGGACCGACGACGAGGGAGGTGATAGTCAGGACCTCTTCACGCCAGAGCAAGACAACGCGCAGAGAGTGGGTGCGGGCGACCTTGGTAGTGGCTGAACTGAACCCGAGGACTGCACATGGCAATTTAATCTCCTGTTTAATACGCAACAGCTTTGTTTTGACTAGCCGTCTCTGGACACTGGACAAAGGCGAGCCCGGCTGATTGGGAGGGGTCACATTCACGCTTCGTACCCCCTTCACGCAAGTACATTGTTGTAGGTTGGGTTTAAGCACCCTGCTATGTTGGGGTGGCGGGCAGTTCAAAGTCCGTCAGGCAGGGAGGCAGGGAGGGGGGATGTTTTTTGGGAGTGGTAAGCTCAGAATTTCTATATGTTGTATTCAGTTTACATCGGAACGGACCTTGTAGGGTGGTTTTTGACGCAGGTCAGATCTTTGCATGACACTAGTGAATCGTACTATCCAAAAGACATCCCACACTTTGATGGCGACGATCACAAAACACACTAGTACCCGGATAGAGGACTGCACAGTCCCTGTGCCACCACTCACATTACTCACATGGAACGTCCTCGGGTTGGGGACAGAATTAAGAGAGGCCTGGTGTTACGAGCCCTGAAATGTCAAAACCCTACACTGGTGTCCCACCTCACGGGTCCAGCATGTAGAGCAATGGACAGATGGGGTTTCCAAATGGTGGTCCACTCTGAATTTACCAGTGGATCCAGGGGTACGGGCAATTTACTGCGAAAGAACTCCCCTTTCTTAATCTTACAGACTAAACACGATGATCAGGGCAGGTTTGCGGCAATACACAGGCAGTGGGAGGGCAGATTGATGAATGTGGTCTTGGTGTGTGTCCCCCCGGCGCTACAAAAGGTGGCGCTGCTGGCCCTCAGTGAATTTCTGTTATCTCTGCCCGACGGAGATATCCTCATTGGTGGAAACTTTAATACCACAATGGACCCATGCATGGATAGACACCTGGTGAGGGCCCCATAGGCCGAGGTCTCCCACTTACAGAGTTTTAGTGAAGCACTGGGGTTGGTAGATGTATGGAGACGTAAACACCCTATAACAAAACAATACACCTTTCACTCCGCAGCGCACAACAGCATGTCTAGGATAGATTACGTCCTGGCCTCAACATCCAGTCTCTCCTGCGTGGACCACATCACCATAGGGCCCAGAGGGATCTCTGACCACTCCCCAATAGTCTTCACATACTCCGCACACCACACGTCCCATACACGACTTTACCCAATCTACCCAGGGTACCTGCAAATCCCGCAGATAAGAAAGGAACTCCTCAAGACCACAAAACACTTCTTTATTGAAAACATGACCTCAGTCAGTTCACCTGCCATACTGTGGGAGGCCTATAAAACGGTTCTCTGGGGACAGGCAATTGCATCTATCACTGGCTACAAACGCACAAAACATCGAGATCTTTCGACACTAGAACAAGAACTGCAGGCAGCAGACACTGACTACACCACTAATCCTACACCTGAAATGGCCCATACTCTTCATCTCAAACAACAACAATACAGAGAACACCTCCGACAAGATACATTGACCGCTCTAGCAGCTACCAAACACAAAATTTATGAAGTGGGTGATAAAGCGGGGAAGCTCCTGGCCTGGCTCGACAGGAGAGACAGGGATGCTCGAACTATAGCGCCACTCAGAACAACAGAGGGAGGTCCTACAACAGACCCGGGGGAAATAGTAGGTGTATTGGCCAACCATTTCCGAACCGTATATACAGCGCACTCTGACAGCACGGTGGTAGAGGCTGACATTTTTTTGTGTAGAATGGAACTGCCTCGCCTTGCGCCCGAAGCGTCCATAAAGTTCGACCCAGACCTCACGATTGGTGAAATATTCGCGGCGATACAATCACTACAATCCGGAAAGGCTCTGGGCCCCAACGGGATCCCGCTGGGGCTCTACAAGGTCATGGCGGACACTCTCTGCCCCCATTTGCTTAACATGTACAACGACTGTTTAGAACAGGGTGGGCTGCCTTGGGACCAGAGGGTATCTAAGATTGTGGCAATTCTAAAGCCAGGGAAGCCCCCAGTAGAATGTCAATCATACCGTCCCATATCACTACTCAATGATGGCGACGATCACACCACACACTAGTACCCGGATAGAGGACTGCACAGTCCCTGTGCCACCGCTCACATTACTCACATGGAACGTCCACAGGTTGGGGGATAGAATTAAGAGAGGCCTGTTGTTACGAGCCCTGAACCGTCAAAACCCTACACTGGTGTTTGTACAGGAGACCCACCTCACGGGTCCAGCATGTAGAGCAATGGACAGATGGGGTTTCCAAATGGCGGTCCACTCTGAATTTACCAGCGGATCCAGGGGTACGGGCATTTTACTGCAAAAGGACTCCCCTTTCTTAATCTTACAGACTAAACACGATGATCAGGGCAGGTTTGCGGCAATACATGAGCAGTGGGAGGGCAGATTGGTCAATGTGGTCTCGGTGTATGTCCCCCCGGCGCTACAAAAGGTGGCGCTGCCGGCCCTCAGTGAATTTCTGTTATCTCTGCCTGATGGAGATATCCTCATTGGTGGACACTTTAATACCACAATGGACCCAGGCATGGATAGACACCTGGTGAGGGCTCCATCGGCCAATGTCGCCCACTTACAGAGCTTTAGTGAAGCACTGGGGTTGGTAGATGTATGGAGACGTAAACACCCTATAACAAAACAATACACCTTTCACTCCGCAGCGTACAACAGCATGTCTAGGATAGATTACGTCCTGGCCTAAACATCCAGTCTCTCCTGCGTGGACCACATCACCATAGGGCCCAGAGGGATCTCTGACCACTCCCCAATAGTCTTCACATACTCCGCACACCACACGTCCCATACACGACTTTACCCAATCTACCCAGGGTACCTGCAAATCCCGCAGATAAGAAAGGAACTCCTCAAGACCACAAAACACTTCTTTATTGAAAACATGACCTCAGTCAGTTCACCTGCCATACTGTGGGAGGCCTATAAAACGGTTCTCCGGGGACAGGCAATTGCATCCATCACTGGCAAGAAACACACAAAACATCGAGATCTTTCGACACTAGAACAAGAACTGCAGGCAGCAGACACTGACTACACCACTAATCCTACACCTGAAATGGCCCATACTCTTCATCTCAAACAAGAACAATACAGAGAACACCTCCGACAAGATACATTGACCGCTCTAGCAGCTACTAAACACAAAATTTATGAAGTGGATGATAAAGCGGGGAAGCTCCTGGCCTGGCTCGACAGGAGAAACAGGGATTCTCGAACTATAGCGCAGCTCAGAACAACAGAGGGAGGTCTTACAACAGACCCGGATGAAATAGTAGGTGTATTGGCCGGCCATTTCCAAACCGTATATACAGCGCACTCTAACAGCACAGTGGTAGAGGCTGAGAATTTTTTGTGTAGCATGGAACTGCCTCGCCTTGCGCCGGAAGCGTCCATAAAGCTCGACGCAGACCTCACGATTGCTGAAATATTCGCGGCGATACAATCACTACAAACCGGAAAGGCTCTAGGCCCCAACGGGATCCCACTGGAGCTCTACGAGGTCTTGGCGGACACTCTCTGCCCCCATTTGCTTAACATGTACAACGACTGTTTAGAACAGGGTGTGCTGCCTTGGGACCAGAGGGTAGCTACGATTGTGGCGATTCTAAACCCGGGATAGCCCCCAGTAGAATGTCAATCATACCGTCCCATATCACTACTCAATGCGGAATCCAAAATATTAGCTAAAGTGATTGCTAACAGGCTGCAAGTACATCTGCCCGATTTGATACACCCGGACCAGTCCGGCTTAATGCCTAATAGGAACACAGCGCTTAATATTCGGCGTCTACATAGTGCATTGGCACGTAAACATGCCCTGTCGGAGCCATCGGCTGTCCTCTCCTTAGACACCAAAATGGCCTTTGACATGGTGGACTGGAACTACCTCTTTGCGGTTCTCCCACGCCTGGACTTCGGTCCAAGGATCTGCGCCTGGATCCGGCTCCTTTACACGGATCCGGTGGCATGTATTACGGTCAACGGCCGACTCTCGGGCGCTATGCAACTGGCGAGAGGGACTCAACAGGGATGCCCTCTGTCGCCGCTTCTATTTGCCCTAGTGTTGGAACCCTTGGCGATATGCCTTAGAACAACTCCTCTTCTACGCGGTATAACATGGACAGAAGGCTGGGAGGACCGAGTATCCCTGTATGCAGACGATATCCTGGTGTACCTAACGGATCCGATGAGCGCTCTGCTGACCCTCTTCGAGATCTGTGCTGCCTTTGGAGATGTTTCGGGCTACACCATTAACTGGGCAAAGTCAGTACTGTATTTACTTAAGGGGCCGGAACCCCTGCTCCCCCCCCCACTGCCCGTTGCAAATATCCCAGGAATCATTTAAATACCTGGGTATACATATAACGACGGACCCGCTACCGTCTTCTCCAAAAAACTGGCGCCCCCTCTGGAACGGCTGCATAGGGACGTGTCGCACTGGGAATCACTGCCCCTCACGATGCTTGCCAAGGCTGCGTTATTCAAAATGATGGCATTACCCCGTTTTTTATATGCGCTTGAAAGCATGCCGTTTCCTGTACCTCAGCAATACTTTCAGCAGATATCGGCACTGGTATCTACACTTCTCTGAGGCAATAAGCCCGCACGCATTGCGCAAGCCAAACTACACCGTGACTGGTATGACGGCGGCATAGCACTGCCTAACATACGACTCTACAACTGGGTGGTGCAGCTCAAAATGATAAACCAATGGGTACATACCCCACACACTGACCCCGCCTACAAGGCGGACAGGGCACAGCTGGGAACAGACAGTATATTAGCGGCCCTATATAATAAACAACGGGCGGCGAAGCTGGAAGGGCCCACAAAACACACAGTCATGATATGGCATACAGCACAGGCACACTTGGGGTGAAAGAGGACCATCACAAAACTCACACCCCTTTGGGACACAAAACAGCTAGGATCACTTAGGAACACCAGAGGCTTTGCACAATGGGACAACATAGGAATCTCCCTAGTTGGCGAGTTATGGGATAAGGGCACGGTCATCTCTTTTGATCAGCTGCAAAGGCAATACGAGCTGGCACCTACAGAGACATTCCGTTACATACAAATTAGACATGCACTCCTCACGGCACTTCCGCAGAATGCCGACATACCTGAATCCTCTCCCTTGGAGGATAGATTACTAACAGATTATATGCCAAAACGTGCCATTTCGTTCACGTACCGTAAGTTGATTAATAACCAACCAGACCCCACAACAGCACTGAAGGAAAAATGGGCGGCTGAGGTTGAAGCTATGGACGAGACTTAATGGCAAGTGACGCTGGCATCACCTAGAGAGATGGGATACCCGGCCCAATTGCGGCTTATCCAGCTTAAAGTCCTTCATCGCTCATATCTCACTCGAAACACGCTTCACAAAATAGGAAGAGCCCAGCATCCATTTTGCCTAAGGGGATGTGGAAGTGAGGGCTCCTTTTTTCATGCGATCTGGGATTATCCGGTACTAATTGACTTCTGGCGCAAGATCCTCCGTACAGTGTCACAGACTCTAAACGTTTCCATGTTGCCTGAACCTCAAAGAGATCTCCTCAATGTTTGGGAACCCAACGACTTAACGAGATATGGGCAAATATGGGCGACGCTCGGCATCATGGTGGCTAAACGCAATGTGGTTCAGATATGGGGGTCAGCGGATTTGCCCTCATTGGAGGCTTGGTGCAAGGACATGGACATTACCATGGTCACTGAAAGAACTGTGTATGTTAATCTCAAATGCCTCCGAAAATGGACTAAAATATGGACTGCCTGGAATACTTACAGGAGAGATTTCTGTGATCCTATACCTGAATCTGATGATGATAGCTCAGATGAAGAATCTGATGATGAACGTTGAGATGGAATGGGTCATGTGTGAAGGGGTCTATTTCTTGATAAAGGAGGGAGGGGGGAGTAGCGATGCTCTGTTTTGCTCGGCTGACTTGCTACTCATTGTAACTCAAATATTCATAACTGCACAATGTCTTTCCGATGTCTGTTTTCATCTTAATAAACAGTTTTCAAAACATTGAAGGATACTATAGACAGAGGGTTTTAGACTGGGACCAGCACCTCTATTTGCATTCAAATGCACACAAAATCTAAAAGCTATTCTGGTGCATACTCGCCCCAAAAATACCCCCAGTCGAAGGACATTACCCATGTGGGGCTGTGAGGTCTGTCTCCAGAATAGACTATCCAAAGAGATAGATTTGGGTATGACGTGACCATGGCAGCAGAAACGCCATACTATCTGCAACATCAATCGCGTATATCTGATCAAGTTCCAGTGCTCAATGATAATATCAATGAGACCAGTGAAGGTCAGCATCGGTGAACATAAGAGAAGGATCCGATGCAGAAGAACCACTACCAGACTACAGAATCACTTTCTGGAGAAAAATCACCCTTCAGAGAATCTCAGATGAACCATAATCGACTCAAACCCTAATTGGACAACTTCTGCATTGTTTAGAAAGGCACAACTTTGGGTGTTTAAGTTACAGAGTAATGTTGGAGGTTTAAGCGATGATATCCCTTTCGTAGAGTTGGTGTATTGAAGTCTCATGCCATAACCATCACTGTATCCCCCTATCTATAGAGAAAGCATTGACCACACACTGATAAACCTCTCAATGCACTGATGAGAAGAATCTACATAGGGGTACCCTGATGTTTTAGAACCAATGGCGTACACTGGGAACACTTCAATAAGCCACCTGGGTAACTTGTTAAGCACCATCACTAACCCCGGTACAGTGAATGAACATACCACAACCACCGACTAGCCTACCTGACCTTTCAAGCTAGGGTAACCAGTCTCCTCTACCTTCAGTAGCTAGTTCTGATGAAAAAACAGCACAAGCAATGAGGGTGCCTTGCGGAGTGTTAGGACCTATTGCATTTTACACACACAATAATAGGCTCAACACCCTATTAGCACTTTTGTCTGTGGTTAATTCCAAAGGGAGCATATCTCGCTAGCAATGTATTATGCCTGAAGGAGAGACTGGACTTGACTTGAGAGATTATATATCAAAACACGTGTATAGCATTTCCATATGCTTTTTCATAAGCACCCACCGTCATCAAGGTATTTATTCATGTCTGTTACTCGATATCGGCCGTATTTGTAGACTTTCAAAGATGGCCGCTACCGGGTGCTACAAACATCCCGTCGTGTTCAACTTACGCTATTGGGAACGCCAATGCTCTTCCGCTAATTAAGAAGTACTCCCGCTATATTTACTGGGTCTTCCTGACACACATTTACCGACAAAACCTGATCGGCAGACAGTTTTATAGACTCCTGACTGAAGGTGACACAATAAGTTCCCGCTGCTGCTAACACCGGATAAAAAGGTATTTTACCGCGCTGACATCTCGATAGAGAGTAATATGCCGGCACTGTTGTGTTTCTCTTTATCCTTGTATAGTTTCCCACTCCCAGCCCGATCACTCGCCGGTGCAGCGCACCTTCATCAAGTGAAGGGTATGATTATTTCTATCATTTAAGAAATGTTATAAGCTGTGATAATATAATGACCGGTGGGAGCATTTTGCCGCTCAGCGTTAACATCGTCGCAGTATACACTCGAGCACTTCACTGCCAGTTTGAGTGCTGAGAAACTGTCTATGTCTGTTAGCACTTTGCCATCACCTTATCACCAGAGAGCACAGCCACACTAGCTTGACCCCTACTGTTATAACCAGCGCATGTCACAATCTTCTCACCTGTGTTACCATTAACAGGATGCTTCTGAGTTTGAGATAAAGTTTGATAACTATAGAGTACATTGAGCAGTCTGGACTGGACAGTCCTGCATGAGTCCACTTACTATGAACACAAGATCTGCACCAATTAGGAACACGCCGGAGGTTAGTCATTGATGTGATTAGCTTTCATTCTCATTTTATGATGCAAACATGATATAAGCTGGTGCCTGTTGGAATGTTTCTCCACACTGGCCGCTACAGCATACAGATTTCTGTAAAGCAAAAAGTTATCGTATAATGTTTTACGAAAATGGAAGGTAAACAAGGAAAAGAAGTACAAACGTTAATAAGGAAGTCCTTCAGGTTTCTTTTATTCTTTATAATAAAGCATGCAGTCAGACATCAGCCAAGGCATTTTGTTCTTTAGTGCAATATTGGTAATTAGCAGTGGTCTTATCGCATTTAAGTCGTGAAGGGATATTAGTTGAATCCCTACGGGTAACCCTTTGGTCAGAGTTCCAAAACATTGATAGCAGTATTCTCTATCAATAGTTATTAGGGCTATACGCATAGGTATGATACTTGCGCAGCGTACCTGCTTTCTACGACTCCGGGACCCTGCTGATAGTCTGGGCTGGAATCGATCGACTGGAACTCTGACTGCGCGGCCTCCAGATGGGATTTCCTGTAATGCAATATTTTTCTGTATCACATAAAATTATTTTCTGGTTTCCAGTGGAGCACAACTGCGGCAAACTCCGGAAGTGTAATGCAGAAGAAACTTACATTTATTGAACGGGGATTGAGGTGCTGAACTAAGGGTCAGCTGCAGTTTTTAGAGTAATCATATGATGATTTAATTGAAATGTCACGCATAATAGGGCTGTTTCACTTCAGTGGTACTGTACCGCATCATTGGCATTTGAACTACAAATGCTGTTTTACAAAAAACATATTGTGAACGTTTGTGAATATCTCTCTTGTATAACTTTTTTTTGTCTCCACCATGTTTGGGTTCTGAGAACACTAATAATATTTGTCTCCAACGCCAAGACGTTTTCTCTGACCGTACTATAGGTATGGTGGGATTATAGGGTGTCTTTTCTCTGATTCCCAAATTCACAATTTCTGTTTCACGGTCCTGATGAAGCGCACAGGGATCCATTTGGGACGTACTGGTTGCATGAAAAACGTCGACATATATTTTTTATGGGGAAGTCCAACCAGACAGTTTTTTACCCTGATACACGAATAATTATGCAGCAATAGAACACTGAGTGTGATAGAAGCGGGACACCAGCCGGTGTCCGACTGACACACTAAGAAAACATACAACATGAAAAAATAGCAGGCAATAGCAGGACATCTGATTAGGATAAAGCATAAACCAGATAATCTGTAACATACACATATGCAAAGAAAAGTATAAAACAATGTATGCATTTAGTGTAATGGTGTCGATGACGTTTCGAACCACAATCAATAAAGGTTCATCCTCAGGACAGAGGGTAATTGCCTTAGGAATACACATTTGTAAAGATATCACTAATGTAAATATGAGTATGCCATACCTTGGGTAGAGAAGGGAGACATAAAAAGATAAAGACATGTCATTAAAACCTTGTTAAAACTGCGTGCATAAATTGCATAACTCATACCATGCCAAAGTGCTGACGGCAGCAGGGTGTGGTACATGCTAGGTGCAGGCAGTGTAAACAACGAAAGGAGCAAGGCTAGTGGCGCAACGTAACCACAGTGCTCGAAGGTGACTCTGGTTGGTGAGAGCGGGGGTGCAATGGTGAATAAAGTTGGTTGCGAAGTGAATCGGCAGAAACCAGGAGTGCTGGTGAGTGCAAACACTGGGATGAAAGGGAGTGGGGTGTGGGCTCAAGGACGAGTGGCTTACCAATTGTGTAGCACTCAGATCAGGAGAACTTGTTATATTTGGTACATTTGTTTTGCTCCAAGGCAAAAAAGTAATCGATCTAATTGGGGGAAGAAAAGGAAAACGTGAATTGACTGGACTGCTGCCAAGGTTGCAGGTCTGTTAGAACGAATATTACCTTTGAGAGTGCCCTCGAAAAGTCGGATCTGTGAATTGGGAGTACGAATTTAGAATTAGGGTAATACGGCTTACCCGAAGCAGATCCAGCTAACCATATGCCATTACCCATTTTTAACCTCACACTTCACCCCTTTTCTAACACTGAATTGTCGTTACTAAACAAGGGCCTCTCATTTGTTCCGACGATACGTCCTAATTATCTGGATGTCCAGACCGAGCTATTAAGGTTCTTTAGGAAACTGAGACTACATGCTTTTTTCCTACTTCATCCCAAACCAGTACTTATGCCAAACACCCCATTCCGACCTCCTTCAACTTTCTCACCAGTGGGCAACATGGTGCCTCCTGAGATATTGACATTTGAGAAATTGGTCTTACAGGACCTCTCCAAATTAGAGAAGCAGCATACCTTCATTCCGTACAACATAACCTTGGAAGAGAAAAAAGCACTTCTTAGCCTCAAATTGAACTCTGACTTAATTATTAAGTCTGCAGATAAAGGCGGCGGAATTGTACTACAAAACCTTGACACATACAAAGCAGAAGTCCTTCGACAATTGAACAATCCTCACACTATTTCAAACTCCAGAAGAACCCAATAGTTGAGATACAAAATCTAATAGGGTCAGTCACTAAGGAAGGCCTAGATTCAGGCTTCTTAAACAAAAAAGAATATCTTTTCCTCAATGCCAGATCTCCACGCACCCCGGTTATTTACACACTACCGAAGGTGCATAAAAATGTACAGCATCCCCCCGGCAGGCCCATCGTGTCAGGCTGTGGGTCAGTCTTAGAGCCTTTGGGCCTTTTTGTGGACCATTTTATTAAAGATTTTGTGCCGGCCACCCAATGCTACATACGTGACAGTACACATATGATTAATATGATAGAGGAACATCCATTCGATTCCACGTCCAATGTACTTTGTACTCTGGACGTGGAGTCATTATACACAAACATTCCCCAGAATGACTCTATGTTAGTCATCGAAAGAGTTCTCAATAGCCGTCCAAGACCCCATTTCATACCTACACTATTCATTCTCCAGCTTTTGGAAATCTGTCTTTCCAAGAACTATTTCTTGTTTGATGGCCAGTATTATGGCCAGATCAAGGGTACATCCATGGGGGCTGTTTTTGCTCGGAACCTGGCAGTACTGTACATGGACAACCTTGAATGTGGGCGTATCTTCACCCCGTCTAACCCTTTCCATAGTGGCATTGCCCTATGGAAAAGGTATATTGATGACATTTTTATGATTTGGAATGAATGCGAAGATCTACTACCCCCATTCCTACACTGGCTCAATTCTAATTGTAGTGGTTTAACTTACACCCTTACCACTAGTCGTACAAACATTCCCTTCTTAGATCTAAACATACAGGAGAAAGAAGGTGTGCTCATCACTAGCCTCTATAGGAAACCTACAGAGTGCAATACTCTATTGTGTTATAAGAGTAATCACCCAAGAGCACTCCGTGATTCTCTACCCTTTTCACAATTCCTAAAGCTTAGGAGAAATTGTTATCTAAAAGAAGATTACTTCAGAGAAGCTCATTAACTTAGTGCTAAACTTAGCGCCCGAGGTTACCCCCGCAGATTAATAAAAACTTCGCTAAAGAGAGCGTGGTTTTGTCCTAGGGAAGTATTATTGGAATCCAAACCAAAAAAGACACAGAACCGTTTGGTCTGTGTTACCACTTTCTCTCCAATATCGAATTCCCTCACTAAGAGCATTAAAAAACACTGGCCCGTGTTGAATGCTGACCAACTACAACTAAAAAAACCTATGTTTGTCTTCAAAAAGTCCAAGAACTTAAAAGACCATCTGGTGCGGGCAGCATTACCCGCCCCTGTAGAAATGACCACAATTGATACACTCTGGGGACTGCCAAGACTTACTGGACATGTCAGATGTGGTAACTGTTCCATGTGTGAAAGCACTATAGAAGGCAAAGAGTTCATGTACAAAGATATTAAATATGAACGTAGAGAATTCACAAATTGTAACAGCTCAAATGCGATCTATGCAATTTTTTCTCCTTGCTCTATGATTTATATAGGACAAACAATACAAAAGGCACGAACAAGGATGTGCCAACACCGGAGCAGGAGACGTTGCAGAACTGCGAATGCTCCCCTTGTACAGCATTTCACTGAACAGGCCCACACAGAAATGGATTTCAAATGGACTATCATCTGCCTTGTCAAACTCCCTAGCCGTGGTGGCAACCTGCAACAACTTCTGAATAAGGAGGAACTACGATGGATTTTGAAGACAAAAAGTCTTCACACTGGGCTCAATCGGACTGAGGATTGGACCTCTTTGATCTAATGAACTGACTCTATGGTCTCAAACTGATTCCTTTTACTGATTTTAACTGGCGCCTACAAACACAATTGTATTCCCTTTTTGGTATATATGCAAATAATTCTAAATGTTATTTCCAAAAATCGTGAACATGTGTTATAAATTTATTATTCATGCTGGCATTCTGTGACTGTATGCCTAGAGTGAGTTGCACGTACCGGCATGCATTCCTCGTCCTTCACTCGGTTAAAAATCAATGCACCTTTAGTTCGTCTCATTGTTTACAGTATCAAAGCCCGTTCTATGGGTTTTGTTCCCATTCCAAAATGGCCGACAGCCTTTGCCGTATGCCGATTGGTTCACATCCCCCACGCGACTCCCCTGCTCACCATATCGCGCCCTGCCTCGCAGTGCGCGCCGTGCAGATTCTCTTGCCAGCAAGAACTCCCATCGTGGACTTGCACGCTGTATTACCAGGTGAGACCCGTCTTGGCTCTATGTTTAGCTCTAATTGATATGGCTAAAGAGTTAACCGGCACACATGCCGCCCGCTTGTCTGTTCATCTTATTCCTCTAGACCCGGATACCAAGAGCGACTCGCTTTGGGTAAGCCGTATTCCTTTGCAAACGTCACCTTTAAGGCTATCACTTTGTCGTTACCCTAATTCTAAATTCGTCCTCCCAATTCACAGATCCGACTTTTCGAGGGCACTCTCAAAGGTAATATTCGTTCTAACAGACCTGCAACCTTGGCAGCAGTCCCAGTCAATTCACGTTTTCCTTTTCTTCCCCCAATTAGATCGATAACTTTTTTGCCTTGGAGCAAAACAAATGTACCAAATATAACAAGTTCTCCTGATCTGAGTGCTACACAATTGGTAAGCCACTCGTCCTTGAGCCCACACCCCACTCCCTTTCATCCCAGTGTTTGCACTCACCAGCACTCCTGGTTTCTGCCGATTCACTTCGCGATCAACTTTATTCACCATTGCACCCCCGCCCTCACCAACCAGAGTCACCTTCGAGCACTGTAGTTACGTTGCGCCACTAGCCTTGCTCCTTTCGTTGTTTACACTGCCTGCACCTAGCATGTACCACACCCTGCTGCCGTCAGCACTTTGGCATGGTATGAGTTATGCAATTTATGCACGCAGTTTTAACAAGGTTTTAATGACATGTCTTTATCTTTTTATGTCTCCCTTCTCTACCCAAGGTATGGCATACTCATATTTACATTACTGATATCTTTACAAATGTGTATTCCTAAGGCAATTACCCTCTGTCCTGAGGATGAACCTTTATTGATTGTGGTTCGAAACGTCGTCGACACCATTACACTAAATGCATACATTGTTTTATACTTTTCTTTGCATATGTGTATGTTACAGATTATCTGGTTTATGCGTTATCCTAATCAGATGTCCTGCTATTGCCTGCTATTTTTTCATGTTGTATGTTTTCTTAGTGTGTCAGTCGGACACCGGCTGGTGTCCCGCTTCTATCACACTCAGTGTTCTATTGCTGCATAATTATTCGTGTATCAGGGTAATAAACTGTCCGGTTGGACTTCCCCATAAAAAATATAGTTCCATTTGGTCTATGTTAATTTTTTTGTATAGTTTCTTTTACTAAGGACAACAAGTCAAATCAGAATCCCTGGGCGCACACTCACCATCCTTTCGCACCACTATAGGTTCACAATCAGACTTTATCAGGAAATACAAGTAAAATATATTAAGAAGACTAGATATTAATTTCCACAACAAAATTGGAACGTTCACAGTCTAATTTTAATCAAAAACACATTACATAAAAAAGATTTAGCGCTTTACAACACAGTTAAAAAGTTTTTTCCAAAGAAAGTTTTCTTTGAAAAGGAATAAAATACAACAATTAATTATAACATTTCATAGCACATATTATCAGAATCAAGTTAAAAAACGTGGAGAGATACACAAATAACATTTCGTTGAATCAAAGGTGACACATGAAAACAAATATCTGAAAACCTAACAAGAAAAGTTCCTGGCAGGAGAAACATAATTCTATGCCCGTCCAAGAAAAGTTAAAAAAAATCTTAAGAGAGATGCAGCGATATGCTACAAGGAGTTGAAAAATAGAGAAGACACCCCATATTGGGGGCACACAACATATGAAAAAAGGATAAACAAGCTTCCGGAATTGAACCTAGAGGAAGTATCCCAAGTACTACGATCATACCGATCCGGATACTTTCCCATATCTATGAGGGAGAGGATGCAAGTCACCACGCTTTGAAGCAAATAACCCCAATAACAGAAGTCCTGAGGAAGGTGCGACAACATCTTTTGTCCTGCACCGAAACGCGTCGACGCATTTTTCAACACAGAGAATCCAACCAGGCCTAGTGAACAACCGATATACATGTATCTTTGTTACTGTTGTTCATTTGTGTATAAAAGACTATAAGCCTTTGGATCTACTCACTAGTAGTGGCAAAGACAACAAGAGGCCACAGATAATAGAAGGGGTTTCTTTTCTTGTTAGGTTTTCAGATATTTGTTTTCATGTGTCACCTTTGATTCGACGAAATGTTATTTGTGTATCTCTCCACGTTTTTTAACTTGATTCTGATAATATGTGCTATGAAATGTTATAATTAATTGTTGTATTTTATTCCTTTTCAAAGAAAACTTTCTTTGGAAAAAACTTTTTAACTGTGTTGTAAAGCGCTAAATCTTTTTTATGTAATGTGTTTTTGATTAAAATTAGACTGTGAACGTTCCAATTTTGTTGTGGAAATTAATATCTAGTCTTCTTAATATATTTTACTTGTATTTCCTGATAAACTCTGATTGTGAACCTATAGTGGTGCGAAAGGATGGTGAGTGTGCGCCCAGGGATTCTGATTTGACTTGTTGTCACTGTACCCTGTTCCCTGGTGATAGTGGGGTACCCTCTCCCTTGATACCTCTTTTACTAAGGACCCCTGTTCTTTATAATATAGTACCGACCCATGGTCCTTAGCCTATTGCGCCTTGGGTTCCCTTGTCTTGTTCAAATAATAGCATGAAAAACGTCGACCATCCTTCACCTTTGAGTACTACACACTTTTTTCACCAATTCTACAACAAAGACTAGTGTTCATTACTATCACAACAAGGAACACATTCTGATGGTGGCTCGATGGCAGGAACTGCTGGTATTCCTAGGTGACATAATTCTCTTATTCCAAGATGTTCCCGACCAAATGCTTGTGCACCATCAAGAGTGGTGTGAGAGCACAATGCACCTGCAGGAAGAAAAAAACTCTTGCTGTTGGGGTTCCCTTTCAGACTGCTGTTTACAATTAAGGATAAGTGCTATGTGTACTAAGATCTCCAGGAAAGGAAGAATGAACTCGGCTTCTCCTCCTTGGCCCCAGCAATCTCACAGATCTCGGTGGGGACTGGCGTTTTCAGCCCCAAGGAGACAAAGTCACCTTTAAGACAAAAGAGCTGCTCATTGTCCTCATAGGAGGACACACTGATTTGAATTGTAATTGTTTTCACCACCAATGCTTCTATCGCAAACTCACCAGTTGTTTTCCATGTTGTATGGGTAACTTGATTGAATTGCATTGCATGTTTCACCACCCTCTCAGATCCATCCCCCTTATTGATGGATTTCTCCTCATACTTGCCTTTGATGTTCACAGACAATCACCTTCTGATGCAGCACTCATGGCCTGACTCTTTAACAAGAGCTCAGTGACCAAATATGCTGCTCTTCTGGCTCTCTTCTTTTGGTTCTCTCCCTTTATCCAGACCACCCATGAGACTTGGGGCACCCACTCCAAACCTTCTGATTCTCCACATATGATGCCTCTCCACAGCAGTAAGCCACATCAGGTTCTCTGCAGAAACTAGTCCTTAACCCAATGTCCCTCTAGGAGCCCTTGAGCTCTACCCCAGTCCATAAAGCAATGTCATATGGCTTACAGCAATGACGCTATTTAAAATGATCACTTATAATGTTCAGGCCTTTAACTCCCCTATGAAGTACAAAGCCAAGCCTTGCTTCAGTGGTGGAAACACAAGGAGACGGACGTTGCCCAGCTCCAAGAGACAAACTTATTGCATACAGACACAAAAAGACTGCTCTCCTGTTGACTTTCATGATAATTCCATGCATCTAATACCCAGACAACAAGAGAGGTATTAATCCTTATTCAAGGATGCCTTACTTACCATATAGAAGACACACTAGAATATCCTGAAGGGAGCTGAGTGGTGATTAAGGGTAAATTATGTCCCACCCGCCTCTGTATATTTTCACGTAATGTTCCAAATGAGGACTGAGACGGATTCTTTTGTTGTCATTTTCCATACTGTGGCTCACTTTGTGGAGGGAGAGATTATTCTAGGGGTGACTACAGCATTCCCTTGGCCAGCCCCAACGACCTATCTCATCTGTGACATAATGTCCCATTACTATCACCTTCGTTGACACAGGGCCACCAACTTTAATTTTGCTGATAGTTGGTGTTTCCACCACCTGACTAACCAGGACATGAATGAACATAAGACATACTAATGACTGGATTATTTCCGGGTCACTAAAACATTACTATCCCAAATGTTAGACATTAGTATTATTGTCCGTTCCCTGTCATATCATGGCCCTAACTGGCTTTTGATGACTCCCCAATATCCCCAGAAATGTTCTTTCCACCCATGGCTGATAAATGAGGTGACTTTAAGCTGTCTCGACCTAAGAGACAGCATAAAAGATACAAAAACATTACTTCACAGAAAATGACACAGGTGAGGTTCTCAATTGGTGTTATGGGATGCTGCTAAAGTGATCATTAGGGATGAACTGATCACCCACACAGGTGCTTCTGAACACCTCTACAAACAAAATAGGGTGGATGTTGATGCCACTCTGGGACAAGTAGAAATCCACCACAAGCAGAATGGGTTCTATGTCTTATTACAAGACCTTTAAAGGATCCGCGGCCAGCCAGAACAGTTACAGATAGGCACCTGGACACCTAGCTTGCCACTTGCCTGTGGCCTCCAGTTCTTGATTGTTCTTGATTGTTCCAGACTGATCCAGTGACACCGCAGCTGCCCTGATTTTACAGCTGGGGGTTTCCTGACTGGGTTTTCCCACTCACCATTCTTCCCACCAACAGAAGCTCCCCCACCCCAGGACTTTCAAATGCAGGCATCCCAAAGACAAGCTTGTCTGTGCCAGTCTGTGCCTGGCCGGTCCCCAGCTCCATGACCCCTGACAGGAAACGTTGTTTACAATGTTGTGTTTACACCGCACAACCTTTACCTCACAGCCATTACAACGCAAGTCATTACAATGACTTGCACTGGATGGCGCTCTAGGTTAAGGAATAGTGTGATTTTCTATTCCACCACCTTCCCTACTGTTACGTGGGCTGGAGTTGGAATAGAAAATTATAATAATCCTCAATCCAGCGCCCTCCAACGCAAGTCTTGCTTTGTAAAAACCGTGATGTAAAGTACCGCGATCAAACTGATCGCGTTGTACTGTCATACATCCCCCTGACCCTCCTGACCCCCAAAATACACCGAGCTCTACACACTTGACCCAGGACACCACACAAAACACTGCCACAGTGCCGACCCACGCTCTACTGTAGGACTTTTCACCTGCACCCACTGCCACTTCACCAGCTACTGCACACACATCAGCCCACCGACCAGCCCCACGCTGAGCACACCACAGACACCACCTGAAAAAACAAACCAACTCGCAGGTGTCCTTCTCAACACATGCTCACTATGCATGCAACCACTGAATTATGGGACCTCATTGCCCCACTAGTCTTCCTCACTAAGACCTGGCTCAACCCCACATCCACCCCAGACATTGCCGCAGTGATCCCTGATGGATATCAAATCACTAACCAGGACTGCACCAACACACCATCATCCACAAAGAGACCATGCAGTGTACCACCACCACCGACATCACCACCACCCACATGAGACATCTGATCTTCAAACTCCACATGGGCGTCAAGACAACCATTAGAGGCACCCTCGCATGCTGACTCCAGGCCTGCGTTATAGCTTCTGCTACACCGTCACTGACTTCATTGCACCCTTAGCCCTAGACTACAATGACTACACATTCCTCAGTTACCTAAATTTCCACAATGATGACCCAAATTACAAAAACACTGCACACCTCCTTGACAGTATGAGCAGCCTCAAATTGACCAAGATCCTCCACGACCCTACATACACTTCAGGACACATGCTGGGCCCAATTTTCACCACCAGCAACTACCTCAAATACAGCCATGTCACAGAGCTAACATGGACTGATCACTCCATCGTCCATTTCAGCACCTCCAGCCCCCGCACTGCCACCCCCAAGATGAACAATGCGCCCCACCTGAGGAGGAAAACAAAATCTGAGACCAGCTGGAAGAATGCACTCAACACCTCCAACCCTGTTATCACCACCAACCTTGAACAGAGAGTGAAATACTGAAACGCATGGATCACCAATTGTGCAGACAGCATCATCTTAATCAAGAGCAACATCCAGAGAAATTCCTGCAAAAAGGCCAGCTGGTACAGCCAAGAACTCAGAACAGTAAAACGAGACAGCAAACAGTTGGAGAGGACATGACCCACCTGCAAGGACACCTCAGACAGGGCAGCCTCAAAGATCTCCCTCAAACTCTACCATCACCTGCTAAGGGCAGCCCTTGCCGCATGAATCAAAACCAGTGGCAACAACAGCAAGGAACTTTTTAACATCGTTAAGGAATTCTCCAACTCAGCTGCCAGCGAAAACAATGCCACACCCTCACAGGAGCGTCCGACAACCTCACCCACTTCTTCCATAACAAGATCGCAACCATATACAGAACCTTTAAATCCCAACCCACACCTACAGGCTCCCTCAACAGATACGCCACCACTATAACCTACACAAACCACATACTCACCACCGGAAACATCCTATCCACCATTAAATCCATCCACTCTGGAGCTCCAACAGGCCTATACCCGCACCACATCTTCAACCCCGGAAACAAAGGATCAGCAAGGAAATAACCACCCTACTGAGCACCTCTATCACCATCACAACATTTCCAGATGCCTGGAAACACGCTGAAGTCAGACCACTACTGAAATAAATCTCAGCAAACCCTAGAAAACTTAAAAATTGCTGGGCAATCTATCTACTGCCATTCCCAGAAAAGGAACTGGGAAATATCATCAACAATTAACTTGTGGCACACCTGGAGCATCCCCAGCTACTCAAAACCTCCCAATCCAGCTTCCTCAGCAATCACAGCACTAACACTGCCCTGATCACAGCCCAGACAACATCCAATCCCTCCTCAAATGAGGAGAAACAGCAGCTTTGTTCCTCATCGACCTCTCGGTAGCCTTCAACACTGTAGACCACCACACGCTGATCGAAAGACTCCGCCACATAGGCATCCAAGGGGACTTTCGCAGATGGATCACCTCCTTCCTCACCTGAAGAACCCAGGGTATCCACCTCCCACATTTCACAAATGAACTGAAGAAGATCACCTGTGGTATTCCCAGGGCTCATCCCTCAGCCCCACGCTCATCAACGCATTTATGACCCCGCTTGCCAACATCATCAGATCCAATGGTCTCAACATAATTTCCTATGCAGAAAATACCCAACTCATCCTCTAATTCACTGACGACCCAACCACCACCAGAACCTGCTTCCACAAATGCATGACAAACATTGTTGACTGGATGAAGAACAACTGCCTGCAGCCAAACACAGACAAGATGGAAGTACTGATCTTTGGCAACAGCAGCAACACATTGAATGACTCCTGGTGGCCATCAGACTTAGGACCCACACCCATTCCCTCCAACCAGACCAGAAGACTTGGAATCGTCAATGACGACAAGCTCACCATGATATCATACATCAACGCTGTCTCCTCTGCCTGCTTCCTTACTCTGTGCATGCTAGTAAGATCTTCAAATGGCTACTCCTACATGTGAGATGCACTGTGATACAATCCCTCATTACCAGCTGACTAGACTATGGCAACGCCCACTACATAGGAAGTGCCACACACTTCCTACAGAGACTTCAGACCATACAGAATGCTGCAGCTAGACTAATCCTCGGCCTTCCCCGGGGAACCCACATCACAACTCACCTCAGGCAACTCTACTGGCTCCCCTTTCAAAAGAGATGCCAATTCAAGCTGCTGACCCACGCACACACAACTCTACACAACCAAGGACCCGCCTGTGTTTAACCATCTCCTGAAATTCCACCAATCATTGAAAAGACGACACTTCAGCTCCCTTTCATTTGCATATTCTCCCTGAATCTACTGAAGCAGCAGTGGAGGACTCCCCTCCTCCCTCATCGCAGTAAAGACCTGGAACAGCCTCACCATGCACCTCCGGACCATCACCTCACTTCCAGAATTCCGAATGGCCTTCAAGACCTAGCAGTGTGACTAAGCTTCTAGGACCTGCAATCGCCTGGATACCCTAAGGGTAATTAGCTGTGCTTTATAAATCCTGATTGTTTGATTGACAGATGAAAGATATTGCTATAAAGCTTCTCTACATTAAACAAACATACTATGAGAAGGGTGATAATGCAGATCGCTTGGCTTACAAATTAAGTCTAGCTATCACTAGAAACCACATTTTGAGCATCATAAATATCTACAAGCTAGCTACGTCTGAGACATTTGAGATCTTAGTTGTGAGGTAATATGAATTTTTATGGTCAATTGTGTCCCCTATCGTAGACCCCAACGGCTCCATGTACATGCTTCTAGTACATGTAAGTTCCCTCCACAACCAGCTATGAAGACGCAAATACATTTGCGTCCAACGTTAACATGTCCTCTTTCAGATCCACCATGAATGGGTCCGATATTCAGTTCCTAAGTGTGCCTTGCGAACGTCTTTACATGGTGCACTTTCACGTTTTTCGGTCCCTGGCGAGTTGGGCCTTGCTTTCTGCCATTCAAGCTTTCTCCTGCTTTCTGCCTCCGGAAGCTGCAGCCTGGACCTGCATCTGTATCCATGAACTTTCACTCACTCCCTGCGCGGCTAGCGGAGCCTGGCTCAGCCTGCCGGCCTGCCAAGACTGTATTCAGCCTTCAAGTTATCTGCTCCGCTCCTCGAAAAATACATTCCTGTCTAGTAGTTTAGGTAAACATCCTTCCCAGCTGCAGAGCAAAGGGCCCGGCCTTTCTGTCTCCATTCAAGAAATTCATAGCCTCCGTTACCATGGTAGGCCCATGGCCCCCTTGCTTCACACGTAGACACGCAGTCGCATATGCACGCATTAGCAGTCAGTATAGAATAACCTCTGCCCGAGAGACCTTTCCTTCTAGATAATACAGTTCCTCAAACACAAGATATTAGATATGATTTGGGATTAGGTTGTTCTGACACTCCAGACTGTTGTCTCCACATGTAGGGCTAAATGTCAAGTCCCCTTCACCCTCCAGTTACACGTCAATCATACGTCATGCTGCTGCGCGCGCATCTCTGCCATATGTTCTTGCTGACTCTGCAGGATCGTTCTAGTGATCCACCCACTTATGACACCTTTATGTGACGTTTCTTGCACACACCTCCGTGTACGCCCTAGTGCACGCCTCCTGTTACGTATTTCTGTTCTTATCTCGTTTCTCTCAGCTGTTACGCCTTCTGCATTCAATGTTACTGTATGAAATAACTATATATATGATTACCTGTTAATAAATCATTGTACATGTCCATTGCAATTCCTACCCTGAACCCTCGTGGCGATGGGTCATGCTACCATTGGTTCGAACCAATTCCTTTTTAAGGAATAAAACCCCTTTTAAACCTCAGATACCACGGATTCTGCCTCTTCATTTTGACTGAGTTATTCTTATTGAACTTTACCGCATAAATTCCGTATAGGTAATTAAAATTTACCACAGTTGTCTTCCACTAATATTACTTTGATCTGTTTTCCCACCAGTAACTCGATGAAACAATCCAATATGCATACTTAAATGACTTTGACACCCCCGACCTTGCAGCTGACTTTAGCTCCCTAGTGAATGATATCACTCCAGAAATCTCAGGACCCTGATGGCTTCTTGGGCTCTTTTTACAAGGCCGACACCTCTCTCCTCATTGCACCCCTCACCAAGGTGTACCCAAATGGTCACAGAAAAAAGCCAGATTCTCATATTGCTCTGCTCCTTAAACCTGACAAAGATCAGCAGCTTTGCTCATCCTACCACGTATTACGGTGTTCTTTAAACCTGACAAAGATGCTCCGCTCCGTTCATGGCATTTTTAAATTGTGATGTGAAATTGTTCATGTCCATATTAGTTCAGAGACTTCCCAAATACTGGCCGACCTTCATCTCTCCCCAGCAATCTGACTATACTAAAAATAGACCAGCATCAGACAGTACACTGCTCACAGTTGCTTTGATGGAGGTGGCTGAGAGGCTTAAACTCCCGATGGTCCTTCTCTTGCTTGATGTGGAGAAGGCCTTTGACCAGGATGATTGGCCCCACCTCACCAAAACACTAAATAGGGCCCGATTGGACCTTAAAATGCGAACCTTCATTCAGGTAAATTTCAAACGTCCTTCAGCAAAAATTAAGATGAATAGCAAATACACCTCACCCATATCGATAATAGAGGCACGCGGCCTGGGTGCCCATTATCTCCCCTCGTCTTTGCTCTCTGAATGGATCCCCTCATATCCAAGATACTAAGTAGCCCAAATATTAGTAGTGTAAGGGTGGGGGAGACTGAACAGAAGTTAGTGTTATTTACCAGCGACATCCTTTGCTTCATAACCAACTCTGACCGCTCACTCCTGGCTCTACTAGAGTAATTAGACCCCTTTGTGGCGGTCTCAGGCATCAAAATAAATAACTTTAAATCCCAAGGTCATTGAGTGGCAGGACCCTAATGATAGATGAGAGACAAAATACAAGCAGCAGGGTTTTCCTGAGGGGAATCTTCCATCAAATATCTCGGATCCACCTGCCAGCACAAACTTGATCACTGTACAATTGCAATATTCCTCCCCTCCTGCGAACCCTATTCAAAGACCTTTATCGCTGGGGTAAATTGCAAATGTCCTAGGTTAGACATCTAAATAGCTTGAAAATGTACTTAACGCTTTGTTTACTGTATAAACTACAAACATTGCCCCTGACTATCCCCAATCTAACTCTGCTACACATCCACCAGAGTAGCACGCTGAACTCTTTTTCTGCCTATAGACAAACTAGGGCTGGGATTTCGGGCTAGATGTATCAAGATACACTTTTGCGATTCTCAAATAGCGATTTTTAAGGAATAGCTATTTGAGAATTGCAAAATGGTATGTATGTAGAAATTCGCTATTTTTTAGCAGTTTCTTAAAATTCCTTAATTGCGATTAGCAAATTGCTAATCGCAATTAAGGAATAATTTCCCATTAATTTCTATGGGACAGGAGACCCATAGGAATGAATGTGAAATTATTCTGAATTTGCGATTCGCAATTTGCTAATCACAAATTGAGAATAATTTCATGGGTGCAAGGGTGTCCAAAGGACACTCTGTTGCACCCCTGAAATAAGCCTAGGTGCACATGTGGTGCACATACATGCCTTAAGGGCATGTATGTGCATCACATGGCACTTTGAAAAATGCAAAAAGGGGCATTTTTCAAGAAATTAGCGAATTACCACCAACTTGAAGTTGGGGGTAATTTGCGATTCCTTAGGGACAATTGGCAATTTTTTTGCATCATACATTGCATTTAAGGAATCGCAAATTTTGCGATTCCTTACATGCAATCGCAAAATAAGGAATCGCAAATTTGCGATTCCTTATTTTGCACAAAAATTTGCTAGATACATACCATTTTGCTCAAATGAGTTCGCAAACGCCGAATTTCGGCGTTTGCGAACCCATTTGAGCTTCATACAACTAGCCCTTCATGATGTTTTCGCATATACTCATGCAAACCAGATAAGACCAGCTTTAGAATGGAATTAAAATCCAGACAGCATGCCATAGGTAGTGGTAGAATAAGTGTTTTCCAACATTCCAGTCGAATGCATCCTATGGCTCTCACCAAATCGAACTGGAGATAAACAAGCCCTTCTTCCAATTATGACAACATTTGACCACTGGAACTCCTTAATACCTAAAAAGGCCTTTCCCAAATACCCCTTTTCGTTAATGCCTTTAATAAACAACCCATATTTTCCTCTGGAGATATCCGCTCCTCACTTTGCAACCTGTATTACCAGTAACCCCTTTCGTCTCTTACACTTGAGTCCTCACATACGTTAGCATGTCACCATATTCTTCCTGGGTGTTCACTTGCTGTTAGTGTCTTGAAATGCAGTCTGCAAGAATTTGGAAATTGGGCCAGTTAGGTCACATGACAAGAGTATGTGTGCAGCTTGAGGATCCTCTTTTCAATCTGTAATGAAAGTTTTTAAGCAAATCCTAGGAAAAGTGGTACCACTGGAATGCGGTGGAAGTGAAAATGTCACCACCCCCCTAGAATGGAGATTGTCTCTTTGTTAAATATGTGAACACATACTCACCTCACAATCAAGGATTGACTAGGGTAGACCGTTTGGCCTTATTATTCAATAGGTCATTGCTGCAGTAGCACTGCTCCCAGGCCTGCGGGAATGACATTGACTGCAATCTATGTTCCTTTATTTTGATAAAAGTATTGCTAGATGGTGGATGTGGACGGTGCCTCATTGATGTCATTAAACACATTGGCCTGCTCAGTTTTAAATATCCAGGCATGTCTTCTGCCAGTAGATCGATCCGTGATGGGCCACTGACTCACAATAATTTACCATGCCTGGAAATCTTCAAACGTCAGGTACTTGGGGGGAGGAGCCAAGCAGGCATTCGAAATGGCCGCATAGACGCTCGGCTCCGTGAGCCCTTTCGCCCCACACGGCTATCCTGACGTCTATCCTGAACCAAGAAGGCATACTTTAATAGGAGAAAGAAAACGAGCACCTACCGTTTGCTCCTGAAGCTCCTGCGTGCAGCAGATCCTGAGAACTGTCCCGACTGCTCCGCGGCCTACGCGGCGATGAGACCGGGGCGCTGACTTGGCAGGGCCTCCGTCCACAGCTGCAGTACCAGCGGCCGTTGATGGCGGTAGGGGGCCTGTCGGTGGGTGCTGTTGACATGAAGGACCGCTGCTAGCGGTGACCCTTGAGGGGCAGTGTGGTGGCACAGGATCGGAGTGGGTGCATGACTCCTGCCCCCTCCCCAAACTTTGTTGCCCGGGCACAGCCAAGGAATGCCCCCGACATAGGCGGGCGACTCCCGGGGCCCGGCAGGGATTTTAGCCTTTTGGTGGCTCTCCTTTCAGGAGCCTGCCTCACAGTTTTTTCCCCGGGGACGCATCCCGTGGCACACTCGCGGTGATGCCGGGTCCCTGAATGTGGTGAAGAGGGACGGGGCCAACTGGATCAAGATGGCGGCTCGTGCCCTCCTCTACGGCCCGCGTCCACGTCAGTCGGCTGTTGCACGGATGGGGCCGGGATGCTCGCAACATACGCAGGAGTTTACATCCTGGGACGTATTGGCTGCCCTAACAGTGTTTGCAAGAGACCATGGTTTGCCAAGCCTGGGACCTGGGTGAAAGAATGGACGCCATTGCTGTCTCGCCGTCTCTGGCGGCCATGGCCTGATTCCAGGGGACTGCCGATGAACTTGCTGCTGAGTCCATGGAGGGAGTTCCAGCTCCGCAGAGGCATCGGGAGCCGCTTGAGGACCGGGCTCCCGTGCCCGCGCGGACCGACTTGATTGCTCGTATGGATGTCTCCTTGGGACACATGTCCAACTGGCGGCTGGGGATGGAGCACTGTTTTCCCTCTTGGACTGGCCTGGTTATGTCGCGGCGGTGGCCAAACTGTGTGACTCTCCTCTCCTGGATGGCGTTGTTATCTGTGAGCTTTGGGAAGTACCCGGGACCGGCGTTGATATTGCCTGATATTTGCTGTCTATACTTAGATGGATTTGGATTGTTGTGCTCTTCTATGGCTGCGCCCCAACCGGACCACCCATATTGTTTGGACACTCAGGACTGTGCTTTAAATTGATTAACTTCTGGCGGTACTGCTGCCAGACAGGGTCAGGGATGATGTGATTCATGGTCTATTGGCTTTATTGTTGGCAGACGGTGCAGTGGGTATGTTCGATTGATATTTCATTGCTATTGTGCTCGGGATTTGTTATTCTTCATTACAGTATTGCTTCCTTACTGAGATTTCCGAGGTGTAGGGGTGAGGGGCGGGGATGGGTGGCATGATGAGGGCCCTCCTCCGCCTATTTTCTTTTCCTCTTTCCACTATCTTTCTATATTTCGGGTCTCTATTAGGGCGACAGGCACGCGGCTGGGGGGTAGGCCATGGCCTTCTGTGGGTGTGCAGGGTGGGGGGTTGCGGGTTGGGTGTTTTGTTCGGTATTTGTTTCCATGGCCCTTTAGTCTTTCTACTCTTTTTAGTGTCGTCGTCGCTCCTGCTCTTCGCGGTCTGTTTGGTATTGAGGGGCAGGGTTAGACTTGCTATACGCTGGGGTTGTGCCTGCATTTCTCTTGCTTTGTATATCTTATCCCCCGATATTTCCTCTGTATTAACTCTGTTTGTAGATATCCTGATTCACACACTATTGCGGGACTGTGTTCGACTGTGCGACACCTCTTCCTTAGTTCCCTATTTGAAAATGAACCTCTAAATCCTGATTTCAAGTTGTTGTGTCCGATTACAAGCTAGGTACTGTTATTTTATGACCCCGGGACTCGAACTGCTATAACTATACATACTGCTTGCGGTGTTCTCGCTCTGTTTAGCGGCCGGCCGGGATGGTTGTAGGCCCATACTTGTAACTGCATGTACTACAAATAAATGTTCGCAAAAAAAACCAAAAAAAAACGTCAAGTACTTTTCAAGGAATTTGATCAAATGTTTACATCTTTACCTTCGTTTTGATATGTAATACCAAATAAAGTAATGTTTGGCGGGAGAAATCTGGACTTTGTGATAGGACAGGCAAACATACATTTAGCCTTGTGAATCCTGCTCTGAAGTTCTCATTTATTAATTCTATTAATCTATTAATGTTACATGAAGCAGCATTTAATCAATTAAGTTGTTGGCTTCTTGTGTCCATTCTAGGACGTCTTGAGTAGAAGTACAAAAGTCTTCAGTGTCATTAATAATGCTAAAGTTTTGCGTTCTTATCCAACAAGTACTGGCAACATTATGATGTTTGTGGATGTGGGTGCCAGTAACATTTAATGGTAGACTCTCCATTCTCTACAGTTACCAAATCACCCACCATGGGTGTTATTTGCCTCTCATGCTTGACCACCCTATTTGGGAAACTCATGTTGATATAGAGGTCAACAGCTTTGGGATGTTTTGGTTTTCTCACGACAACGATTGGAGAAACTCATGGTGTGGCCCATTCTATGAGTTTGCTTTCCATAACTTCCCTTCAGCATTCTTAATCATGTGAAACACTACCCTCCTTTGCCTGCGGTCCTCTGGTTGCACAGAATCATCAATGTGTAGAGCAGAAGAGGCTGCCACATTCATGCAGCAACTCTTCAAGTTTGCATCTATGAATGCTCATTTTTAAATATAATAATTCAATTTGATGAAATACCTTGATGGGTAAGAGTGCTTCTCAGGCTTGAACAGTATGGATATTTCAGCTGCAGATTTGTGTAATTTATGATCTACTAATGTATCAAAAAAGACAATTTTAGCTCCAAAAAAGGAGTATTTCAAAACTGGTAAATCTTCATCTCCATGCCTTGAAGTTTAGGTTTTAGTTGTATCTTAAAGAAACTGAGTGTTTGACATTATGTTTATGGTTTGTCCCTTTGTCAATGAGAGCAGTGATGACTTGGTCATGCATTGTCACTTGGTGTATACACCATGAATGGTGCATTCCTGCTTGTCGTGCTTAATTCCAGTAACATGTTCTTTTGCTTCCTTTCTCATGGTTGGTGAGGGTAGCAGCATGTTTTGTTCACCAGACTAGTAAAACGGTTAGGTTTTCTGCATGTTAAGAAGTATTTCCTTTTTGCATGGCATGCACGGTCATGAATGTATGCTCTGCCACAATTTCAACAAATTGAACAGTTTATTTTGAGATTTGCCCACGATTTGATGTGGATTTTAGCTCTATGTTAATTTTATACAGTCTTGATTGTCACTTTGGGCAGGGAGGATTCCATGTGCATTGCAAACCATTCTGACAACTCATTTGATCTTCCTGTAGTTAATATATTCTGTAAAGGAATGTGTCAGTGCCTTAGAATCAGTCTTCAATATTTTGCTGACCTTCAAACTTGAATTTGCAAAACTCACTTCATCCCCTTAAGGACGGTGATGAAAACGGAAACGTTATTATGCCTTTACTTAGGGATGGCAGAGGGCAACAGAGACCTTGATTTTGGCAGAGACGGTAAAACGTTGTTGTTAGTTGTTGTAATATACCTACTGTCAAGGCATGTCTTTTAGTGTGCCTATGTGTCTATCTCTATCTAAAGACTGAGGGCTGAGTTATATTTAGGTAGAGAGGGTACTCCATCGTAGCTGTAATCTGGTACCCTCTCTGCCAAAATCAAGGTCTAAACACATGATGTAGAGGTAGGTAGGCCTTGAGTATGTTGACAGTGGAGCCTCCTGGGGCTCTGTTGCTGACATGCTCATATGACAGCCCAGCACAGTATGGGCCATCGGACATTAACACTTAACACTATCTTTCCTATTTAGAGTTGATGGCATTGGGTTTTTTTCTGCCTGTCACTAACAGGTAAGACCTGGCTTTACTATACAGTAAAAGAGAAATGAAGAAAACTCCCATATTTTGGGGGTTATTTGTGTAACATTTTTCAATAACAAACTCCTGCTTTGGGGTTTGATTTAAAAAAGAGTAACACTTTGTAAAAGTTTGATGGAGGGTCGTCATGTTTGAAGTAGCCGTCTATCAAGCTTTTACAACATGGACCGGAACCACCATGATTGAAGTTCCTTTCAATGCTAAACATTGTCAGTGGGGCTGATGGACACAATTAGATTTGGTAGGCGTAAGGTATGGTCAAGCTCCCCATTTCTACGAGAATCATCCCCCACCAAACTCAAAATCACTACCTAAGTTTATATATTGTATATTAAGGATATTTACCACTGTACTATGGATTATTCCTGAATACCAATACACAGTGTTAATGGGAAGAAGCATATCAACCATCCCATCCACAGATGATCTTCTTTACCACACCCAATGCATTCTTTCATTGAATTCATGCACTTGATAAAGTTCCAAATGGTGCTAGACTATTGTCCCAAGCTGTTCAGTTCAGGGATCATATATCTATTTGGATTTAGTTTATATGCTCAAGGTATTGATTCCATTGTCTGTTTGTCCCCCATGACAAAGAGCTTAGATGGCCTACTAAAATGTTATATTGATCATTCCCAATTCTGAGAGAAAAACAAATAAGAAACGGGGAAGGAAAGCAAAGCCTAATAAGTTTCCCGCATGACAGCAGCTAAATGTGTTTGTCAGAGCTCAGGAGGTCTCCAAATATATATTTCTGATCCCTGATTCCAGTCTGCTGTTTGTTTGAGACCGCCGTAGAGGCGGGTTCAGAGGCTGCAGCACTGTGTGGCGCGGTTCCCGAACTGACGGCCCTTGGTTGTCTTGCCGTCTTGCCGCCGTCAGTGTAGTGCCATGTAAGGGGCGCAGAGCTGCCGCTAGTAAGACCACTGTGTGCGCCCGCCCCCCTCCCGCAGCCGCATCACAGCCGCATCGAAAGGCCACTCCAGTAGACAACGCAGGCAGGAGCCGCAGGCCGTGTTTGCCAAGAGTGCGTTTGCAGCGGGGCAAGTCTCCTCTGCGGCCCCTGGTGCCTCCCTAGCGGCAGGAGCCGTGTGAGACACCTCCAGCACCTCTGTGCACCAGTGGAGGGGATGTGAGCCTCGCCAGCGGCAGCAGGAGCTGCATGAGACGCCCGCAGCAGCAGGAGCTTGCTCGTAGGAGCCGCAAGTTCCTCCAGCGGCTGGAGCCGCATGAGACATCCCGAGCGCAAAGCAAGGCACCACACAAACGTAGGAGTCACGATCCACAAGCCAGCAGGGGCCGGGGTGTAACATCCGCATGTAACATCCCTGCAGCGGCAGCAGCTACATGACATATACCCGAAGCAGCAGCAGCTCCATTGCTGCTACTCCTGAGGCGAAAAGCCGGGAGGTGTATTTTAATCGTTTTAAACTTGATGTGTACTGTATTTTGCTCTTAGAATACTTGCCTGACTGCACAATCCCTGATCCCTTAACAGCGGATTTTTAGCTGCTGGGATTCAGAAACCACTCGTTTCTTGGCGCCATTGAACGCCGAAGGGAGACGACAGCCACGCCCACTTCTTGTTGGCCACGCCCCCTCCGCAGACATAAATAGAGCGCGTTGCACTCGAACGCTGCTCCATTGCTGCTACTCCTGAGGCGAAAAGCCGGGAGGTGTATTTTAATGGTTTTAAACTTGATGTGTACTGTATTTTGCTCTTAGAATACCTGCCTGACTGCACAATCCCTGATCCCTTAACAGCGGATTTTTTTAGCTGCTGGGATTCAGAAACCACTCATTTCTTGGCGCCATTGAACGCCGAAGGGAGACGACAGCCACGCCCACTTCTTGTTGGCCACACCCCCACCTACGTTACCTGTCACCACTATAAACCATGTGTCAATGTCGGAAGCGCAGCGGACGAGCGCAGCGGGCACGCCGATTGCGCGCCGAAGGCGCGCTTAAGGCAAGTTCGTCTGCGCTCATCCGCGACGAGGACGCGCCGAGCGCCACAAACCCTGTCCGGCATAGCCCATCATCCCCCGGCTCCACTCGGGATGTTTTGCTCGACCTTCGAGGGTATGCGCATGAAGGTAAGCTCTCCTTCGAAGAGACGGCCTTCCCATTAACTGACTTCACACAAAAGGACTTAATTGTAGGAGGCCTCTTGAACGTAAGATCCTTACCAAAACATGCCACCGAAATCAATCTTCTTATCGAGTCTCACCATCTGGATGTACTCTTTATAACTGAGACTTGGACACACGCAAACTGTGAGACCGACCTAGCAGCCGCCTGTCCGCTAAACTTTAACATTCTCCACCTTCCTAGACCCAAAGGTCGCGGCGGCGGAGTTGGTGTCATCTTCAAAGCCTCGTGGCAAACGAACATCCTAGACATAGACCCGACACCTGGAATCGAGCTCTTTGGTCTGTCTATAAACTGCCATCAAGGAGATACCTTTACGGTAATCATCTGCTACCGCCCACCCGGGGCCTTTTCTCTCTCGCAACAGCAAGCCCTCCTCACGACTATCACCAACATGGCAACCTCTCACAGTAAACTAGTACTTCTAGGAGACTTTAACCTCTGGCCAAACGGCTGCCTAGACGCAGGACTAGACAACCTTCGGCTGTCCTGTGATAGTGTAGGCCTCCAACAACTGATAAAGGACCCCACTCACTCCGCAGGCAACCGACTCGATCTTATCTTCTCGAGCCCAGGTCTGACCCAAGTAGGCGACATTCTGCCTATGAGTTGGACAGACCACTCGCTCATCAAACTCTACATTAATAATGCCACAACAAGCAAAACCAAATCCCACCCGCCCCCACAATTCTCGTACCGAAACTGGAAAGCGCTAGAAAAACTCAGCACCTCCACCAGTATCTTCGAGGTGGAAGACAGTTTCACTATTACCAACTCAGTGGAAGATAACTACAGGTCCTTTAGCTCGAGAATCACCTCCCTTGCGGACTCTGCTGCCCCTCTTAAACTCTGTAAACCGAAAGGTAGAGCCCCGGCTCCCTGGTACAACGATTCTTTGAAAACCCTCAAATCAGCCTGCAAACAAGCTGAGAGAAAGTGGAGACACGGATACTGTAACAACAACAAAACCCTCTGGAAGAAGGCACTCCGTGACTACAAGTCCGCTATTGCAGAGAGTAAAGCGAATTACTACTGCTCCACCATTACCAATGCGGCCAACAGTCCAAAAAGCATATTTCAGATTCTGGACAATATCTTACACCCTGACTGCGTCAAAAACTCCATCCCCCCTTCTCAGTCCCTTTGTGATAGCCTCGCTCAGTTTTTTCTGATAAAATTGCGACTATCAATAATAACCTGGCAACGCCCCCGTCTTCCACTCTCTCCACCCTCCCCGAAATCAACCCCACTAACCCTGAATCTCTGAGGCCAACCTGTCCTCCCACGGATAAATTGCTGGCTTTCCCTCTTATTTCTCAAGCAGAATTCGAAATAGTCGCACAGGGCATCACTTCCGGATCCCCCCTTGACCCTCGGCCACCGAAAATATGGAAAACCTGCGGGCACCAACTATTTCACACCCTCCGGTTGATTTGTAATCAATCCCTGAGCTGCGGCGTCGTTCCCCGCTCCTGGAAGCAAGCGCTTATAACCCCGCTGCTAAAGAAACCTACACTAAACCCAGATTGTCTGTCCAACTTCCGCCCCATATCACTCCTGCCTTTCCCAGTGAAGGTGCTCGAACGCTTGGTCAGTAAATGCCTCTCAACCCACCTCGAGCAGCACCACTTTTTGGACGAATTCCAATTTGGGTTTCGCCCAGCCCATGGCACTGAAACCGCGGTGCTCACGGCCATGGAGGAGCTTCGAATGCGCGCAGACAGGGGCCAAGCTGTGGCCCTCATTTTACTTGACTTGTCTGCCGCATTCGATACTGTCAATCATAGGGTCCTGCTCCAGCGGTTGAGAGCGGCAGGGATCGACGGCACGGCCCTGATCTGGTTTCACTCATACCTCAGCGACAGAAAACAGGCTGTTTCCCTCCCCCCTTTCCAATCGGTCTTCTCCCCGGTCCCTCACGGTGTCCCCCAGGGTTCCTCTATCAGTCCGATTCTTTTTAACGTTTACTTAAAACCTCTGGTCACGTTAATCAAGTCACACAACATGACCACAGTAAACTATGCGGACGACACACAGCTCCTTCTCTCGTGGGAAGGCGAAGACTCCATCTCCTTGCAAGCCTTCCATGACTGCCTACGAGACACGGCATGCTGGTTCCACCGGAACTCACTTCAGTTCAACTCCTCGAAGACCGAGGTGATGTACTGCCCTGCGAGTCGCATACTTCGCCCGCTGCCTGCTGAGTTCTGGCCTCCGGAAAACTCCAACAACCCCCCACCAGTTACCACCGTTCGCAACCTGGGCGTCATGCTCAACCATCAATTAAGCATGGAAACACAGGTCTCAAGAACAGTCGCAACCTGCGCCGGCCTTATGCGCTCACTGCGCAAAGTCTTGCCTCTACTTCCATCCTCCGCCAGAGCACTAGTAGTCAGGTGTACTATTCTTGGTCGCCTTGACTACTGCAACGCCCTGCTGCTTGAATCTCCTGCGACTCTACTGGACAGACTCCAACGAGTCCAGTCGGCAGCAGCCAAACTGGCTCTGGGATGGACTAGGAGATCCTCAGCCACTGCCGCACTGGCCGAGTTGCATTGGCTGCCTTTGAGGCAACGTATTGCCTTCAAGGCCCTTTGCCTGGTCTTCAAGGCACTACATGGAATAGGACCCAGACCTCTTCAACGTCTGTTCTCCTGGTATACCCCCACCAGAACACTCAGGTCCACAACTGCCTGCCTTGCGAGAGTGCCCAGATGTAAGAAGGCCAGGATGGGAGGAAGATCGTTCAGAGTAGCTGCAGCCAAGCTATGGAACAGTCTACCTGTCGACATTCGCCATATCCCTCATCTCCTCCCATTCAGGAAACGTATCAAAACATGGCTCTTTCCCCTGTCCCTTTAAAAACCGGCCAGTCCCAGTCCACCCCGTCAATAAACCACAAGAGTAGCTACCAGCGCCAGGATACCTGCCAGGTGACAGTCGCGCTTTATAAATATTTTAAATAATAAATAATAAAATAATAAGTGTTTCACAAGTGTTCCACAGCAGCAGGAGCAGGAGCCGTGCAAGGCAGGCAGGGCAGGCAGGAGTCGCTGGGACCGCCCAGCCGTGGTAGCATTCCTGCATCCTTGCAGAGTCTCCACAGAGCCTCCACAGCCCTTCACAGCCTTTTCATAGTGGTGGGGGGCAGCAAAATTCCCCTCAACAAGGACAAGGGCCCTGTTGGGTGCCCAGCTTTGGAGCTGGACTGGCGAGGATGCAGAGCAATTTTATTAACCAAGATACAATCCACATTAACCCCTAAGGAGCACCTACCTGACCACTTTTAGTACCCACTCTCAACGCTAAGCGCACGCCCATGAGAAAGTGGCTTTTTTTGTAACAAAAAAAACCCACCACTTGCTGACTAACCAGTGCCAACTAACTGGCACTCCCTAGCGCTCCCTAATGATTGCTCTAAAAACTGAACTGAACCAAACTAAACCAAACTAAACCAGACCAAATAATCAAAGAAACAAAAGAACCAGTTATTGCCTTACGTGAACAGATACAGATACTGATACTGTTTCATCTGAATCACAATCAATCAAGGAGTTCAAGGAAATCAACCAACCATCTGCCCCCCGTGCGGCATAGTTGTGCCACGACCCTCTGGGACCATCTGGGAGATACCCCCTGGGTACGAATCCCCTCAAGCAGCTCGGTCAGCGGGGACGTGAAAGGGTTATCCCTTACCCTCTTGCCCCCCCCACATCCCCCAGTGATGAGATCCGGGAAAACCAGGAAAGCTCCCTCTAACCCTTCAAAAAAAGACACCAAAATAAGGTCCCTAACGAAACAGCAATAGAGCAATCGTTACTTGAAAACCAGGCAAAATCGTCAGACTCACAGCTACAGTTAAGTATTACCACGGATACAGCCACAGTTACAGCTATGGACACTACTCCCAAGGAAAACCAATCTTGCAAAGACACGCACTTGAGACATCCAGCAATCTCAGTACCATCAACAACAAAAAAATTCTTTTAGGACTCCGTTATGGCACAATGGTCTGCTTCCGGCGCTGGCCTCTCTGTCCGGGTTTGGCGGCTGGGATGCGATCGGGATTTCATCCCTCGGTCATGTCCTCACTGGCACTACGCTTAAGTCCTTTCAGGACCTCAGTTCTGAATTTAATATGCCTAAGTCCCAATTTTTTCGGTACCTCCAGTTCCGCCATGCCCTCGGTCCTAGCCTAGTGGGATTGGAGCAACTCCCCGACTTTAGTCCCATTGAGGCGAAACTCTTTATGGGGGATCTGGGCGACAAGAAGGTCTCTCAGATATACCGCTCCCTGGTTACGCACTGTTCCCCTTCCCTTTCGACATTGAAGGCCTCCTGGGAGAATGATGTTGGCCCCTTGGATGAGGATGACTGGCGTGAGGCCCTTGAATCCCCCCGTGGAGTTGCTATAGCCGCCCGTCTTAGATTTATCCAATTCAAATACCTTCACAGGGCATATTACACTAGAGAACGACTGTGGCGAGCGGGTCTTATAGCCGCTCCGGAGTGTCTGAGGTGTGGTACTGAGAGGGGAACGCTTTTCCATACGGTGTGGTCCTGTGGGAGACTGACTAGATTCTGGGCTGGGGTCTGGGACTGCTTGTCGGAGGTGTTGCGGTGGGACCTTCCCCGTACCCGTAGGTTGGGTCTCCTTCATGTCCTTGAAAACGTTGGGGGCAACATTTACAAACGACATTTGCTACTGTTGGGACTGGTGGTGGCCAAGCAAAATCTGGCCCAGGCCTGGAAGAGTGAACGTGCCTCCCCGCTCGGCGCATGGATGGCGGGATTGGACTTTCTCATGGGCCTTGAACTACCTGTCTTTGAAGCCAGGGGGTGTCCCCAAAAACACTACAAAATTTACAAACGGTGGGCGGACTACAGGGGCCTTGCTCTTGACCCCCCGATTGATGTTGATGATGTACTGTCTCCAGATGTGGCTCCTGTACCTTAGGCTGTTGGCCGACACCTCCATTGCCTTCCATCTACTGTTGCTAAGCTGTGATCACGTGCACTGGGTTAGGGCGGGATAAGGGGCGGGTAGTTGGGAGGGTGTTGGAGGGCGTTTTTGGGGTTGGGTGGGATGGGGGTGGAATGGGGTATGTTTTTCTAAACTTGGGTTCACTGCCATGCCATTACTTGTATGCCACTGACAGTCTCCTCCTGACTGTGGAGGGCTGTACCGATACCTGCTTGAACTCTTAATAAATACGGTTTTGAAAAAAAAATTCTTTTAGGGACTATTTTAGAAACTCTGTACCCTCTGTACCCTCTTTGAAGCCAAGATCAACTTCACTCGATATACCTCGGCCTCCTGCTTCAACCGCCTCACGTTTATTTTCAGTCCCAGCCCAGCATCAAAGACTGGTTTAGGCCATGCTCCATGCATATGCTAGCGAAAAAAAACTCTGCTCATCACTCCCAAGCGTATTATCAAGAACCGACCACCCAAAGAAAGAAGCATCAGTGACCACTCCATCTCCCTCGGCTCGCGCCCGAACCCTTGATTAGTCCTTCTTCGACTCCATGTCAACCACGCCCATGTGTCAGCCTCTGTTTCCCCCCTCCCTTCACTCGAAGCCAGCTGACCTCACCAGACCATCACCCCGTCTGGTCCCCAGCCAGTTCTCACCCCTAGCAGACAAGCCCCAAGCCCCACTCAACAGCTACAACTTATGTCCTTACCCCGCAAGTAGCAACCCGGGCAAACATGCATCTAAGCAATCCCATAACGTCATCACCAACTGCTAATAGTTGTCGACAAAAGTTCAATACAGGCTGGGGCAACAGCACCATGCCCAATACCCATCTTGACTTATCCTTCTTCACCAAAGAACCCAACAGATTGCCTGCTAGCTCTTCATCTTTAAACCTAAATGAGCTCTGGTCACAACTTCTCCAAACCCTCCACTCCACAGTCTCAGCATTCAGTTATCACTCAGACAAAATGGATCAACAGGTAGATCTATTACATACTCTTGCCGTGTACACCGTAGGAATCGATCAAAAAATGGAGGCGCTCAACTCGCTGATTATTAAGGCCCAATCTCAAGTGCAGTTAGTTCAATCAGTATGCTGTTGCTCCCCTATCATTGACTCTTTATCCTCACTGCCCCAATTCCTGACATCAGTACTTTCAGAAATTCAGAGGATCCCAGAGTCCAGGCCTTCAGTCCCGCACCATCTGCTCCTCTTCAAGGCCCAGATTCCGCTTCTGAGCACGTGCCCGAAGACTTACCACTGGTTTCCTCACCATCTTCTAAAGCAACAGCAGTCTCCAATGCTCCCACAGATTCATTAACCAACGTCAAATCACCCCAGTTATCTGCCCACCGACTATCAAAACGAAAAAAAAAAGACTTCAGAAATCCCGTAATAGACTCCCAGAAGTACCTAAAAAAATTATTAGTAACTAGCTCATAAACAAGAAATCAGAGATAGTACAGGCATTGAGCACAGTGCTCACCATCTCCACCATTCAGAAACCCAGCTCGAACACACCAAAAAGGACTTTCACAACTAAAACACTCAACAAAAACGGAGTCACCACAAGCCCCTAGACAATGGAAACAAGCATTTACAAACCAATGAAGAGCCAATAACTGTCATAACCACGCCGCCCCCAAAGTGTCTACCAACCACTGAATTGTCTTTTTCACCTCAACTGCCGATCAACAGCCAAGGCCCACATTGCATAGCGAACCCCGCCAAAGAAGCGGAGCACCAGTTTCCAGCAAACCAACCCAGTCATTTTCCTTTGGCATGTATGCGCAAAACAGTTTTACTTCACCATCAATCAATCAAGCTAGTCAGCAAGCCCCCCCTAAGCACGGCACATCAATTTCTCTACGATCGCTAGCGGACAAGCATAAGTCATCTGAGCCCGCACCCGCTGAAATCCAAACCCTGTCCATAAACACCAATGAGACCAAACTACTGTTAACACCAGAGTACATTTCTCAAGGCCCTCACGACATATTAAACCGCGGGAATATATTCCGGCTCTTCAAATCGAATCCGGACCTGTGTAAGCTGGAATCAAAAGACATCCTTGCCATCGAATTTAAACATATCATTGGCCTTCATACGGGAGAATCGACTTTTACCTCATAGCTGCGTCGAACGTTCAGCACCCAGTGCTGAACGTTCGAATAACGAGCGCTGGCCCGTCGGCCAACGGTCGTTCGCAGCACTGGGGAGGTAGCGTTGCCGTTGGCCGTTGGCCGACGGCAGCGCTTAAGGGGTTAATCACATTAGCATCTACAACTATAAGGGAACTAGTCCAATCAAAGGTTGACCAGTTCAAAAACTGGGGAATAATTATAGCAATGCCTCGAGTTCCCCGATACCCCTCAATACTTGCTCCTAGCAAGATCCCAGCCTTAAGTACAAGCCTTATCCCCTTTAAGTTGAAGGCGACTTGGACAGATCCATACTCGAGAAGCCACGAATTGACTCCACCTCAGGGATGCTGATGACACACGAAATTCTAATAAACACCATCACCCGGATTATTAGGAAGGGTAGGTCAGACAGGGTAGGTCATACGGAGCACCTGCCCCAACGGACTCCCCCAGGCGTTGTTTAAGTCAGATGAAACGTTGCGGTCAGGTCTCCTTGCACCACTGTTTTACACTGCAGGCTCAATGACCACATCCCGGATTCCTGGAAAGGTGCCAACATTCATCCCATCTACAAAAGTGTCAGAAGAGACGACCCAAAAAATTATAGAATGATAGCTCTCCTTGACATTGAATCCAAATATTATGCCAACATTTTATTAGAAGAACTGACAACCTGGGTTGAGTCAACACAGCATCTCCCCTTCAACCAGACTGCCTTTGTTGCCAAGTCAGGCACAACCAGCAATCTATTGGCATTATCTGTATTGATGGAGAAGGCTGACATCCGTCGCATGCAACTTTATTGCTGCTTTGTTGACTTTAAGGCGGCTTTTGATCGATTGCCACGGGGCCGCCTATGGCAAAAATGTGTCTGTTGGGGTATACCCCCAGCCCTTTTACAAGCTATCATCCAACTCCACACACAGACCTGGATAAGGATAAATCTGGGGACGGGTCCCATGTCTCAAAAAAGATCCAAACAGGAAGCAGTGTTAGACAAGGCTGCGTCTTAGTGCGTCTCCTTTTTAACCTGTTTATTTCTGATCTATCCCCTTTACTTGACAAGGTTAATTCTCACCCCCCCCAAAAGGACGGGACCCGTATCAGCAATCTGCCATACGCCGACGACCTCGTATTATTGAGCCACACAAAGGTTGTTCTGCAGCGGCTTCTTGATGAACTCCTTCCCTATACACTTGAAAACGCTCTCGAATTAAACCTGTCAAAAACAAAAATAATTCATTTTAGTAAACTGACTCAGCGGAAAATCGGATGTTTTTTCAATAATAAAAGCATTGACACAGGTCTACACTGAAAAAACTTGGGAGTTTTTCTTGACTCCAGAACTTCTTTCACCAAATAAAAATCAAGGCAAAAGCACTGTCGCTAGAGGTCGCGTCGGCAAAACTCTCAAGACACCTACTAGGAACAGGCCTAACCCCCCTGCTCAAAGTGATGAAGGCCAAGATCACAAATTCTTTATCAAATGGTCATGAGATTATGATGGGCTCAACTAAAATCTTACTAAACAAATCAACCATCAGAATCTTCAAGCGAGCATGGCGTCCGCCGCAATCTTCATCTCCGGCACAAGTGAGATTAGAACTTGGCCTGTTAGATCACAATGGCGTTGAGGCTGGCGCTTTTATCAAGTTCTGTAATAGACTGCGTAATTCCCTGGATGACAGTCTTGAGACTCTGGAACAAAATATCAACCAGTGCTTCTAGCTAAAAATATCGGCACCACTTGGACCAATCCCTACAGCTCCTTGGAGTCTCGGAATATTGGGGAACAAATACATCACAACAAGCTTTGAAGAGCGTAATCAAGCGAAGCATTCGGCTCTGGTCTTTCAACTCCGACAGAGCAAAATTATCCAGAAGGAAGCACGCTTGGGCCGTTGTCTCCGATTACAAACCAGGTGTTGAGTCATCATACTTATCAAGTACTTATTCACTCTTCTGGAAGGTCAAATTCATGGCCCTAAGGACAGGCAAATGGCCCTTTTTAAAGTATTTGCCACAAAGGCGGCGCCTTAGTCACAAAATCGAATGCAGGGAATGCGGCTACCCCTCCGAAAGCCTGGAGCACTTAGCCTGCACATGCCCAGCTCTGTTGCATGATAGAAGAGAGTGGAGTGGATCAAACTAGGTGCTCGTACATGCCGTCAGGCCATAATGGCAGCTTTGAACCAAGATAACAGAAACCTGAACATCTGGTTCACCAAATTTGTTGCCAGAGCTGCAAAAACGCTGGGGAAAGAAAAGGCAGCAATTCCTTTGCCGGCTGGCCCAGCTATCTCTTTGCAACAAAAACTTTAGTGGCCGCCGGCCCTCATCAGCAAGTCACACATGAACACTGTTCTCAGCACTTTGAAACCAGCTGTCATACTTACTTGCCTCTCCTTTTTAGATGTTTTTAAAACCACTCCGTGATAGCCATGTTATTTAATGAGCTTGATCCGCAAAAGAAAACTGCATAAGCGGACAATTTTTAAATTTTACCCATTTTTTTTGCATTGTCATTGCACTAAACAAAGTCCTTTTTCTCGTTTTTTTTTAAAACTTGTACACGTATACATGAGTTAAATGGTTTTAACATTTTGTTGTGATTTTTGGTAATCAGACAATACATTTGAAATTAATTAAATTATAATAAGTTTTTATCTTTTGGTTTTCAGTTCACCCCACACTATCTTTTTTGGAACAAAGTAATTTTTAGTGATTACAGTCCAAGCAAATAATTCACATCTATTCATACAATTCAAGTGGAGCCCACTGAACATCCACCCAATGACCATGAGTTGGTTCCTGTGATGACAAAGAGGTAGCAAGACACTTGTTAGACAGAAAACAATATGTACACATAGTAGAGTAGTTTTGTGAAGAAGCCATAAAACATTTGTTAAATTATTAGTCGCTGAGTAGATCACACTTTTTTGTGATTCCTTTTAGTTTTTAACCTACTTTCTTCATAAACTTGGACTTTTGACGTTTGATGTGTATTTGGTAATAATGTTTCAGAAAAGCATGTTCAGTATTTGAAGTAAGTACCCGTTCTACCTTACACTCCTTATACATGAAAACAGCCATTATGCTGGGCAGGTTAGCCAGTACACATTAAAAGTTACAAATTGTTCACAACAAATACGTGGTAGTTTAATCCAGAAGAGCCAATTGGCCTGGATACTAACGTAACTGGTTTGATATTGAGGTAGAGGTAAATAGCCAACTACATGAAAAAAGCGAATCACTTTTTCTTCAAGAGATAGGAGAGAAATGTTCTAAATTCCTCCTTTTATAGGTTTGCCTATAATGGACTACCTCCACCCATAAACCTACTATTTTGTCTTTGTCCTTTGGGAGAGGGTCCCTTGTTTTCTGTTTGTCAATGGGAGTTCCTGCTTCTCTTGTGAGGCCTTTTTGAGCCTTTGCAGCTGGCTGTTGATTGTTTTCTTGATTTTTGCTGACTTCTAGGCCCCCACTTGCTTGCAGCCTGGTTAATGCTGGGTTTGTGTTCATCCATGTCTCCCTGCCTGGGGCTTTGTATTGTTAGTTTTTGTGTTTCACCTCCTTTCCCTAGCTCTTGCTAGGTTGTGAGTCGGGCAGTGATCTGCTAGCATGTTGGCGACTGTTGGCCATGCTTCGAGTTCACTCTTTGGTTTGCCTTTAGTAACTTGTCTGAGCTGATGTACTCTTGATATTTTGTGTGTGGTGTCATGCCTGTTTGTCACATTTCTCCTGCAACTTTATGGGTGCTTGGCATTTGATTTGTTTTGGGAATATCTACCTTGTTACTCCAATCTGAGCCTTCTTGATTGGCATGTGTATTCCTAACAACTTCCAGGTAGTGGGGGATAGGTGACATTTCCTTCAGTTTGCTTAAGATGGGAAGTGCCTGCACTGCTACAGGGCCTTCATACTAGTGTCTTTTGGTCCCTTGTAACTCCTGCCATGAATTTCTGGCTGTGAGAGGGTGCTGCACCCTTTGGCTTTCTTGACTCTCATGTTGCTCTTATGGGTCACTATTCCAGGTGATCCATAACTTGGCATCCTGCTGTTGTGGGTGCACAGGTAGTGCCTGCTGCTTTTTGGGTTTCTAATGCCTGTTGGTTCCTCAGCACTGGCATATGTGGCTTGGTTAAGCATTTGTGTTTGGTCTTTCCTTTGTATCTGGTTTTTGCCCTTACTAGTTGGCTTACTTTGTGGGCTCTCAATGGTGGTCTTGCTTTCTTTTCTATATCCTTATGATGTAGCAGTTAAGATGAAGATGTGACAAGGAATTAATGCTGTGATTACTTACCAGTATCCCTATTACTTAACATCTACTTAAATGTATTTACAATCCAACAGCCTGTCATGATCCACAGTCAATGCTCAGCTGTATATGTCTGGCAGATATGGAGATGCTCAGGCCCCATCAAGTGATGGGTCCGGATTGACAAAGGCCTGGCTCACCGCAAGTAACAGCCTAGCTCAGCCCAGGCCCTTTTCTGCCAACATCCAATCACTAAACATAATGACTTGGAATGTCGCAGGGATGATAAAGGTTCTGCAAAGTACTTCGGCGACCGCGCTCCTTGCAGGGGCTGATCTATTCTGCGCTCAAGAAATGTGGTCAACCACGTCCATTCCAATAGGAGGCTATGCGGAATACATAAAATCTGCAATCAAAGGCACTATATTCGGGAGACCTGCGGGGGGCATCTCCATATTCACCAAACATGCCTTGAAAGGACACTTCACCGAGATAAAGAACGACTCAGACATGTTCCTGTCCGGGATCTTGAAAGGTCTTAATATGGGCGAGGGTCCCCTATCCCTTCTCATAATCAATGTATAGTACATCCCCCAAGGGCCGGCCCTCAAGGACATACTTACTCAACTGATTGCACAGATTGAGTCTTTGCTCACACAGTTTGTTTCTATGGAACCTATCATCCTTGGGGATTTCAACATGCATAAAATAGGAGAGGATGTGCCGGGAAGTCATTCCGTTGGGAGCGCTGGGGGATTTAACGCCTTTATGCGGGCACACAACCTGGCCTCCACGCACTCCCTATCTACAAAGGTCAAGCCATGGCTATCTCACGCACCCACTCACAACAACCAGACCACCATAGACTACATTCTACTAGGTGAGAGACTACAAAAATAAATGCTAAACTTCGAAGTGCTTCCACGGAGCGAAAGTGATCATGCCGCCTTAACTCTGAACTTAACCATCAGAACAGACATCCGCCATACTGTCCCCTGCATCGGAGCATCCCAGGGTGAAGAACAGTATAGATTTCTTAGAAGGATTAAATGAGGGGCAAAGACAACCAACGAATTTGTCTAATGGAAAACATCATGGGTTGGATGGCAGACCGGCCCCAATAATTGTGGTTGTATAGGAGAATGGGACAAACTTGCATATGCACTGGCCACACTCCTGCAGGGGAACACCACATGCAGTATCCCCCGAAATCCAACATACGTCCTGGGCCAAGTTGCAGCGATACAGCAATGCGCTAAACACTTAAAGGCCAAATGAAGGGCCTATCAAAAAACTAGGTCAGAGACTGCCAAAAAGGAACTCAAATTAGCTGCTAAAAATCATTCACAACAGGTTTGGAAGGGAAAACGTGAACTCACTGAAGCAAAAGGGCTGAACATTTTTGATCTATTGGCACCGTGTAAATCCCAAGAATTCTGGCGATATCTAAACCAACTATTCCACGGGACCTCAAACAGAGAGAATACTCTTGATGGAGCCACATGGGTAGCCCCTGTTAGAAGACTGTATACCGATGACCCGAATGGCACTCCGTAGAACAGTGTCTTAAGATCTGGAGAGGGACATGGAAACACCCCAGCAGAGCCGGCAGTCCCTCCAGCTGCTTCAATTTTCCCAAGCAAAGGGGAGGTCCGTTGATTCTAAAAAAGATACGACAGAACCAAGCCCCTGGCCCTAGTGGTCTACCAGGTTCCCTCTTCAGGGACGATACAGACTTCTGTTCAGACACCGTGGTGCAATTATGTGCGGAATGTAGGCTACTGGGGGACGTCTCAGACTCTTGGAGGGCTTCACTGTTGCAACCAATATATAAAAAAGGGACAAACTCTAACTTTAGGAACTACTGAATGATCGCCCTCCTGGACATCGAGGGCAAGGCCTATGTAAGCTTACTTTTGGCGGAATTAGTGGACTGGGTCAAGGCGTAAGGGCGTCTGCCCTTTTATTAGACCGGGTTTAGACCAGGGGGCCCAACTGTGGATAACATTGTTGCCCTGTCATATCTAGCCCATCAAGCGGCGTCGCATTGCACCCTGCCTCTTTTTGCCTGCTTTATCGACTACTCTGCGGACGTAGATGATGTAGACGATCCATCTTTTGGCAGAAACTGGCTCGCTGGAACATCAGTCCACCCCTATTACAAGCCAATAAATCACTATACTCGCGTACCTGGGTAAGGGTGAAACTCACCAGTCAGTACGCTACAGGGAAAATTACTACGGACTGGGGGCTAAAGGAGGGATGTTTCCTGGCCCGATGCTCTTTAATCTTTATATTGCGGATATGGGCCGGGCACTGTATGGAGCCTCGCTAGCCACGCCCAGGATTAGCCTCACAAAGATACAGCTGCTGCAGTACGCCAATGATCTGGTTCTTCTAGACCATACTAAAATAGGTCTTCAAAAAGTGCTTACGGCCCTTTCGGTATACAACGCTCAGAACAAGCTGGTCGCTAATTCAACAAAGTCCAAAATAGTAGTTTTGGGTAATTACCGAGAAAAAAGGTGGCAAAGTGGCGATTGGGCACGCTGACTCTGGACTGTGTCCAATCTTACAACTACCTGGGGGTTTGATCAGCAAATCGGGCCGCTCACAGGTGCACCTCCACAAACTGCAGCAGAAGGGGAAAATGGCCATCTGTGCACTTTGCAAATTATATGCGACACTGGATAGCCCCACAACAATGGCCATGCAAAGAGTTCTGAGGGCCAAACTTTTACCGTCCCTCAATTACGCGCAACAGGCATGCCCAGGGAAATTAGCGCAAGACCTGGAAAAAATACAATGCTCGGCCTACAAAAAGATTCAGTCTACCAGCTTGCACCAGGAACACCTTAATTAATTTGGAATTGTATCTCAATCAACAAAAACTAGAGGAGCTGGTGACTCTCTCGAAATACTCTTTCTTAACAACGGCGGCACCCATAAACTCTATGAAGGCTGTTTTAAAATCTATTTTCCTATAAACCAGCAACCAATGGTCTGCCTGTCTTGCCTTAGCCCAATATCACCTGTAGCTTGCCACAGAGAACTGGGACCCCAGTTTAATAAACTATGCTATCATCAAGGCAACAATAAAAAAGCAATTGAGGCTACGCTCTCGCACTTTGGACATGGAATCCCTGGCAGCAAGAGGCTTTCATGAGACCCAATGTCTCCCACACACACAGTCCAGCCAGAAGCTTCATCTTAGGCAGACCGTGGGGAGGCAAGCCTTACACAGGATCTTAGCTGCCAGATTACCCTCTTCCTTTAAAAGAACTATATCCAACCGGGAACCCAAGGGGGTGCCGCTTCTGCAATTACAAACGAGAATCCTTGGCCCACATTCTATTTTGCTGTCCAGCCCTTCAGCCAGCTCGTAGAACTTATCTTCGACCAATCCTCCCTCAACTAGGCACCCGTACAGCAAAAGAGGCAGTCCAACAACTTTATACTTTGGACATTGTAAAGCACATGGCGAGCTTTGGGAAATTTGTTTGCCACACTCGCACAATATTGAAGGGCAACTCTCCACATTTGAGTCAGGAGCACTCTCCGGAGTTCCGTAGGAAGCTGGGCACGGGTTGTGGAGGTTTGGAAAATACTGAACTTTTGAGTTGCTTTGCATTGACAGGTCTTTTGCAAATTTCTGGCTTTATTTTATAAACAAAAACAAATGGTGGTTTTTAATAATTTTTTTGAACAAATATTTATTGTTTTACATTTCTAAAAGTGTTTTTTCTCCTGTTCTTATTAAAATATGATGTGTTTTGCAATGGTTTTGATTAACCGCACAAATAAAAGTCATTCATTCAGATATGGATAGGCAGTCCTTTGAACTTCTTAAGTGCTCAAGTCAGATTTTCAGGGTAAATCTAGAATCTCAAAGAAAGGTACCACCACCACCACCATATCCACCAGTACTATGTCCACCCACCACCACCACCACATCAACCGCATCCACCACCACAACGTCCACCACCACCAACACATCCACCACCACTACCACCATGTCCACCACCACCACGTCCACTACCACCACTTTCACCACCACCATGTCCACCACCACCACCATGTCCACCACCATGTCCACCACCACCACGTCCACCACCACCACCATATCCACCACCACCACCACATCCACCACCACCATCACATCCACCACCACCACATCCACCACCACCACCCCATCCACCACCACCATGTCAGCACCACTATGTCCACCACCACCACATCCACCACCACCATGTCCACCACTACCATGTCCGCTAACATCACATCCACTACCACATCCACCACGTCCACCACCACCACATCCAACACCATGTCCACCATGTCCCCCACCACCACATCCACTACCACCACATCCACCATCACCAGGTCCACCACCAACACCACCACTACATCCACCACCACATATACCACCATGTCCACCACATTCACCACCACCACACCCACCACCACCATGTCCACCTCCATGTCCAGCACCACTATGTCCACCACCACCACACCACCATGTCCACCACCACATCCACCACCACATCCACCAACACCACCATGTCCACCAACCACCACCTCCACCACCACCATGTCCACCACCACATCCACCACCATGTCCACCACCACATCCACCACCACCATGTCCACCACTACCACATTCACCACCAAGTCCACCACCACCACTACCATGTCTACCAAAATAGCCACCACCACGTCCATCACCACCACCATGTCTACCACCCCCACCACATCCACCACCACCACCACGTCCACCATGTCCACCTCCACATTCACCACCACCATGTACACCAACACCATCAGGTCCACCACCAAAAGGTTCACCACCACCATGTCCACCACCACCACCATGTCTAACACCAACACGTCCACCTCCACCATGTCCACTACCACCACATACACCACCACGCCCACCAGCTCCATCTACACATCCACCACGACCACCACCATGTCCACCACCACATCCACCACCACCACATCCACCCCCACCACCACATCCACCACCACCACTATGTCCACCACCACATCCACCACCACCATGTCCACCACCATGTCCACCACCTCATCCACTACTATGTCCACCACCATGTCCACCACCATGTTCACCACCACATCCACCACCACCCCCTCCACCACACCCACCAACCCCACCATGCCCACCACCACCATGTCCACCCCCTACATGTCCAGCATCCACTACTATGTCCATGACCACCAAGTCTACCATCACCATGTCCAGTACCACTAAGTCCACCACCACCACCATGTCCACCACCACCACCACATCCATCATAAACATTTCGACCACCACCACATCCACCACCACCACCACGTCCAACACCATGTCCACCACCACATCCACCACCACCACGTACACCATCACCACCACATCCACCACCACTACCACATCCACCACCAGCACCACCACATCCATATCCACCACCATGTCCACCACCAACACCACCACCACCATATCCCTCACCACCACCACATCTACCACCACCACGTCCACCACCAACACCACTACCACCTCCACCATCACATCCACCACCATGTCCACCAAAACACATCCACCACCACCAGGTCCACCACCACCATGTCCACCACCGCCACCACCAGCACATCCACCACCACCACCACCACCACGTCCACCACCAAGTCCACCACAGCCTGGGCAAGCATGAGCATTGATGACACCATCAAGACGATGGTAAAAAAAAAGTGGTCCCAGAACAAAGTCAAGGATAATATAACCATTCATTTAAATAATTTACATCAAACTGCAGGAGTACGGCTACATTATTATTTATTCACAATGTGCACATATATTCAATTGCATAGTGTCAAACAGACAGTAATTCAATTTAAACACAGTCAGTGCCCCAAAAGGTAAGGGAGAGGAAGGTGAAAGTGTGGGAGGAAGTGTCAGGAAGAAAATTGTGACTTTAGGCAATGATCAGTAAATGATATTCATTCGATTTACAAAAGGGGGTGGTGATGAACAGAGTGTCTGAATTGAGCAGACCACTCTTACCCAGTCCAAAGATCAGGGCTTGATCCATCACCGTTATTTATCTCACTGCCCCATCCCAGCTCAGAACATGGCTATATGCAAATCAGTCTGTCCCTGGCCCAGTGCATCATGGGAACAGGGCAGACTAAACTACCAAGCCAATTCTTTACCAGAAAGGAGACAAGCTACCGGGGACCGGTTTCTGGCATTTCAGCCTCTTCGGCCCGGCTTGCTTGAATCCTGATGGAGCAGTGAGAAAGGGACTCATGTCTGAGTATACCCTGCCACACCTATAGTGGCCAAAATCGATTTACAAAAGGGGGTGGTGATGAACAGAGTGTCTGAATTGAGCAGACCACTCTTACCCAGTCCAAAGATCAGGGCTTGATCCATCACCGTTATTTATCTCACTGCCCCATCCCAGCTCAGAACATGGCTATATGCAAATCAGTCTGTCCCTGGCCCAGTGCATCATGGGAACAGGGCAGACTAAACTACCAAGCCAATTCTTTACCAGAAAGGAGACAAGCTACCGGGGACCGGTTTCTGGCATTTCAGCCTCTTCGGCCCGGCTTGCTTGAATCCTGATGGAGCAGTGAGAAAGGGACTCATGTCTGAGTATACCCTGCCACACCTATAGTGGCCAAAATCGATTTACAAAAGGGGGTGGTGATGAACAGAGTGTCTGAATTGAGCAGACCACTCTTACCCAGTCCAAAGATCAGGGCTTGATCCATCACCGTTATTTATCTCACTGCCCCATCCCAGCTCAGAACATGGCTATATGCAAATCAGTCTGTCCCTGGCCCAGTGCATCATGGGAACAGGGCAGACTAAACTACCAAGCCAATTCTTTACCAGAAAGGAGACAAGCTACCGGGGACCGGTTTCTGGCATTTCAGCCTCTTCGGCCCGGCTTGCTTGACTCCTGATGGAGCAGTGAGAAAGGGACTCATGTCTGAGTATACCCTGCCACACCTATAGTGGCCAAAATCGATTTACAAAAGGGGGTGGTGATGAACAGAGTGTCTGAATTGAGCAGACCACTCTTACCCAGTCCAAAGATCAGGGCTTGATCCATCACCGTTATTTATCTCACTGCCCCATCCCAGCTCAGAACATGGCTATATGCAAATCAGTCTGTCCCTGGCCCAGTGCATCATGGGAACAGGGCAGACTAAACTACCAAGCCAATTCTTTACCAGAAAGGAGACAAGCTACCGGGGACCGGTTTCTGGCATTTCAGCCTCTTCGGCCCGGCTTGCTTGAATCCTGATGGAGCAGTGAGAAAGGGACTCATGTCTGAGTATACCCTGCCACACCTATAGTGGCCAAAATCGATTTACAAAAGGGGGTGGTGATGAACAGAGTGTCTGAATTGAGCAGACCACTCTTACCCAGTCCAAAGATCAGGGCTTGATCCATCACCGTTATTTATCTCACTGCCCCATCCCAGCTCAGAACATGGCTATATGCAAATCAGTCTGTCCCTGGCCCAGTGCATCATGGGAACAGGGCAGACTAAACTACCAAGCCAATTCTTTACCAGAAAGGAGAATAACGGCGAGACTGCAGCACTCATCCTCCTAGACATCGTCTGCCACCGCACACTACGCGTACGCCTCCATACCGCAGGGATCCAAGACAAGGCTCTGGATTAGACCACCTCCTTCCTCTCCGGCAGAACTCAGAGCATCCGCCTCCCCCATTCCATTCCAAAGCCTCCGAGATCATCTGCGGCGTACCCAAGGGATCCTCCCTCAGCCCGCTGCTGTTCAACATTTACATGGCCCCGCTTGCACACGTAGACTGACAGCACGACCTCAACATAATCTCCTATACCGACGACACTCAGCTGATCCTCTCCCTCACGAAGGACACCATCACCGCCAAAGCCAACCTCCACGAAGAAGTGAAGGCTATCGCCTACTGGATGAAGACCAGCCATCTGAAGCTGAACTCAGACAAGATGGAGGTCCTCATCCTCGGCTTCAACTCTTCAGCCTGGAATGACTCCTGGTGGCCGATGGCACTGGGGGCGACCCCGACACCCACCGACCACGCACGCAACCTGGGAATCATCCTTGACTCAACGCTCTCAGTGACCAAGCAAGTCAACGCTGTCTCTTCCTCCTGCTTCAACACCCTCCGCATGCTCCGCAAGATCTACAGATGGATCCCTACAGATACAAGAAAGTCAGTCACCCAGGCCCTCGTCAGCAGCAGACTCGACTACGGAAACGCCCTCTACGCGGGAGCCCCGACCAAGCTCATCAAACGACTACAACGCATCCAAAACACCTCGGCACGGCTGATCCCCGACGTACCACGCCAAGGCCACATCACCCCCCACCTGACAAACATGCACTGGCTCCCCGTCAACAAGAGGATATCCTTCAAGCTCCTCACCCACGCACACAAGGCACTCCACGAGACCGGCCCAGCCTACCTCAACAGACGGCTCTCCTTCTACATCCCCAACTGCCAGCTACGCTCCACCGACCTCTCACTCGCCACGATCCTGGGCATCCGAAGAACAACCACTGGTGGGAGATCCTTCTCCCACCTCGCCGCCAAGACATGGAACACCCTCTCACTGAGCCTACGACAGACTCAAGACCTGCTGGCCTTTAGGAGGATACTCAAGACCTGGCTGTTTGATCAGTAGCACCCCCCCCCCCCCCCCCCAGCGCCTTGAGACGCTCACAGGCATTTTGTGTGCTTTACAAATGATTGATTGATTGATTGATTGATTGAGGTCAGCCCCTTGTAAGTGTTACCACAGGTACCCAGGGCATTATGAACAGGGAAGACCTGTAAGGGCTACAGCACCTATTGTGCCACCCTTAGAGGCCCTGTACCCTGACACACACACACTGCCTTAGCAGGCTGCGAGTCTTGGTGCAAAACAAAGTGAAGAGTCGACATGGCACACATCCCTGTGTGCCATGCCCACAAAACACTGTCCTGGCATACATCAGTCACCCCTCTAGCTGGGTACCCTATGCCTATGGTGAGGGTACAGGTTCATGAGCCCTGTGCCCTCCACAGTACCCAGGTCCATTCCTGGGCACTGTAAGTGCAGTGATGCCATTAAAAGTATATGGTGCTGGGAGTTTGTCATTATGAACTCCACAGCACCATAATGGCTGCACTGAAGACTGGGAAGTTTCAAATCAAACTTCTCATCACATTAAACCCACACTGATGCCAGTGTGGGATTTAATGTAAAATGCACAACAGAGGGCATCTTAGCGATGCCCCCTGAAACTCGACCAACTCCTAGTGATCTAACTGGGTGGCTGCCTAGGCTGCCACCACCAAACATGTTTCTGGAACCTTGGGTCGAGAGCGTGCTTCTCCCGGGAGCCTGAAACAATGCACATCCTGGGACGAGGTGCCAAGCCTCCTCCCCCAGGATGGGCAGAGTTCATGAAGGAGAAGCTTCAAAGGCATACCGCCTTTGTGAGCCTCTCCAGACCAGTTGCTGTCCTCAGCAACTGGTCCCCACTGGTTCTACCCCCCACTTTGGGTGGGAGAACCAGCAGGAAAAACAAGTGAGAAAGAGAGGTGTGACCACCTCTGCCAACTCCACCCCAATGCTGTGAGCCAATGATGAAAGCGTCCTAGGCAAAATAATCTAATAGCTGAAGGAAGCAGACCCAACGCCCCTTTCAGTAAATCTAGAATTGAATATGAAAGGCGTGATTAGTACAAGTGACAGATAAATCAAACAAAGCAAAATGATTTACAGAATATTGTAAAACGTACAGTGAACACTCCCAGAATTGAATAGAGATAGGAAGTCAAAGGCACATGCGGGTACCCTGCAAATATTTTAGATTTTCTTGAATAACTATAAGTGAGTACTTAAAATTCCTAAAACATGTTAGATCTAGGGCACATCCTACCTCAGTATATCAGTTAGTCATCAATCGAATTACAGATATCCTCAATATTAGGTTGATTATCTAGTTTGGTGGATTATTTAATTCCTTAAAGAGATCTCTGATTAATCAGAAAGTTACAATTTGAAATTGTGTGATGGCCTCTCAATCACCCATCCTTCCAAGGTCCATACCACGAGCACAATTGTGTTCTGTAATAGTAACAATGGTTATTAGACGACTTTTCGAATTAGGTATATAGGTGCTGTAAGAACTAAGTCTGATTTGAACAAAAGAAAGTGTCTGGTTGCAAATGAAAAGCAGCCAGAACGTTGCTGGGAATAATCATGTTTGCTTGCGGCATAACATAAATCCATTCTTCAAAATGAAAGATCAGAAAAATTCGTTTTCCCACAGTGGCCTGGATAAAATGCGTTTTTGAATTATTGCTAAACCACAGAAAGAGTGACACATATATGTCAACTTCCAGGTGCATACACAGAGTCAGAGATAAGGGCAGCCCAAACACCCTTTCAGATGTTCAAAGCAGACATTTTCTACACTTCATAAAACAGATATCTGCAAACTGAAAATGCCAGCTGGAGCCTTTGAAGGGGCCTCGATGAACAGGAGGCCGCGGCGTGATTTACAGGTTCGAGTCTGCACATTACACGACTCTCAAGTGGAGCGGGAACGGGGAAAGCGAAGGGGAGGGAGGTAGCAGCGTGTGATGGCAGACTTGACACAGCAATACAATTGCATGCATTCTTACAAACAGAGTTGGTTTAATCCAAGGCCGGGTTCCCAGAGATCAACGCTTCTCTCTGGAGCAGACATGAAAGCTGTTTGACTGATATTGCTGGTCCATTGTGAAGAGGAAACGCGCTCATCCATATTGTGCGAGTCTGTGAAGTTTTGGCAGGGGTCACATCAGACACTTTTATTTTAAAACTCCGAATCAGCGGCAGCGAGCTCCGGCCTTGCCGTCCTTGGGTGGTCTCCGGCCTGAGAGTGGAAACGCTTCAGCTCAACTCTTCTTTCTTTGAACTCTTTGCAATTATGCTGCAGAGAAACTGATCTCTTCCACGGTAACCCGAAGGGCTGTTTGTAGTTTTGTGTGCACAACATGCTTCATCATTTGAAATATAAATATTCACGTGTTTCCCCTAACTCAATTACTGTATGAAACAGAATACGGTTTAGGCGTATTTTCAAAAAACATGGCTTTCCAGTATGGAGGTAAGTTTCTTGCAGCAGAAAAAAAAATGTGATTTTAAGCAGCAATTGGTAAAATCTCAACCAAAATAAACCAAAGTCTATAAAACGAGGGAGGTCATAAAGGAAAAAGCAACTAGGCCAGCGGGCTCGGAGCAAAACAAATAAGCTATTTTTATAATTCGTTTTTTAAAGTCACTGTTTTGAATATTCATGTCCCTCCATTGTACAGTAGCCTTTTCATCTGAAGGGCCAGGATCCGAACCACTGGAGCATGGTCTACCCAGGTGTTGTGATATATTTAGCATCATTGCTATGGAATCCTAACTAGGCCCCGCCCCAGTGTGCGTCAGAGCGCTGTCCACACAAGACGTCAAACAAGGAACTTCAGCAACAGTGGTCATTTATCAGCAGAAGGGCAGCACAAAATTGGGCATGCAGAGTACAGCAGCAGGTGCTGCTGGATGTCCGGACAGGAACGTTAAAGGTACATCATAGCCAGGGCCGGACTGGCTTTAGCAGGCTTCGGGCGTTACCAGGTGGACCGCCAGGGTGGGGGCCAGTTTTCGCCCCGTCGGGGCATTTTTTTGTTACCTGTTTTGCAGCGTAGCATACTCCATTTAATACTATAAATTTGCAGTATAGCTGCAATATCACCGTGTAACAAAAGCAACTGCAGTGTTCTCCAAGCGCACCCCCCAAATCCCCCCTCTCCTTCTCGCGGCCAGCCCGACACAATGGCCATGGGGGGTTTGCGTTCCCAGTCCTCCCCTGATCATAGCATAGGATCGTCTCTCTGTACATTTGTTTTGAAACCTATATTTCACAAGGATGATGCTCTACCCATGAAATATTTTCCCCATTTTGTGGAAAAGAAAGAATTCTGATGTATGGATTTTGTCCACTAGAAGGGCTAGTTCCAGCTTGATTTTCTTGCCTAGTTTACTAATCTCTAAATGTGAGTGCTTTAAAACTGTGAATGACCCAAGGCAATCCTCTAAGCAAGCAGTTCTTAATTGATTTACAACTGAATGCCGGAGAATCCCTCTAGAGCAATTACTATGATCTGAACCTCAAAACAATATACAAAAATACAGAAACAAGCATATATCAAACAATTACAGAAATTAAGATATATTTTATTAAAATCACTAACAGGGAACATGCCACAACTTAAATGTAAATGTGACGGTTGGAGCCTTTCAAAATGTAGTTTTATTTCTAAAAGTGAAGATGAATTGCTAGTCTCTAGATAGGCTAATCTCTAGATATTTTAGTCTCTAGATATGCTAGTCTCCAGATATGCTTGTCTCTAGTTATGCTAGTCTCTAGTCTAGCTATGTTAGTCTCTAGATATGCTAGTCTTTAGATATGTTAGTCTCCAGATATGCTTGTCTCTAGATATGTTAGTCTCTAGAGATGCTAGACTCTCTGCAAGTCTCTAGATATGCTAGTCTCTAGATATGTTAGTCACTAGATATGCTAGTCTCTAGATATGTTAGCCTTTAGATATGCTAGACTCTAGATATGTTAGTCTCTAGATATGTTAGTCTCTAGATATGCTAGTCTTTAGCCTCTGGATATGCTAGTCTCTAGATATGCTAGTCTCTAGTCTAGATATGTTAGTCTCTAGATATGCTCGTTTCTAGATATGCTAGTCTCTAGTCTAGATATGTTAGTTTCTAGATATGGTAGTCTCTAGATATGGTACACTCTAGATATGTTATTTTGTAGATATACTAGTCTCTAGATATGTTAGGCTCTAGATATGCTAGTCTCTAGATGTGATATTCTCTATATATTCTAGTCTCTAGATATGTTAGCCTCTAGATATGCCAGTCCCTAGTTATGCTAGTTTCTAGATATGCTAGTCTCTAATCTAGATATGTTAGTCCCTAGATAAGCTAGTCTCTAGATATGCTAGTCTTTAGTCTAGATATGCTAGTGTCTGGTTATGTTAATCTCTAGATATGTTAGTTCCTAGATATGTTAACCCCTAGATGTGCTAGACTCTAGATTTTCTAGATATGTTAGACTCTAGATATGTTAGTCTCTAGATATGCTAGTCTCTAGATATGTTAGACCATATATATGTTAGTTTCTAGATATGCTAGTCTTTAGATATGTTAGCCTCTAGATATGCTACTCTCTAGATGTGATATTCTCTAGATATGCTAGTCTCTAGATGTGTTAGCCTCCAGATAGGCCAGTCTCTAGATATGCTAGTCTCTAGATATGCTAGTCTCTAATCTAGATATGTTAGTCGCTAGATATGCTAGTCTCTAGAAATGCTAGTCTTTAATCTATATATGTTAGTCTCTAGATATGGTAATCTCCAAATATGCTGTCTTTAGTCTAGATATGCTAGTGTCTAGTTATGTTAATCTCTAGATATGCTAGTCTCTAGATATGTTAGCCTCTAGATATGCTAGACTCTAGATATGCTAGTCCCTAGAAATGTTAGACTCTAAGGGCCAGATGTAGGTAGGCGTTTACCGGGTGGTAACGGCCGAATTCGGCCGTTACCGACCGGTAAAAGCAATTTGACATGTAGGTCCCTGTATTTTACAGACTCGGTAAATTTACCGATAGGTATATTTACCGAGTCTGTAAAATACCGAGTCGGTATTTTAACGGAATAGGGAAAATTGACATGTAGGTGGGACTCTTCTGAGTCCCACAAGCATTAAAAAATCGGTATTTTACCATCAAATACTACTTGATGGTAAAATACCGTTTCAGGTGTGCATGCACATGTGTGCATGCACACCTATGCCATATGACAGGCAGACCTGCCCTTAGGGCAGGTATGCCTGCCACATGGCACCCGAGCCTCTTTTGGGGGTGCCAGAGGGTGTCAAAGTGACACCCCCTGCACCCTTGTGGCTATCGGTATTTACCGATGTGGTAAATACCGACCGGTAAATGCCCGTTCATTCCTATGGGCTTCAAAGCCCATAGGAATGCATGGGCATTAACTGGTCGGTATTTACCGCATCGGTAAATACCGACTGTTTCCGATTCGGTAATTGCACATCTGCATTTACCTACATCTCGGTACTTTTATTTTCCGACCTCTGAAATACCGAGTCGGTATGACTCGGTATTTAAGAGGTCGGAAAATAAAATTTACCTACATCTGGCCCTAAATATGTTAGTCTCTAGATATGCTAGTCCCTAGAAATGTTAGACTCTAAATATGTTAGTCTCTAGATATGTTAGCCTCTAGATATTTCAGTCTCTAGACATGCTAGTCATGCTAGTCTCTAGATATGCAAGTCTCTAATCAAGATATGTCTCAAGTCTATATATGTTAGTCTCTATATATGCTAGTCTCAAAATATGCTAGTCTCTATATATGTTAGTCTCTAGATATGTTAGCCTCCAGATATGCTAGTCTCTAGATTTGTTAGTCTCTAGAAATGTTAGTCTCCAGATATGCTAGTCTCTAGGGGGCATATTATCAAGCAGGTCGATAGGCAATTATCGCCGCTTTAGCAGCTGTTTTCGGCCGCTAAGCAGCGATAATTCTATCGCCCTATTAGCAAGCTGTCGCTAACTGATGTTGGCGACAGCTTTTAGGCGATAGCGAGTGTTTTGGGGCCCGCTTTGCATGTCAGGGATGTTTATCACTAATGACATGCAAACTGGGCGTACCCAACCAGTTAGCGACTGAAAGCAGTTGCTAACGTCGCTATCGCCTATTAGAAAGGCAGGCGTAGCGATGGAAATATTCGCGCTAAGCGCGAATATCTCCAAATGCTAACACCTGCCCAGACCAGTTCTTAGCCATGTTATCCAATGGGAGGTGGATAACATGGCTAAGAGGATTTAGTCGCTAATGCGTGAATATTGCTGTATTCTCAGCGATATTCACGCATTTCGCCGCTATCGCTGGATATTTTAGCACAATGGAGAAAAACGTTGCTAATAGCATGTTTTCTCTGCTAACATATCCAGCGATAGGCAGCGATAAAAAAAATGCGCTAAACGCATTTTGCGATAAATATCGCTATTCCTTGGTAATATGCCCCCAGATATTCTAGTCTCTAGATATGCTGGTCTATAGGCTTAATATACTAGTCTCTAGATAAACTAGTCTCTAGATATGTTAGCCTCTAGATATACCAGTCTCTAGATATGTTAGACTCTAGAAATGTTAGTCTCTAGATATGCTAGTCTCTGGATATGCTATTCTCTAGATATGTTGGACTCTAGATATGTTTGTCTCTAGATATGCTAGTCTTTAGCCTCTAGATATGCTAGTCTCTAGATATGCTAGTCTCTAGTCTAAATATGTTAGTCTCTAGATATGCCAGTCCCTAGTTATGCTAGTTTCTAGATATGCTAGTCTCTAAATATGTTAGACCATATATATGTTAGTTTCTAGATATGCTAGTCTCTAGATATGTTAGCCTCTAGATATGCTACTCTCTAGATGTGATATTCTCTAAATATGCTAGTCTCTAGATGTGTTATCCTCCAGATAGGCCAGTCTCTAGATATGCTAGTCGCTAGATATGCTAGTCTCTAATCTAGATATGTTAGTCTCTAGATATGCCAGTCCCTAGTTATGCTAGTTTCTAGATATGCTAGTCTCTAATCTAGATATGTTAGTCCCTAGATATGCTAGTCTCTAGATATGCTAGTCTTTAGTCTAGATATGCTAGTGTCTAGTTATGTTAATCTCTAGATATGTTGTTCCTAGATATGTTAACCCCTGGATATGCTAGACTCTAGATTTTCTAGATATGTTAGACTCTAGATATGTTAGTCTCTAGATATGCTAGTCTCTAAATATGTTAGACCATATATATGTTAGTTTCTAGATATGCTAGTCTCTAGATATGTTAGCCTCTAGATATGCTACTCTCTAGATGTGATATTCTCTAAATATGCTAGTCTCTAGATGTGTTAGCCTCCAGATAGGCCAGTCTCTAGATATGCTAGTCGCTAGATATGCTAGTCTTTAATCTATATATGTTAGTCTCTAGATATGTTAATCTCCAAATATGCTGTCTTTAGTCTAGATATGCTAGTGTCTAGTTATGTTAATCTCTAGATATGCTAGACTCTAGATATGCTAGTCCCTAGAAATGTTAGACTCTAAATATGTTAGTCTCTAGATATGCTAGTCTATAGATAAGCTAGACTTTAGATGTTAGTCTCTAGATATGTTAGCCTCTAGATATTCCAGTCTCTAGATATGCTAGTCATGCTAGTCTCTATATATGTTAGTCTCTAGATATGTTAGCCTCCAGATATGCTAGTCTCTAAATATGTTAGTCTCTTGAAATGTTAGTCTCCAGATATGCTAAACTCTAGGGGGCATATTATCAAGCAGGTCGATAGGCAATTATCGCCGCTTTAGCAGCTGTTTTCGGCCGCTAAGCGGCGATAATTCTATCGCCCTATTAGCAAGCTGTCGCTAACTGATGTTGGCGACAGCTTTGAGGCGATAGCGAGCGGTTTGGGGCCCGCTTTGCATGTCAGTGATGTTTATCACTAATGACATGCAAAGTGGGCGTACCCAACCAGTTAGCGACTGAAAGCAGTTGCTAACGCCGCTATCGCCTATTAGCAAGGCAGGCGTAGCGATGGAAATATTCGCGCTAAGCGTGAATATCTCCAAATGCTAACACCTTCCCAGACCAGTTCTTGGCCATGTTATCCAATGGGAGGTGGATAACATGGCTAAGAGGATTTAGTCGCTAATGCATGAATATTGCTGTATTCTCAGCGATATTCACGCATTTCGCCGCTATCGCTGGATATTTTAGCACAATGGAGAAAAACGTTGCTAATAGCATGTTTTCTCTGCTAACATATCCAGCGATAGGCAGCGATAAAAAAAAATGCGCTAAACGCATTTTGCGATAAATATCGCTATTCCTTGGTAATATGCCCCCAGATATTCTAGTCTCTAGATATGCTGGACTATAGGCTTGATATACTAGTCTCTAGATAAACTAGTCTCTAGATATGTCAGCCTCTAGATATACCAGTCTCTAGATATGTTAGACTCTAGAAATGTTAGTCTCTAGATATGCTAGTCTCTGGATATGCTATTCTCAAGATATGTTAGACTCTAGATATGCTAGTCTTTAGCCTCTAGATATGCTAGTCTCTAGATATGCTAGTCTCTAGTCTAGATATGTTAGTCTCTAGATATGCTCGTTTCTAGATATGCTAGTCTCTAGTCTAGATATGCTAGTTTCTAGATATGGTAGTCTCTAGATATGGTATACTCTAGATATGTTATTTTGTAGATATACTAGTCTCTAGATATGTTAGCCTCTAGATATGCCAGTCCCTAGTTATGCTAGTCTCTGGATATGCTAGTCTCTAATCTAGATATGTTAGTCCCTAGATATGCTAGTCTCTAGACATGCTAGTCTTTAGTCTAGATATGCTAGTGTCTAGTTATGTTAATCTCTAGATATGTTAGTTCCTAGATATGTTAACCCCTAGATATGCTAGACTCTAGGCACGAGCGGGAAATCCGTTACGCCCGCGGATTTTGCGGATTTTTGGGAAATCCGCAATCCGCGAATTTTGTGGATTTCCTGCAAAATCCGCAAAACAAAATCAGCGGACGTAACGGGTTCAAAAGTTGAACCCCCACTCATGTAACTATTTTATAATGGCGCCAGCAAGCTGCCAGCGCCGTTGTAAAATAGTTACAAAGTTAGCTTGCACAGGAACCACTAGATAAAACGAAGCAGGTGCTGCTCTATTTTATCTAAGTGCTTCCTGTGCAAGCTAACTTTGTAACTATTTTACAACGGCGCTGGCAGCTTGCTGGCGCCATGGTAAAATAGTTACATGAGTAGGCTGGGCACAGGTCTGCTTTCTTCCCAAATCTACCGTGGAAAATCAGCTGTGATGCTGGATAGAGGCCTTTACATCCTTGACTTTCACGAGCGCAATACCCGTGCTGTTCCTGTGACCAGGAGATTCTTTCTCTTCATCTGCTGAACTGATCTTTCTCTGACCTTTTATACACACAAGAGGCACATGAACTCGCACAGAAGACCCCCTCCCACCACAAAATCCACAAATCCGCGGATTCGCAAAATCCGCGGATTTTGTGAATCTGCAAATCCGCAAATTCGCAAATCCGCGGATTGCGAATCCGCAAATCTGCCCATGCCTATTAGACTCTAGATTTTCTAGATATGTTAGACTCTAGATATGTTAGTCTCTAGATATGCTAGTCTCTAGATATGTTAGACCATATATATGTTAGTTTCTAGATATGCTAGTCTCTAGATATGTTAGCCTCTAGATATGCTACTCTCTAGATGTGATATTCTCTAGATATGCTAGTCTCTAGATGTGTTAGCCTCCAGATAGGCCAGTCTCTAGATATGCTAGTCTCTAATCTAGATATGTTAGTCTCTAGATATGCTAGTCTCTAGAAATGCTAGTCTCTAATCTATATATGTTAGTCTCTAGATATGTTAATCTCCAAATATGCTGTCTTTAGTCTAGATATGCTAGTGTCTAGTTATGTTAATCTCTAGATATGCTAGTCTCTAGATATGTTAGCCTCTAGATATGCTAGACTCTAGATATGCTAGTCCCTAGAAATGTTAGACTCTAAATATGTTAGTCTCTAGATATGCTAGTCTATAGATAAGCTAGACTGTAGATGTTAGTCTCTAGATATGTTAGATATTCCAGTCTCTAGACATGCTAGTCATGCTAGTCTCTAGATATGCAAGTCTCTAATCAAGATATGTCTCTAGTCTATATATGTTAGTCTCTAGATATGCTAGTCTAAAAATATGCTAGTCTCTATATATGTTAGTCTCTAGATATGTTAGCCTCCAGATATGCTAGTGTCTATATTTGTTAGTCTCTAGACATGTTAGTCTCCAGATATGCTAGTCTCTAGGGGGCATATTATCAAGCAGGTCGATAGGCAATTATCGCCGCTTTAGCAGCTGTTTTCGGCCGCTAAGCGGCGATAATTCTATCGCCCTATTAGCAAGCTGTCGCTAACTGATGTTGGCGACAGCTTTTAGGCGATAGCGAGCGGTTTGGGGCCCGCTTTGCATGTCAGTGATGTTTATCACTAATGACATGCAAAGTGGGCGTACCCAACCAGTTAGCGACTGAAAGCAGTTGCTAACGTCGCTATCGCCTATTAGCAAGGCAGGCGTAGCGATGGAAATATCCGCGCTAAGCGCGAATATCTCCAAATGCTAACACCTGCCCAGACCAGTACTTAGCCATGTTATCCAATGGGCGGTGGATAACATGGCTAACAGGATTTAGTAGCTAATGCGTGAATATTGCTGTATTCTCAGCGATATTCACGCATTTTGCTGCTATCGCTGGATATTTTAGCACAATGGAGAAAAACGTTGCTAATAGCATGTTTTCTCTGCTAACATATCCAGCGATAGGCAGCGATAAAAAAAATGCGCTAAACGCATTTTGCGATAAATATCACTATTCCTTGGTAATATGCCCCCAGATATTCTAGTCTCTAGATATGCTGGTCTATAGGCTTAATATACTAGTCTCTAGATAAACTAGTCTCTAGATATGTTAGCCTCTAGATATACCAGTCTCTAGATATGTTAGATTCTAGAAATGTTAGTCTCTAGATATGCTAGTCTCTGGATATGCTATTCTCTAGATATGTTAGACTCTAGCTATGTTAGTCTTTAGATATGCTATTCTCTAGATATGCTAGTCTTTAGATATGTTAGCCCCTGGATATGTTAGCCTATAGATATGCTAGTCTCTAGATTTGTTAGTCTGTAAAAATGCTAGTCTCTAGATATGCTAGTCTCTAGATATGCTAGTCTCTAGCATATCACCTTATCTTTTTTGGCTCTGAGTGCATGCTCTCTTTTTGTCAGCGCATATCAGCATTGCTTCAATTGAGGCCACTATTCATCCATACTAGATTCCGTTTGCTGTACTTGCACTGCTTCCCTCAATCAAGATAAGAATACAAACTTAATTTTAGCTTTCAATTTCAAATTCGTAAACATTTTAAAACTTTCAGTTCTCAACTTTGTGTTTTTAAGTATATTTACTTTGCTAATCTGCTAACATTAGTTCATTTTCTGAACAGTGGCGGACCCCCTAAATAGGTGTCACGGACCCCATTGGTGCAAGAATCACAGGTTAATAATCACTGTTCTAAGCAGTAACATTTTCCATGGTTTGATTAGCATTCCCTGCATGAAAGGTAATCAAGCCCTGAAAAATTCTCATTGTAATCAAGGCCCATTGTTAGTTGCACTTTGCCGATAGGAAAGGGACTCTTCTAAACTTTCCCATTATTCCTTGCTTAATTGGCATGCTCCTCATGAAATGTAATCTAACTCCTTCTATTTGCGATTCGTGTCTATTGTTAATTGTACCTTGCAAGCAGCAGTTTAAAAATCGATTGCATCTAGAAACAAAATATGGGTTTAAACAAAAAAAGTGTGTTTTTGCAAATACTCCACATTCTTCACTTCAGGATAAAATGTTCTCATATATTGTCGTACAACCTTATAGTATATTCCAAAATTTCACTTAACTTTCAATAATTATTCACCCGTTTGAAAAAAGCTCTATTTACATGCTAACTGCACGAAGACGTTTAGTGCCAACTACAGTTATGGTGTAGAGGAATAAAGAGTGGTTGGGTCTTCAGTGTTCTACTTTAGAAAGCGCAGATGCATGCTGGTCTAAACTCCATAGAGGACAGGATACTTGAGTAGTGAGATGATGCTGACTTCCTCACTCTTCCTGCAGCTGCTGCAAAGGGGAGCCACGTGCCAATAAGAGCTTAGATGCAGCCCACCTGCAACCACCTGCACTCCGTGAGTGCCTATATGTGCCGAGTTGCAGTTCATGGCTGCAGTCACCCTCACTCAGGCCCAGATTTAGAAACACTCCTCATGGCAGGCGTAATAAGGAGACATGTTTCCATTTCTCCGAATTTTTCCCACTTTACATGTGTGCTGCACTGTTCAGCATTAGAGCAGCGTTGTTTTGTACAGGGGATCTCGTCCAACACAAAATCTATGCTTCCCACAATACAGACACCCTTGCCCATGGCATTAGGATGTCTGATGTGGCACATGGCAGTCAAAAGTGTGCCAGCTGGGGAGAGAGCAGAACAGCCCACATCTGATCTCTCACTTTCATGTAACACAGCATTGCTTTACACAACTTCTACTTTAATCTGGGCCACAGTATGCCATCAAAGACAGTGCAAGGCATCTAAGGTGAACATACAAAAGAGCAGCCATGTTTTTTTCTGTCTAGAGCTACACCATGTACATTCAGGCTGGCTTTGACAGATCCCTGGTGAGAGACTGTAGGATGCATGAAACCCTTTTCAAACCCTACCAAATATCCCATGGTTGCTGCAAACCATGACTCACATTTTGGTGGTTGTTGACAACTATCGTGACAGCTGTAATTTAGGAGATTGAAGCAGACTTGCATGGCTCTCACTTTTTAAAAAATATTTTTTATTGCCATTTTAAAAACAATACTACAAACATTAAAACAACCCGCCATTTGCTAATCTGTGCATAGTTATCTTTACAGCTGCCCACTATTGCAATCACAAATGTCATTCCATGCTTGCTTGATCCTCTGCAGATTACATGAATGAATTTATAAACACCCTGTTGTAAATCACAAAGAAACATCTTCCAAGCCCCATATTGCCTTTTAAAAAGAAATCCACACCATCACCCTATATGGTATGCACAGGAATCTAGATTCGCTGGCTTAAAAGCTACATCCCACTTCCCCAACAAACCACTAACCCCTTTTCCTCAACCTACCCCAGGCTAACCATGTCTCTCACACAGTTGCAGAGTCTATCGGCGTATCAACAGCAGCCTCCTGGTGTTCTCGTGCCCACAGAACCAAAGGCTCCAAAATGTCCCTGGGTCTGGACGCTGAAGGCATTAATTCCTAGAAGGTGGTCAGTTGTGTATTCCCAAATGTTACGTCTTTAATCCACTCTTTTTCCGAGGGAGTCCCCTTTCGCCCCCGTACCTGTCTACCTGGCACTTAGCAAATAATAGTAATATCGCATGCAATTTGGGGACTTTGACTGGCGTATCCTTCACATAACCTAACAGCCCTTGTATGGGGTTAGGATCATCAGGCCTGACTATTATCTGGTGAATCGTGGTAAATTTGTTTGACAAATACAATGTCAGCCGTGGGCAGCTCCACGCCATGTGTAAAAAAGAAGCAGGAGCGAAGCGGCATCTCCAACAGCTGTCATCAACTTTTAGTCCTATTTGATGCAAACTGGAAGGTGTCCTAAAAAATCTGTGCAAAAACTTAAAGTGGATGAGCGGAGTTTATAGTTAGGGGATAAAGCCGTAAGCTGGCAACAGCAATACACCCGCTGGTCCTCCGCGAGAGGAACTGGAAGTTCGGCATTCCACGCCGGGAGCGCCCATGACTCTGTCAGAGGAGCCGACACTTGCATGTGATTATAGATCCGACTAATTAGCCTGTGTGTTGACGTTGATTTAAGCATGTTTTCCAATGCAGGCAGGGTTGGCGGGGAGCTCGGGAAAGTGTCATGTAAGGAACGGCAGGCAGCCCGCAGATTGTAGCATACAAAGAGTTCAGAAAAAGGCACAGCCTGACCTTACACTGCAGTCGGGGGTGGCCAAAACGTGTCCTTCGGGTAGAGGTCGGCAAAAGTGCGGAGGCACATCTTCTGTATTAAGGCCTTGCTGATTCTCTCGCCCACATTTGGCAGCATAGCGTTGCGTGCCAAAGGTATGGATGGTGCTTAGTGAATAGGAATGCCAGCCCTTTTCCGCAACTCATTCCACGCCCACTGCAAGGTCTCGACCGTATCTATGCTGTCTCTGGGACGCCTGTAAGGTTGTTTCAAAGCGACTGTCAAGGGGACCTGAGCTGCAGCATCAGTTTCCACAGCCACACTGGGTTGGAAAGGAGTCGGGTGGACCCAGTGGTGAAGAAACTGAGCCTGAGCTCAGCATACAATTTCATATCTGGGGCTCCCAAGCCACCTTGCCGTAAAGGCAGCATCAATAGGTCCCAAGAAACTAGTGCCTGCCCTCCCGCCCAGACCAGTGAGAGTCGGAGGGATTGAAGAGATTTGGAGAAGGCCTGTGTTAGGGGAATGGGAATGTTGACAAATAAATAAATATATTTTGGAAGCACCACTATCTTGGCCATTGCTATTTTCCCGGCTAGACACAGCAGGAGCTTAGCCCATGCAGTGACTTTCCCTTCCAACCATGTTATGGCACGCCCGAAGTTCATGTCCCATATGTCTTGCATATTTCTACTGATCCATATGCCCAAATATTCACAGGTTTGTCGGCCCATTTGAGAGGGAACTCAGAGGGAGCCTGAGTAGTGGAGTCCGCTAACAGAAAGATGACTGAATTGGCCCAATTGACGGAGATGCCAGAGAGACCTCCAAATCTGATAAATTCCTGGAGTAGCGGATCAAGATGTGATGCCGGATCTGTCACATACAATGTGACATCATCAGCATATAATTAAATTAAAAGGCTCCTAGTAGTAAACCCAATCCCTTTGGCAGTGTGGTGTTGCCTAATGTGGGCTGCAAGTGGATCTATCGCTATTGCGAACCGCAAAGGGGACAACGGGCAGCCCTGCCTTGTCCCTCGCGAGATGAGAAATGGTGATGATATCAGACCATTCACCCGGATCCGAGCCATAGGCTGTGTATATAGCAGACGTATGAGATTAATAAACAGCGGACTAAACTCCATGGGGGTCAGTAAAGCAAATAAATACTGCCATTCCAGTGTATCGAACGCCTTCGTAGCATCTAGGAAGACTACAGCAGCTTGCACATCAGGGTATAAATAATGCAGTACTGAGAATAGGGTTCTTAGATTGTGGGAGGCAGATCTCCCTGGGATAAATCCCGATTGATCTGGGTGGCCAACCAATGGGAGTAGAGGCTGCAATTGATTAGCTATCAGCTTTGCCAATATTTTTACGTCCACCTTTATTAAAGATAAAGGTCTATATGAGTGCAATTCCTTTTTCAGCTTCCCGGGCTACAGCAAGGTAATTATTATTGCTTCGTGCATTGATGGCGGTAAGATGCCTGAGGCTTGAGCCTCCTTGTATAGCACGATTAGGTGTGGTACCAGCTCTTCTGCATAAGTCTTGTAGACGGCGGTTGTGAAACCGTCCGATCCCTGGGCCTTGTTCAGCAGTAAGCTCATGATAACCTGGGTGTCATCCTCCACCGTAAATGGGAAGTCCAAATAGTCCCTTAAACTCTGGCCCAGCCAGTGCAACTCCAGAGAGTCAAGAAATTGTAGCAGGTCATCTGGGCTAGATTCCTGCGTAGTAGTGTATAATTACATAAGCAATAGATCTTGGGGCATGAGTCATTGCTGCCAGAGTCCTCCCCAGCCTGTCCCCCTCCCCGTACCTTCTGGCCTTGGCATGTTTCCCCAAAAATTATACTTCGTGGTGTGCCTCCTCCTCAAATTCAATCACTTTCTCCTTCAAAGAGGCTAGTAATCTGGGATCTTTGGAGGAGTGAAACCATGTTTCCAACTCCCTGATCTGATTTTCTAGAGTTGCAAGCGTTCCCCGAATAGCCTTCAACACTACAGCCTGTTGGGTGATGCAATTACCCCTAATGACCGTCTTAAAAGCTTTTATGGTTGCACCCCCATAAGTCTGGGGTATGTCCCCCGGGCTCCAATAGATCCTCCTATGTGGAAGGTTCAATAAATTTGTGCGATAGTTTAACTGTTCTGAAACTTGACGTTTTATTTCATCATATTTTCATCATGTGGATGAACAGTTCATGATTGTTCATTTTCATACATGAGCAAACATTTTAGTTTTCCCAGCATACATTATAGCTTTCCCAATGCATTTCGGCATAAGACTGCCTTCTTCCAGGGGATATTTCCAACCAAGAAACCACGATTGGCTCCTGAGGCGAAAAGCCGGGAGCAGGGGACAAATTGTTTTTAACCTTTCTGTGTAATACTTTGAACTTAATCTGTACCTTGGCTTTTAAAAACAGCGCTCCTCGCTGCAACGACTCCCTCATTCGGACGCCATTCACGAGGGCGAGGCGAGACACGCCCCCTCGGCTGGCCACGCCCCCCGCCAAAGAAACATACAAATAGAGCGCGCCAACGCTAGGCGCCGCACTCACGACTGGCTCCTGAGGCGAAAAGCCGGGAGCAGGGGACAAATTGTTTTTAACCTTTCTGTGTAATACTTTGAACTTAATCTGTACCTTGGCTTTTAAAAACAGCGCTCCTCGCTGCAACGACTCCCTCATTCGGACGCCATTCACGAGGGCGAGGCGAGACATGCCCCCTCGGCTGGCCACGCCCCCCGCCAAAGAAACATACAAATAGAGCGCGCCAACGCTAGGCGCCGCACTCACGACTGGCTCCTGAGGCGAAAAGCCGGGAGCAGGGGACAAATTGTTTTTAACCTTTCTGTGTAATACTTTGAACTTAATCTGTACCTTGGCTTTTAAAAACAGCGCTCCTCGCTGCAACGACTCCCTCATTCGGACGCCATTCACGAGGGCGAGGCGAGACATGCCCCCTCGGCTGGCCACGCCCCCCGCCAAAGAAACATACAAATAGAGCGCGCCAACGCTAGGCGCCGCACTCACGACTGGCTCCTGAGGCGAAAAGCCGGGAGCAGGGGACAAATTGTTTTTAACCTTTCTGTGTAATACTTTGAACTTAATCTGTACCTTGGCTTTTAAAAACAGCGCTCCTCGCTGCAACGACTCCCTCATTCGGACGCCATTCACGAGGGCGAGGCGAGACACGCCCCCTCGGGTGGCCACGCCCCCCCCCGCCAAAGAAACATACAAATAGAGCGCGCCAACGCTAGGTGCCGCACTCACGACTGGCTCCTGAGGCGAAAAGCCGGGAGCAGGGGACAAATTGTTTTTAACCTTTCTGTGTAATACTTTGAACTTAATCTGTACCTTGGCTTTTAAAAACAGCGCTCCTCGCCGCAACGACTCCCTCATTCGGACGCCATTCACGAGGGCGAGGCGAGACACGCCCCCTCGGCTGGCCACGCCCCCTCCAACCTCCCGATCAGCGGCATAAAGCATGTGTCTTGGTCGGAAGCGCAGCGGACGAGCGCAGCGGGCGTGACGTTTGCGCGCCGAAGGCGCGCCTAATGGAAGGGACTAGGGGCACGACACCATGCCAAATTGATGACTTATTCCTCAAAGGAACTCATTGCCCTCCAAGGCCACTGGCCACTTCCCGATCCCACCCGCAGGCTCATCTGCTCTTTAGGCCTCGCTTCTTCCTCTTCCACCCCCACGACACCACACCCGCCGTTGTATACCCCCCCGTCACCTTGTCCCCCCTTACCCGACCCTCACCCCATCACTCCGCCTCTGTCTGTATTCCTACTCAACACCAGGTCAGCGGTCAAGCACCATCACGAGCTGTTCGTCCTACTCGATTCAGAGAAACCTGACCTACTGCTCCTGACCGAAACCTGGTATTGTGATTCTTCCCTCCCTGTTCTCCTGGCCAACCTACCCCCCTCCTATGTGGCCTTACGTGCCGACCGCCCAGCAGGCAGGGCTGGAGGTGGGGTCACCCTAATCGCTCGGTCGGAATTGAACTTTCAATCACTTCCCTTTCCCCCTATCCCCCCTGCTGACTTTTTGGTAGTCCGCTCTCTTCTATCCTCCCCTCCCATTACTTGCCTCTTAATGTACCGCCCACCTCAGCCTACGTCCTCATTTCTACCGGCATTTCAAGACCTGTTGGCCAACTTGGTGGTCAACTATGCCTCGGTCTTGGTGCTGGGAGACTTCAATTACTGGCCCTCTGACCCACACGAGTGTACGGCCTCAAAAGAATTCACAGAATCTCTCCTGTCTCCTAACTTTGCACCGCATATAACCGTCCCCACTCACTCCCATGGGCACATACTCGACCAGGTCTGGTCCCTCAACCTCCCAGTGGCTTCGGCGGCAGTCTCTCCTTGCCCCTGGTCCGACCATGCCCTTATCTCCCTCTCCATTCCCTGTAACCCGATATCAAAAACTCCGCATGCCAAAAACACCTGGGCGCGGAACTGGAACAGACTGGATTTTCCCTCCCTGACCTCCCTGCTTTGCAACTCCACTCCCACCCTCTCTGGCCTATCATCAACATCTCAAGCCAAGGCCATAAACACCTGGCTGGCTGGTGGCTGTGATTCAGTGGCTCCCCTACGTCGCATTTCCATCCGTCGACCTAAGGATTCCAACAGATGGTTTAACGACCACCTGAAAGAACTTAAACTGAGCGCCCGACGGGCGGAGAGGCAATGGAGGAAAAATTACTGCCCTTTATTAAAAACTCACTTCCTCACATCACTGGCCAAATATAAAACAGCAATCCTCGCCGCAAAAACCACCCATTTCTCTGCAAAAATAACGTCCGCTGAAAATAAACCCAGGGACATTTTTGGCATAGTGAATGACCTGGCATTCTCAGATCGAACCTCACCCCAAATCCCTCCCTCCCAGCTTCTTTGTGATCAACTCAACGCCTATTTCCTGGACAAAATCGTTACCATCAAGGCCAACATTCCACCACCCTCACCTGCATTTGTTGATCCTTCCCCCCCCACTGTTCAATGCCCTCTCACTTCCATTCCCCCCCTTACTCAGGAATCATTTCTGGAGATTCTTCCCAAAGTGAAGTCGGGGTCTCCGGCGGATGTTTGCCCGGCACGTATCCTGCAGCAAATTTACTCCTGCTGTTCTGAACCCCCCATCGCCTTCCTCAACAGCTCCCTAGCACAGGGTGTAGTGACCCCAGCGCTAAAGGCAGCCACTATAGTACCCATCTTGAAGAAACCTGGCGCAGACCCTTCCATCTCGGCCAACTATCGCCCCATCTCCCCGCTGCCTTTTTTAGGCAAGGTGATGGAACGCCACGTCACCGCGGTACTCAGCGCCCATATTGAGACCAATGGGGGGCTGGCTTCTCGCCAGGCCGGTTTCCGTCCCAGATACTCGACCGAATCGGTGGTGGTCTCAGTCCTAGACAACCTCAGAAAGGGTATGGATGATAACAAACACCAGGCACTGGTCCTCCTTGATCTGTCCGCCGCCTTTGACACGGTGGACCATACCATCTTACTGTCCCGTGTCAGGGCAGCTGGAATCGGGGGATCAGCCCTGGTTTGGCTATCCTCCTTTCTGAGGGACCGCACCCAGGCAGTGCGGCTAGGCGACTTCTCTGCCACTCCCCTCCCTGTCACTTGTGGTGTTCCCCAGGGATCCTCTCTCTCCCCCCTACTTTTCAATCTCTATATCTTCCCTCTTATCTTCGCGCTCCAGCAGCTGGAGGTCACCGTGTACAACTACGCGGATGATCTCCAGCTCATCTTCGATCTGTCCTCCTCTCCCCTTTCTGTCTCTAACTTCCAGTCTACACTGACATTCATCAGGGACTGGATGAACCACAACCACCTTAAGCTGAACCCGGATAAAACCGAATTGGTTCTTACCGGTGGTTCATCCAGCCCCTGGAACTCTCTCTTCTGGCCCCCCTCTCTTGGGCCCGCACCTTCCCCCTCAACCACAGTCAAAACACTGGGTGTCAAAGTGAATAATCAGCTCACTCTCCACTCACAAATCAGCTCCGTGGTCTCCTCTTGTTTCCTCACTCTCGGCACCATCCGCTCTGTTTCCCGCTTCTTCTCCCCTCAGGCACTCAAGATTATCATGGCCGCCCTGGTGATATCAAGGCTGGATTATGCCAACGCCCTCTATCATGGCATTCCAGCATACAGCCTGCGAAGACTCCAGTCGATCCAGAACCAGGCGGCCCGGCTGGTTTACGGCCTCTCGCGCTATCACCACTCCACCCCCCTTCTTAGGGAGCTTCATTGGCTCCCCGTAAAAGAACGCTCCCTTTTCAAGACTGGCTGCATGGTCTTCCAGGCCCGCCAGGGCACCGCCCCCGCCTTTATCTCTTCTTTAATAAAACCCTATGTTCCCACAAGAGAGCTCCGGTCTTCCTCTAAGTCCCTTCTTCAGATCCCCCGCTTCACACGTAAAAAGTGGGGTGGGGCCAACTTCTCCACCTTGGCTCCAACCTTCTGGAACTCCCTCCCTGACCATCTCCGTTCTGCTACCCAGTACCTCTCCTTCCGCAAGGATTTAAAAACTTTCCTCTTCAATCAGGCTTTCCCCGCTTAGCTCTCCATTCCTATCACTCTTGCCTTCTCCCTCAGTTGCCGATCCTGCCCACTAGCGCCAAGAAACCGTATGGTGTACGCTGCGCTTTAGAAATATTTTAAATTAGAAATTAGAAGACTGCTTCGTGGCTTGCCCTTCCACATAGGAGGATCTATTGGAGCCCGGGGGACATACCCCAGACTTATGGGGGTGCAACCATAAGAGTTATTTACTCACACTTGCATCGGAGAGTGATACATTGGAGCACTATACAACCACAAAGACTTTCATGAATCGCGTAGTGCGCCCCTTCCAACCTTTTGTTACGTCTTGAAAGCTTCCCATAAAGAGGCCGTAGTGTCTACCGACCCAGCATTCAGGGTAAAATAGTCATTGATATCCCCTCTAATTTCCTCCTTAAAGGCCTCATCTAGAAGTGCATCTGGTGGTAGCCGCCACGTAAAAATTTGTGAAATGGAGTTGGTAAGCATTAATCACAAAATGCACGGCACATGGTCCGACAGGGACCTAGGGAGATGTGTGACCTCACTGGTCCATGTAGCCACATCTCATGACACCAACCATAAGTCTAATTATGACCATGCTTTATAGTGCTCATATATGCACATCCCCTCCGTAATGTGTGGGTGATATTGTCTCCAGACGTCTACCAGGTCGCTGTCTAAGAAAATGGCATTCAATGCAGCGCTAGCTGAGGGATGTAATGTTCGAGATGTCCCTTTCCGATCCAACTCGTCATTCAGGAAGGCATTGAAGTCCCTACCCCAGATTACAGTCTCACGATTTGTCACCCCACTCAGGCCCATATATCTTAAAAAAAAACTAGGAGAGTCAACATTTGGGTCGTACACTGCCACCAACCACAGGAATCCCACGAGAGTACCCATCAGTATGGTGAATCTGCCCTCTGATTCTGTCTGCATGTCACTTTCTTTCCAGTCAAGACTCCATCTGACCAACACAGCCACCCCCCTGGAGAAGTTTGAGTAAATAGAAGAGTAAACGGAGCCTGATCTGTGTTTCTGCCTGGTAGAGGGCCTAACATCGAGGTGCTTTTCCTATAACATACAAATATCTATGTGATGTCTTATCAAATAGGAATGGATAAGTCTAGATTTCCTTCTGTCATTAAGCCCTCAGATGTTAAAAAATTAAGACTATTCATATGTTAGCTACTACAATACAGTGAAACATGACAGTAGGAGCAGAGCACAGTACCATGATGTGTGGCACCCAGTAACGGCAGGCTAAACTGTATAGCAATAATCTGGTGAAAAACAGAATATCAAACCCCCACAACCCTCCTCCCACTCCAAACCCCCAATCAGGTTGTAGAGTACCCATCTGAAACCTCTTAGAGAATAAAACAACAGGCGGGAACTCTCCTATGGGGGCGTAGTACCACCAGCGTACTCCCCTGCCTGCACAGAGTGGCCAAGAGAACTGCGGAGAGCTGTGCCTATCCCACTAAAATTGAAAATATCCCAGCACATCATAACCAGCAATTCCAAAACAAATTAAGTCAGTGCAGGTTCAAACAGTTGGAGGAACACAGGTCCCAGCCCAACTCAGCACACTGTGCGGGCCGCTATTAAAAATACTGAAGGAAGACAACCACATATAACAGAGAAAAAAGAGACACAGAATTATTCAACACCTCTTCGGAGCATAGTAGGATTCCCATGGGTTCAAACCCATCTCAGTTATAGCAGTTCCAGCAAGGAGCCATGCAGGGCTTGAGTCTCGTCAGTCATTGTCACTTATCCGGGCTTCAACAGAGTCTGCAGAGTTGGAATCATGTTTGGACTTCTTCCCACCGATGTGTTTAGCAAATTTGAGGGCGGACTCAGCATCCATGAAGAAATGTGCGGACCCCTCGTGAGTAACCTTGAGCTTTGCGTGATACAACAGCGAGTAGGGAATCTGGGCCTGCAACAGCATTCGTTTAGCATGGAGAAACTCACACCTCGCCAACTGTACAACAGGTGTGAAATCTGGATAAAAGGAGATGTTGTTACCTTTGTGCGTGATCATCCCTTTCTCTCGGGCCAAGTGCAGGATCAGGTCCTGGTCCTGATAGCTCAAATTTCTAGCCAGGATTGGTCTGGGTGTAGGGCCGACCAGAGGTTTGGGGCCCAAAGCATGGTGCACCTGTGAAAACTGCTGAGAGATTTGGGTCAAATAGCTCCCGAAGTAAGTCTGCTATACAGGTCTCCATCTTAAGGATGGCTGTTGCATCCGGTACACCAGTAATTTGCAGGTTATTGCAGCGTGACCTGGCTTCCAGGTCTTCATTCTTGGTGCAAATTATTCCCAGTTCTCTATCCATATGCTGTAGCTGTTCCTTGGTTTCAACTTGGAGCTCATGGAAGTCTGAGGCCCGGTTCTCCAGCACATCAAGCAGGGTCTTGTGCGAGCTCACCTGCATCTTGACAGCATCCATTTAGGAGGTCAGCGTATCCAACTTGGCGACTATATTACAGAGGCTAGACCTCATCTCGAGCATCAGAGTGAGCAGATCTTCCCCTTGGTCCACCGTCTGCGACTCTGGCAGCCTCTGAGCGCCAACATCTGGCTCCGACTCCGTGAGACTCATGGTCCTCCTCTGGTGGAAGGTCAGCTTCGGTTGTTTCGCATCTTGCTTGCCCATAATTCTCTCAGGTGCTGTCAGGTGCTCCTGCGAGCCCCTGTGGGTAGATATTGAGCAGTTAATCTACGTTGAAGGGGTCCCCAGCGACACTGGTGTGCCAATGCTTCGTCTAATTTACACCGTAGGCATGAAAAGACCCCACATGCAACCCATGCGCCCAGTTCTATTTTGGGAGCAAGCCGCTGTCCAGCTTTCAGGTCCCGCCCAGCTCAGGGCAGCCACCTCTAGTCCAGCACTTCACGTTCTTCCACTTCACCTTTCAGGGACCCAAGACAGCGAGAGCTCCAACAAACAACAAGGACACAAAATGGCGCTTAGGCTTTTATTGCCGGTCGTTCAGAGGCTTCCTCCACCAAATCTCGACATCGCACCCCGTCCCAGAGCACAGGTTCATTTCTGTGAGCTGCCCTCAATTAAATGCCCTGCTCCAGGCCCACAATATTCGTTCCATACATGGGGGTCCCAGAGCAGCGCCTGTTGAGGTGTACAGCGAGCTGATCCCAACCTTGGGAGCCGCTCCCTCCTTGTCGTCTGATTGCCCAGGCTCTCCGTTTACCAGGTGCTCACTCGCCTGCCTTTAAAATGGTGCCCAGACTACGCATTCAGAATCAACCTGGTCCGTGGGGGCTGACGTCGCCCGTGAAGCCGCCATCGGGGATGGTGCTAACACACTCAGTTACACTTAGCCTGAGGTCGGTCCCCTGGTCTTCCGACGTCGCTGCAGTGAGTTTCCCTGGATTCCTCCTGTCCACCTGATTAGCTACACTTGTAGCTGTCACAGTACACCGGATAATGTGTGCCCGTTCTGCCCTACATTCTTTGGCACATATCAACTCAGCAGCTCCTCCCCTCCGGGGCCCCAGCGCCGCACAGCAGTACTTTACTGAGGTTAAGGGGTTGTCCGGCCGATCACTTCATGGCCTGCTGCCCACACCACGGGTGGCGCCCCGGGCTTGATTTTCAAGCCCTCCGCTCTGCCCTCCAAGGGCATAGGTAAGCCTTGCCTCACTCTCCCTCGCCGGAACCTCCCGCTCGTTGCTGGCTCAAGTCCGAGTTCAGCGAACAGATCGCCTGGATCCTTGATTACTAGGCAATGTCTGGGAATGGTATTAGCACAGCAGTGCCTCTCCAATCGCACAAATAAGTGTAGGATTTTGTCTCGGCTGGCAGAGCTCGCTTAGCTAGCGGCGATTCCTCAGCTCAGCAGGCCATGCCCCCCATGTCTCTCCCTTCATGGCTCAAACAGCAGGGTTTTGTAAGGATGAGTGGGCTCATGCATACTCACTGCCATCCATCTACGTGCACACTCACTCACACTGATGCATTCATAAGCACGCTCACATACATCTAATCAATGGAGGGAAGTCTTAGAGGTTCCTGGAACATTGGGACTGCCTTCCTCTATCACTGGCTGACTAGTTCCTTACTCATCACAGAGTGGGGGGGTAGTGAGAATTGCTGACCCCACCCCAAGCTGTGACGAGAGCCTCTGATGGACACTCGTTCTTGGACACTTCATCACATAAAACTGAAGTGCCCAGGTTTGAGTCTAATAGTGACGTGCCCCCTCCAATCTCTTTGCCCGACTGAGGATTTCACGCCCACAGGCTGTGAAATCCTTAGCCCAGCAAAGTTCAGCAGAGGCAGCCAGGCGTCTGTGCATTTAGTGCATGAACATCTATGGCTACCTGACCTGAATAGGAATAGTGCCTGTCAGGTTGACCTTTGCCCTCAGCCTGCCAGACACCCTTCATGTTTTCAAAAAGATAGGGGGCAGGACCTCTCTGCCCTTAAGGACTGCCTGCACCTGCATTTTGCCCTGGAGCTTGTCCGATTACGCTGGCTCATAAAGAGCAAGTGGGGCAAGTACGTCAATTGCAACAAGTCAGATGTCATCTAATCCTGCTAGGTCCAAATGTACTTTACAATGCATACTAACAATCTTATCACCCCCAAAACGTGCTTCGGCTTGAGTTTTCTAAAAATTATGATAAACCATCCTGGTTTAATCATCTTGATGCCAAGGTTCAGGAGGGCCCAACGTATGGAGGCCTTTGAGGACGTTAAATGGGGAACATACATGTTCTTTGGAAACAAGGTCTTGCGTAACACCCACAGCCATATTCGACATTGCACTTACTATTTTTCTCAGGTCTTTCAAAAAGAGACCAGAGACCCCTGTGCCCCTTTCTCTAATACACATTGCACAGGCACAATCTTAGTGTTGGTGCAATTAAAAGTGGATGTACCCTCGTTTACCTTAGGTCATGGTCACATTTAATGAGCTAATCGACTTGCCTGTGAAGTGAGCCATGTTATAGATGCAGATGCTGTGGTGAGCAGTACAGCCTCTTGGGGAATCAGTTTATTGTCCATAGGTGCAGTTCAGGGACTGGGAAGCAGAAAAGGGCTAAAGGGGTCATCAAAAGGATTGAGAGAGCAGTGCCGGGCCCATGGCGAGCAGAACAGCCCACTGAAAGAAAGGTGCAGGGCCCAAGGAGGAGTCATTTGGGGCAGGCAATGTTGGGCCTTGAGGAAGATCCAAACACTGGGGGAGAGGGCTGTGGAGGTGGGGGGATGTTGAGTTGAGCATGCCACATCTTTGCTTTTCCTACATTTCATTCTAGGTCTGTGGTGTTAACTTGCTCCTTTTCTTAATAAAAAGTATAGGATAACATATATTTGTCTCTGCATAGCAGTTTATCTGCTAGTGCGTCTTGACTCCACGTGTGAATGTGACGCACACAACGGAGCAAGTGCAGGGATGATGAACTATATGAGGTGGGTAGAACATAATATTCTCATCAGAGGTGCTTCTACGGGCTCGACCTGCAAGCACCCTTGGAACAAGCTTGACCTTTAAAAATGCGGTCATTTCAAGCAGGCTTGCCATCCCCATTTGATTTCTAACATGGAGGAGGCCTCCAATTCCCAACCATCTTGGCTTACTTGAGCCCTAGATGTCATTATCCCTGCTAGGCAGGTTCCCGTAAAGAAGAAGCCCACTCCTTCCTGGTTTTGTAAAACTTTGGAATGCACCCGGAGGAAAACGTATGACCTCCTACTTAAAGCCCACTATAGATCGGATATTAAATATTACTTATATGAAATCCAGGGCTGACTACTATGACAATACAATCAGTAATAGCAAGAAGCCGATGAATACATTTTTTATCTAGTGAACAACCTTATAAAGCCTGTGCTTTCTGCTGATCCCATTGAAGCATCTAGCCTTCATTCTGAGACATTAGCTGAATATTTTACTAGTAAGATTGATGATATTTGTTCTCACTTTCCTTTGGTGGTTCCAGACATTTGGTCAAACTCCATAATGCAACCAGCAGTCAGCACCCCTACAGTCTTGTTGCATACACTGCCCCGCTGTGCTCATCCTCCTTTTTAGGTTTCGACTGCAAAAAGCTGCGCAAGCAGCTTTTGCGCAGGAGAAATCTAATGATTACAGTATGTTGCTCGGGAATCCGCCCTCTGTTCCATTGGCTAGCTCCACAAATGGAGGCTAGCCATTGGAACAGAGAGGTGTCCGTCATGGCCGGACCAGATTCGGGGGCGTTCCCGAGAACTTTTGGCTTTTGGCTACGTCATGCTACGTCAGCCAAAAGCCGGGAACGCCCCCGAATCTGGTCCGGCCGGGCCGCAAGCAAGCCGGAAGTCCCGCCGCCGCTTGTTCTTTGCCAGGGGAAAAGTGCCCGGGAGAAAGGAGTGCGGCCGCCAGCGAGGCCCCGGTGCAGGAGAGCCCCGCCCGCGGCACCCGAGAAGAGAGCCCAGGCCCCGGCAGAGGAAGGACACCGCAAGCTCCCCCGCCGCCTCCTGGGAGCAGTCCGGTGAGTTTTGAAGTTGATGAGCGTTAGGTATTGTCCTCTGGTGAGTGCCTGCTGCTGTCCTGCCTTCCTCCGTGTCCCTCCTCCTGCCCTCCCCCCTCCCGCTCTCCCCCCTCCCGCTCTCCGTGTGATCGTGCCTTCCTCCGTGTCCCCCCCTCCCGCCGTCCCCCCTCCCCCCCTCCGTGTGCCCGTCCCCCCTCCCGCTCTCCGTGAGCCCGGGGCACATTCTTGTTGTAATATCTGTATATGTGCATCACGTCGCTGCTCAGATTGCTCCATAATGCCTATAATGAGGAGCAGTGAGAGCTAGGTAAAATGTACCCCACCCTTCTGTGTTGGTGACCCCCAGATGTGCAAAGCATGATTTTGAAGGAAGACTTGCATAGTATTAAATGTAACGGCCCACATTGTAGAAAATCTGTGCCGGTTTATACTACAGAGGCCTGAACGTCGCCAGTTTGAACCCCATCAATCTTGCGACATTAGCCAATCAAATGATGATTGTTATTTGCCTGGATACACAGAATACTGGTTATTAACGGGGCTATGAAGGCCCCGACGTGTGGTATGAAGCGCTATATCAAAAAGCAAGTTATCATAATTAGCCCTTATATCGCCCTATTGGAATATCGTTAGCCGTTAATCGGCTTCCGGAAAAACATTTTTAGCTATAATTTTCAGTTCGCACATGTTTCCGTAGCACTATGTATTTTTTCCGTTATGACAAAGCACGGCATTTTTCATGAACTGTAACTGAGAATAGGATAAAAATTATCGAGAAGGGCTCATGTTTACCTGCATTACAGATTTCCCCACATATGCAAGTTGGCCTCCTAGATCAGTGGTCACACCTGACGATATATAGGGTGACCAGGTGTCCCGGATTTGCCCGGACAGTCCCGCATTTTCGCCAGCTGTCCCGGCAAATGATGGCAATTTTGGCTCGTGTCCTGGTTTTTAGAGGGACTCGACTGAATCCAGTGAGGGGCAGTTATTGAATGTTCTATAGTGTGCTACTAAGCAGCTGTTACAAGTGAGCAATTAAATTAACAAGTATGATGCTGGTTTTAGAAATTTCATTTTATTTATTTTATTAATGCTTCTTCTGTGTTCCTATGTTGATAATAGTTGTCATTCTGCGCAGCACCGTTGATGTAAAATTGTATGCCTTCTATTTTTGCAGTGTCCCTGTTTTTGGTTGTCCGGATCTGGTCACCCTAAGTAGGTAGAAATTGTGATCCGCAGCCATGAGGGTGTTTGGTGGTTTACAGCCAAAGTACCTCTTGGGAGCTTGCAAAGCACAGTTTGGCATTAAATGGCTCTATACATTGAGTTTCCTGTGATCCCTGATGCATTGAATGATGCTATACATTACGTTTCTTGTGAGCCCTAATCAGCTTTCGAGATAGGTTCGAGCTTTTACTGGATTTTTTTGTGTAAATGAGATTCTGTGCTTGTGGTATTATGTTAGTAATTTCACAACATCTTATCTAAACATATTCCATTGTGATTATTCGGATCCCCTCCTGTTATTTAGGCAACAGGCAGAAAACGAGGCGTCGGGGACCACCCAGCGGGGCCATCCGGAGCCTGGTAATGAAAGCCTACGAGGTTGTGAAATGAGGCCCATGAATCTGCTACGATATCATGTGAATCTGTCCGGGTGAACTAGCAGAGAACAAGCTTCTCGCATGTACAGACGGAGGACGCCAGGTGGCCTTTATGGAGATGGCGTTTTAATGAAATGTGCAAAATTATAATTGTCGGACCGCAATGAAGCGCAGCCTGTGGGACAGGCAGCCGTGAGCTCTCGGGTGCAGTGTACTTGGTAACGCATTTGCATTTGCTTATGACCCAAAGCGCTATCCTTCTGCAGAGCAGCTCTCTGTGGCCGTGGCTGTGCTTAAATTACTGCCGTCATTATAGACTCTGTTAGTGGTACATGCGACATCGGATGGATCCTGTGTTTATCGTTCCTGCTGCTCTTTCGGGTATAAAACGAGCACTGGTCTGGCTTTACCGTGCGAACGTCGGTTTGGACAGATGTACACAGACTATTGTGGAGTCTCTGTTTGCAACTTACTTCGTTCTGTGCCTCATACCTCTGTGCTCTTTGTTTTAATCATTTCCCAAGTTTGCAGTGCTGCACATGTATTTGAAAACGTTGAGAAATCCACACCTATTAGCTTTACCAGTGCTTGTTACCTGTGCTTGAGCATGTTCTGTCAGGGATTCCTGGAGTGCTTTAGTTCCCCATCTAAGAATGAAGTAAGCAACGCGAGGTGTTAACATGGAAAAGATGCTGCTCAGAGTGACGTGCCATTCCATCCTCCAATCCCAGCGTGGTGCTTCTTTCTGTCAGTACAGCCCGGAATCACCACCTCCGAAGCGCTAATACCTCCTACGTGTAAAAGCAGCACCACTAGAACTAGAGTGACATACGCAGAAGCGAGGATGAATACAACCGGACTTCAACAATAAGAAGCATAGACAAAGCCAGTAGGCCTCACTATTTTAAGAATGTCCACCATTTATAGAAACCGTTACTAACATTCTGCCAATACAGGCATTTCATTGTTTTTGTGAGTGCTACAGTGCTTGGTTGCCTCATTAAAATAGGTTTGCTTTATTAGGCGAATTTGTACTATGCACCTCTATTTATATTAGAAAAGTGTGTTTCCTACTTGGTGTGCTTCAGTAGTGATGGGTGTGAGTGTTGCCGGTAGTGTTATTACTAATCTGTGTGGGGTGTGAAGGTAATGTGTGAAGGTAATGTGTAAAAGTACTCCTGGTAGCGTGTGGATGCTAGCCGGTGAGGGGAGTGAAAATGCTTCCAGTTGTGTGTGACTGCTAGTCTGTGGTGGATGGGGGGGCTTTTAGTTGCATGTGACTACAACATTCGGAGGGTTGTTAGCCCTGCTGGTAGTGTGTTGTGCTAGTCTGTGAGGGGTGTGACTGCTACTCTCGGAGGGCTGTTAGCGCTGCTGGTAGTGTGTGGTGCTAGTCTGTGAGGGGTGTGAGTGCTTGTGATAGTGTGACTGCTACTCTCGGAGGGCTGTTAGCGCTGCTGGAAGTGTGTGGTGCTAGTCTGTGAGGGGTGTGAGTGCTTGTGATAGTGTGACTGCTACTCTCGGAGGGCTGTTAGCGCTGCTGGTAGTGTGTGGTGCTAGTCTGTGAGGGGTGTGAGTGCTTGTGATAGTGTGACTGCTACTCTCGGAGGGTGGTTTGCGCTTCTGGTAGTGTGTGGTGCTAGTCTGTGAGGGGTGTGAGTGCTTGTGATAGTGTGGCTGCTACTCTTGGAGGGTTAGCGCTGCTGGTACTGTGTGGTGCTAGTCTGTGAGGGGTGTGAGTGCTTGTGATAGTGTGACTTCTACTCTTGGAGGGTTATTAGCGCTGCTGGTAGTGTGTGGTGCTAGTCTGTGAGGGGTGTGACTGCTACTCTCGGAGGGTTGTTAGCGCTGCTGGTAGTGTGTGGTGCTTGTCTGTGAGTGCTTGTGATATTGTGACTGCTACTCTGTTAGACTTTTAGTAGAGTAGGGTTGCTGTTCTTTGAGAGGTGGGAAAGTGCTATTGGTAGAGTAGAGAGAGTGCAGAGTAGAGAGAGTCAGAGTAGAGAGAGTGCAGAGTAGAGAGAGTGCAGAGTAGAGAGAGTGCAGAGTGACTAGGGAGTGCTAGGGACTGCAGAGTGACTAGGGAGTGCTAGGGACTGCAGAGTGACTAGGGAGTGCTAGGGAGTGCAGAGTGACTAGGGAGTGCAGAGTGACTAGGGAGTGCTAGGGAGTGCAGAGTGACTAGGGAGTGCTAGGGAGTGCAGAGTGACTAGGGAGTGCTAGGGAGTACAGAGTGACTAGGGAGTGCTAGGGAGTGTTAGGGAGTGCAGAGTGACTGCAAAGTGACTGCTAGAGATTAAGCTAATGGCAATGTAAATGACAATGCCATTTATTTATCTGTTTTCAAAACCAACACATAAATACAAATTTTGTCATTTACAATGCCAATAGCTCTAACTTTTCCAAAGGCGAAACCATTGCATTGTAAATGCTTGTTATTATCTTTTTGTAATTAAGTGAAATTTGGGTCAGCTGAGGACCCTATTAATCTGCATCTTTTAATTAAACTCCAGGAGTTTTTTTGCCTTCTGCCATCGTGCCTACTCTCTGGAAGCACACTAAAGTCAACCCCCTCCTTAAGAAACCAGCTCTGGATGTTTCTAAGCCAGAGCATTTCCATCCTATTTCCCTTTTACCTTTCCTTGCTAAAGTTACGGCGAGACATGTTAACGGCATTCTCACAACGTTTTTGTAATAGAATCATATCCTTGGCTGGCATATAGCACGGAATCCGCTCTTTTTTCAAAACATTGGCTGAGCAGGAGGGTGTGCTCTGGCCTGGTTTGAGGCTTTTCTATTGGGCGCTCATTCCAAGTCTGCTCTTCCCCTCGTGGCTCTCATCTACACACCATACCCCATGGCGTCCCTCAGGGCTAATCTCTGAGCTACACGCTGTTCAATTTATATGTCCAACCATTGGCTAAAATCTTCAGGACTCACGCTGAAGTCGTATGCTGGTGCCACCTAGCTTGTTTTTTGAATCTCTGAAGAAACCAAACAGGATATGGCTATCTTTCGAAAAGGTATTCTTGCGCTGGGAGAGTGGAACTGAAAACTGAAAATCTGATATTGGTAAATATGCTCAATCCTGGGATGTTCACTGGTGGCCTTCTTCTCTTGGTTTTTCTCCTAAGGCCAAGTTCTCTGTAAAAAACTTGGGAGTTTGGATGGACAGCCCTTTGGCATTTGGGACCCAAGCTATAACTGTAGCAAGCACTTGCTTTGGGCTCCTGAGAAGCCTCAAGCCCATGTTGGGCTTCTTTGATTTCTCCACTCAGCAAACCATTATTCAGGGTCTGACTTTGACCCGCTTGGATTATTGCAATGTCCTACATCTGGGAGTCAATACGTCAGTGATCAGAAGACTGTAGCTGGCCTAAAATGCAGTCGCCAGACTGTTTTTTTCACTCCCCAAATATTCATCCGGATTGGGCCTTCTTTGTAAGCTACATTGGCACCCTGTGGATAAACGTATCCACTTCAAGACTTTGGGCATTGCTCATGAGACCTGATACTGCAAGGGGGCCCCCATCCAGTCTAATCTTATTTTTCCTTACCAGCCTTCTAGTTCCCTACGCTCTTCTTACCTTTATAAAACGTTAACATAACATAACATAACAGAGTTCTGCTGTTCATAGTCACAGCTTTTCAACCTCAACCAAAGCCTCGGGGGCCTCCTTTATGAGGCTGTGTGTCACTTTTACGCCGCCGGTACGTCACTTTTTGTGACGCATCAGTGGCGTAAAAAATGTGCCTTGTTGCGCCATATTTACAAAGTGACGCATCTAGGTAGATGCGTCGCTTTGTAAACCCCTGCGTCACATTATACCTGCGCCAGGTATAATGTATGCAAGGGGGGCGTTTTGATGCAAGAAAGGGTCATGGAAGTGACGCAGTGAAATCTATAAGACTTCACTGCGCCGCTTCTAGGACACAAATGCGTAATTTCTTACGCCTGCCTCACAGCAGGCGTAAGATTGACGGCGGCCCTTTCACATGGGGCTTGCCCCATGTGAAAGGACACATTGCTGGAGTTGCGTCTCTTTTGTGACACACTACAGCAATGCGTTACTTTTGCGCCAAACAGATACCTCAGAAATACTGACAATGTAATGCTTGCGCCATGATGATTCATACTGTAAATATGATGCATCATTGGTGTCGCAAGGAGGGCGCTGTGAAAAGTGACGCATCTCTGTTTTCCCTTTTCATAAATGAGGCCCTTAGCGCCTAGCAGCATGGGAGGCTAAGTAGGAAGGCTGACAAGTGAGCAGGCGCGAGATCTTCCCCACCCCAACCAGATGTCACCCACCAAAAACAGGTGAGTTTTGGAAGCTGTGCTAAATAGTATCTGTGAGCCACCTTAACACCTGACAGATGCTTTACCATTAACCTACTGCATGAGTAGTTAAACTCAGGCACCCAACTGGTGTCGCAAGGGATGTAACGCATTTACGAATAACCCATCAGCTACTCCCTGAGTTGTTGGGCACCTCTTGCAGGACACACTGCAAAGTCTCTTTTGAAGCGATGAAAGAACACAATGCAAAATATAAAACCTAACACAAACAGGGAAAACGAGAAGTGGGTTTAGAGCATGCCTTCCTAGATTCGCTGACTTTGTTGAATGAGTAGTTATCTGCTGCTAAAGATCTGACAGAGTGGGGCTGGATGCTCGCTTTAAGAGGCATATTTACAACCTTCTATTGCCGCAGGAACGTCACTTCGTTTTGCTGTTTCCATGTGTGGTGCATTGTGCAACACACATAGAAACAGCAAAAGGCCATTGATTGTTTATGTGCAGCAAGGTGTCTCATCCAGCACATAAAAAATCTTTTAAAAAGTGACATTTTGTAACTTAGAAGTGACAAAACGTCTTTTAAAGTTTGTTTATGTGCCGGAAGGGACACCTTCCGTCACATAAACAATCTTACCTTCAACACAGAAATCCTTGCACTATGGTGAGAGGGTGTCTGCGCTGGCGCTAGGCTACTAAATTTAGCGCCAGGCAGGGGTAAATGCAGGACTGCCCCATATTCTTGTAAATATGGTGCAGCTGTGCGTTTCTAAAGCGACGGAGCGGGTTGTTAGCCTCCTTGGCTTAACCCGTTAACCGCAGCGGTAATTCCGCCGCGGTGCGGGTGTTTTCGTGCGCGGGTGGGGTGCCGTCGGCCAATGGCCGATGGCAGCACTGGGCAGGTAGTGCTGTCGTCGGCCATTGGGCGAGGGCAGCAATTAAGGGGTTAACAACACGCTTCCCCACATTATTTGTAAATATATCCTTAAATTTGCTAGATAAGGTGGACACTCAGCCATACCGAAATACAGGATAAGGCGGACTTCCTTCAAATTTGCCGTTTGCTTATAAGAGCCACCTGTTTCCATGAATATCTTCGTTGCTGTAGTTTTTGAGTGCTGTTCGTACATTAGAATGACCACCGACAGGGCTAGATATGGGCTTTTGCAGTAATCGTAGCAGAAGGATGCCACCACAAAGAGTGGATGACAACAACGTGTTAAAAAATGTAAGTATATAACAGGAAGAAGCGTGTGGGTCTAAACACGTAATAGAGACCGCTTACAACTGCACCTCATAAGGCTCTATACGTTGCAGGTAAATTATATTAGAAGTGACTCAAAAGCACCTGTTCTTGAAAGAAACCATGCACCCTGTAAGCTGCCGTGGAAAAATAACCATGTTACATGAAACAAACTTGAAATTACAACCTTTGTCTTTAATCTAAGCAAACGGTGCTGTTGAGGTTAACAATCACCATCTGTGTGCTGCCTCGGGAAAAATGTGAATAACAGTTAAACGAAAGAAAGCCTCTATTTATTTTTTATGACAAATCTATGTTGTGTCTGCATCCTGCCTCAATAAATAGTATACAGTGCTTCACCTCTATAGTATTTTGTTTGATCCGTTTGACTATGTATTGACGTGAGGTAATGGACAGAACTGCCAATCCTGGAACTGGGGACCAGGTTTGAGTCCCAGCGTCCGCTCAGCATCTTGTGATTCTGTGCAAATCTCAGTCTGCGAGTGGCTAAAAAACACCTTGGGGCAGATTTACAAGCCCCTTGCGTCACTTTTGCAGGGCCGGACAGGCTACCAGGCGGTTGTGTGTGCTGCCGAGTTGGGGGCACATTTCTCTGCGGTGGGGGCGGATTTTGTTGATGGGGACCTGCATGCGCTTTGAAATAAAAAAAGCAAAACGAATTTTGTTCAGCACAGGCAGGTCCCCATCAACGAAATCCGCCCCCAGCTCGGCAGCACACACAACCGCCCGGTAGCCAGTCCGGCCCTGCACTTTTGCGTCACTTTTAAAATGGGAAACGTGACGCAAAAGTGGCGCAAGAGGCTTGTAAATCTGCCCCCTTGTGTGTTGTAATCTGATGCTCATATAAATAGCTCTAATGTTGTTTGCATAATTTAAACCTGATATATACACACACGCACACACATACGCACCCGCGCCTGGGGTGCTTATTCTTCCGGGCTTCATTCGATTGTGAAGTGAATTTATTAACCAGAGCGCCGGTTGGAATACATGTGTATAATTAGCTTCTCACTACAAAAAAATGCGGGGACTTGTTTACAAGCCCATTAAACCGAAACTTGGGCACCGGAGTAAAGCACGTTTGACGAGAAGTGCGAACTGCTCTTTCCTTATCACATGCTCTTTGTGAACCCAAATAGCCTGCTACTATTCGTAACAACAAGATGTAAATCAAAGCTATTTGAAAGAGTTTTTATATTTTCTTTTTGTAGCTATAGGAAAGGGATATTTAAAATAATTTGTGCACCATATGAAAAAATTGAACCAATCAATTTTGCATAATTTTGCCCCGTGTGGAATAGAGCGTGAGTGGCCCAGCATTCGGAGCATTGTAATTACGGATGTGGATGTTTTGCAGCTGGAATGCGGTGTAGTAATATACGAAAATAAGTGTTTCCTTTCCCATTTGCACATATTGCTCCTAATTTTTGGCCAGAATTGTGCCCCCCAGTCATTCATTCATTTAGGTTCTTTATTCTGCATTTTCAGTTAACACCATAAAAGTACATTAACCCGTTCAGTGCTGCGAACGTTCAACGGTCGTCGCGTGCACTACCTCGCTAGTGCTGCGCACGACCGTTGAACGTCCGGATCCCATTAGCGCAATCGAACGTCCGCACTGGGCGGAATTTGCGGCGCGCTTAACGGGTTAAAAAAGTACAGATATAAACAATTTTAAAAAACAACAAGAATAATTACATCGGGGAAAAAACAAGACCTGTTAAGTACACAATCCATATATAATACAGGTACTCGCCCCACCTTCATTCTGTCAGAGTGGCGGTGTATGCTCAGCAAATTCCTCTTGTGTCCCTCAATTTAAGCAATTGTCTTAAAAAATTTGTCACAGCAAATAAAGTCAGGTGATCTTGGGCCATTTGTAAGTATAAAAGAGCTTCCGTTGCATGTCTAAAATTGGCCTTTTTAAGCAGGTTTATTAAAAAACGACACCTGGGAATTACATAAAATGGGCATAGCAATACAAAATGAAGGGTGTCCTGCGGAGATCGTTGATCGCAGCCGCAGGGACCCTTTGACTCAACTGATTTAGTAAAACCTGCCGGCTCAGCGAGCAGGTGATGTAAAAAGTTGAGCCTAAAACGCGTTAATAAAAATCTATCATGGGCATTGTGTATAAGGGCTAGGTAAGGCTCCATTCCCACACAGGACCTTACAAGGGCATGTGCCGTCACTGATTGTTTTTTACTATCCCTCACTTCTCGTGCAGTGGCTTTTTTTGTGAAAAACATATTCTTTACTCTAACCTGGTCCTGTTTTGTTATACAGGACGGTGTCAAAAACAGTTCCTTACATCCGATGCTTTTCAAACCTTCCTTTACGTACTTGAGCCAAGGGATAGTCATTCCCTTCTCCCTTCCCATATAGTCCGTAATAATCTGTTTAGTCATACTGGCTTCTGGGTTGACCCAAATCTTTAGCCATGCAATCAGTGACCTACTCCCAACCCTATCTACTAAAAAATCACAGCCCAGTTCATCATGGATAATAAGAGAGGAAACACATTGGGGGATTTTGAGGAGCCTTCTCATATATTTGTTTTCCTCGATTTGGAGTTTGGCACATCCACCATCCCCCACAGTTCCGCCCCATATGCCACTTTTGAGTAACAGTAATTTCTCCTACTTTATGAACCGATCTGGTAAAAAAAGCCCAACCTGGAGTGTTCCAAGGGGACTTTTTGATCAGGGGCGGCTCCTCCGTAATGGCGGAGCACCACCCCCCTGGTAAAAGAGGCAAAATAAAATGGTAATAAAAGAACTTTATTATCATTTTATTTTTCCTTGTCTGGCAACTGACGATGTGAGTCTTCAGCAGGGCAGGGCCAGGCAATCTTGTGTGACAGGCTTGGCAGAGGGAGGAGTAGTGGGCACTTTTGAGTGTGCATGTCTGTTTGGCCAGATGTTTTAGGCCGACCAAAAAGACATGGGCACTTAGGTTTCTCCAACCCAGCTGTGTTACACTGCAGGGTTGAAGAAACCCCACAGGCTCCCAAGCACTGCCTGAGCGGTAAACAAAGCCACTCAGACCAATCCTAGCACTTCTTTCATGCTGGGAATCCCCAGCAAGAGAGAAGCACTGGGATTCGCATTTGGGAGCCTGCGCAGTGTGCAACCAGAGTCCAGGATCGGAGGAGAGAAGCAATATGGCGCCCGTCGGAGTGGCAGGTCAGTGTAATTTTAATAATTTTAATTGTGTGTTTTGTTTTGATTGTTTCCCCCCTCACCGGTAAGCAATGATAGCAGCCACCACTGCTCATAATCCCAATTCAACTTCTAACTTGTGTTCCCACAGAGTCTGGATTAGCAGCCAACTCATGATGAACCCTGTGGAGATATTGGTAAATTGTAACTGCTGCTTATGTGACATATTTATGGATTTCGAAGGAAACCAAGGGGCTTATTTACAAGAGCTTCCTTTGTTTTTAGACTTTCTGGTGGCGCAGGACTCTCAATCATATGCAAAGCCACTCTGTGAGGCTTTGCATGACTCTAAATTGAGAAAGGATCTCGCACAGCAAAAAGTGATCCAAGCTAGAGGATTATGAAGAATTGTCGTGTGCTGCTAGGGGGAACCACTGTCTGGCCAGGCAGTGTAAAGGGAATAGCTGAAAGAAGGCTCCCCCGCCTAGGGAGAGAACACCCCTGAGCACAACGTTGTAAGGACCAAAGGGTCTGATTCAATAGACATAAAGTAATCAATAGTTCATGTTGAGGATAAAGATCCAGTTATCCATATTTATTTATACATGTAGATGAGAAGAACTCTTTTTGAAGCAAGTATCAACGAATGTAATCCACATGAATGAATTAAGGTATGTTCAATTTCACACATCCCAATGCATTTCGGGCGGAGCCCATCGTCAGGGGATTACTCTACAACAAAAGCAAAAAATCGGGCTGTAATGGCTTAGAATTACAGTAATGCAGCAAACAAAAATCATTCCATATTCAAAAGCATCATAGTAAAGCAAAAGTGGAAGAGAGAGGGTGGAACCCTGAAACTAGGAAAAAATTGTGAATCCCACAAAAATGTGAGACTAAACACTCAGAATACCCAAAAGCGAGTTAGGTGAAAAAAGAAGAGTGGAAAACTGTCCGGTGTTTAGATATTCATGTATCCGTAAACATATCCACGATATGCAAGAATGGAGCGTGAACAGCGAAGAGTGCCAGAGAAAGAGACCAAGTGAACGTGCAGGTAAAGACAGTAGTGCGGTCCCAGACTGGGTACTTACATGTGCGAAAAGACTACGCGGGGACTCCGCGGAGTTCCGTGACATTCAACAGCGGAGTTGTGAAAGGTCAGGCTTAAAAAACCGGGTTAACAAAAGCTAGACAAAAAGAATGGACTGAACAATCTTGGTGAACGAAAGGAAGAGTGAGAGCCATATTGAAAGGTGCAGTGAAAAGGTGAATACTAAAGAAGTAGACAGAAAAAGTGAACAAAAAGGCATCAAGATATTCACAACAAAAACATGGTTATAAATAACAAAGAAACTCCATACGATCATTGAGCCCGACAGGGACCATCGTGGACAAATAACGAATCCAGAAATTCTCGCGTTTCAGTAGGTAGTTCTTATTGTTCAAAGTAATCGAGACTTGTTCCAATATCTGGTATTTCAGCTGTGCCACTGTATGTCTATTTTCCAGGAAGTGCATAGCAACTGTAGATTTTGAGTTCTGAGTGCGAATATTGCTTTTATGTTCTAAAATCCTTGTTCTGATCTTTCTCTCGGTGTGACCGACATAACATTTGCCACATGGGCATTTTAGGACATAAATTACGTTCTTGCTATTGCAAGTGGCATTGACTTTGAGTTTAATGGCATTGCCTTTCATCGGATGATTGATGTAATTTCCTAGGATACAGTTATTGCAATTGCTGCAATTATGACAGGGTTTGAGACCCGTGTAGTTGACAATGGTCTTGGGACCGCTGGAATGGCTCAAGATTTCCTTGATGTTTTTACCCCTGGTGAATGCAAAGATGGGCATCTGGTTGAACAATCCCTTAAAGTCAGGTTCCAAAGACAGGATAGGCCAATGTTTACGGATGATTTTTTGAAAACAATTGGACGCTTTAGAATATTTTGAAACAACTACCATGCGTTCAGAGGTTGTATGCACTTTAGGTTGCAGCAGAGAAACTCTAGTACATTTCTGGCTCCTTTGGGTTGCCAAGTCTAATATGGGGGTAGGATATCCACGTGCTCTCAATTGTTCCAATAGAATTTTTATTTGAGCTTTGCTTTCTTCTTCTTTGGACACAATTCTTTTGACACGGAGAATCTGAGCATAGGGTAGGTTGTTTTTCAATCCCATGCGATGAAAACTTTGGTAGTGTAGGGTAGAATTCCTGTCTGTGGGTTTTCGGAAGATGGTAGTGGACCATTCTCCGGGTTCTCTCAATATCTTCACGTCCAAAAAATGGACACAATGTTCACTGTAATCCCAGGTAAATTGTATCCGCTGGGTGATGTTATTCCATGTGTTTAGAAAGGTGACCAGAGTTTCGGTGGTGCCCTCCCATAAGAGGAATATGTCGTCAATATAGCGTAAGTATAGTCGACCATGGTCTCGCCAGGTGTTTTGGCATAGGATGTGGGATGACTCAAAAATTCTCATATAAGTGTTTGCGTAGCAAGGCGCAGCAGAATTCCCCATGGCCGTGCCGTTGAGTTGCTGAGTTGCAGGAACCATTTGTCGAGGACAGAAAAATAACTGTGGTACAATGTAAATATGGTGAGTTCCATTAGGAACACTTTGAGGTCATGGTCAAGGTCAGACTGTGCCAAAACTTGTTCAATCGCTTCGATTCCTCCGTCATGAGGTATCGAGGTGTACAGCGAACAGACATCCACTGTACACATGATCAGTTGGGAATTTTTAAGTTGGTTCATGACCGGTTCCAATTTGAGTAAAAAATCGGTGGTGTCTTTGATAAATGAATCACTGGTAACAACAAATGATTGGAGATATTTGTCCAAAAATTTGCCCACGTTCTCGTGGATGCTGCCTCTCGTCGACACTATAGGTCGGAAGGGTGGATGTGTCGGGTGTTTGTGCATTTTCGGTAGCATGTACATTACCGGAGGTCTCGGGTTGTTGGGAGTGAGATATCTCTTAGTTTTCTCATTGACCGTGCCATTTTCAAAGGCCTTGTTAATGATAGTTGTTAATTGTTTGGTATAATCCTGGGTGGGATCCCCCGGGAGGACATCATAAATGTCGGGATCCCCAACATGTGTAGTGACCTGTTGTTCATAAAAAGTGGTGTCCATGATGACAAGAGCACCACCCTTGTCAGCATTCTGGCAGATGATGTTCGGATTGTCTGCAATTCTTTGTAAAATGTTTCTTTCTTTGCGGGTCAGGTTCCCACGGGTTGCGGGTTGTAAGAAAGGTAATTTGGAAAGTTCTTGTTTTACCAAATTCTCAAAGGCATCAATGATTTTGCGGCTTTGAGGTGCCAGAAAGGTACTGTGGGGTCGTAATCCTCGAAGCATATCTTCCTCGTTAGTCGAGAAAGGACTGATGTTTTGAAAGTAGTGTCTCAAGCGAATGTTTCGGATAAGCTTAAAGGCGCTTACTTCAAGTTCCAGTGAGTTGGTACCGGTGGTAGGAACAAATGATTGTCCTTTCTGTAAGGTGTTGATCTCATCATCAGACAGTGTAATGGAAGAAATGTTGATAACAAGGTTATCTTCATTGTTTAACGTCTCCCTTTCGGCTTTTTGTTTTTTGTAACTGGCGGTGTTTTTTCTATTTCCTCGGCGGGTTTTTCCCGTCCGGGATCTTTCTGTTGGTCTGGACCTGATCCTAAAAAAGGAACCGCAGGATCAGAGGAGGTGCTTGGAGTCTGAACATCAGTTTCAGGTCTAGCCGGAGTCGGTTGTGGTCTTTGTTCCTCTTCCGAAGATGAAGTTTCATTGGCAGAGAAGGGATTGTAGGGTTTGTTGGGGCGTCGGCGGGCGTACACCTCTGCCCAGGTGTACACCTCGCCGAGCTTATAGTCTATGGTGTCTCTTTTAAACTTTCGTAGTTTTCTCTCTTGTGTTTCTCGAGTGTGTTTATCAAGCTGGGTATTCACATCTTCCAACATTTTTTTAAGTTCTTCCTCGGTCATGGCGTCTTCTAGCTCCTTTTTTACGCAGATAATTTCCTGAGACAATTCATCTAATGTTTTGGCTAATTCTTCCACGATCAGGAGGATAAGATCGAGGGAACATTTATTTAAAATAGCATACCAGCGTTCAACAAATTTGGTATTGTTTTTGCACAATAAAGGTTTTAAGGGGACCCGTAGGCCGCGAGGGATCCGTTGGACACGATGGTACCGGATCAGGGTACTGGCGTGTAGCTTTTGATTCGACTGTTTCTTGAGTAAGTAGAGTAATTGCCGTAGATTGCTCTCCACGCTGCGAGTGTTACCGGAAGCAGTGATGTCATCATGTATCAATTCGTATATTTTGTCTGCATCATCAGTAGCATAAGCAAAGGTACTGGCTTTTTGATCAGTCATTCCTGAGACCGAATCGAAATTCATGATTGAAGCGTGCTGAGGTCCGTGGACAGAAACGGTAGAAATCTAAATTGAGAAAGGATCTCGCACAGCAAAAAGTGATCCAAGCTAGAGGATTATGAAGAATTGTCGTGTGCTGCTAGGGGAACCACTGTCTGGCCAGGCAGTGTAAAGGGAATAGCTGAAAGAAGGCTCCCCCGCCTAGGGAGAGAACACCCCTGAGCACAACTTTGTAAGGACCAATGGGTCTGATTCAATAGACATAAAGTAATCAATAGTTCATGTTGAGGATAAAGATCCAGTTATCCATATTTATTTATACATGTAGATGAGAAGAACTCTTTTTGAAGCAAGTATCAACGAATGTAATCCACATGAATGAATTAAGGTATGTTCAATTTCACACATCCCAATGCATTTCGGGCGGAGCCCATCGTCAGGGGATTACTCTACAACAAAAGCAAAAAATCGGGCTGTAATGGCTTAGAATTACAGTAATGCAGCAAAAAAAAATCATTCCATATTCAAAAGCATCATAGTAAAGCAAAAGTGGAAGAGAGGGGGTGGAACCCTGAAAGTAGGAAAAAATTGTGAATCCCACAAAAATGTGAGACTAAACACTCAGAATACCCAAAAGCGAGTTAGGTGAAAAAAGAAGAGTGGAAAACTGTCCGGTGTTTAGATATTCATGTATCCGTAAACATATCCGCGATATGCAAGAATGGAGCGTGAACAGCGAAGAGTGCCAGAGAAAGAGACCAAGTGAACGTGCAGGTAAAGACAGTAGTGCGGTCCCAGACTGGGTACTTACATGTGCGAAAAGACTACGCGGGGACTCCGTGGAGTTCCGTGACATTCAACAGCGGAGTTGTGAAAGGTCAGGCTTAAAATACAATGTAACAGTGGTACAATGTAAAATATTTACATTGTACCACAGTTATTTTTCTGTCCTCGACAAATGGTTCCTGCAACTCAACGGCACGGCCATGGGGAATTCTGCTGCGCCTTGCTACGCAAACACTTATATGAGAATTTTTGAGTCATCCCACATCCTATGCCAAAACACCTGGCGAGACCATGGTCGACTATACTTACGCTATATTGACGACATATTCCTCTTATGGGAGGGCACCACCGAAACTCTGGTCACCTTTCTAAACACATGGAATAACATCACCCAGCGGATACAATTTACCTGGGATTACAGTGAACATTGTGTCCATTTTTTGGACGTGAAGATATTGAGAGAACCCGGAGAATGGTCCACTACCATCTTCCGAAAACCCACAGACAGGAATTCTACCCTACACTACCAAAGTTTTCATCGCATGGGATTGAAAAACAACCTACCCTATGCTCAGATTCTCCGTGTCAAAAGTATTGTGTCCAAAGAAGAAGAAAGCAAAGCTCAAATAAAAATTCTATTGGAACTATTGAGAGCACGTGGATATCCTACCCCCATATTAGACTTGGCAACCCAAAGGAGCCAGAAATGTACTAGAGTTTCTCTACTGCAACCTAAAGTGCATACAACCTCTGAACGCATGGTAGTTGTTTCAAAATATTCTAAAGCGTCCAATTGTTTTCAAAAAATCATCCGTAAACATTGGCCTATCCTGTCTTTGGAACCTGACTTTAAGGGATTGTTCAACCAGATGCCCATCTTTGCATTCACCAGGGGTAAAAACATCAAGGAAATCTTGAGCCATTCCAGCGGTCCCAAGACCATTGTCAACTACAGGGGTCTCAAACCCTGTCATAATTGCAGCAATTGCAATAACTGTATCCTAGGAAATTACATCAATCATCCGATGAAAGGCAATGCCATTAAACTCAAAGTCAATGCCACTTGCAATAGCAAGAACGTCATTTATGTCCTAAAATGCCCATGTGGCAAATGTTATGTCGGCCACACCGAGAGAAAGATCAGAACAAGGATTTTAGAACATAAAAGCAATATTCGCACTCAGAACTCAAAATCTACAGTTGCTATGCACTTCATGGAAAATAGACATACAGTGGCACAGCTGAAATACCAGATATTGGAAAAAGTCCCGATTACTTTGAACAATAAGAACTACCTACTGAAACGCGAGAATTTCTGGATTCGTTATTTGTCCACGATGGTCCCTCTCGGGCTCAATGATCGTATAGAGTTCCTTTGTTATTTATAACCATGTTTTTGTTGTGAATATCTTGATGCCTTTTTGTTCACTTTTTCTGTCTACTTCATTAGTATTCACCTTTTCACTGCACCTTTCAATATGGCGCTCACTCTTCCTTTCGTTCACCAAGATTGTTCAGTCCTTTCTTTTTGTCTAGCTTTTGTTAACCCGGTTTTTTAAGCCTGACCTTTCACAACTCCGCTGTTGAATGTCACGGAACTCCGCGGAGTCCCCGCGTAGTCTTTTCGCACATGTAAGTACCCAGTCTGGGACCGCACTACTGTCTTTACCTGCACGTTCACTTGGTCTCTTTCTCTGGCACTCTTCGCTGTTCACGCTCCATTCTTGCAAATCGCGGATATGTTTACGGATACATGAATATCTAAACACCGGACAGTTTTCCACTCTTCTTTTTTCACCTAACTCGCTTTTGGGTATTCTGAGTGTTTAGTCTCACATTTTTGTGGGATTCACAATTTTTCCCTAGTTTCAGGGTTCCACCCTCTCTCTTCCACTTTTGCTTTACTATGATGCTTTTGAATATGGAAAGATTTTTGTTTGCTGCATTACTGTAATTCTAAGCCATTACAGCCCGATTTTTTGCTTTTGTTGTAGAGTAATCCCCTGACGATGGGCTCCGCCCGAAATGCATTGGGATGTGTGAAATTGAACATACCTTAATTCATTCATGTGGATTACATTCGTTGATACTTGCTTCAAAAAGAGTTCTTCTCATCTACATGTATAAATAAATATGGATAACTGGATCTTTATCCTCAACATGAACTATTGATTACTTTATGTCTATTGAATCAGACCCTTTGGTCCTTACAACGTTGTGCTCAGGGGTGTTCTCTCCCTAGGCGGGGGAGCCTTCTTTCAGCTATTCCCTTTACACTGCCTGGCCAGACAGTGGTTCCCCTAGCAGCACACGACAATTCTTCATAATCCTCTAGCTTGGATCACTTTTTGCTGTGCGAGATCCTTTCTCAATTTAGATTTCTACAGTTTCTGTCCACGGACCTCAGCACGCTTCAATCATGAATTTCGATTCGGTCTCAGGAATGACCGATCAAAAAGCCAGTACCTTTGCTTATACTACTGATGATGCAGACAAAATATACGAATTGATACATGATGACATCACTGCTTCCGGTAACACTCGCAGCGTGGAGAGCAATCTACGGCAATTACTCTACTTACTCAAGAAACAGTCGAATCAAAAGCTACACGCCAGTACCCTGATCCGGTACCATCGTGTCCAACGGATCCCTCGCGGCCTACGGGTCCCCTTAAAACCTTTATTGTGCAAAAACAATACCAAATTTGTTGAACGCTGGTATGCTATTTTAAATAAATGTTCCCTCGATCTTATCCTCCTGATCGTGAAGAATTAGCCAAAACATTAGATGAATTGTCTCAGGAAATTATCTGCGTAAAAAAGGAGCTAGAAGACGCCATGACCGAGGAAGAACTTAAAAAAATGTTGGAAGATGTGAATACCCAGCTTGATAAACACACTCGAGAAACACAAGAGAGAAAACTACGAAAGTTTAAAAGAGACACCATAGACTATAAGCTCGGCGAGGTGTACACCTGGGCAGAGGTGTACGCCCGCCGACGCCCCAACAAACCCTACAATCCCTTCTCTGCCAATGAAACTTCATCTTCGGAAGAGGAACAAAGACCACGACCGACTCCGGCTAGACCTGAAACTGATGTTCAGACTCCAAGCACCTCCTCTGATCTTGCGGTTCCTTTTTTAGGATCAGGTCCAGACCAACAGAAAGATCCCGGACGGGAAAAACCCGCCGAGGAAATAGAAAAAACACCGCCAGTTACAAAAAAAAAAAGCCGAAAGGGAGACGTTAAACAATGAAGACAACCTTGTTATCAACATTTCTTCCATTACACTGTCTGATGATGAGATCAACACCTTACAGAAAGGACAATCATTTGTTCCTACCACCGGTACCAACTCACTGGAACTTGAAGTAAGCGCCTTTAAGCTTATCCGAAACATTCGCTTGAGACACTGCTTTCAAAACATCAGTCCTTTCTCGACTAACGAGGAAGATATGCTTTGAGGATTACAACCCCACAGTACCTTTCTGGCACCTCAAAGCCACAAATCATTGATGCCTTTGAGAATTTGGTAAAACAAGAACTTTCCAAATTACCTTTCTTACAACCCGCGACCCGTGGGAACCTGACCCGCAAAGAAAGAAACATTTTACAAAGAATTGCAGACAATCCGAACATCATCTGCCAGAATGCTGACAAGGGTGGTGCTCTTGTCATCATGGACACCACTTTTTATGAACAACAGGTCACTACACATGTTGGGGATCCCAACATTTATGATGTCCTCCCGGGGGATCCCACCCAGGATTATACCAAACAATTAACAACTATCATTAACAAGGCCTTTGAAAATGGCACGATCAATGAGAAAACTAAGAGATATCTCACTCCCAACAACCCGAGACCTCCGGTAATGTACATGCTACCGAAAATGCACAAACACCCGACACATCCACCCTTCCGACCTATAGTGTCGACGAGAGGCAGCATCCACGAGAACGTGGGCAAATCTTTGGACAAATATCTCCAATCATTTGTTGTTACCAGTGATTCATTTATCAAAGACACCACCGATTTTTTACTCAAATTGGAACCGGTCATGAACCAACTTAAAAATTCCCAACTGATCATGTGTACAGTGGATGTCTGTTCGCTGTACACCTCGATACCTCATGACGGAGGAATCGAAGCAATTGAACAAGTTTTGGCACAGTCTGACCTTGACCATGACCTCAAAGTGTTCCTAATGGAACTCACCATATTTACATTGTACCACAGTTATTTTTCTGTCCTCGACAAATGGTTCCTGCAACTCAACGGCACGGCCATGGGGAATTCTGCTGCGCCTTGCTACGCAAACACTTATATGAGAATTTTTGAGTCATCCCACATCCTATGCCAAAACACCTGGCGAGACTATGGTCGACTATACTTACGCTATATTGACGACATATTCCTCTTATGGGAGGGCACCACCGAAACTCTGGTCACCTTTCTAAACACATGGAATAACATCACCCAGCGGATACAATTTACCTGGGATTACAGTGAACATTGTGTCCATTTTTTGGACGTGAAGATATTGAGAGAACCCGGAGAATGGTCCACTACCATCTTCCGAAAACCCACAGACAGGAATTCTACCCTACACTACCAAAGTTTTCATCGCATGGGATTGAAAAACAACCTACCCTATGCTCAGATTCTCAGTGTCAAAAGAATTGTGTCCAAAGAAGAAGAAAGCAAAGCTCAAATAAAAATTCTATTGGAACGATTGAGAGCACGTGGATATCCTACCCCCATATTAGACTTGGCAACCCAAAGGAGCCAGAAATGCACTAGAGTTTCTGTACTGCAACCTAAAGTGCATACAACCTCTGAACGCATGGTAGTTGTTTCAAAATATTCTAAAGCGTCCAATTGTTTTCAAAAAATCATCCTTAAACATTGGCCTATCCTGTCTTTGGAACCTGACTTTAAGGGATTGTTCAACCAGATGCCCATCTTTGCATTCACCAGGGGTAAAAACATCAAGGAAATCTTGAGCCATTCCAGCGGTCCCAAGACCATTGTCAACTACACGGGTCTCAAACCCTGTCATAATTGCAGCAATTGCAATAACTGTATCCTAGGAAATTACATCAATCATCCGATGAAAGGCAATGCCATTAAACTCAAAGTCAATGCCACTTGCAATAGCAAGAACATCATTTATGTCCTAAAATGCCCATGTGGCAAATGTTATGTCGGCCACACCGAGAGAAAGATCAGAACAAGGATTTTAGAACATAAAAGCAATATTCGCACTCAGAACTCAAAATCTACAGTTGCTATGCACTTCATGGAAAATAGACATACAGTGGCACAGCTGAAATACCAGATATTGGAACAAGTCCCGATTACTTTGAACAATAAGAACTACCTACTGAAACGCGAGAATTTCTGGATTCGTTATTTGTCCACGATGGTCCCTCTCGGGCTCAATGATCGTATAGAGTTTCTTTGTTATTTATAACCATGTTTTTGTTGTGAATATCTTGATGCCTTTTTGTTCACTTTTTCTGTCTACTTCATTAGTATTCACCTTTTCACTGCACCTTTCAATATGGCGCTCACTCTTCCTTTCGTTCACCAAGATTGTTCAGTCCTTTCTTTTTGTCTAGCTTTTGTTAACCCGGTTTTTTAAGCCTGACCTTTCACAACTCCGCTGTTGAATGTCACGGAACTCCGCGGAGTCCCCGCGTAGTCTTTTCGCACATGTAAGTACCCAGTGTGGGACCGCACTACTGTCTTTACCTGCACATTCACTTGGTCTCTTTCTCTGGCACTCTTAACTGTTCACGCTCCATTCTTGCATATCGCGGATATGTTTACGAATACATGAATATCTAAACACCGGACAGTTTTCCACTCTTCTTTTTTCACCTAACTCGCTTTTGGGTATTCTGAGTGTTTAGTCACACATTTTTGTGGGATTCACAATTTTTTCCTAGTTTCAGGGTTCCACCCTCTCTCTTCCACTTTTGCTTTACTATGATGCTTTTGAATATGGAATGATTTTTTTTTGCTGCATTACTGTAATTCTAAGCCATTACAGCCCGATTTTTTGCTTTTGTTGTAGAGTAATCCCCTGACGATGGGCTCCGCCCGAAATGCATTGGGATGTGTGAAATTGAACATACCTTAATTCATTCATGTGGATTACATTCGTTGATACTTGCTTCAAAAAGAGTTCTTCTCATCTACATGTATAAATAAATATGGATAACTGGATCTTTATCCTCAACATGAACTATTGATTACTTTATGTCTATTGAATCAGACCCTTTGGTCCTTACAACGTTGTGCTCAGGGGTGTTCTATCCCTAGGCGGGGGAGCCTTCTTTCAGGCTTTGCATGACCTCATAGATTTGGAGTAAGGCAGCCCTTACTCTGCAATCAAGGAGGCGTTCCATGGGCATTGCCTGGGTGTTCCCAAGCAACACCAATGGATTTTGATGCTCCTCCAGATTTACAAACCACGTAAACCTGGGGCAGGGCCAAAACCTTACCCCTCCCTAGAGCAGACATAACAAGGAAAAATGATTTCATTTTTCCTCCCATGTGTTCTGATCTGCAGTACACATAGAATGCAGAAAATGCCTCTTGGGATTGTTTTTGTGCAGGAAGGCGCCCCTTCCTGCACAAAAGCAGTCCTGCCAACAGTGCAGACACCCTTGCATCATGGTGCAAGGGTGCCTAAATTGTTGGTAGGAAGCAAATTATGCACTGGCTAAAATGACAGGAATGCACTGTATTTTGTAAATATGGTGCATTTCTGCCCTTTCAAGTTTGCATAGGGCAACACAGCAAAAAGACTTGCAGAGCTGCCCTACACCCATGTCTTGTAAATTAGGCCCCAAGACTGGTAAAACCTATTTTGAAAAGCCCTTTGAGTCAAAGCAATTCACCTTCTCCTCCTCCTGCTGTTCTCTTCTTCATGATTTGGTGCCTTGTTTCAGTTCAAAATATTTTTTAACACCCCATGCCTCTCCCTCTTCGTATCCCCACCACTTTTCATGTGTTTGTGGATGGCTCCCTTTTCTTAACCCTTGCCCTTTCCATGTGCACCTTGTCTCTCTTGTCATATCCCCCATCTGCCTTTTGCTTTGCCTACTTACCCTTAGAGAAAAAGAAATACCAATGCGAGGTAGTACACATGCACTTGGCTGGCACCTTTATTGATGTAAAAATATATACCTGCTACATTTTGCATATTATGAAATGCTTTGGGAGACTTACTTACCTGCCGCCACCGCCGAGAGTCATATCCTGGGACTTGCCTGCACAGATCTGCCAGCCGCCACCGCCGAGAGTCATTCCAGGCCAAAAACAACTCGCCTGAGCTGACGCCCAAGCCGCCACCGCCAAGAGTCATATCTGGGCATTGGTAACCGCGTCGCCGCTCCGGGGGGACTACAACTCCCGGCAGGCATCGCGGCGGCGCGCGGAAGTGACGCGAAACGCGCCAGCAGAGCGCTCACAGGAGAATAAAGGGAGAAGGAGACCGGCAGAGCGGGGGAGACTTACTTACCTGCCGCCACCACCGAGAGTCATATCCTGGGACTTGCCTGCACAGATCTGCCAGCCGCCACCGCCGAGAGTCATTCCAGGCCAAAAACAACTCGCCTGAGCTGACGCCCAAGCCGCCACCGCCGAGAGTCATATCTGGGCATTGGTAACCGCGTCGCCGCTCCGGGGGGACTACAACTCCCGGCAGGCATCGCGGCGGCGCGCGGAAGTGACGCGAAACGCACCAGCAGAGCGCTCACAGGAGAATAAAGGGAGAAGGAGACCCGCGTCGCGGGACGCGAGTGGGACGCCCGGGGCGAAGCCCGGGCAAAGGGCGGGCCGTCTGAGGCCGGCCAAGGTTGGGTTTGGCCAGGGACTCTGCCCAGCTTTCTGCAGGCCTACAGACGGTCACAGTGTTCCTGATCCATCGACCTTCAGGTAAAACAATCACCTCTCATTTTGTTCTGAGCCACGATTATACACCAAGTTCTTAATCCATCTGCATACATGCCTGGTAGAAGGTTAACCCCAGTTACAAACACCATGGAGAACTACCTTGTCCAAGTAGTGGCGAAAATAAATAGCGATAGAAGGTCTTCTCTGGGCTTAGATTCATCTACACAATCTCCACTAGCAGACAAAGACACAGAGGATTCCTTTGATCTGTTAAACAGCAGCCTCTCTGGTGTGGCACATGCTTCTGCTCAGGACACTGTTACCATCCAGCCCAGTGGTATAGTAGCTAGTACTGAAGAAAACAGTGACAATGAAGTAGTGACTGTGACCCCTACGAACAGTGAGTCCATCATCCCTACTACTGTCCCTATTCCTGCACCGAGGGTTACAGGGGGTAAAAGAAAAGCTATACAAAAATGGGTGGGACTAAGGTCAGCTAAAAATAAAATTGCAACGCCACCAAGGAAAACTCTTGATGAGGAGGAGGACGATTTGTCTGGGGAAACTTACGTGACCTTTTCTAATGTTCAATTCCAGAAATTTTGCAGTTTGATGGACACAAAAATCAAAGGGATAGTCAAACCTTTGATAAGTAAAATTGACAAATTATCCGCTGAGGTAATCAAACTTGAAGGTTTACTTGGAAAAACTTTGGGGGAAGTGGCGAAACTCCCAGAAGTCATTACGTCCAGTGTTCAGCCTTTGGTGAATGAAATTCAATCGATTAAATCCAACGGACTGATTCCTACTGTTGTCTCTAACCTCCCAATGGCTCCACTGATAAATCCACCGGATAATACCTTTGGTGCTGTACCCTCTGCCCCTCTTAATGGTGAAACTAATACTTCGAAAGGGTCTTTTGAGCTTGTGGTGGAAGCCTCGCCACTAGTTCTTGTACTAGCAAATGTGCCCCCTCTAGCTCCCGGTGAAGTTGAATCAACATCATCACTTCTAAATAAATCCTTATCTTGGCTAACTAATAACATGGCCATATCTCCGTGGGGCAAACAGCAATTAGCTGAAGAACTGGTAAATGCAAGAAGAGTTGAGTGGATTGGGAACAGGGAAAAAAAGTTCAAGGGAGATTGCGTTGTGCTCAATCTTTCTGACCCTGAGGTTTTACCAAACATCTTGCCTAATATTTTTACTCCACAGAGACGATCTACTTCTATTGTTCCATTGACTCTAGACTTTTTCTCTCCCCGGAAAGGCAGAGGCCCCAATCCAAGCACCCTAAGAACAAAATGGAACGTTGTAACCAAAAGGGGCAGTAAGAATTTTGGCTCCGTAGAGTGGGGTCTAGGTCTGGAAAACAGATTTTCTGCCCTTTCCAATCTAGATGCTTGTGATTGACAAACAACTAATTGCATGCCTCTGCTGCAAATTCCTTCAGTTGCTTGTATAATAGGGGAACATAGTCGAGTTACAGGTACACCAAATGAGTTATGTAATCCTGATGTTGCAGTAGGACTACTTTCTGCAAATGTAAATGACAATGCTAATGTTGACGCAAAATTGAATGGGTCTGATCACAGTTCTGAAATAAGTGCGGTATATGTCTCCGGGAACCTATTATCTTGGAATGTAGCTGGGCTTTGTTCCAAAATGGACTGTGGAGAATGGTTTGAGTTTGTCAGCAAGTATGATGTTTGCATTTTTCAAGAAACATGGGCCTGTGATCCTGTTTTTGCTTTGGGGTATTTGAATTTTTATGTACCGGCCACTAAGGGCCCCAAAGGGAGACCGATGGGGGGACTCACTATATGGGTCCGCCAGTCCCTGAAGATCGTAGTAAAAAATCTGGAGCTTAATCAAAAAGATATTCAGCTCATTAGACTTACGAGGGACTTATCCACCTCCATTGACATCTATAATATATACACTAGAGGAGGAAGTGCAGGTAAATCAGTGGTCCTATCGTCTCTGTATAATTTCCTAGACATTCACTCTTCTGGGAATAACATTATACTGGCAGGAGACCTAAACCGTACTTTTGAACCCCTTGACACGGGTGAGGCTTTTTTAGGTGCGGAGGAAGATAAGATCTGGGACATCCCTGCACTTGATTTAACCCCAATAACTCGCTGGACCGAGGATATTCTAGGTTTGAATGCTATGTGCCTTGAACATGGGTTAAGGGCTTTGAATGGTCGTACTAAGTCAGACAGAGTACCAGCCATGACTTTTAATAATGGGAGATCCGAGAGCCGCATTGACTACGTTATATGCAGTATGTCCCTATGGTCATCTATTACTGATATGGCGGTCAAGGATAGGCCAGAGAGTGACCACAATCCTCTATGCGTTCTCCATAAATGGTGGCTGTCTGATGCTATTTCTCCTAGTATTTCTGCTGATTCCATACCCCCGCTGATTGTGCCAACTAATGACTTACGCAGGCTGAGGTGGACTAGCGTTAAAACAGATCAGCTGGTTTTAGATAAAATAAGCATGGCAACCGATAAGGCTATCATGGTCCTTGAGGGTGAGGCTGGGCTCCCTCCTAGCAAAAACATTGTTACCAAGGTCCATGAAGTTCTTTTTATCAAATGCCACTTTCTGAAACCGGTAAATAAAAAGAGGATCTGTGCCTACAGAGCCGCAAGATGGTACAATCACGAATGTAGGGTGGCAAGAACCTGCTTGGGTGATGCAATCAAGAATAAAAATCTAGAGGCTATTAGATTAGCCAGGAAGCAATATAAACAGTGCATAGCAAAAGCTCAAAAAGATTGGGATGAGGCACACTGGAACAACTTAAAAAGTGCAAGTGACCGAAAGGACTCTAGGTTATTTTGGCATATAGTCAAATGGGGACATGACAGGTTAGAAGAGGCTAGTACTAACAATGTCCCCCAGGATGCCTGGGTCAAGTTCTTTAGTGAGCAGTACGCCTCCAGAGATCAGGCAGTAGATAGAAGATGCCTGCCTTTTTTACCAGCAGAGGATGACATCTTCACGCAAAACGAAATAGTCACTGCCCTTAATACTGTACGAAGTGGGCGCGCCCTTGGTATTGACGGGGTTCCGGCAGATTTTTTTTTGAATGATACTGAAAGATGGTGCAAATACATTCATCTGTTAATAAATTATATCACCAGAGGGGCAGATATCCCAGTAACCTGGCGGGGTGCTGTAATCATCCCTGTATACAAGAAAGGAGATCGAGCTCAGCCCTGTAATTATCGCCCCATTAGTTTAATAGATACTATTCAGAAAATAGTGGGGCGAGTAATTGTTAATAGGTTGCTCGATTGGGCTGGTGATAATAACATTCTATCCCCCTTCCAGGCTGGATTTCGCAGGGCAACCAGTACTGTGGATCAAGTCTTCCGTTTCCAACTGATACAGTGGAAGACCGTAGTGCTAGGTGGAGGTAGCCTGTATGCAGCATTTGTTGATCTGCGTGCTGCCATCGACCTGGTACCTAGGGCAAAACTGTGGGAAGTGCTTGAGACACTAGGGGTCCCTGGGGACTTGTTGACTTTAATTATGCGATTGCATGAGGGCAACTATGCCAAAATACGATGGGGTGGGTATGGAAATGACACTGCTGAATTTCCCGTTGAGCGCGGGGTTCGGCAGGGATGTTCAATGGCCCCTACTTTGTTCACCCTTTTTATTAATGGTATTGTTTCCCGCATGCAAACTCGGGCTGTTGATGCCCCTTCTCTTGCAGGTGAGAAAGTCCCTATTTTAATGTTCGCCGATGATACCTTAATTTTATCAAAAACCCCAAGTGGTTTGCAAAAAGCATTGGCAATATTTGATGAGTTCTGTGTTGATCACGGACTGGAGGTGAATGCGTCCAAAACAAAACTCATGGCTTTTTACCCACATAGAAATTTTAAATCAAAAATTTCCATGAGTGGTCTAATGACAATAAGTGGCAGCAACATCTTAATATTGCTACATTAAGGCACAAGCAGATAGCTGGCACTATTATCAAGGAACATAGGAAATCACTGACAAAACCTATCAAACCACCCTTGATAATATTTGAGGCAAAAGCAAGTGGGTCTGCTTTGTACGGTGCAGAGCTATGGGGGCATGAAAATCTCCAAGAACTCCAAATATCAGAAAATAATTTTTTTAGGTCATTGACAGGTACCCCACAGAGCAGTCCGCTACTGCCCTTGCGTTATGAGCTAGGTAGGAGAGAAATTTCGGAAAAGGCTAAATTACGTCCGATTCTATTCTGGCGTAGACTCTGGACTACGCCAGAGCTCTCCCACTACGCGGACGGGTTCATTGATGTTATTAAAGCTGACCATTATAATAAAATCAGATGGTTTAAAACATTAAAGATTGCACTGTTCGATTTAGGACTAAATGCTCTATGGACCGATCCAGCTGGGGCTTAATTTCCCACTAAGTCCGTATTAAAAAACATTTTTTGGGAATATGTTGTCAACAGGAGTATGCTCAGTACTAATAGTGGGACCATGACCACCAGTTTCCTAGAAGTCAAGATGTACCCAATTTATGAAAAGTATTGGGATTACATCACGAACCCCATGGACAGAAAACTGCTATTCCAATTGAGGGTAGGCTTGCTCCCCCTCCGTAATTTAACATCTAAATGGAAATCTGGGGGTGTAGCAATTTGTCCAGCCTGTGGGGTAGGAAAAGAAACTTTAGGTCATTTTTTGTTTTGTTGCCCAGCATATTCTGCCCCAAGGCGAGCCTGGTTGGCTCCTATGTGCAGGAATTTAGGCACAAAAAGTAGCATGGTGGCGCTGCGTATTGTAAAATCCACTACTGAAGATTGGATCAACATTGCCACTGCAAAGTACTTGGGGTGGGCGTGGGTCTTAAGGCAGAGACTGTTGGTAAGTTAATTACTCACTGCCAAGTTGATCAGAGACTGCTAGACAATTGTCTATTCTCTGTAACTGCTTATTAATAGCTCAGAGACTGCTAAACTAATGTTTATTCTCTGTAAATCTTATTTAGCTGATCAGAGACTGCTAGACTTATGTCTATTCTCTGTTAATGCTCATTTAATGTATCATCGGTTTGAACTTTTAATGTTATGAATTTTTGAGAATTTTTATACTGTCATTGTGATTATCATCCCTCTGGTATTTTTAATAGTAATGATCTTTGCACCTGTATATATGATGTGTCATAGTTTTTTAAATTGTCTAAATTATGTAATGTGCTTCGTCTAATTGACTCTGTAAATTTAATCGCTTTTTAATATATGTTTGTATGTCTGCTTTTATGAGTAAATACTCGAATAAAGCACTTTTGATTGATTGAACTGCTTTTGCATAAGGGATATCCCACAATCTGTGAAATAATTACTCTTAGGAAGCTGCTGTTATAGGAGCTATCCTGAAGGTCAAGTCTGAATGGAGAACTACCTTATTCTGAAGAAAAATCTGAAATACTTTGTGAAAAAGGAGAGCCCCTATCTCTCCTAATCCCTACACAGAGACTAAAGTGACTCGAAATAAAAATCTTCAGAGTTAGAAATTTTAAAGAGGCCAAGAAGAGAGACTCAAAGGGAGAATTGCGAAGGCAAGTCAAACCGTATGCAAATGAGGAGGAAAACAAGTAAAACAAAGAACTTTCCATGTTGGCTCGTAGCCTAGTAACACCCACGCAGTAACTCAGGAACACGTGGGATGCCTCATTATGAACATTAACAAAAAAGTGCACTCCCTGCAGTCCAATTTATATTTAAAAGTGGAACCGTTGACACTGGCAAGATAGCGTGGCTGTTCCATTGGCCAACAAAAATCATGAGGAATCCACAAATAAATAGAAATCATCTCTGTCCACAGAGAAAACAAACAGCAACCATAAATCTCTAGCAGAACCGATGATAGAGCAGACATGACATCAAATGGTTTTATTGATAAAAGTAATGATTATGACAACTTCTGTGCCAACCACAAAGAGCGCTGGCAAAGTTTCAAATATATATGAATTTTAGTTACTGAATCGTAAAAGCATGCAGAAGAAAAGATAGATTAGAGATATGTTAATCATTCAATTAACATTCAATTAACATAGATGTGGCAAGTAATCTTGTTAATGTTATTGTTAGTGGGATTTATAATGCGCACAACTACATCAAGCTGCAGTTCCACTAGTCGTTGCTAGGTGTCCCTCAAGACAAATGCTTTTGCATTTGACTAGTGAGGGACACCTAGAAACGACTAGTGGAACTGCAGCCTGATGTAATCATTTCAAGCTTTTGAATTTGACTTATGAGGGACACCCAGTAACGACTAGTTGAACTGTAGCTCTTTGTAGAATTATTTTGATATTGAAAACTATAATATTCACTGTCCACTGCTAATCTTGTCCAAAAATGCTTTGCAGGGTCTTTGGTTGGGATTGTATTTTTGCCCATAATTGTGCTTCGGGTGGTCCTAAGAGGATGGGACCACCACCGAATCGCTCAGCAAGATGTGCTCTTTCAAGGCATCTGCTTGGTTCTCTCCCTAGGTTAGGGAGGATCCCAAAATCATCACCTCTCTTACTGCTTGCTAAATTTTCCTTTTCACTTTTGTGAAATGACTATATGCATTTCAGCATGTAAAGACACAGATAATCATTATTTTACTAAAAGTATATGAGGTTTCTGTTTTATGAATTGGGAGTCTGACGGAGCGAAGTCGCAGAATTCACGGAGGCGTAGTAGTATTCTGCCAACTACGCCCACCTTTACCTGAAACCCTGGGAGTTCAAAGGACCAGAAGGTTTGGCCCTGGGCCCGGTCCAGGCGTGGTCAGGTGCAGACGGGCTTGCCTTAGCCGCAGCCGCATCCGCACTATCTGGCCTCTAAATGCAGTAGCGCCGGTGCAAGACTGGAACGGGACCAGCCGGATTTGCCTGATGGCTCCGCCCTCCAAGTAATCGCACAACAGCCGTGGAGGAATTGGGTCAGTGCCAACTCAACCCGAGAGGTGCAGCGTCGTGCTGCAATTAAATCAGGTGAGCAGAGAGTAAGTGCAAATACTATTTTCACTCAATTATATGTGTTAGATAATGTAGGAGAAAATCTTATGTATTGGGTTTTATTGCTAATTGATTTGATTTTTTATGTAATGAATATAAAGTGAACAAGACTAAAATAAATGTATTATAATTTAGTTTGGTTTTCATGTGAAAACTAACTATAATATAATTTCACGTAATAACGTGTGCACCAAAAATGACAAAAGAAAAATAGGTGCTACACTATTATTTTTAGATGTGCTCTCATGGAACTTCTTTGGCATGTATTTCACACATGTAATAGTCAAATGACATGAACAACAAATATTTATAAACATTTTCTTATATGATTATTGTTGACAGCAAAAATAATTTTTAGGAGTGAGTTATGCGTTATGCTGACATGTATTCATTATGTTCAGAATGAAATGTTTTCTAAAGTATTTCTGTCATATTTTGAATTCACATAATAGCCTGAACTTCATGCATGCCACATTTCTCTTTCAGTGAAGACATAGACTGAACATTTCCAAGCATATGATGATTTCTTTCAGTATCACAACTTCTATTGAAATGATAAGTGTTTTCTTTGACATCTCATGGGCTTTATAATGCACTTGCAAATATTTTGGCTACATTCTGGAACAGTTGCTTGGGAAAGAGACCTTTTGAACCAATATGCTTTCTTTTTAATGCCCTATCCTTGAATGTGCAAAAACAACAGTTGATGGACAGAATGCAGAACAATGTCATACATTGACCCCAGTACAGCGATCTGAGCCTAAATCCATTGTTTTTTTGCTCACCATGCCATTCCAGTTTCAACCCAGCCATATGCAAATCAGTCTTGACCCTGTGCCCCATGGGAACAGTCCAGCCCGAACTGCCAAGCCAGGTCCTCCCTGGACTGGAAACAAGCATCCTAGGACCGGTTTCGGGCTTTCAGCCCTCATCAGCCAGGATAGCTTGATTCCAGTGGCATGGAGAGCACAGGACTCACGTCTGAGCATACCGGTCCCACTCGGGGTGACAAATGCAAACACAGAGGTTGTTGGACAGAATGCAGAACAATATCATACATTTACCCCGGTACAGAGATCTGAACCTAAATCCATTGTTGTTTTGCTCACCATGCCATTCCAGTTTGAACCAAGCCATATGCAAATCAGTCTTGACCCTGTGCCCCATGGGAACTGTCCAGCCCGAACTGCCAAGCCAGGTCCTCCCTGTACTGAAAACAAGCATCCTAGAAACGGTTTCGGGGTTTCAGCCCTCATCAGCCAGTATAGCTTGATTCCAGTGGCATGGAGAGCACAGGACTCACGTCTGAGCATACCCGTCCCATTCGGGGTGACAAATGCAAAAACAACAGTTGATGGACAGAATGCAGAACAATGCCATACATTCAAACCAGTCAGAGATCTGGGCCCTAATCCATCCATCCAAGTTGGCAGGGTATGCCCAGACGTGGGTCCCTTGCTCACTTTGTCACTGGATTCAAGATAGCCTGGCTGATGAGAGTCATGAAACCGAAACCGGTCCCAGGATGCTTGTTTCCTGTCCAGGAAAGACATGGCTTGGCAGTTTGGGCTGGACTGTTCCCCTGAGGCACAGGGTCAGACTGATTTGCATATGACCATGTCTGAACTGGGGTGGTGGAGTGAGCTAAAGAATCATGATGGATTAAACGCAGATCAGTTGACTGGGGGTGAGTGATTGATTTGCTCAAAAGCTCCGTCCATCATCCCCTTTGGTATCGCTTTGTTCGCCCTAAGTTGGCAGGGTTTGCCCAGACGTGGCTCCCTTGCTCATTTTGCCACTGGATTCAAGATAGCCGGGCTGATGAGGGTTATGAACCCAAAACCGGTCACAGAATGCTTGTTTCCAGTCCAGGGAAAACATGGCTTGGCAGTACGGGCTGGACTGTTCCCATGAGGCACCTGGTCAGACTGATTTGCATATGGCCATGTCTGAACTGGGGGGGGGGGTGGAGTGAGCTAAATAATGATGATGGATTAAACCCAGATCAGTTGACTAAGGGTGATTGTTTGATTTGCTCAAACGCTCCGTCCATCATCCCCTTTGGTATCGCTATCCTTGACTGTGTCTTATGCTTAGACAACCAAAGAACTGGGTAATTGATAAACCTAATTTTTCCAGATTTGTGTCTTCTTTTGGCCAAATCATAACCACCCTGTTGCGGTTTAACTAATTAACTGAATGGCCTGACAGATTTGAGTTGATGTCAAGGGGTGTCACCCCGGAAACTGTTCCAGTACAATTGCACATCTTAGGAGGAACAGGGTGCCCTTCTTTGGCTGCTGCTGGCTTGCAACATTGGACTTTTTGCGCTACTGGTTCCTGAGACTTCTTGAATTTTGATTTGTTGCTGCTTACGAAGTCTTGATTGCAGATCAAACATTTTTGGATGAAGAATTGAGGCCATTTCACTGTGACTTTTGCTGCTATAGCCGTGAACTGAGACAGATTGTAGTCTTGACGAACTGGAATGTCTTCTTGGAACCTTGCTGAACTCTCCTGAGGGTCTTTACACAGGCTCTTCCTGGCTACCTACACCTATGAATACATACGCTGTATGTGATCAGAATCTGCCGCAGCTGAGGACGATTTCCCCATCCTATTCTCCCTTAATCTCAGAGGTTTGGTATATTTCAGTAAATCCTTCACTAACCTAATAATAGAGTTGCATGTTATTTTATCAAATGCAAATGTTCTTCAACTATTAGATTGAATAACTGAAACTTTAATTTTAACCTGATTCTGCTGTTCTGCCTCATCATTCCTTGAGAATGAACATGAATTGTGTCATCTATGTATTGGGCAAATGTAATCTATGAGTTGTGGAAATTAGATTAGATACAATTGACCAATTCCTGGTCCTCATCGGGTAACTGTTCATTCCCCGAATATCCAACCCCTTTCAGCATAGAGCAAAATCCATCAGAGGACCAATTGAATATATGTGTAGCATAGGATGAGTGGAAATTGCGTAAGGGCCCAAAAACGCTACAGCACCAGCAACCCAGCTGAAGCAAAGCAGTGGTTCACATTACTAAAGCAGGAGCTGCCTCCCTATTGCTCAGTGGGACAGACAGCATGCAAACACAACAGCATAGAAGCAGAACCGGGAACCCATGAGATGAAGTGACAGTTTGCAAATATAATCAGCTGCTCAGCAATCTGAAATGGAAAATACACATAAAAACAACAAAATAATAGTTAATTGAACTTGAACTGTGTCATTTATAGTCACTTCCTGTGTGGCCATATTGGTAATAATCTGTAAAGGTTCGTCTTTTTTTATTTAGCGGGGGAATTCTACCCTTGAGCCACAGAGAATCTCAATTTGTAAGGAATGTGGCGAAAAAGCTTACACGTAAGTAACCAAGGCATTCCTCTAGTCAAGCCATTCTTTCACAAGGAAAGTATTCATTCTCTAAGCATTCAACCCTGCCAATAGCGAACTCTCCTATAAATAAAATATTCCTTTCTCTGCTAATCTTCTCCTAACACTTCAGTGACTGCAGAAAGATATAACTGCTTGGCCGTACAAGTTATTCAAACGTGAGTAGACCTGCGTAGATCATCACATCAGGGTCAGATAAAATACAGTGTGCATTATGTAATCCATAGGGCAAATGTGTGTTGCCTTGTTTTATGTGCTAGCATAACAGAAAAGGAGCATACAGCATTTGCTTCTGTCTGCTTTGGTGCAGGGCAAACATAGAGGACACTGAATGAAAAAATGGGTAAACATATATTGCACATCCTTTGACTATAAATCAATATAAGCACATTGTTAAGGTGACATAGAATAAAACCTAATCAATGAATAGAATTAGTTATAAACATGAAGCAAACAGTTTTGCAATATGTGTTCCGCCTGTGTTATAAGAAATGGACCAATCTGCCTTTGCACCAAGCTGATGATAGATGAATGGCTGAGCGGATGGAAAACAGTTGCATAGAGCTCACCACGCATAGCATTGCACTGCATTGAAAAATGCATATAGTGTTTGCTATGCCTATATGCTACACCATGTAGCAGGGCAGGGTTTAGGGCAGTGCAAATGGTGCATCCACACTGGGTGCTAACCTGCGGAGTGGGGCGTTAACCTCAGGGGGTGTGCTGTGCTTAGCAATAACTTATGATTAGAGAGATATGGGGCACTTTTGCCTGGTGGTAGTGAGAGAATACGAGGTGGAGGTCATGGGGTGGGGGCGCCAAAAATGATTGTGGCACCATTCGCTACAAGCGCTAAAGCCGGCCCTGCCATGTAGGGTGTGTGATTAGTAATTGGTTGTCTTCATTTTGATCCTATGTGGTAAGTTTTTCCATGTCATGTGTGATGACCACCGAGGTGCGGTTATTGTAATATTGGATGCAGCCCTTAGCAGCGTGATGACTGAAGAGATGCGAGAGAGAGGCACAGTTTATGATTTTCTGTAAGCTGGCAGCTATTAGCAGTTCTGCAAGCGGTCTGCATTACTAAAGCAGCAGCTGCAACCCGTTCACTCAGGTATTCCCAATGATCATGGTCTGCTTAGCTGGTTACATCACCAGTTTGCCCATTCTGAGATAATTTCTTTCAAGTTCATGGTCTTGGGCAGGCAGAGCTTGGAAGGAGAAATGGTAGAGAGTTCTGCTGTTAGGGACTTTGGTAATATAATCCTGTACCTGATGGTCATCGTGAGCTTTCTAAAGTGGTCATAGTATGTAACCCATTGGGACTTGTAGTGGTGGACAAAATTAAAGCTGTCTGTTGGCCACCAGCATGTGGCAGATTTCTTCAGTTCTTTCATGTCTGTTTAGTTGATGATGCACAGTTTAATACTCTGAACTGGTACACTATTGGGTGATGGACAGGACCTATAGCAATCTATGCATCCTGTATGAACTTCAACTGACTGTCCAGCCACAGAGTCTTCTGGAATTAATGTGGGCCACGAGAGCTATACATTGTATTGTATTTGTATTATAGATCACTCACTGCCCCTGACAAAGCTTTACCGTGCTTTTTAACAGGTAGCCCGCAGCTCCTGAACCATGCTTAGCTTTTTACTCCAATAATTATTGTTCCATATTGACATTAGTCTTTTGCTCTTAAAGTAGCCATTCCCTCCATTCACTCAAGTTTGTATGTGGCCGATTAAATTAATCTGGAATCCATGCACCTGGTTGGCAGTATTATTAGATGGGCAACGGAGGATTGGTTACTGTTAGGTTGCAAGGGTTTGACTTTTTAAACGATAGCTTGTGATCTTTGAAATGAGGCGTGGATAGTTTACAGAACTACAGTGATGGTATTAAGTCAAAAATTCACGATGTGTTTTAGGTTTCTGTTTCATCGTTTTAAAGTGGACAGAACAGAGCTTGTTGAAGTAAATGTTAATCGCTACAAAAAGCACACAGCCAGTTTGGTTCACTTTTCCCTCCTGCAAAGGTCTGAATGTAGGAATCCATTCTGTGTTAGATAGGCAGAGATACTCGATGTGCCCTGTAGCCTTACAGTGGTGCTACATTGCTCTTAAACTGGTATATTTAACTTCTTCCTTATTAGCTTATAGGTTCACGCCGTCTTATAGGCAGTAATTTCACATATCTACACCGATATTTTTTTCATATTAAAACTATTTCTTGGTTTTTGCACAGCACTCCGTCCTGTATCTTGTTATTTTCCTAACTCTCTTCAAAACAGTCTAAGCAGATAGCCTTGTGGCAAGGCACCTTTAGTTTTTTAACTATATACACACAGCAGGCAGTTTGTTTTACTTGTTCCTGCTTTTTGTAAACCATCTATGCTTCTAATTTATTTTGTTACTTAACTCTGCACTCTCTCAAAATATTATATATAGTACGTGTCAGAAAGTTATGTTCAGACCTTTGCGTTAATGTATCCTTTGAACTTTCACATTAACAGAGACATAACGATCCGCGGACAGATGTTCTAACAGAAGCGAGCCAAGACTAGCCCTAGAATTTTAATGTGTGCAACAATAAGTATTTTTTACGAAAACTCATTGGCGACTCACATGGCAACTTTCTAGTGGATGTCAGTAGCCTCCCACTAGGCTGAAATTCCTTATGCCGACTTGTACTACCCAATGTCACCCACACAGGTTTGTTCCTGTACCATATCTGCTGCTTTGCTGACTGAGAGGAGATAAGGGCACCTTAAAATCCCCCCTTGCTCAATATAAGTGTGGTCTTCAACTCTCCTCTATCACTACTGCATCCAGAACAAACACATGCAATTGTTAATTAGTAAAGCAACGTAATGATGGGCGTCATTTCGGGGTCCCCTAAAGCCCCTCACACTGCCTTTGTGACGCCTGGCATCAGAGATAGATAAATCAATGCCAATAAGACAGAGGCAGCTCACCTTTATGGTCATTAGTAATCCACACTAGTTTTCTTCCCATTTTTATTATTGCTCTAATAGCTATTATTTGTTATTTGTGTAATAAAAAGTGAAGCATGAGGAGCTGGAATGAGACCTCCAGTTGCAGATAATGTAAATGAAAACAATTGTTAAATGTATATTAGGTGTGTGCTTGTGTACAAGAGAGCGTGTGTGTTTGTGAAAGTGTGAGCATCTGAGTGTGTGAGTGAAAATGAGTGAGAGGCAATGACAGGTAGTGAGTGAGAGTCAGTGACAGAAAGCAAGTGACAATGAATGAGATTGAGTGTCGGTGAGCTTGAGTGAGTCAGAGTGAGTGAGAATGATTGAGAATGAGAATGACTGCACACAAATGCATGTGGGTAAGTGAGAATGAATAAGAATGAAAATGAGGAAGTATGAGTGACAGTAAGTGAGAATGAGTGAATCGGAGTAAGTGAGAATGAGTGAGGATAGGAAAGTACACTTGTGTGAGAAAGTATGAGAGAATGACTGATTGTTGTGTGAATGAAGGAGAGAGAATGAATAAGTGAGAGTGTGTGAGAATAAGTGAGAGTGAGTGAGAATGAGGGATTGAGAGTAGGTGCAAGTGATGATTAGGTATGATTGAGTCAGCATTGGCCATGGCGTACTGAAGGTAATTCTTGGTTTTAAGAGGCATCCCTGGGAAAATACTGTCGGTGGCATACCAGAAACAATTGTTAGGGTGACTGATACCTGTGAAAAAACACTAGCACTGGCATGCAAGAGGTAATCCTTGGCATAATGGGTACCCTTGGTAACATAGTGGTACTCAGCCCCTTTCCACATCCCTGTGATTATCGGCACTAACAGAATCCCTAAAACTGTCCACTCGCCTAGACCTCATGCTCAATACTCCTCTATCCACCTAACTCCCCCCATCATCGAGGCTCCCCGCCCTCTCTCTTGCATGCTCCTAAACTGCAGATCAGCAGTACAACACGCCACAGACAATGCTGAAGCTCTACTCGCTGAAGAATTTGACATTGCTTTCCTCACAGAATCCTGGCTCAGTGTCCACTCCACCCTCATTCTTGACATTCTCACCCCTCCATCGGTACACACTCATCAGACAAGACAGGCCGATCAAAACCGGATGTGGACTAGCCATCATTCACAAAGCTGGAATACAGATTACCAAACTCAAACCTGCAGAATACCTATTGTTTCAATACCTGGGTATCAAACTCACTGCAAAGGGCTCCTCACCCATCAAATTCCACACCATCTACCATCTTCCTGGAGAGCGTACCCTTTTCCCCGAAGAACTAACAGACCTAATAACACGGTTCTCCTTGAATGACACTAAAGGCGTGTTCCTGGGTGACCTCAATATCAACTAGAATGACCCAGAAGACTCCACAGTCCTGATCAAATCCAACCAATTGGAAATATATAACCTCAAACAACTCTGCAATAAACCAACTCACATCAAAGGTGCAACACTGGATGCGATCATTACCAACAATGAACTGGTCTCTCTGAGAGCGATCTCTCCCATTGACTGGTCTGACCACCACCTCATTCTGTTCAAGATTGACACACCTGTCAGCCACCAACCTATTTGTGATGTCAAACCTAAACTCTTGACCAGAAACATCAAAGAAGTCCCTTTATCTGAACTTTAATCCAGGATTCATGCCCATCTTCAACTCCAACCCTCATCATGGATGGCTGATGACCTCACTACACACTTTAACTCAAAAATAACAGACGTTTTAGACCAAGTAGCTCAACTCAAACTCAAACAACTGAAGCAAACCAAATCTAAACCCTGGTTTAACATGGATCTGAATGATGAAAGGCGTCAACTCAGACAAACGGAAATGTCCTGGAGACTAAACCCCTCGACCTTACACCTAGAGCAACTTAGATCTGCTCGGCGGGCATACAAAAAACACATTTTCAGTGAAAAGGCGTCTTTTTCCGCAGCCAACTAGATCTGGTAAAAAACAGACAGAGAGAAATCTTCAACATTTTCAAAAGCCAAACTAACTGCACTCTCTCTCAAGAAATCAAGCCACCAATGAGCGATGTGAAGAAATTGATCAATCCTTCATACAAACCGCTAACCCTCCTTCTCTCTTAACCGGCCCCCCTTCAACCACCCTGACCATTCAGAAAGAGTTCTTAACAAGGACACGCAGACCTGCCTCCAGCTGAAAAACAATGCGCATTGGTCCGACTTTGAGCAAATGTCGCAAAACAAGGTCTTCAGTATAATCTCCAATCTAAAACCTTGCTCCCACACTATGGACCGCCTCCCATCCATAATTTAAAAGAACTCAACCAATCAATCAATCAATCACGGCATTTGTATAGCACGCTCCTCACCCGGGAGGGTCTCAAGGCGCTGGGGGAGAGGGTTACGTCACTGCTCGAACAGCCAGGTCTTGAACTGCTTCCTGAAGGAGAGGTGGTCCAGGGTCAGCCGAAGGTGGATGGGGAGGGAGTTCCAAGTCTTGGCTGCAAGGTAGGAGAAGGATCTTCCTCCGGCGGTGGCTCAGCGGATGCGTGGTACAGAGGCGAGGGCATGGCTGGTTGAGCGTATAGCTGACGGGTGGGTGTGTAGAAGGTCAGGCGGTCGTTGAGGTACTTTAGGCCCAGGTCGTGGAGAGCCTTGTGTGCATGGGTGAGGAGCCTGACTGTGATTCTCTTGCTGATGGGGAGCCAGTGCAGGTCTCTCAGGTGGCCGGAGATGTGGCTGTGTCATGGGATGTCCAGGATGAGTCGTGTGGAGGCGTTCTGGATGCGTTGGAGTCTTTTTTGAAGTTTGGCTGTGGTTCCGACATAGAGGGTGTTCCCGTAGTCTAGTCGGCTGGTGACGAGTGCCTGGGTGGCGGTCTTCCTGGTTTCGGTGGGGATCCATCGGAAGATTTTGCGGAGCATGCGCAGGGTGTTGAAGCATGATGAGGAGACGGCGTTGACTTGTCTGGTCATCGATAGGGAGGAGTCCAGGATGAAGCCGGGGTTGCGTGCATGGTCCGTTGGTTTGGGAGTGGTGCCCAGGGCAGGGGGCCACCAGGAATCGTCCCAGGCAGAGGGCGATGATCCCAGGATGAGGACGTCCGTCTTGTCTGAGTTCAGTTTCAGGCGGCTGTTCTTCATCCACTCAGCGACGTCTTTCATCCCCTCATGTAGACTACCTCTGGCAGTGAAGGGGTCGTTGGGGATGGAGAGGATCAGCTGGGTATCGTCGGCGTAGGAGATGATGTTGAGGTTGTGTTGGCGTGCGATGTCTGCGAGGGGGCTCATGTAGACTTTGAAGAGGGTTGGGCTAAGTGATGATCCTTGTGGTACGCCGCAGATTACTTCGGTGGCTTCGGATCTGAACGAGGGGATGTTCTTCCAGCGAGGAACGAGATGATCTACTCTAGTGCCTTCTCTTGGATTCCGATGTTGCTGAGGCGCTGTATTAGCGTGCCGTAGCAGACTGTGTCGAACGCTGCGGAGAGGTCCAGGAGGATGAGGGCCGCTGTTTCCCCGTTGTCGAGCAGGGATCTGATGTCATCGGTGGCTGCGATCAGGGCTGTCTCGGTGCTGTGGTTGGCTCAGAAACCGGACTGTGAGGGGTCGAGGGATCCGTTCGTCTTGAGGAAGGCGGCGAGCTGTCTGTTGACGGTCTTCTCGATGACTTTGGCAGGAAAAGGGAGGAGCGAGATGGGGCGGAAGTTCTTGAGGTCGGTGGGGTCCGCTGTGGGTTTCTTCAGGAGGGCGCTGAGCTCGGCGTGCTTCCAGCTCTCCGGGAAGGTGGCGGTGAGGAAGGAGGCGTTGATGATGTCCCGCAGATGGGGTGCGATGAAGGCGTCAGCCTTGTTGAAGACGTGGTGGAGGCAGGGGTCGGTGGGGGATCCGGAGTGGATGGAGTTCATCGTGCGGGTGGTGTCTTCGGTGCTGACCGGGGTCCAGTTGCAGAGGGTGGTGGTGGCAGGCGTTGGTTCGGTGGTTGGGTGCGTGGTCTGTGCGCCGAAGCTGTTGTGTATGTCGGCGATCTTGCGGTGGAAGAAGGAGGCGAGTGAGTCGCAGAGGTCTTGCGAGGGGGTGATGTCGTTGTTTCCAGCGATGGGGTTGGAGAACTCTTTGACAATGCTGAAGAGTTCCTTGCTGTCGTGGGCGTTGTTGTCTAGTCGTTCTTTGAGTGCTGTCTTCTTGGTGGCGCGGATCAGCTGGTGGTGCTTGCGGGTGGCGTGCTTGAGGGCGGTCCTGTTGTCTGTGGTCTAGTCGTGGCACCAGGCTTTCTCGAGGATGCGGCAGTTCTACTTGGAGTCCTTGAGTTCGTTGGTGAACCAGGGGGTTTTCTTGCAGCCGAGTCTGCTGGGAGTGTTCTTTAGTGGTGCGAGGTCATCGGCGCAGGCGGTCAGCCACTGTGTGAGGTTGCTGGCTGCTTCGTTGGGGTCCCTCCGGGTGATCTTGTATCCGTCCGGGATGGCGTTCGCGATGTCGGGCGCTGAGGAGGTGTTCATCCAGGTTTCCGTGAGGAAGGCGATGTCTGGTGCTGTTGTGTCGAGCAGGTTCCAGAGTTCGATGGCGTGCCTGTATACGGAGCGGGTGTTGAGCAGGATGCACTTCAGGTGGTTGTTGCTGGGCCTCGGTTTGGCGGGAGCTCTGCGGTCTGGAGGCAGGAGAACTTGCAGGCATGGCAGGTGAAGGGTCCGTGGGACCGTTTCGGGGTAGCTCGGTAACAGGCGGGGTTTCGGCCGGCGTTGAGTACGTTGAGGGTGGTGGAGTCGTAAGTCCGTCGTGTGGGCTGGCATCTATGGGGGCCAGGGGTCATGGCGCTGGGCGCGGTCCAGGCACGGACGGGCGCAGACGGGCTTGCCTTTGGCGCACCTTCGGCGCACAATCAGCGCACCCGCTGCGCGTCCGAGCGGTCTTCTTTTAAGGCAAAGTGGGAGGGAGGAGCAGCTGGGAGGCGGGAGCGGGGAGGACACGGAGAAAAAGGGGGCGGGCCGCGAGATCACGGTGGCGGGAAGCGGGGAGTGGGCTAACACCAGGGGAATCAGGCAATACAGGTTACAAATGCATAAATATTACAATGAGACAGCAGGGGAAACAGTGAGGCAGTACCAGGAAAACGATCTAGGGAAAACAGGCAAAAAACAGTAGATCGTGGCAGTGAGCAGCAGCGAGGGGCACACACACAGCTGGGGGGCCGTGCAGCGCGGGGGTGTCCTGAGAACAGGTCACCATTTCCCCTTTCTGGACAAAAATCATCAATGCCTCTCGCACCTCAGGCTGTGTCCCAGACTCCCTTCAACTAGGTCAAATCACACCCGTTCTCAAGAAACATGGGGCCTACCCTAATGATCTTAACAAACTCAGACCTATCTCTAACCTCCCATTCCTTGCAAAAACATTGGAAAAATTTGTTCTACACCAACGCAATAAACACATTGATGAGTTCAGCCTCCTCACCACCTTTCAATCAGGATTCAGGAAAGGCTGTGGCACAGAAACAGCTATGCTCAACATCTCTGATGACATTCACAAGGTCTTAGATGAACGTGATGCCTGCCTACTCATCCTTATTGACCTATCTGCGGAATTCAACACAGTAAATCATCTAGCTCTTCTGGAGACCTTGTTGAAAAGCTCCGGCATCAATTGCACTGTACTAAATGGTTCACCTCCTTCCTTCAACACTGCTCGCAACAAATTAAAATCAACTCCTGCCTCTCGAAGCCAACAAAAGTCACACTTGGGGTCCCACAAGGCTCGATCCTCTCCCGTCCCTCTTCAATCGCTTCATGGAGCCCCTCACTGTCATCTTGAAAAAAGCTGGAATAAATTTCCACCTTTATGTGGATGACACCCAAATCTATTTCAAAATCAAGTCTCCCAGCAACATCCAACAACTCAATGCCACTCTAAAGGAGATCCAAACTTGGTTCAACGTTAACCACTTAAAGCTCAACCCAGATAAAACAGAACTAATCCTATTCTCTCCAAAAAACAACCATCGTCCAATCCAAGAGTGGCTCAAGAATCTGGTTGCCCCAAACTGCCCCCTCGTCCTATCCGACTCAGTTAAGTCTCAAGGATCACCCTTGACAAGAACTTATCAATGGAGGCCCACATCAAAAGCTCTGTAAAAAGTGCTCTCTTCTCTCTAAAACACCTCAAGAAATTGAAGCCTTTTCTTCCCCATGAAGACCTCAAGACAGTAGTCCAATCCTTAGATCTCTCTAAAATTGACTACGGGAACGCCATCCTAACAGGGACTCCAAAAGCTCACCTAGCCCCTCTAAGGGCAATGCTGAACATGGCCGCTCGACTTGTATCTGTAGTAAAAAGATTTGAACACATCACTCCTGCTCTCAACTCCCTTAATTGGCTTCCCATGGAAGGGAGATGTATTAACAAGCTGGCCTGCATTACACACAAAACCCTCCACTCTCCGGCCCCCAACTACCTGAACAACAAACTGGTAAGAGCAGGTCAATCCAGAACACTGAGAAGCTCCAAATCACTCCTTCTTATTCCTCAGAAACAAAAAAAAGAAAACCACCCAATACCGATTATTTTCTGGCAACGCTCCCAGGATGTAGAACGCTCTCCCTAGAGTCCTCAGATGCAACCCCTCCTTCTCCTGTTTCAAAAGGGACCTGAAACCCCAACTCCTTAACAAATACTTTCCTGACCAACGTCAACTAACCTAGACTTCATTATCCAAGTTGACTCCTCTCTCTCTTGACACTCAAGGATAGTTGGTGACCAGACTATGTTAATCTCCTTTTCTGTGTTACTGTTCTCTCCCCCTCGGATGCACTGTTTATTTCATTTCTCCTGCTGTATTTTTTTCTCTGGTTTGCTTCCCTACTGCTGGCCTTCTATATAATGTAATGTCTTTCTGTTTTTTACAGTGTGTATGTAAAGCGCTCTGATACCTAGGAGTCAAGCTAGCGCTATATAAAACTTTTAAAATACAAAATACAAAAATAAAAATTGGATGTACTTCTTGGTATTAGGGAGGAAAGTCATGGAATGTGGGAGGCGGCAACTCTGACAAAATACTGGTCCTGAGATACTAGAGGTGATTTTAACATAAGATTAATTTAACGCATTTGCATTGTACAGTTTGAAAAATCTATCAAGTGGCTTATTGAGCACCTATGTGGCGAATTAGGGGTCGATTACGTTTGAGGTAGGCCTGTCACCACCAGCCATGCGATGGTGGTCCTTCCACAATCGTACTGCGAATTTCCCCCACCACATTACGATGGCAGAGGGAATCGCACTTGGACCACCGTGGCGTGCGTAAAGACCGTCCGCCACGGGTCCACCAAAAGCAATCCTACCGATTGCCGGGCGGACGGTCCCTATAGCCAGAAATGGTGACGGTGCCCAGCAGGCACCGTCCACCAAATCATGATGCTGGCTACAGCCGGCCTTTCTATGGCGGCAATGCAGCCATGGAAAGGCTGGTGGGGATTAGTGACCGGTGCACATTGTGGGCCCTCTTGTGTTGGAGGAGTTGAGGGTGCACTTGGGAGGTACCCAGGGGCACCCCCTTACATCCCATGGTACCCCCCAACATTTCACAGCACTAACTGGCAGGCAATGTGTGGTGCCTGCCACGTAGTGCTGTGAGATGCACAACATGGCATTTTAACATCGCGGCGGGTGCTGCTGTCAGCAGCACCTGCCGCAATGTTAAAATGCAGAATCCGTCCGCCATGGGGGCGGTCGCATCCTGATCGGGTGTGAGGGACCACCGCATGCAAGGCAGACGGACGCCTGCACTCCATCTCCACTGATTTCATCGGCCATTGACTGATGCTGGGGAGGGCTTTAAAAGAAACTCTCCTGCTCACACCAAGGGTTTCCTTTCTGTAAATTCAAAGGTGGGGTCGGGACAGAATCCCTTGCAATGCTCATTTGTGAAGTCAGCAGGCCACAAGGTCCTCATGAGTGAGTAAACATCTCTGTGGCCAAAAAATATGAAAGTGACCCTCTGTAATATAAATGGCAAGCATGTAAAGCACATCAATGCCTCCAGGTCAAGATTGTGCTACATAAAACTGCAAAAAAGAAAAAAACAATATAGTGTAAGGGGCATGGCCCTTCTTCATTGGGGCAAGGAGGGCAAGATTGCTCTTCAAAGGGCAAAAAATTGCCCTAATCCAATGGATAACAGGGAGTGTTTAGGTCCAGGTAACGGGGATGTTGTTTGTGTTTATTTGCCTGCTATTACTACACATATTGCCTGCAGCATGCAAAAATGCATGCAGTCTTCTGCACCGTGCCAAACATATATACTACTTGTCTTTTCCCAATCAAAAATGCCTTAATGTTACAATGTGGGCTACGTTTTAGGTGCGGCCTTTGATTTCAATCAAATGAACAAAGGCCAGGCTTACAAAGATTTTGTGTCATGTTTGCATGACATTTTTCATGAATACTGTTGTTAGAAATGGGATTTCTGGCTAGCTGACACTTGCGTCACAGCGAGGCAGAAACCACCACTCTAGTCAGGATAAGAGAGTTACACTTCTAAAATAACCCCTGCGGGGGCGTGGCCAAGATGGTGACGTGGTAGGATGCAAGTCTGTGTCCCTCTGGTGCTGCTTTACTTAAGCCTTGTGATAGCGCCGATCCCTGGAGCCATTGACCCCTTATATGTACAGTGGAGCCCCCGGGGGTGTGAAGGGTACCTGCACAAGACTCGTGGACTGCAGTAGAGGCTGCACTACGGACTTTGAGCCTCGTGGACTGTGCGTCCTACCTGGGGCTTGGCTGAGCCTGGTGGAGCGTGGGCCCCATTAAGTCCGGGAGCTGCGGCCGAGAGACTGCTCCATGGTGTGAGAGGCAGGCCCGGAAGTGTGTGGGAGGCGACGGTTGAGCCATGGAGGCGGGGGGCAGAGGAGGTGCCCGATGAGGACCGCTGTCTGCTGGCAGAGGCGGTCGCGAGGTGGGAGCCAAAACATGCAGCCTTCAGTGATCTCTGCTGAGCATGGCCTTGGCATTGGAGCTGTGCCTGAGCCAGGTACTCCCCTGCAAACGGACCCTTTGTAAAAGCACTGCAGCTTGGTACCAGCGGGGGCCGTGCGGCGGGAACCGCAGCACGCGGCTTTCATTGATCTCGGCTGCGCGTGACCTGGGCTTTGGAGCTGTGCCTGAACCCGGTCCTGCCTCGCGAGCGGACCCTATGTGAACGCTCTGCAGCCTGATACAAGCGGGGGCCACCGGGTAGAGTTGATCAGAGCGGCCCTCAGGGACACGTGGCCATCTGAGCCTGAATTTGGGGCTCCTGTCAGGACTGGCTCTGCCTTTGCGGGCTCGTTGTGGAGGCATCGGGAGATGCTGTGCAGATGTGGGTGAGGTAAGAAGCAGCGGAGCTTTGCTGGTGCTGAGCTTCTTTGGTCCGCAGTGCGGCAGACGGTGTACGCCCACAGGCGGCTGCTGAGGCCAGGAGCTCCTCCCGGGGCCTTGGAGCGGGCGGTCCTATGCAGAGCATCGGGCCGAGGCCGGTGGCCTCATGGGGAGCAGTTAGGAGTGAGGGAGGCTGGGCCTGGGTCACAACTGGCAGACCTGGAAGGAGTTAGCCCACTAAGAGGTGAGGAGAAGTGAGCGGCGTTATCGGTCTGCATTTTGGCCGGCAGTGGGCGGGCAACGCTACTGGTGAGGAGGGGACTGTACTGTGATGCAGAGCGGCGTTTGGTGCCTAAGTGAAGAAGCCGCCATTTCAGGAGTAGATGCTGACTTGCACCCGGCAGGACCATGGGGCGACTGTGATGCAGCTTGTAGGAGGAAAGGCTTTGCTGTTGCTGTCCACCGGGGCTGAGGTCGCCTACAGTGGCTGGGTTGTGTGCAAGGCTCGGGGAGTAGACCTCTGTCTGTGGAACATCTGTCTGACAGTGAATCCTAGTGTAGAGCCCTGAAGTGGAGCGGGGGATATCGAAACAGTGTCTGGCCGACAGGGTGTTCCTTGCGCTGACCTAACACAGAGTGTTGGGCTGGCGGGCTGATTGGTGTGCCCTGTGACATTTCCATTGACCCCGTTCCCCGGGGTAGCTTCACTGGTCGGTAGGTGCGCAATGGCCACAGTAAGAGCACACAAAGAGAAATCCTTAAAGGAGCTACTTTTGAAACAGTCCGATCAATCTGCCACTCAGGGCGAGAAGGGTGCTGGCCAGCTGGAAGGCAATGACTTCCCCACAACCAAGGCCTTTATGGTAGATGTATTCAAGGCCATAAAAGAGGACATCCAGGAACTAAAGTCCCTGTTAGAAGCGGATCTCAAAGAGGTACCGCAAGATTTGGATGAAATAGGGGAGAGAGTGGCGACTCTGGAGGAGCATGACGTCAGCAGGGATGAAGAGATGCACCTCCTGCAGCAGGACATGTTGTGCCTTCGGGAACAGAATATTGATCTCCAGTCACATGCGGGAGACCTGGAGAACCACTCTAGGCAGAACAACGTAAGGATCAGGGCCGTTCCCTGGAAGGAGGAAGGCAACGATCTTCGAGCTTATGATCTTGCTTTATTTCAGCAAATTCTCGAGGTTGAGGAAGGAACGGATATCCAGATTGACCGGGTCCATCATGTGGGTCTCCCATGCGGCAACAAAGCACCTCCTCCGGACATACTCGTGTGTGTCCACGATTTTCAGTTGAAGGAACGCATCATCCGGAGGGCCCGAGCGGCCTCCATCCGGTTTAAATGGCAAGCTTTTAAACCTGTTACCAGGGGAGGCGTGGGCAAGATGGCGGAGTGAGCGGTCACACATCCAGAGTGCTCCTCCAAGCCTGCCCAGCCCGGACCGTTAATCTTAGCACTTCTTCCCCTTGGAGTTCTAGCAGGGGTGAGAGACAGAGGTGCAACCCCAGACGGCTTGGGGGGGCCATAACAATCGCGCCTTGAACGACGGCAACCGTACCTTGGCAGAGCCGGCGGCAGACGGGTGAGGAGACGGAGGCTGCAGGCACTAGCGGCAAACAGACGGAAGCCCAGGCGGGGCCTGTGGAGGGCCTCGGAGGCAGCGCTGACACCTGCATTGCCTGTTGCGGTGCTCAGTGACCCCGTAGCTGCCTTGGAGAGGCTGAGGCCGGAGGCGGGAGCTGTACAAGGCTCTGATGGCGGTGGCTCACCCAAGCGCCGGTGGCGCCAAATCGAGGCTGGGGACGCGGCCTAGAGCCAGGTGAGATCGGGACGGCCCATAACAAGTGGCTCCACGGGTGGGCCCGAGATACGTCGGCGGGGGCTCCGAGGTGCACGGCCAGTCAGTGGAGCGGTGCCATGCAGCGGCCTACCCACCCCAAGCAGCACACCCCAGGGGAGACTTTAGCGGCGCCCGGAGGGAGAGATCCGAGCCCTGCGGCCACCACAGACCACCCGACCTCTGCTGTAACTCAACTGCAAACCCACGCAGGCCAACCCGCGGCGTCAGCGTCTGGGGCGCTCCGGAGCTCCGGCGGTGCCAAAATCGAGGTCAGGTCGCGGCCTGGTGCCGGCGGTGGTCCGGCTTACGCATGGGGTGCGGCCTGGCGAGCGGGCCTTCACCGCATGGATAAGACACGGGAGGTGTAGTGGCAGAACGGCGGAGTGACCCGCCCATAACAGCTCGCCCCCCCCCCAGCAGCACAGAGGCGAGGAGGGCCTCGAGATCACCACCGAAGGGTGAAGCTGGAAACTGATGCCGACCCGAGAGGCCTACGCCACATGGAGAGAGGGCAGCACCCTCGGACCGGACCTGCTAAGAGCCCTATTACCCACGGGCTCGGAGCAAAGTGGAGGTGAGGCGCAGCGAGGGAAGCAACAGCTTGGGTGACAGACCCTACATCAACGACACAGGCCGGAGACCAGGGGGTGCCCACCTGCAAACACTGGGGGGCCCCACACCCCCCCGTCAGCAACACCAGACGCCCCGGGGGGACCAAACGCCGGATACCCCGGTAGAGACTGACAATAGCGGTCGCAAAGACCCCATCGCACACAGCGGAGAGACTGGTGGTCACAGGGGCCAGGGCCGGAGCTCGAACACCGGAGTGAGCTGTGCCCCTCGGGAAGTGGCCCATGGCGGGCCAACGCAAGAAGGGGGAGTGCGCCCTCCTGGAGATGCTGAACAAAGGACAGACAAAGGTAGACAGAGGACTGGCATCCCCAGGAGCGTCCAAGCAGACTACTGACTCCACAGAGGGCGAGGTGCCCATAACTAACTCCTTCCTTGAGGCTCTTTTTAACTCTCTCCGGGATGACTTTCACGCACTAAAACAGGAAGTCGCCGGGGAAGTTTGTGAGATCAGTAGGTAGGTGGACGGCCTAGGAGAACGGCCGCCATAGAGGAAAAGGACCACACTTGTAGTGAAGAAGTGGAGCAGCTACAGTAGGAGGTATTGCGCCTGAAGGAGCAGCACGTAGACCTCCAAGCCCATGCGGATGATTTGGAGAACAGGTCCAGGCAGAACAACATAAACTGGGGTGAATGTGTGACATTGATCCACATACGGTCCATCACCTGTTTTGTTTGCAATACCACCATAAGTGCGCTGGGGATGCTCAGACGTGGGTCCCAGGCACTCCACACCACTGGAGTCAAGCTAGCCGGGCTGATGAGAGGTGTTACCTCGAAACCGGTCCGGTCCTCGGATGCTTGATTCCGTTCTGGGAAGGACATGGCTTTTGTAGTTCGGACTGGACTGTTCCCATGGGGCACAGGGTCAGAGCTGATTTGCATATCGCCATTGTCTAACCCAGGGTGGTGTGGAGTGCAAAAAAATGATGGATTTGGGCCCAGATCTTTTGACTGGGGTGAATGTGTGACATTGATCCACATTCGGTCCATCGCCTGTTTTGTTTAGAACAACATAAGGGTCAGCGGGGTGCCATCAAAAGAAGAAGGGTCGGACGCGGCCAGTTACCTGCAGACCCTCTCCTGGGATATCCTAGGGGAATCGACCAACTTTGAAATTAGAATTGATAGGGCATGTTAGACCTGACATCATTGGCTTGAGTCTCTCCTCCATTTTTTCTGTTTGCCTCTACTGTGTTACGATGTTTTGCTGGTATATGCTTTGGGCGCCGTGTCACTGCTGATCAGTGCCATAGCGCAATTGCTCCCGATGTTAAATTGATGTATCTATTGTATCCATGTTTGGCCTATTTTGGTTTACTGTCAGTCCCTAGTCTAGTGCACCAGGCGTGCCGGGGCTTGTAAATACAAATGCCGCTCGTGGGCTTGCAGCACGTGTTGTGCCACCCACAGGAGCGGCCTCGTAAAAGAATGTCTACGGGTCGGTCATTGCGAGACCCACGTGCAGTCTTGTGCTGTCACGCAGGCTGCGCAGGTATACCTACTTGCCAGCCCCTCCAACCTCCCCTTAACTTCATGTTAGTCACCCCTATGGTAGGCCCACGGGCAGGGTGCATTGTACGTATAAGGTAGGACACGCCTGACCAAGTTGGCATGTCCTGATAGTGAAGTACCGCCATCTTCGTGCTTCACTATTGCGAGGTAGCCTGCTCTCCGTTGGATAGAATGGGCCGCCGGGATTGTTAACGCTATGATCCTAGCTGGCCCGGGGAGCATGGTGCAATGTCGAGTTTGGTATCCCTGAACTCGGGGTTTAACTACGCATCCGTTGGTGTGGATGGTTTTTGGACTCTGGGTTCGAAAATAGTACTTTTAGAAAGTGCCTATTTTCTTGTCTAATCATATCTGGTTTCTGCTGGTCTTGCGTGTGTGTGACAGGAGCTGGGTGGCTCCACAGGTCTGGATGAGTCAGTGTGGGATGAGTGGGACATTTGCGTTGAGAGTAGGGGGAGAGTAGTTGCTGATAGCCTGCCCTGCCTGATACAATGCTGGCTCCACCTCCTGCAAAGCGACTGATGGCTCTGTGCCTGCCATGGACGATCCTAGCCCCACCTCCTGCCAGGAGGCCGATGGCTCTGCTCCTGCCAGTGTCAATGCTGGCTCCACCTCCTGCTGGGCGTCTGAGGACCCAGCCCTGCTCAGTGAATAGGCCAGGTGCTTCTGCCTGGCTCCACCCACAACAGACCCAGGATGTTGGGAAAGCCCCCGGCATGGACAAAGGGATCAAAGCCGAAAAGGGGTATAAGAGAAAGACCCCTGAACTAAGAAATCAGATCACTTCTGACAAGGAACCCTGTAACCAAGGACAAGAGGCCTGCTGATCTAAGGACTGCCTACCCCTTCTGCCAGTGTGCTGTTGTTGGGGGAATCCTGCAGTGCTTCTTTATTTTTGCCAAGGAACCAGGAAAGAGGAACTGTGTGTGTACTCTCACGCTTGCTAAGAAAATCTCCAAGGACTGGAAGAGTGCCAGTCTCCTGCTGAAGTCACAGGGCTAAAGGACTTCAGCTGCTAAGGTGCTATTTGCTGGAAGTGTGAATCCAGCGCCTCTGAAAGAACCAGCAATCACGACGACCGGACGCCGGGCCCGACCGACGCCAGCAGCAACGCAGTGAGTGGGAGTACAGCTCTAGCTCCAGAAGACCTCGTGTCTGCACCGCTGCTGACCGCATCAACCGTGTGCCCGCCGACGCCGTGAGCGCTGCTCACTCTGTGCAACCGCACCATCGACGACGCCTGCTGAGGCCTGCTTGACACCGAAGGCGCGACGCCGGATCGTTCGACGCCGCTGATCATCGTGTGCTTCATTTTCCAAGGTACTGTGTTGTTGGGGGTCCGTGTGACTCCGGGCTCGACGTAGCGCTCCGTGCGGTCGACGCCGAAACCCTTGGATTAACTTTGCCTCCACGTCATGTAGCCCCCGTGTGGGTTACCCTGTTGCTAAGAACTGTATTGCCAAGAAGAAGATCGCTTGATACTAAAGACTTTTTGTGCTAAAGAAGAAACTACCTTTGAACTATCCTCTTTCCTTCCCAACGTATTTATTCCGATTGTGTACAGTTTTGTCGTTATTTGGTCTTGTGCTAAGCCTTATATAAAAATACTTATTTTTATAATACTACGGTGTCGTGTCCATTTGTAGTGTTTTCACTGTATTACTGTATGTGGTCATAATTGCTTAACACACAGCCTCTGAGATAAGCCTGTTCTGCTCTGCCAAGCTACCAAGGGGGTGAGCAGGGGATATCGAAGGGTGTGATCCCCTTGCCCTGACTAGAAAAGGAGTGTCCCTATTTGTCAGAAGTGTATACCTCTGCCAACTAGAGACAGCCGGTTCTAACATTGGATGCAGCGGTGAGGATTTTGGACCTTGCATTTATGACCCATGTACAGTGATTAGTGTGCGCTACGTAGTGAAAGCAGACCATAACGCAGTCACAATCTAATTCGGAAGGATCCTACTTTTGTTCTCCGCTTTCCTGAAACTTGATTTTTTTTTAACACTGCCAGTTTTAACCATGAGTGACAACGGAGTCACTGCCCCTGCTATCGTTGTTGTGGAGGAGTTCGAGAGGAACAAGCTTAAGAGATACAAGAAAGATGAGCTGAAACACTTTTGCGACCAGTTTAAAGTTCCTACCACAGGCCTCTCGAGAAAAGATGATTTTCGTAAAGCATTACAGGCCTGGTGGGAGTCCAGAAATCCCTCTGATGTGGTGGTGGTACCCACAGAGGAAGGGGATGAGGAGGTGCCAGTGAATGGACCTGTGCCCTCTCCCGGAAGCAGTGTTTCCTCCAAAGGTCTTTCCCCGGAAGAAAGAGAAGAAAGGGCGAAAGAGCGAGCTTACAACATGGAGATGGCAAGGCTAAAAATAAATGGGCAGTTGGAGTTAGAAAATGCCAAAGGTAGAAGGGAAGCTGATTTAGAGATCAAAAAGTTGGAGTTTGAACGAGAGAAGTTAGCCTTGGAGCGTGAAGCCAGGTTGAGGGAACTGGATATCCAAGCTAAGAAGTTAGAGTTGAATCCCTCTGGTGGCAGCAGTCCATCCGAGCCTGCAGAAAGTAAGTTTTACTTCCCGAAAGATGTGATCAAAGATTACAATAGGAATGAAGATATTGGTCAATGGTTTAAAGCATATGAGTTAGCATTGTTGGCCCACCAGGTCCCTGAGAAGAATTGGGGAGCGGGGTTGTGGGGTCGCTTTGTGAATGAGGGGAGAGATACCCTGTTAGACATGCCTGTTGCGGATAGGATGTCGTATGCTCATATGAAAGATGCTTTAATGTTGCGATATGGCTTAACCCCCGAGAAGTACAGACAAGCTTTTAGAGAATGTAAGAAGTTGCCTGGTACGACGTGGGTGGAATATGTGTCCTATTTTTGCAGAGCCATGGATGGTTGGGTAAAGGGCAGCAAAGAGGAAAGTTATGAAGCTCTTTATGATTTGTTTGCTTGGGAGCACTTGTCTAATAACTGTTTTCCAGAGCTGCGCCAGCACCTGATTGATAGCAAGATATCTAACCCTAGAAAACTTGCTGAGGAGGCGGACCGCTGGGTCAGTACCAGGGTCCACAAGGGTCCAGTGGGAGACTCAGCCAAAGGTGGGCAGGGTCCCCAGCAGAAGAGTGGGGGGACAAGGGTAAACAGAAGGAGTCTCAGAAAGGGCCCCAAAGTAATCCCCAAGGGAACCAAGGGAAAGGTTCCCAGCCTCCCCCTGAAAAGAAGCCAGGGGCCCCGACGGGTAAACCTGTTCATAGGGGCCCCCTAACCTGCTACGGTTGTGGGCAGGTGGGACACCGGTTTTATGACCCCCAGTGTCCCAAAAAGGATTCGAATGCACCGCCGCGTGCACCCCCTCGTCAGTTGGCGAGTGTAGCCTTGGGAGGGGAGGAGATGGTTGTCCATGGTGGGAGGGGTCCCGCAGAAATGTCCCTGGTCTCGCTAGGAGACATGCAAATGGTCCCTCCACCCCCTCTGCCTAGTAACACTAGTAAATATAGGCAGTGGGTGACCATTAATGGCCATAGAGTGGAAGCTCTCAGAGACACCGGAGCGAGTGTGACAGCTGTCAAGTGTCACTTAGTGTCCAGAGAGCAGGTGGTTCCCCACGCATTCTACCCCATGATAGCTGCCGATAACTCCCAGAAAGAGTGTGAGGTGGCTCAGGTTTCCTTTGAATGGGGGGGAGTTTCAGGTACTCTTCAGGTTGCTGTGAGGCCCGCCATGCCTGTCGATTGTCTCCTGGGCAATGATTTAGAAGACTCCCCTTGGTCTAAGGTGGAGAGAGCGGCGCACTTGAAAATGTTCGATGACAGCGAGTAAGGGTGTTGATGGGGTCCCGGAGCCTGAAAGTACGGCCCAGGACCCAGCTGTGAAGAGAAGAGGCAGGAGGCGCGGGAAACCGGCCCCCGTAGTTCCCGTGGTCCAGGAGGAGGTAGACCCTGAGGGGGATGCCCTGGAGCCCACAGGGGAACAAATTGCCGAACTGGGAGACCTGCCCGAGCTGACCCATTGGCAGCAGGATGGTGGTCCCTCCAGGGAGGAATTCTGTGCGGAACAGAAAGTGTGCCCTTCTCTTGTGGGTATGAGGCACCAGGCCTCAGCCCAATCCTCAGGTGATCAGTCAGGATCACATTTTGTGTACTGGGAGAAGGACCTCCTGTATAGCGAGCCTAAGGCTGCTGAGCCTGGGTCAGCCCGTGTGCTGGTGGTACCCCAGCGCTTCAGAGCCTTCCTACTGGGGTTGGCTCATGACGTACCTTTAGCTGGACATCTGGGGCAGGACAAGACCTATGACAGGCTTGTCACCCATTTTTATTGGCCTCAGATGCGTAGGGATGTAGACATCCATTGCAAGACTTGTCGCACTTGCCAGGCAAGTGGGAAAAGTGGGAGGAAGCAGAAGGCTCCCCTCCAACCTTTTCCAGTAGTCAGTACCCCCTTTGACCGGGTGGGTATTGACATTGTTGGGCCCCTGGACCCCAAGACAGCCCTGGGCAACAGGTTCATCCTGGTCTTGGTGGACCATGCCACGAGGTACCCGGAAGCCATCCCTCTCAGAACAGTGACGGCCCCCGTGGTGGGACGGGCGCTGATGGGTGTTTTCTCCCGGATGGGGTTCCCCAGAGAGGTGGTGTCCGACCGGGGCACCAACTTCATTTCGAACTACATGAAGTCTCTGTGGAAGGAGTGTGGGGTAACCTACAAGTTCACCACTCCTTACCACCCGCAAGGACACGGGCTGGTTGAGAGATTCAACCGGACCCTAAAAGGCATGATTATGGGTCTTGAAGAACCAATGAGGCGGAAATGGGACGTCCTCTTGCCATGCCTGTTGTTTGCTTACCGTGAGGTGCCGCAGAAGGCTCTAGGGTTCAGCCCCTTTGAGCTCTTTTACGGTCACCCGGTAAGAGGACCTTTGAGTCTGGTCAAGGAAGGCTGGGAGCAATCTCCCAGGAAACCTCCCCAGGATGTATACAGCTACATGCTGGCCTTTCGGAACCAGACTCAGCGCTTCAGAGAACTTGCTCAGGCAAATCTGGAGGCCAGCCAGGCGGAGATGAAGCGCTGGTACGACCGGAATGCCACTCTGGTAGAGCTTCAGCCTGGTCAAGAAGTGTGGGTCATGTCCCCTGTGGAACCTTGTGCGCTCAAGGACAGGTGGACTGGACCGTTTAAGGTTGTGGAGAAGAAGAGCGATGTCACCTACCTGGTGGACTTGAAATCTCCCAGGAACCCCTTGCGGGTCCTGCATGTCAACCGTTTGAAGCCCCACTTAGAAAGGCCCGAAGTGGGCATGCTCCTAGCTACAGACGATGGAATGGAGGAGGAGAGTGAGCCTCTTCCTGACCTCCTGTGTGCTAAAGAGCAAGACGGGTCAGTGGATGGTGTGGTCCTCTCTGACACACTGACTCTTGAACAGACACAGGATTGTCGCCACCTGTTGGGACAATTCCCGGATCTGTTTTCCTTGGTTCCGGGTGTCACGCATTGGTGTGTCCATGACGTCGACACCGGAGACAGCCCTCCTGTGAAGCACAAGGCTTACAGGGTGACTGACAAGGTCAGGGCGTACATTAAGGAGGAGGTCTCCAAAATGTTCGCGTTAGGGGTGATTGAGTCCTCTAGCAGTCCTTGGGCCAGCCCAGTGGTCTTGGTCCCGAAGGCTGCAGCGCCTGGTGCTTCCCCAGAACTCCGGTTCTGCGTGGATTACCGAGGGCTCAATTCAGTCACGTGGACTGACGCGCACCCCATCCCCAGAGCTGATGAGCTCATATATCGGTTGGGGGCTGCCCGGTACCTTAGTACGTTCGATTTAACGTCCGGGTACTGGCAGATCGCCTTGACTGATGGGGCAAAAGAGAGGTCAGCATTCTCCACACCAGACGGGCTGTACCAGTTCCGGGTGATGCCCTTTGGGATGAAGAATGCCCCTGCCACCTTCCAGAGGTTGGTCAACCAGGTCTTGGCTGGACTGGAGGATTTCAGTGCCGCCTACCTGGACAACATCGCAGTGTTCAGCGCCAGCTGGGAGGAACACTTGCGCCACCTCCAGGAAGTGTTGTTGGCCCTGCGCGGAGCAGGCCTCACAATCAAAGCCAGTAAGTGCCAGATTGGGCAGGGTTCTGTGGTGTACTTGGGGCACCAAGTAGGGAGCGGCAAGGTTGCCCCCCTGCAACCCAAGATTGATACCATCCTGGCTTGGGCACCGCCCAAAACCCAAACTCAGGTGAGAGCCTTCTTAGGTCTCACGGGTTACTACAGGAGGTTTGTCAAGGATTATGGTAACATTGTGCACCCCTTGACTTCGCTGACTCCAAGGAAGAATCCGCGAAATGTGATCTGGACTGATGCCTGTCAAACGGCCTTTGACACCCTGAAAACTGCAATGTGTACAGCACCCATTCTCCAGGCACCCGACTTTTCGAAAGAATTTATTGTTCAGACGGACGCTTCAGAGCATGGCGTGGGGGCTGTTCTAGCTCAGGTAAATGAAGAGGGCCGAGACTTGCCTGTAGCCTTCATCAGTCGGAGGTTACTTCCCAGGGAAACAAGGTGGAGTGCGATAGAGAGAGAAGCATTTGCTGTGGTCTGGGCGCTGAAGAAGCTAAGACCCTACCTGTTTGGGACTCACTTCCGGGTTCAGACAGACCACAGGCCCCTCAGATGGTTGATGCAGATGAGGGGTGAGAATCCAAAACTGTTGAGGTGGTCCATTTCCCTACAGGGGATGGACTTTACGTTGGAACACCGCCCTGGTACAGATCACGCCAATGCTGATGGTCTGTCCAGAGTTTTCCGCCTTAGTGCTGAGGACTCCCTAGGTCAAGGGTAGTTCTCCCCACATTTCAGCTGGAGGGGACACGTGTTAGACCTGACATCATTGGCTTGAGTCTCTCCTCCATTTTTTCTGTTTGCCTCTACTGTGTTACGATGTTTTGCTGGTATATGCTTTTGGCGCCGTGTCACTGCTGATCAGTGCCATAGCGCAAGTGCTCCCGATGTTAAATTGATGTATCTATTGTATCCATGTTTGGCCTATTTTGGTTTACTTTCAGTCCCTAGTCTAGTGCACCAGGCCTGCCGGGGCTTGTAAATACAAATGCCGCTCGTGGGCTTGCAGCACGTGTTGTGCCACCCACAGGAGCGGCCTCGTAAAAGAATGTCTACGGGTCGGTCATTGTGAGACCCACGTGCAGTCTTGTACTGTCACGCAGGCTGCGCAGGTATACCTACTTGCCAGCCCCTCCAACCTCCCCTTAACTTCATGTTAGTCACCCCTATGGTAGGCCCACGGGCAGGGTGCATTGTACGTATAAGGTAGGACACGCCTGACCAAGTTGGCATGTCCTGATAGTGAAGTACCGCCATCTTCGTGCTTCACTATTGCGAGGTAGCCTGCTCTCCGTTGGATAGAATGGGCCGCCGGGATTGTTAACGCTATGATCCTAGCTGGCCCGGGGAGCATGGTGCAATGTCGAGTTTGGTATCCCTGAACTCGGGGTTTAACTACGCATCCGTTGGTGTGGATGGTTTTTGGACTCTGGGTTCGAAAATAGTACTTTTAGAAAGTGCCTATTTTCTTGTCTAATCATATCTGGTTTCTGCTGGTCTTGCGTGTGTGTGACAGGAGCTGGGTGGCTCCACAGGTCTGGATGAGTCAGTGTGGGATGAGTGGGACATTTGCGTTGAGAGTAGGGGGAGAGTAGTTGCTGATAGCCTGCCCTGCCTGATACAATGCTGGCTCCACCTCCTGCCAAGCGACTGATGGCTCTGTGCCTGCCATGGACGATCTTAGCCCCACCTCCTGCCAGGAGGCCGATGGCTCTGCTCCTGCCAGTGTCAATGCTGGCTCCACCTCCTGCTGGGCGTCTGAGGACCCAGCCCTGCTCAGTGAATAGGCCAGGTGCTTCTGCCTGGCTCCACCCACAACAGACCCAGGATGTTGGGAAAGCCCCCGGCATGGACAAAGGGATCAAAGCCGAAAAGGGGTATAAGAGAAGGACCCCTGAACTAAGAAATCAGATCACTTCTGACAAGGAACCCTGTAACCAAGGACAAGAGGCCTGCTGATCTAAGGACTGCCTACCCCTTCTGCCAGTGTGCTGTTGTTGGGGGAATCCTGCAGTGCTTCTTTATTTTTGCCAAGGAACCAGGAAAGAGGAACTGTGTGTGTACTCTCACGCTTGCTAAGAAAATCTCCAAGGACTGGAAGAGTGCCAGTCTCCTGCTGAAGTCACAGGGCTAAAGGACTTCAGCTGCTAAGGTGCTATTTGCTGGAAGTGTGAATCCAGCGCCTCTGAAAGAACCAGCAATCACGACGACCGGACGCCGGGCCCGACCGACGCCAGCAGCAACGCCAGTGAGTGGGAGTACGGCTCTAGCTCCAGAGGACCTCGTGTCTGCACCGCTGCTGACCGCATCAACCGTGTGCCCGCCGACGCCGTGAGCGCTGCTCACTCTGTGCAACCGCACCATCGACGACGCCTGATGAGGCCTGCTTGACACCGAAGGCGCGACGCCGGATCGTTCGACGCCGCTGATCATCGTGTGCTTCATTTTCCAAGGTACTGTGTTGTTGGGGGTCCGTGTGACTCCGGGCTCGATGTAGCGCTCCTCGCGGTCGACGCCGAAACCCTTGGATTAACTTTGCCTCCACGTCGTGTAGCCCCCGTGTGGGTTACCCTGTTGCTAAGAACTGTATTGCCAAGAAGAAGATCGCTTGATACTAAAGACTTTTTGTGCTAAAGAAGAAACTACCTTTGAACTATCCTCTTTCCTTCCCAACGTATTTATTCCAATTGTTTACAGTTTTGTCGTTATTTGGTCTTGTGCTAAGCCTTATATAAAAATACTTATTTTTATAATACTACGGTGTCGTGTCCATTTGTAGTGTATTCACTGTATTACTGTATGTGGTCATAATTGCTTAACACACAGCCTCTGAGATAAGCCTGTTCTGCTCTGCCAAGCTACCAAGGGGGTGAGCAGGGGTTATCGAAGGGTGTGATCCCCTTGCCCTGACTAGAAAAGGAGTGTCCCTATTTGTCAGAAGTGTATACCTCTGCCAACTAGAGACAGCTGGTTCTAACAGGGCACATAGAGTAGGACCGGCGCGCCAGTCACCCGTCCCTCCCCCGGACATTTTAGCTTTTCTGCCAGACTTTCCCCTCAAGGAACGCATCCTTACAGAAGCTCAAAAGCAGCAGCCCCTGAGGTTCTGCGATCACCCGGTGGCGCTCTATCAAGACTTGTCAGCAATCACGCTTCAAAAACGCAAAGCTTTTAAAGTTGCCACGGACTTCCTGAGAAGTAAAGAGGTTCCCTACTCATGGGCTCACCCATTCTGCATCATTTTTAAATGGGACGGCGCTCAGCACCAACTGCGTTCCCTTCAGGAGACATGCGCCTTGCTTGGCATCGACCAAAAGGAGGAGTGCCCACCACTTAAAGCCTCCCAGAAACCCACCGGGGATGGATGGCAGCAAGTCACCAGGCGACGGTCATCACCGCCGAATTTGAAGCCAGACGCACTGACCATTAAGAGGGAGATGGTCAATGCCATTCCAGAAGTTGTCAAGGACACTGCATCTGCAGATTGAGCATCTTCAAGGGGGGAGCTTGTTACAGCTTTGTTCTAGCATGGGTCCGGGGGGGGGGGCGGATGGAGGGGCTACGGGCAGCAATGTGACTGCGTGTTTTGTAAGTACTTTTCCACAGCCCTGCGCTGCGGATAGTCAGGACTGGGACAATGCCGTTTTTCTGGGACATGGAGTTGGGAATTGGGAGGAGGGAGGAGGGGAGGATTGGGACAAGTTGGGGTAGTGGCTGGGACGGGGTGGGGAATGGGGGCAGAAGGGGAGGGGGTTTCAGTTGGGGGATCTGGGAAGGGAGGGGAGGGGACGAGGGGAGGGGGGATCAGGAGGGGTATGAGAGGCGGGGAGGGTGGATAGTCCAGTGTTCCATTTTTGTCTCTTTACTCTAGGCCTCATTCCCACACAGGCCAATAGGCGTCATCTGGGGAACCCTTTTCCTCGGCCCTGCCAGAGGTCACCTGACCGACGATGCAACCATGCCCTATTCCACTACACACGATGACGCCCAACACCCTTAAGATAATGACCCTAAATGTGCGGGGTCTTAAAAACCCGGTCAAGAGACGGGCGGTCCTTTCCTACTTGGAAAACGCGCAAGCGGACATTTGTCTGCTTCAGGAGACACACCTGTTGGCTCGAGATTGCCATAGACTCCATTCACACAAATTCCCGGGACAATACTTCTCTTCTGGCCCTACTAAAACTGCAGGGGTGGCGATTCTGGTGGCACGACGCTTAAAGGGAGAAGTCCTTCATAAGAGTGCGGAACTGCGAGGCAGACTGCTGGCATACCGCGGTGCTTTGGGCGGCCTCAAGTTCACGATTGGCTCCTTGTACTGCCCTAACGAGGGCCAGGAACGTTTCCTTCACTCAGCCCTCACCCTTGTCACAGCCACATCAGATAGGCATATCATTCTGGGAGGAGACATGAATATGGTCTTTGACGCGGTCCTTGACAGGTCAGGCCAATGCACTCACCAGGCAGGGACACTATCCTCCACTTGCACAGAGAGACTGAAAGACCTCGACCTTCATGATCTGTGGCACCTAAGCCATCCACACGAGAGGGAGTACTCCTACTAATCCAACGCACACAAAACATATGCCCGATTAGATAACTTTTTAGCTACAGGACCGGTGTGCACTCTTGCTACATCTACAGAAATAGGGGTCATTTCGCTGTCGGACCACGCACCAGTCATCACAATACTCAAACTACCACCTGCATCATACCCCCCTAGAGTGTGGCGACTCCGCAATACTTTACTACACAGGAAAGACATAGTAAAGCATATTCAGACCACTATACAAGATTACCTGACCCACAATGTCAACTCAGATACCACTCTCGCGACTCAATGAGCTGCCTTGAAGGCAGTACTCCGTGTCAAATCTATTGCTCTCTCCTCCGCGGAAAACCGAGCTAGGCAAGACAAGCGGGATGAGCTTACTCAAAGGGTGCAAGATTTAGAACAAATGCACCAACGGACTAGGGCCCCCAGAATCTGGAAACAACTTAAAGTGGCACGGCAACTTCTAGCGGCTCTGGGTATGGACCGTGCAGAATACGCTGCGCTGAGACTCAAACATGCCTATTATACCGGAGGAGATAGATGCGGCCGCCTGCTGGCCAATCGGGTGCGGGTGGCGCGGCAACAACAGAAAGTAAGGAGATAGCCCGGCCAGATGGGTCCAAAGTGTCGGACGATGCGCAGATTGCGGAGACATTCTGCGATTTCTATGCCGAGCTATACTCCGGCGGCCCCCCGAATGTGCTGGCCGCGGCGCATTACTTAGACTCGGTCACGCTCCCTTATCTCGCCCCGGTACAGACGGAGTATCTGGAGAGAGATATCCGCATTGAGGAGGAGGTTGCCGCTATTGCCCGGCTCAAGGCAGGGAAAGCACCAGGGCCGGATGGTTTTTCCGCCATTTCTTAGCACCACTCTGGCCCCACTCCTCGCCCACCTTTTTAGGGGTTTGAGAGGGGGGAGTTTCCTTTGGGTAGTTGCTAAATATTATGTTGCATATTGTTGCTTTCTCCCAGACTTTGATAATAACGCCAGGGCCTTTTTGAGCCTTTTGATTTCCTTATTGGGCCCTATGGGCATCGACCTGTATGGTAATTGTGAACAAGGTACCTTGTTGCACTGTCTTTCAATAAAAAGATTTAAACCTAAACCTGTGACCAGCTATCTCCTCGAGAAGAACATCCCTTACTCCTGGGGCCACCCATTTCAAATCATATTCCAAAACCAAGGAAAATTCCTACAACTCTGATCCCTAGAAGAGGCGCTGGAGACCCTGGGCCTCGGTGGCGGCTCACCAGCAGAGGGCGTTGATCTGCAGGGCCCTTGGCAGGTTCGCCGCACCTCTGGTTGGCAGCGAGTGGGGAAGGCATCACCCATTCAGAAGTCCGCCAGGCCGCACGAGAAAAAAGAGAGAGAATCTGTGCTGTCCTCCTTGTCGCAACCTGCAGTGAGCCCTGTACCACGGTGACACTACCTGTGGATGGCCCGGTGAGGTATGCTGCGGGAGGCGTCCTTGTGGATTTTGGCTGATTGTTACAAACTGGTTATTGGTTCCAGCCACGATTCCCCAGACGTTAATTAATATGACGAACTTGGGTCATGCTTTTCTTGTTGGCTTTTTCTTTTCAGTTCTGATATGTTAACTGCTTTCTGGGGCTGGGGTTTGTTTGGGGTTTATTTTGGGGTCTCCGCATCAGTTCTTAGGACAGAAGTGTGAGCGTTAGGGAGATACAGAGCTTCTTGCAAAGTTATTTCATGGATTAGATGGGGGTTGCCAATCCGCATATTGTCCTTCTGGAAGTTTAATGGGTAGAGATTTGAAGATAGTCAGTTTGAATGTTCGGGAGCTGAATAATCCTGTGAAGCGCGCTGCTGAGCTCTCCCTCCTGGAAAATTCTGATAGTGATATCTGCCTCCTACAGGAGACTCATCTTCTATCCGAAAGACACTGCACGCATGCGAGATAGGCGTTTCCCGCGACAATTTTGGTCCACTGGACCATCCAAAAAGAATGGAGTGGCTATCTTAGTGAGCGTGTGCAGCCCGTGTAAAGTGTTGTCAACTGTGACGGAATAAAGGGCAGGTTGTTTGTCATCAGGGTATAATGGGGAGAATTACACCTTACGCTAGGCTCCTTATATGCCCCTAATGAGAAGCAAGAACCCTTCCTGATATCCGCTCTATCTGAGGTCCTCACCTCTCCGGATGCTGGGGTTATGGTGGGGGGAGATTTCAGTCTTGGTATGAATGCGGAACTAGACAGATCGGGGCAGCGATCACACCAGACCAGAGCTCTATCTTTGGGGGGTAAGGAATGGTTGGATGACAGTGGTTTGCATTATGTGAGCGGGCTCAGCATCCAGGTGAGTGAGACTATACATATTTCTCAGCAGCACATAAAACCTATGCGCATCTAGATCACTTCTTTGCAACTACTACTCTCATGAATATCCTACGCTCCTCGGAGATTGCTCCATGCTCTCTCTCTGACCATGCCCTTATTTCTGTCCTTCTGCCTGCACATCGATCGCGTACTCTCCCCCCAGCTAGAGACTGCACAACAGCTTGCTTCACTGCGAGGCAGTGATCAGTGGGTGTGCGATTCTATAGTGCAGTATTTTCAGGTGAACGATGATGAGTCCACTTCACTTTTAGGGGTGTGGGAGGCTCTGAAACTGGTGGAGCGAGTTTATAGCAATAGCGGCCACATACAATACCATGCTTTGGGATAAACGGGCGGAGCTGGAGAGGAAGGTGGGCGAGCTGGAGGCGATCGACAAGCGTACAGGGGCCCGCAAGTGTCGCACGATCTAGTGAATCATAGACGAACGCTAAAACATCTATATGTAGATAGAGCGGAACACACCCTTCTCCGGCTGCATCATAAATTCTTCCCTAGCAGTGACAAATGTGGGAAGATGTTGGCCTGCAGGTTACGAGTTCAGACACAGGAGTCCTTAATTTAGTCAGTGCAGGATCACTCTGGCATAGATCAGACTGCTGACGACCGAATTGTTGATACATCTCGGCGATTTTATCACCTACTTTATCTGGAGCAAAATCCACCCTCACAGCATCCCTCAGTATATCTGGATACTTGCAATATAACTCCTCTCCCTAAATCCGTTTCAGAAGACCTAGACTCGGTAATCCGCATTGAAGAGGTGATTTCGGCCATCTCCAGATTGAAGGCAGCCAATTCGCCGGGACCGGACGGCTTCTCCGCCATATTTTACAAAACGTTTTGTGTGGAGCTGGCTCCCTTTCTGACCCGGCTGTTTAACTCAGTTCTTGAAACTGGAGAGGTGACACCCTTGATGTCGGAGGCCGCAATTTCGGTTATTTTGAAGCCTGGGAAGGATGCGCTCTTATGTGGGTCCTACCGCCCCATTTCGCTTCTTAACACTGATGCAAAGTTATTTGCAGGCATTTTGGCATTGCGCCTTAGCCCCTTCATGGTGGATATGGTCGACCCTGATCAGTCGGGTTTCATTCCCTCTCTACAGGGGGGAGACAACTCCAAGAGATTGTTGCACCTTGTCGATAGTATTCACCTCTCACAGAAGCCGGCCTTTCTGTTGTCCATAGACACAGAAAAAGCCTTTGATCATGTTAGTTGGGAGTATCTGTTTGCGGTTCTGCGGGTGTACGGGCTTGGTGTTAACTTTCTCCGGTGGATACAATGCCTATACTCCTCCCCCAAAGCCTTTGTCCGGGTTAGTGGCTGCAGGTCGGCCTCCTTTACAATTGCCCAGGGTACATGGCAGGGATGCCTCCTGTAACCCCTTCTATTTGCGCTCTACATGGGGAGGATAGCGGCGGTGAAAATGACGGTGCTACCTCGCTTCTTGTACATTTTTCAGATGCTTCCACGGGCATCCCCCACCGGGGCACTTAAGAAGTTGCAATCCCTCATTACCAGGTTTGTCAGGGAGAGGAAGAAGCCTCGCCTCTCCCTGACACAAATGATGACCCCGAAAGCACAGGGCAGCCTGGGGCTCCCGCTCGTTGGGTTCTATTATCAAGCGGCATGTTTACGCTATATAGTGGAGTGGAACAGACCAAACTGTAGCGGGGTGAACATCTGGCGGGAGCTGTGGTTGCCCCGTAAACACAGAGCATGGGGGCTATACTCCTCTCCGGTAACCTCACCTACTCTTAAGGTGTGAGATCGTGTATCTCAACAGAAGGGGTGGATGTCATTCCCCTCACCAATGACACCCATCGTCGACACCCCAGATTTTGCCCCGGGCCAGGCGTAGGCCGTGTTTCAGAGGTGGCGGGAGGAGGGGTGTAAGAGGGTTGGATCCCTTTTTGATACTGAGGGCCTGATTCCCTTTGCACAACTGCGAAAGGATTACGATTTGTTACCCGTGGATGCATTTCCCTACAGTCAAATCTCTCACTGGGTTACTAGGCCCGCTAACTATTCCTGTATGTCCTGCCCCCTTGCAGCGTTTGAACATCGGCTAGTACGTAAAGTGGACGACCGCAGACTTATATCGGAATTGTGAGCCATGCCCATAGCGTGCCCCGAGCGTCCTCATACTAAAGCTCAGGTGCTTTGGGAGACTGAATTGGGCAGGCCCCTGAAACCCAAGCAGTGGGAGCAGGTACTATACAGGGCATATCATACTGCACATAATACAGCGGGGGCAGAATCTGCTTTTAAGGTAATTACATATTGGTACTACACACCTGCTTGGGTGCACTGCTGGAGCAAAAGCAAATCTGATCTCTGCTGGCGGGGATGTGGTGCTACGGGCACACTGGTTCACCTATTGTGGCACTGTCCGAAAATGGTGCGCTCTTGGATGGCGGTCCATGATGATATTGATGATGCGTCCCAGATTGCACTGACTCGCTCCCCAGAATATACGCTTGTAGGTCTTTCCCATCCAAAGCCTTCCCACTGAAATCTATCAGAGGCAGACAGATTGCATTAGCATTGCTTGCTGCGCTGCAGCTCATATTGACAAAGTGGGGCCCTTCCACCATTCCTGAGCGGCTGGATTGGATACACTGCATGCGGCAGCTTCTGGCCATGGAGCTCATGTCATTCATTGTGGAAGGAATTTGTGAATCTATGGGCCCCTTATTTGCGAATACTCATGAAAGATCTGAAGGAGGTGGCGTGCCCGAACTATCTGCAGATCCTTAGACTTCTGCCGCTAGATCACCTTGGCAGTTTTTAGATTCCTGCACACTGCACTTGACTCCTACATTGAGTATCGCCTTACACGAAGATCTCAGAGGGTAAAAGGCAACTGGTGCGTAGAGGGGTGGGGGGCAGGCAGAGGGTGGGGGAGGTGTTTGTTTTAATTGTTTATCCTATTTTGTTGTTTTATTATTATCCTTAAAAGAGAAACAGTACAGCTGTCTTTACGATTGCCTCTTCTGCAGCCGGCCCCCGGGTTGTATGCCTGAAAGCTGTGTATCTTTGAGTTTGTCCTGCTCTGCCGGCCTTGGGATATAGGCAGAAAGCTGTGTTCATTTCATCTGAATCCCACACAAAAAAATGATTGATTCTAAAAAAAAAAAACGCTCACCTCCTTGGTAGCTTGGCATGAGCAGCTAGGCTTATCCTAGAGGCAGTGTGTAAAGCATTTGCACATAACCAACACTGAGTGGTAGGAGTTATGTTAATTCCTGCTGATTCCAGAAGTCTCCATCAAAGCAGTGTAAGGCAAATGTGTGATTTAAGGCAAAGTTGAGGTTTGCAGTGCATTGTGGTTGAGAAAATGTAATTGGATCCACACAAGGCACACCATGCTGGAATTTCTCGGGTGCCAATGTTTCATAAATGCCTCCCATAGAATTCAGAACTTTCTATCACAGAAATGTGAAGAAAATGTGTATTTTTGCAAAGTTTGAGGTTTGCAAGGGTCATTGGGTAAAATACCAGGTGGGAGCCATGCAAGTGACACTACCCTGGTTTCTTCTAGGTGCCTTATTTTCAGAAATGTGCATGCTTGGTAGATTTTCCAAAGTGTTGGCAGAGCTATGGTCCAAAAGTCACAACTACCCATATTGCATAAAAAAAATTGGTTTTCAGTATAAAATGTTGATGTGTCCATGTTGTGCTTTGGGTCCTTTCCGGTTGCAGTAACTAGGCCACCCACCCACAAACGTGAGGTACCTATTTTTCTTAAGATTTATGGGAATGTGTGTTTTTAACCAAAGTTTGAGGTTTACAGCGTCTTCTTGGTAAATTACCTGGTGAGCGCCATGCATGTTATCCCACCCTTGACACCCTGGTGTGTATTTTTCATAAAAGGCTGGGTATAGTAGGTTTTTCTAGGTGCGGCTGAACTAAGACCCAAAATCTGCAGCTACCCACATTATACAAAATTGTGATTCTGCTGGGTAAACAATGATGTACCCAGGTCTCATTTCGGGGTGTATTGTGTCGCAGGTGCTAGGTTCAGCCACACAGGTGGAATGTCATTTTTATTGGAAGATGTGTGGAACTACAGAAAATTTTTTACTAGTTGGATTTCTCAGCATTTTTGCCTCCAAATGTAAGCCAGTGTGTAGGAAAGAAGACATTTTGCAAAATGCATGTGAATCACATCGTAGTATGGGTACCCCCAAATGCAGAGATGTACAAATAGTTACTGCTCCTAAACTCAGGATCTGGTGTACCTTTCAGAACTACAAAGGCTTCCTCCATACCAATGTTTTATTCTTTATATTTTTCCATATGACGATCTATTATCAGGATGCAATGAAAAAGTTGCAGTTCAGCTGTTGGCTCTGGGTACCTCGTGTTCTTGGAGAACCTGCAAACCCTATATATATTTGGGACAGAAAAGGTTTATTGGACGTAATGTTATATTGCTATTGTAAATTTGCCATTTTGACCAGAAGTTACAGATAAAAAGATTGTGAAAAATTGTTGTTTTCCATATTCACTTGCAATTATTTTTTTATTTCAACTGTTTATTTTCTTTGGAAAAGGATCCACACAAACAAACCCATTCTGAATTCAGAATTGTATCTGCTTTTCACAAATGTATAGCTTTCCGACATCACTAATGAGTTTCACATCTTTTCCCACCACAAACTGGAAGTAGGTTGAAAGCCCAAAAACAAGGAAAAATAGACTACTTAATAGAAAATGCCGAAACTGTGGTAAAATGTTTTGTTACAGCTCCACATGTTTCTGAAAGCTGGGAAGATCCTCATTTTACAGAATGCTTTTTGTTGATGATATTTTATATTTAGCCTATTTTCTTGGTACACTCCAGGGGAATCCACAACACCAGAGCACCTTTATAATCCCCATGATGTTGGAAAAAAGAACATAAATTTGGTATGGATACCAAACGTGGAAAAAGGTTTGTAGGAGTACGGGCAACGTACTCATAACAGCCAAAAATGGCTCAGCTCTGGAGTGAAAAAGCTTTCACAGTTAAGGGGTTCATGATAGGCAAGACATCGTAAATGCCATAATTCTTTCATCGTTACACCAAGAACTAACAACTGTTCATGCCTTTTCTTATTATAAAGCTGTTAGGGTCCCACAGTCCACTTCCCTCCTTACCCCACTTTCCATTGATTGAACCTCCATTTGCCCTGTCACCTCTTATGATGACTTAATTGATCAGGTTGCAGTCAGCTTGGATACGGAACCTTTCAGGTCGGCAAAACTTTTGACTTCAAGCGTGGGCAAGTGTTACAAAACAGAGATCTGCAAAAGAAAAGTAAGACAAAAAACACATCTTTTATTTTTGACTTTTTTTATAAAAAGTCATATACATAGGTAAGTTAAAGGCAGAAATGTGTATCAGAGCACCATTATTCAACGACAAGTGCACAATATAGCTAATCAGGATAACAATTACTGGGGGACAATAAGGAAAGTTAAAAAAAAAATTCGGGTAAAATTTCCTTTTAATGTTTAACTGTTTTAACAATAAAAACGATTACTGTAAAGAACTTTTTTGGTAAAGAAAAAATAACTAACAATTTTTAGAACCCTTAAGGAATTCATACGGTAAGAGGAATCACAAAACTAAGAGGGATACATACGAAAGAAAAATACTTAATTATGTTCATATTTTGATAGCTCAAAGTTTTCAATAAAAGAGAAACACCATTCTAAAGACCTTCTATTTGGTGAAGAAAGGTATCTGTCATGTCCTGTGTTTGTGTGTATGAGGCCACTAGTGGTCTCAGCAGACTTCTTACAAGTATTATGTAATCTTGTAGGTGTTGCTGGATGTGAATAATGAAGTTTGTGATGCACTGCGTTCAGTTAGCGTTTGCATTTTGAAGAATAAAGATGAAACCAATACTATGTGTGTGGCTACAATTTGCAACAAGATAGGAGATAAAAGACTGTTCTCCCTGAGAATTGGATTTGGTCCAGCAAACTGCTTGTGCGCCACTTGCGCATGAAGAATCGTTCTAAAGTTGGTGTCTGTCGAGTCAAAGTCCAACTCCAGCTTTTGAGAGGCCCTCGAAGAGGGTGAAAGCCCTACGGAGGAGCACAGTCAGTAAACCTGACAAAGGTCTACTGGTAAGGCCAAAATAGGAGATACTGTGCCACAGAATAACTCAGAACCAGCACCCATACAAAGCAGAAAACTGAAAGACAGGGACAACAAAGAAGCGCTAATGGCAGAGGCAGCTAGGTGCAGGAAAGCGCTAAAGGCAAAGATGACCAGACACAGAGAAACTCTAAAGGTAGCGACAGCCAGGTATAATGCAGAAAGTCATTAGCAGTAAAGCGCCCATGCAGTGCGTCGTGTAAGCGCGTCGGATGGTTATGTAGCGCGATCGTATGCGCTCAAGTGCTTCCGGGTGCGCTTACGCCGCGCGTATCACTCGGACGCGGCTACGCAATACGGCATGGTGATGTTTTCGTTCGCGGCAATAGCGCTAACGGGACGCTCACCTGTACGCGCCCCGGGGCGCACCGCAAGACTGCGCTTACCGGTGCGCTCACCGGGACGCGCACTGGGAGCGCTCCAGGGCAAAAAAAAAAAAAAAAAAAAAAAAATGAACAATATACATAAAAAAAATAGTATTACATAAATATACAATATAGGATTCAATATAAAAAATATTTCATTTCATAGCTGTCGAAATTTGCTATTAAAAAACCTTTGAAATTCACTGAAAAAAACATAGGTTTGAGGCCCTATATATAGTTAGGAATTAGCATTTAAAAAACCTATGAAATTCACTGAAAAAACCATAGGTTTCACACCAGTTATAGATAGGAATTAGCATTTAAAAAACCTATGAAATTTACTGAAAAAACCATAGGTTTCACACCAGTTATAGTTAGGAATTAGCATTTAAAAAACCTATTAAATTCACTGAAAAACCATAGGTTTGACACCAGTTACAGTTAGCTGGAAATTTTACTCACATAAAACCATTGAAACTCCCACGTTATAGTTAGTTGGACTCACTATAACTTGCGCGCCTGCAATGCACTGCTGATGACGTCACATATTACATCAATCATGACATGGTCAGTGACATCACTCATGACATCACTGATGACACCATCCTTGTGACAGAGTGACAGACCTCCTTTCAGTGTAATGTAACCCTTGAAACACATATTCAAAAATAGAAACTCAATTTATTTTTAAAATGGAGATACCCATACCAGTTACAACAACCAATTCAGTAATTCCACCATCTATATACACATCCACTCATTCACCAACAGTTCTATATAGTCACTCATACATATACTCACTCATCATATGTAGTGATGCACCTATACATCCTGTTACACAACGACAGTCATCCAAAAGTTACTTACACACATACTCACACATGCAAATAAACTATTGAACATCCATTTATTTGCATATACAGCTATACACACACTACCACCTTACTTCTAAGGAAACTTACACATACTTACTCTCTTAAACAGTCACTTATAGAAACACATACTTATTTAAACAGGAACTCTTACAATCTCTCACTCTCACATATACTCACTTGTATAAATCAACACTCACATATACTAGAATAAAACATATTTAGTTACTGATAAAGACACTAGTGAGACAGTCATTCACTCACTAACACACACCTATACATAGTCATCCACCCTTACAATCCAACACATATGCTGTTTTCAAAACACATACAAACAGTGAGTCAGTCATTAATGCATCTATGTGCTAAGTAATACCCCCAGGAAACCATACAGACACTCATACTGATACTAAAAAAAACATCTAATAACCCATACACACACATGTAGCTACTCACCAACCCATGCAGCCATTTATACACAAAGTGAAACACTGATACATATATTTAAATATTTTAACATTACTGGCTAATATATGTATTCACTAAGATACACTTAATAAGCCAGTTAACCAATCAATTTTTTTATTAAAAAAAACATCCATTTAGACACTTATTTAAAAATGTATTCTTCCATCGACCTTTACAAATACATATTTAAAACATATTTATTTTACTAAAAGACGCACATTCACTGGATGGTATCATCAGTGATGTCATGAGTGAGGTCACTGACCATGTCATGAGTGATGTAATAAGTGATGTCATCAGCAGTGCATTGCAGGCGCGCAAGTTATAGTGAGTCCAACTAACTATAACGTGGGAATTTCAATGGTTTTATGTCAGTAAAATTTCCAGCTAACTATAACTGGTGTCAAACCTATGGTTTTTTCATTGAATATATATATATATATATATTCAATGAAAAAACCATTGGTTATAGAACATATATAGTTAGGAATTTGCATTTACAAAACCTTATTTTACTCGCATAAAACCATTGAAATTCCATATATAGTTAGATGCGCTAACTATATATCGCGCACCCGCAATCCACTGCTGATGATGTCACATATTACATCATTCATGACATGGTCAGTGACATCACTGATGACATCACTGATGACAACATCCAGTGACTGTATGTTTCTGTAAAGTTAAAATATGTCTTACATATTGAAGAATGAGTGGATGTATAAATGTCTGGATGAAGGATTTAGTAGGTGCATGACTGATTGTATGAGGGAGTGATTAAATGTGTCTCACTGAGTGCATGGGTTAGTGATTAAACTGTATTAATTTGTGCATCATTATATCTGTTGTTCTGTAAACTGCTGCATGTGTTGATCAGTAGCTATATGAGTAACTATATGGGTTATTGATTGGTTGCTCAAGTATTTGTATGGGAGACTGAGTATGTGTGTGAGTGGCTGGGAGGTGTGTGACTCTGTGCATAGATGTGTGAACAGCTGATTCACTAGATGTATGGGTTCAAAACTGTATGTGGAAACAGCTGTATGGGTGGTTGACTGTGTGCATGAGTGTATTGGTGAGTGATTGGATATCTCAATGCTACATGTCAAAGTAAGTACATATGTAAAACACAGTACATATGTAAATTACTGTGTTTAAGAGCCAGTGAATGTGTGAGTGGCTGCATGGATCATTGAAAACTTTTATCAGTGATTGTATAAGAGAGTATATATGTGTTAGAATATGTTTCAATAAGTAAGGTGTGTATAACTGTATAGTTGAGGAATTGGAGGTGTGATTGATTCTTTGCATGACTGTCTAGGTGTATGAGTAACTCCATGGATGAGTGACAATCTGTGAGTGTCTGTTTTCACTGAGTGTATCTAAGGATATATCAGAGTCTGTAGAGGTTCATCGTATTAACACATGAATGATGTCATCTGTGATGTTGTCAGTGATGTCATTTGAGTTGTCATCAGTGATGTCATCAGTGATGTCATTTGAGATGTCATCAGTGATGTCATTTGAGTTGTCATCAGTGATGTCATCAGTGATGTCACTGACCATGTCATGAATGATGTAATATGTGACATCATCAGCAGTGGATTGCGGGTGCGCGATATATAGTTAGCGCATCTAACTATATATGGAATTTCAATGGTTTTATGCGAGTAAAATAAGGTTTTGTAAATGCAAATTCCTAACTATATATGTTCTATAACCAATGGTTTTTTCATTGAATTTTCAAGGTTTTGTAAATGCAAATTCCTAACTATATATGGACTATAACCTATGGTTTTTTCATTGAATTTCAATGGTTTTTTGAAAGCTAATATCTGTATCTGTAAAATGTATTCTTCTTTAAATCTTAAAATATATTTTACATGTTTTTTATACATTTAAAAAAAAAAAATTTTGTTGCGCTCCTAGTCCGCGAACCGGTCAGCTTCCTGTTAGCTCAATTTAAAGCCGCGACTTGGTGCGCGAACCGGTAATCGTTCCTTTAGCGTAACTGTTACGTTATCATGATGTTTTGCGTTGTCGCGTAATACGTTATCCGACACGCCAATTTAGCGGACCCGGAAGCGGTCCGGAAAGCGGCGCAAAGCGCGAAACGTAAAGACAGCACGTCATGTGACTTTTCATTGGTTCATTTCACTTTTGGTTTCCTAATGATGTAATACTAGGTCATGTGATCTAAAATTAACACTTTTCATTGGTTTAGAACTTTTGCTTTTCCCAAATGATGAAAACCCCTCCTTCTTTCCTCACTCTGACTTTCATCTTGGTGAGAGAAAGACCCTTTTACATTCTAGAGAAATGGCTTCAGTTGTTGCTTCTGGTAGTGTTCCCCCACCACCACCTCCACCTCCTCATGGAAAGAAAGGACCACCTACTCAACCAATCTTTGAAGAAGAGGAAGATCAGGAAGAGGAGGAAGAGCCTGAATTTTTGCCTGAGGAGCCCAGGAGGTACAACAGAAAGGAACATTTCCTCTGGCAATTTTTTTAATTTCCACCAGGGCAAAAGAAAGTCAATGCAAGATATGTCTTTTGCCGTATCTGTGATGAACGCCTTTCAAGGGGGACGGACAAAAAATATAGTTTTGGAAATTTTACAATGCACAGGCACATGAGTAGGTGGCACCCAAATAATTATAGTGCTGCTCAGCTTCGCAACGAACAACAAAATCCCCCGGCAATAGCAAGAAGATCTGTCGTGCCGGAAATATCGGGACCAGAGGCAAGGGAGTTGATCCCGAATATTCAAATGGACATGGGGAAGTGAAACAAATGTGCGTGTGGTGCAATCAAATATTATGCTACCGAGAAAGTAGCATTACTCTTATAATAAGAGCAATCAAAAATCATGTATGTCCAAAACGCCCCAAAAATAAATTCTTCTTTTTTTTGTTGCTCCTGTTGAGCCCTTTTCAATGAATCATTTTTGTTTCCCCCCTCCCCCCAAAAAATAAAAAAAATTACAAAATGTTCAGAAAAAAACAAAAAAATATAAAAAATGTTCAGAAAAAAAAAAAAAAAAATTAAAACAACAAAAACCAAAAAAAAAGTTCTTTTCAGAACTACCTCCCCATTATAAAAGAAAATTCAGAAACAGTAACATTAATAGAGACAGAATGAGTGAATAATAATGAAGAAGTATGAGAAGAGAGGGAGTGAGAAAAATACTGGAAGGAGTAGAATAATTAAGTAATAGAGAAAGGAATGAGAGAAGAAGCAAACACAGGAAAGTAAAGATTAAAGAAATGAAGCAGTAGAACTAATAGATGTTAAATGTGATAGAGTAAATGATTGATTGAGGGTGACGATAAGGTGTGTCCTCTCTAAAAGTTTGTTTAAGATGAAGCGTACTCAGGGTTGCATATCAAATTTATGCTTGTTGAAGAATACAGAGGAGATAATACATGTGAAGACCTACCATTGTAGTAAAACATGCCCACTTATTACATCATTCATAACATAGTCAGTGACATCATCAGCAGTGGAATGCGGGTTAAAAAAGTAGAAAACATTTACCTTATAATTCTTGTTAACTTTTAAAGAAAATTTTTCATACTTTCAATCTGTAAAAGAGAGAACAAACATTTCCAAAAATATTAAAACATGTATTTAAAAATTAGAAAAAAGAAGGGAAAAGGTTTAAGAAGAAACAGTTTTTAAACAACTTTGACACTTACAGAAGCCTCTGCTTCTCTACGACCCCTACACAATCCTAAAGATATTTATTTTAAACAAACAGTATCTTCATGCTGATGAAATGAGGCCTATTTTGCAACATGGTGCTTCTTTTGCATTGCTGATGTCTCACAATAGTGATGCAATAGCAGCGCAAAAGAGATGTAAAGCCATCATAAAATTGTGTCTAACATTTTAAATGATTGTTTCAGGATGCAAATAAGATGTGTGCTTTCAAGAGCTTTCTTTGAGGTGAGGCCTATTACTTTTTTAAAAAAAAACCAGTACCCAGAAGTACAGCACTGTAAGCATTAAAATTGACACTTACAGAAGACTCAGTTTCTCCATATCTACCTCACATTTCTAAATGTATATCATAAGTACAAAAAGCAGAACATTAATTATACATGTTAAATGGTTTATTTTTGCTGTTCTCAGAATGTATCAAATTTCACTTAAATCAGTGACTTGAAGGTATTCATCATGTAACAGCGGGGCAAAAAAAACACAATCAAAATGATTGTGTTTAAAAAACCCATACAACCTAAGAAATCTGAATTCAAAACTCCTTAAAATTAACTTACTTTCAATGACGTCGAAGGATCACCTATGAACAGCGTCCACTCTGTTGTGCTATAAATATTTTCAGTCCGCCACTTTCTGAAAGAAAACCTCCATCGTTTTGAAAAATATGTTACATACAAGAAAAGACTTCTCACATTCTATCACATGTTTCCACTAGGCCAAATCATGTTGCAGCGATTCGCAACTCTTGTAATTCTTCCAATCAAATCCCGTCATTTTCTATTTTCGCAACTTTCAAAAAGAAAACATTTGAGATTATTTTCACAATCCTGGACTACTAACATCTTACTCTTCTTTGTCACTCATGTTCTCCTTTTCCTATGACACTGATACTGCTTACTATGAAGCAGACTTACTTGCATCAGGTTTATATAGTTGGATTTTTAAATTGACATTATAATTAAAAGTTTTGGACCAATAATCTAGACAGCATTGCAGACTTACATTCCCTCTACTTGATGAACCTTTTGCAATTCCTCACAGGAAATCCCAAAATTCTTTCTTTAAAACTTTGGTTTTAAAAACACCAGGTAACAATTTTTAAGGTCAAACGGCAATTTTTTTTTGAAAGTTACAACAGAATCATTGCAGAATGACCAGCCGTTTCGAGACTTTAAATAAGCTGTATAATGTCCTGATGTTGTGGAAGGACCATCGTGATAGATAATTGCTACAGTTACAAAAGTCCTTCCTGATATTGACAGCTGAGAAGCCACAATTTTTTTTATTAAAGTTGACAATTTTGATCCATCAGGCCTACATCGTTGGATCATTAAAATGACATACTGGCCATATCTACGTATAAATAATGTTGACATCATTTCAGATTTACATTGACTACATCCGCTGCATTTACTAGCTTATTAAAGGACACTGATTTACTGTCTGGCAAAGTTAAATATATAAATCTTTCTGAGTCTACACTAGTAGTACTTGATACCATACAGTTCTCGCAGTCATGCTGCCATTGATAAGAAAGCCCAAACAGGTGATCTACATCTACACCCTCATCTTGCAATACATCAAGCATATACATTAAAAACTCCTGACAATCTTGCTGATTATTTTCAGAGAAGTCTGTTTGACCTGAACATTCATCTAACAGATAACGAACTTCAGACACACTTTCTACTTTTGTTCGATCAGTGCTACATTTTTCGAAAACAGAATTCAACAAACAGCATAAAATTTGTTCTGAATTCAACAGAATCTGTTCTTTTAAACTCTCTAGTGAAAAGAGATCATTAACCACTACATTTGCATAGCAGTTGACACCAGAACTGTTTTCAAATTGAAAACCGACAACATCTTCAACAGAATCCACTTTCTTTCTGCTAACAATTTTCGGTTCATCGACTTTTGGTCTTTTTGCTACAACCTCCCTACTATTACTGATATTTCTACGTTTCCGGCCTACCACACGTTTCTCAAACAAAGGATATTGAGGCAAATGTGGCGCATACTCTCTTCTTAACCTATTGTATTCCTTAACACAATCTAGATCCGCACAAATGTTTGTGACATCACAGTCAATCAAGTACAATCCCGATAAAGTTCTAACTCGTGACAATGCCACATATGCCATACCCTCCTTGAACACAGAACTGCCAATATTCACCAATGCACTGTCTACACTTAAACCTTGAGATTTATGGATTGTCACCGCATATGCCAAGCAAACAGGAAACTGTTTACGGCGAACATATAAGTCTTTAACAAGCAAAAACCTAGCAGAACAACGACCAATTAGCTGTACTTCCTCAATGCCATCAAATTTAATTTTTAAAAATTCTATTCCATCTCTATTTCTGTATTTCTCAAAATCAACAACATTACCCATTGATCCATTTACCAGACCTCTTTCAACATGTAAATTCCTTCTCAAAATAATTCGGCAATTTAAACACACATTCAAAGTCTTTTCAAAACCCGCTGTTTTAGATATAGTCTTCTCTAATGAATCCAATTTTGATTTCAAATTCTCTGACAAAATAATTGTTGATCCCATATGCTCTATTTTGTCAATAGCTTCAAGTTTCACAATCTCTTGCTTTTCTAAATTCAACATTTTGTTGTTGAAGATGGCACATTCTGCAAGAGTTGGCATCAAACATATTCCGGATTTCTTCTCAGTAATTTTCTGAAAAATATTCTCAGCCACAATCTCTTGTTCGGGATATAAATTTGAAAGTAATCGTGCATTTAAAGCTTCTTTTCCATGCTCGGTCACTTTTCCAATTCTAATATCTTGTAGAATATTCTTGTAATCTTCATCTTTTGCCTGACGCATATTTTCATGCAGTTCAGCATAATTGAAGTTTAACCATATATTGACGTTGCCAATGCTCCCTAGGCACTTCCTGGTATCTTCATGCGTGAGTATTTTGAACACAGGTTGTCCTTTTACTGGTGTCAGCTGCAGAAGATCTCCGAAAACAATGATGTGTTTGCCACCAAATAACACATCATATTCAGTTTTAAGTACTTCTTGCATTCTCAAATGCACAAAGGCAAGCATGACATTGGAAACCATGCTTACTTCGTCAATGATAAGTAGTTTCATTTTCCTCAAGACTCTTGAAACTTCACAGCAAGCATCCCCAGATAACTTGTGGTATTGTAATTTGTTGTCATGCTCCACCGGCAGCATCAGTAGACGATGCAAAGTAATACCTTTAATGTTATGTGCTGCAAGTCCAGTAGGAGCGGTGACAACACAAGACAGCGATGACTCAGTCCTTTCCTGCAGATAGCATGAAATTGCTTTAATGAGGAAACTTTTTCCAGTTCCCGCTTCTCCACTCACATACAGTCGGACAGGCTTCAACGATGTACATGAGCACTCTTTCTTCTCATGACTTAATCCATGCTCAATTTGCTTGGTAACTTCATCATATATTTTCCTCTGCTCAACGTTGAGTTGTTTTTCCAAGTCTTCTAAGTTAACTGAATACTCCTGAGCATGTGCCATGGCTCTTTCCACTTCATTCATAGCAGTGGCAGCTTCATTTTCGATAATAGGTCCTCCAAGTGGATCTTGACTCAATGAAACAGAACTCTGACTGTCCTGAGAACTGTCTCTGGCAATCTCGGCTGCAATCGTTGCTTCCTGCTCAATTTCAAAAGTTAGCATTTCTTGATATTTGGGAAAAGCAGGACATTCTATGGTCTCCTTTGCAGCAGTGAAAGAGTCTTCGTAACAGAGGAAATCTCCAAGCAGTTCCTCTTCTGCACGCCAAGGCTTGAAAAGTTGCAAAAGTACTAAATAGAAAAACTCCTTTTTTTCTGGAGATTCGCCACTCAATTTTCGATGGTTTACTAATTGGCATTTTCTTTGCTTGACCAGGCATCCCTCACTTCCAATTACAGCATACACTCCTTTCTCAATATCTTCTTTGATGTTCCTCTTGAATATATAATTTTGTAGAACCTCATATAGACAAACATTCTCAAGGTGACTGCTTCGATTTGGATAATATGTATCCAACATGTTGGTCTTCAAAATGTCGGTACTGTTTGGTTCCTTTTCTGCCAAATATTCAATTTCCCGGACAGGTTTTAGAACTCGATTTCGCGTTGCAGCAAGACCAAGACTCACCCAAACAATACTCCTGGATTTGGCATAGAGACTTGCTGAAGACAATCGATCTGAACATTCGTAAGCTCCGATTTCCCGATGCGACAACATCTTCAGACTGAAACTGTACAACTTCTTGCTGAGGCTCTTTTCATGGGAAATGTCCTCCCACATATCCTTCAGTTCTGTCTTTTCTTTTTTGGTGATGTAAGATGTCACATACCGAGCCACAGCCATACAGTTGTCACCCACAAACTGTATATCCATGTTAGCATTCCACATGGACAAAATCACTGGGTTGTAGTCGTTGATGTACTTGGACTCTTCGTTCCTTTTCAAATTGTATGTATTTTTGGGTGATTTCCTCGTCACATTATGTCGCAGTGAAGACATCAAACTGTTCACTCTTCCTTTAGAAATCACCGGTCGTGGAAAGTTGAAACGACATTTGGTGTAGAACTTGTCCTTGTTTCTGAATTTACGACGACAGTACTTTCCACAACGATGGCTTTGGAAACGTAGAACTTGTTCTTCTAGGCTTTTCTTCTCCGTTGCGTTTGGAACAGCACACGTAGAATACTGTTCTATGAAATTCATCACTAAGTCATCCGGATCTGTTCCAAATTTAGGTGCATCCTTGATCCACAACAACATATGTATATGAGGAGCACCTCTTGCTTGGTACTCCTTTCTCCAGAAGAAATCCAACACCTCTCCAAGAGGTGGATTCTTCTTATTTGTGATGAAAGACATCATAGCTTCAAATCTATGATAGAAGTACCTGCATACATTCACAGGATCCAAAGAACACAGTTCTCCAGGTGTCTTGAATTCAATGTTTTCAATATTTCCATTTGCCTCTCGTAGAAATTCAAGTAAGTCTTCCCAGCCATACTCGGCACAGCTCAGAGTGAGGAACCATGTCGGAGTTCCTAAGTTCCTCAGCATACATTTTAAATCACCATGACGACGGTACCAATACTCATTAGTATCACGCTGACACGCCATGAGATTAATTAGGTGAGAATCCAAAATACTGTCTTGGACATTGACTTTATGCATAAAGTCCCTTGCCGAGATATTTCGCATCTGTATACCACTTTTTAAGATGTGGTTCACTGCATATGACAGTCCAGACAGATCGCTTTCAAACAGGAGATGAAACAAATAGGGAATGCATTGACGAAACCTAGGATCATCTGCATACAATCGTAAAGTCCGGTATTCAGACGCAGGAATTTGATGAGATCGCTCATCATATCTTCCTACTCGACCTGTGGGAAATAGCTGTGGGAAACACCGAGCTTCCAAACTTTCCTCCCAAACACTAATGGGACTCCCTTTGGCTTGTTTCATTTGAAACAACTCAATAGCATTCCCCATGACTTCCTTGGAATGCAAAGGATGAACACTATAATGTTCATATATTTCTTCACTTTTAGAGGCCTCTACTTTCTCAATTTGGCCAGCACACAAATCGCTATCCTCTTCATCACTTACTTCCTCTTCTGCAACATATACATTCTTATAGTACTTATTATTTTTCTTCAAATACACTGTTGCCTTTTTGACTTTCCTAACATCCACTAAATCTTGCCATATTTTCTTATTCTTTGTCGGAACCCCATTAACCAAGATAACCAGAGGTTCCTCTTCCACTTTTTCTATTCCAATTGTGTTAATGTTTTTGTTCAAATCTAGAGGCAAATAAACAACTCTTCCCTTTAATCCTCTCTGTAAATCTGCTGGAGGCAACTTCCCTGTCTTTGGCTCCATTCTTACAATAGCCTGAAAGGGATGGATACTTTGAATCAAAATAGATTCATAAGTATTTAAATCCTTCAATTCAGAAGGAATCTCAACCAATTCCAGATTATTATGAACTGCCCTAGCAGGCATCTGGTTTTGGTTTAATTTATTACAACAATAAGTACACACACGTTGATCCGATCCCAAATCAAAATAATTTTCTACCATCAAGTATGTGGCAAAATCCTTCCATTCACTATTATTTTCCCTTTCACTTTTTGCATATAAATCCACTACCTTAGTCTGATTCTTATAATAAGTGCGTCGACAACATACACAAGTGAAATTAGGCCTCTCACTTGATTTCATCTGAAACGTGGCAATTTCCTTCTGAAAATTATCTTTACTGGAAACCTGTACATTATCTTCAACATTACCCTCTACTTCAGGGTCAATTTGAACATTCTCATCTTTACTACTAAAGTAACAAAACTCAATTTCTTCACAAATATTCTTCACATCTATTTCAGAACCATGCAAAAGTGCAGCACATAATTGTTTAAGCATAATTGCTGGACTCTTAGCATAATACAACATTCTCACTAATTTTCTCACTTTATTATGATGCACTGCTAGCATCCTGAAATGATGAAAAACACTCTGGCATACTCTCCTGGAAATACAAGCCAGTGAATGACCACGCAAACCTGTCATTTGTCTCACTCTGCAAGGATCTAATTCTTGCAACAACTTCATTTTCTGCTTCAAACTTTTCTTATTAAATGTCCGTATAAAATCACAAAGCAAATTGATGGAAACCTGTCGCACACTGCAAATAGAACTACACTTCCAAATGTACACAGGACCCTTAGGACGTCTTCCTAAAACCTCATCACTTAGCACCTCTTCTGTCTCTGTTGCCACAAGTTTTTCTTTTTCAACTGGACAACCATCCTTCACTTCATAAGCTCGACCACTGGTGTCAACTGCAAACACCAAATCATTATCCTGAAAATAACTCTCCTCATTAAAAAATGCCTCAGAACTTGAACTATGCATCCATTCTCCGGAAAAAACTTCACAAAAGTTACTACGATTTACTACTCTCTTCCATCTACTGTTTGTTTTGAAATCAGAAATGACCTTGCTTAGTTTCCTAATTCTATTGATTACCAAAATAAACAACTTTCACTTAATTTCAAAAGCATGATCAATAATTTTCTCTACATTTTTCTTCTTCTTATAAAATGCCGCTTTCCGTTGGCCTTTCTTAATATTTTTTAATAAATTAACTATTATCCTGTTACGGAACATTCGTTTTCGAATGTCCCTAAACTGTTGTTTCCTTCTACTATCATGCAGAGTTATCTCTTCCTCTACCAGTAACATTTTTGATGGGTCTTTCCTTTCCATTTAAATTGCTCTTCTTTTTGTAAACTGAAACATTTTTGCGATAAATACTTTTTTTACTAAAAATATTTCTTAAGAATGATTTTGTGCTCTTACCCGGAGCTTTCTTGGTGTTTTGATTTGGGGAAGAGGACTGCTGCAATAAAAGATCATCCTGCTGTCTTTGACGTTTTCTAGCCTTTCTAATTCTATTTTTCGTAGGCATTTTTCAAAATATGAAAAGATCTGCAGTTGAATCTGTGGAAAAATATAATAAAAAAAGGAATTAACCACTATTACCAAACAGTAAATGAATAACAGTCATCAAAAACTTAAACTTGCGTCATATTTATAAGGCATTTGAGTGTCTTTGATGTTATTTTTCCCTTTTTAAATGGAAAGCGTTCTTCATGGTGCAAGTTTCTTGTAAATACGCTCCCACTTGCGTTTGGCAAATTTAGATTTTGATTATGGGAGTTACATAGCCATGTTAATAATGTCAAAAAAATGGTGCTAGGGCATTCCAGAAAACGCTTTCATGTGTCTCGAGGACATTTTTAGTCATTTCCTCTTGAATGCAGGTATACAATTGATTTATATGCTGCCAAAACCTGACCTGTTAATAGTGCACTGTGGAGGTAATGATTTGGGCACTTTGACTGGGGTAGGTCTGGAAATGCTTTTAAAGGACACCTTTGAGCAATTAATGGCACTTTTTCCTCAAACTGCCTTGGTATATTCCAATATATGCCAAAGACAGAAATGGAGGTGGTCCAACCAATTTTGTCCACAAATTGAGAAAGCGAGGAAGCATGTAAACAAATCTGTTTCAGCTTACATGAGAGACCATGGAATGGGCTCCTTGTACAACAATAACTTGCGTTACTACATGCAAGATATCTACAGAGGAGATGGAGTTCACTTCTCAGATGAGGGCAACAGAATTTTCATTCTGAATTTAAGACTGTGCATTGGTACCTACTTATAAGTACCTAAATGTACCATAAACCCAAAAGCTCTTCTCAGAGCTACCCTTCATCTGATCACTCACAATTAATATTTTTCTCTAACTTATTTCTGTAATTTTCAACAAACTACGCTCAAAGAGCGCTACCCGGTACGCGAACTGAAAGCTAACCGCGCAAAATTTTTTAAAAAATGTTTTTTCTCCGCACATATGGTCCTCCTCAGCCACCCTCAGCCACCCTCAGAAAACCTAGGGGGTCAAAATACTTGTACCGTGTCCCCTTCTACCCATTCTGAACATTCTTTACCCTCCATTTTATATCTTAATTCGACCGAAACACAAAATGGTGGACTCCCGTTACGCTCCTAGTTCGCGGACCGGACCGCTTCCCAGGAAACGGTCCAAAAAAAAGGTGGGAAAGTAATTCACAGAAAAAAGACTGGAGACACTCTCACCAAATATAGATTAGCTTATACTACATAACAATCCCTTTCTTTTTCACAAATTTGATTGAAATTCCATTTAGCCATTAAGTCTATAGACCTCTCTAAATACCGTGAGGTAAATTACTTCACAAAACACATCTGAAGTGTTGGAATTGACAACCAATGAAAATGTTACATTCATTTTCTACTTTTATTACCTGACATTTGATTGGTTAAATACCTGAATATATATAAAGGAAGAGAAGAAAACACAGCCATTTTGACTACTACTTCTTGTTGTACATCACATTTCAATAGCTTCCAAAAACTTCAACTTCTTTGTGAAGGTAAGTTATAATTTTTAAAAATGAAATATATTGTGCACTATAACTTAATATAGTAGACTTTTTCTGATATATATACACTATCCCTCTGTTTTAGTTATGGATTTAGATAGACTTCTCTGTTATAGTTATGAATGGAGTTAGGCTTCTCTTGGTTAAATCACATACACTTTTTTATAGTCCTATTTCCACTCTGATACTATACACTACCAAAAGAAGAATTCACAGATAAAAACTGCCTATCTAACATTAATCCCAACAGTGCCCTGTCTCTACTAATATATATTTTTTTATTAAAAATTTCAGGCAAAATGGAAGGCGAGACACAAGTTACATTTTCAATTGAACTGAAGGAGAGCAGCCAAGACAAAATTGATGATTTTATGGATCAAAGTAGAGACCACGAACTTCTACAATGTGTTGAAGCAGTGGATAACCTGCTTCAAAATGAAAAAGAGTTACACCCTATATTCAATTTTGACATTTCTGACAGTGAAATGTTAGAAAGTTTAATGAAGTATGAAACACAATCATAATAAAAAAAAAATTAAAAATAAAGAAAACAAAAAACAAAAAAAAAAAAACAACAAACAATTAACATTCAGTATTAAAAAAGTCTATCATCTATTATCCTTATAGTACGCTGTCCAGAACGCTTTCCGGTTCGCGTACTAGGCGCTCACCACGCAAAAAAAAAAAAATTTTTATTGCCCTGCTGGAACCTTTTACAACCTCCACATAAAACCTAGGGGGTCAGGGAGGATCTACTATGCCCCCTTATGGAAATTTCCCCCTTTGTTTTGGCCTCCTCTGTCTCTCGATCCTACCGAGAGACAAGATGGCGGCCGCACCGGACTGTTTAGAATGTTGACAGACACCAGAGAGCCAATCAGCTTTCCGTACGCAAAGTTCCGTTACGCGAAAAGTACGCGAACCGGATCGCTGCCCGGACCGCTGTTACAGATATATATCTTGTTTTAAACGTTAATTTCTCAAAATCCACTGGAGCACATATATTGAGACCTAGCAAAGGCACATCGGGCTAACAGTCCCTACAATTTTGCCAAGTTTCGTGCAAATCCATTCAGCCGTTCGGGCTAAAAGTGAGGCCAACCGCCCTATGGAAATTAACATGGGAAAAACGCGTTTTGGGACCCCCCTTTTTTCTCGGACCCCCCTTGCCGAACACCCCCAAATTTTCAGGGGCTGCTCAGAAACAAAATGTGCCATTTTCCTGAAAATTTCAGCCGATTCCATCCACAAACGCCAAAGTTATTAGACATAGAATTTTCAGAAATCCCATAGGGAAAAAATCCTAACTATATATACCTACTGGCGACAGCCAGTAGGTAATATATATATTCCAGACAGCTTGGCGAAGTTCGTGCCTGCGCCTCTTAGTTTGTGGCGGGCCTCGACGGGGTTTCGCCTCGCCCCGTTAAATCCAAAAGTTTACCGTCTTTGATTATTGACAGAGAGTCGAGGCCCAGGTCAGCTTGGTTCAAGTGCTTTTTATTCGGCAACAACAACACCCAACGCGTTTCGCAGCCTCCGCCGCTTTCTCTCGTGAGAAAGCGGTGGAGGCTGCGAAACGCGTTGGGTGTTGTTGTTGCCGAATAAAAAGCACTTGAACCAAGCTGACCTGGGCCTCGACTCTCTGTCAATAATCAAAGACGGTAAACTTTTGGATATATATATATATATATATATATATATATATATATATATATATATATATATATATATATATTGGATTGATTAGTCACAGGAGGATGCACTTTGCACTTTATTGTTTCTTTATTACTGCATTTGTATGACCATGTAAAAACTGCCAAAGTCTGTCATTTATGTCTACTTGCACAGCGATCAGTCAGCCTAATTTTTTATGGCTAATTGTGCACACAGTTCACTTTAAATACGACATACTTACGGAGACGCATCATGTGATCAAGCTCCCAAGAGGAGCGAAACGCGTCATGGAGGACACTGGTCTATACATTTGTATGCTGTAATAAAGATTTGTACTAAGGAGCTGTGGGAGTCTGTAATTTGCTTGGAAAAACTTTTGAGAGGTCCGTGCCTGTGTTGTCCCGCCTTGCAATTTTTGGCGGACAGGACGTGCTTGCATATAGATATATATGTATGGAAAGAAAAAGTTGCCGCTAGGTGGGCTTTACTTGGGCAGCTTTCTGTGGTACAGGAGGTGCCTTTACTTGCGGGGTGCTTGCGGGGACAATGGCAATCCATTTAACACTTTTTTTGCATGCAAATGACGGTGGCGACCCTGCAGCTTGCCGTCATGTCACATGTGCTGCCACTGAAGAGGGCGTTGGCCCGAAACGCGTCTGGCAGGAAAGGGACTCTGTTCGCAGCTCGCGCCCTTGCGCTGGCATCAATTCCTACCTGTAGGTGCAACTTTTTCTTTCCATTTTTTGCGGCCTGCCCGGTCGCTGGGTTGCACTACCGCTTACAACTGCGGGTCCACAGCTGCCTTACTTGGGCAGCTTTCTGTGGAACAGGAGGTGCCTTTACTTGCGGGGTGCTTGCGGGGACATTGGCAATCCCTTTGACACTTTTTTTGCATGCGAATGGCGGCGGCGACCCACTTGGGTTTTACGGAACCACAAGTCCCAGAGAGCATTGCTTCAGGTTTTACATTTGTGCATAATTACTGAGGGTATTTACTGGTGCCTGCAGCTTGCCGTCATGTCACATGTGCTGCCACTGAAGAGGGCGTTGGCTCGAAATGCGTCTGGCAGGAAAGGGACTCTGTTCGCAGCTCGCGCCCTTGCGCTGGCATCAATTCCTACCTGTAAGTGCTTCCCCACCTAGCAGCAACTTTTTCTTTCCATTTTTTGCGGCCTGCCCGGTTGAGGGGTTTCACTACCGCTTACAACTGCGGGTCCACAGCTGCCTTACTTGGGCAGATTTATGTGGTACAGGAGGTGCCTTTACTTGTGGGGTTCTTGCGGGGACATTGGCAATCCCTTTAACACTTTTTTTGCATGCGAATGGCGGCGGCGACCCACTTGGGTTTTACGGAACCACCAGTCCCAGAGAGCATTGCTTCAGGTTTTACACCTGTGCATAATTACTGAGGGTATTTAATGGTGCCTGCAGCTTGCCGTCATGTCACATGTGCTGTCACTGAAGAGGGCGTTGGCCCGAAACGTGTCTGGCAGGAAAGGGACTCTGTTCGGAGCTCGCGCCCTTGCGCTGGCATCAATTCCTACCTATGAGTGCTTCCCCACCTAGCGGCAACTTTTTCTTTCCATTTTTTGCGGCCTGCCCGGTTGCCGGGTTGCACTACCGCTTACAACTGCGGGTCCACAGCTGCCTTACTTGGGCAGCTTTCTGTCGGTTATATATTATATATATATATATATATATATATATATATATATATATATATATATATATATATATATATATATATATATATATATATATATATATCAATTGCGGTTCTACGCCTGCAATTCAGCAGCAGTTACTTTTATTTTGGCCACCGTCTGTTTAGTTAAGCTCCCTGCTACCCATGAGATATACAAGTGGCGGTTTGTTTATGCAGCCGTGCACGTTCTCTGGCCATGACATAGTTCAGTATTCTAGCAGTTTTTATTTTAACTCATTTTTGACTTAGGTGTGGTCCGTTATATTTATATTTAAGTACTTGCAATCTGTTTGCTGCAGTTTAAACCCTCCATATTCTCACATTTCCTGCCACATTGCTCACACTGCTCCCATTGAACTTTTATCGGGCACTTATGCGCGCTGTTCATCATCAGTCACCATAAGACTGACAGCTCCTGTGTTGTGAGACTCCCTGCTGCCCATCAGTTTCACGAGTTGCTTTCTGACATTCTAGCCGTGCACGTTTCTGGCTATAACACAGGTCTGGTTTCTTAATAGTATGTAATGAACATATGTTTACTTACGGGTGGTGGTATCTTTTAGATACTCATGTATGTATGCGATCTGCTCACTGTGCTTTAAACTCTGTATCATCTCGCACACACTGCCACAGGGCTCATGCAGATCTGCTAGGGCAATCACTGTGTATGAGAAACACCATTAATCTATAGTCTGTTTACCCTGTGTAATACTTCCGACAGTAAATTTGTGATGTCATGAGATTGTTTTACAGCACATGAGTATTTTACCATAAGTCATCACATGTTGCAAAATGACCAGTCACTATGAACAACATAGTAAAAATACTGCCACTATCACATGTGTATAAATGTCTCACTCACCTTCAAGCGCCATGTGAACAAGGCTGCATGTCTGGTGGCCGAAACGCGTCATTTGGACATATGATGTTTGAATAAACCAACAAATCAAATCAAATCAAAGCAAGCTTTATTCGATTTTCAAAGTAAAATCATAAAAGCACAATAATACAATAAATACATTTTGTATATTTAAAAAAAAGCGCAAAGTATAATCCATAATAATCAGAATAAGCTTAATCAATCGAATGTTAAAAGAACATCATGGGTTGACATGTAAAAATTTATACTTAACAAGAGGTAATTTAAAACGTAATTCATTAATACATAGTACTTTAACCGACACAAGTTAAATACGAGGGCTTTGCATGGTATTCCTGAATTTAATAACAAGTTTTAAAAAGCTTGAGACTGCATAAATAACATTATCATCTTCTTACTGTTGTAGTGTCACGTATGCTAATCTACAAGTACGAATCCCCCATGCTTTGAGGACGGTTATCAGAAAGGCCCTACATTGTCTCTTGAAAAATGTACAGAAAGCACACAATGTATGTTAGATTGCGTTGAGGTATCATCTCACGGGCAGGATTGATTTTCCGAGGACCAGTCGTTACAGGTGGGAAAGGTGACCAAACGGAAGAGGGTACCTAATCTCAGGCGAGTCATCAGCGTGCGGGCATAGGGACTTAGGTCCAAAGTAAGATAATGTTGAAGGCCCTAGTGTTGAGTAATTTCCTGATATCTGAGAACTGTGTGTTTCTTTTTCTCGAGGTTCCATCTGTCAGTTACTAGATGGTCGAGGGCCATCTTTTTCAGCGCACCTCTTGATATCCTCTCCATACTGGACTGTTTGTCGAAGAATTCAGGATAACCTATCTTTGTGAGGATGTTTTTCACATAAAATAGCCATCTAATGTTAGCTGTCCCGTCCATTGCGAGACAATCAGTTATTACCTCTCTGAAGAAAAACCTGTTGCACACCAAATAAAGAGAGTACAGAAATGATGTCTCAATGGACATTTAACAGTTCAAGTGTCCACAATTGAAGAAAAAGGAGGACGATGGGTAGTATGGCTCCTCTTTTATTGTTAATGGATAGCCAGTCGACACGTGTTTCGTCGTCAAGTGATACACTACTTTGGCGACTCCTCAGGGCTGGGGAGGATACAAAATACAAGATGGAGTATAATGTAACATTTCATGGGCATAACGTTTCTATTTGTGGCTACTACTAGTGTAAGTATAAAGTGAAAGTGAATACAGTGACAATGTGCAGCGACAAATTTGTGAAGGCACACAACACCGTCCCCGCCTACGTTAGTGTCTGTCATAAAGAGTGACCGCTAGTGTTGGCGCAGGCAGGATGTGAACGATAGTGTTGACGCTGGTAGGATAGTGATTCACAAGTGCGTGTGTTTGTGCCAAAGTTTCCAGTGATGAGTCGGTGGTTGTTTATAGAGAGTCTTTATTAGAGTGGCGCGAAGTAGAGTGAAGGAGAAATACAAGCACTTGGGATTATACGGCAAGTACGCGTGAGCCAAGTCTTAATGGTTCACAGCGAAGGGACAAATCCTGTACCAAAATATAAGTGGTGATTTTCCTACCTGTAGTAGGTGGATATAAAAACCACAGGTCTGTAGTATTACCAAACAAGAAGGGAAAAAGAGAGGAAAGGTGATATCAATGGACACGTTAATGCACGGGAAAATAAAGAGCATATTTGCCAGGAGTATTAAAGAGAGAGAATAAGAGAGAAAATAGGTACTTTACAGGTGAGTAGTAATAAAATGTAGAGCTCACCGTAGTGCTGGTGAAAATTCCAACCGGGCTCCACTCGAGACCAGGTGAATGTTTAGAATTGTCAAGAAGAGTAATCCAGTCAGAATTTTTGTTCTATAAAATTTCTTGAACTATAGGGTGAAAAAATAATAATGGACTCTAGATCAAGGGACTGTATCTAGTGCGCAGATCATTGTTTGAGTGGTGTTCCAATCTCAACATGTACTGCAAGTCAATAACTGAAATCTCACCTTGAAAGTACAGTATATGGTAGTTCAAGTCCACTACTGAAGCGAAACGACTGATGAAGTTAGGAGCATCCACTATAGCCGAAGTTTCACAGTTGTGAAGGCTCATCAATAGGACTCCTGGATGCCGGTCGGTAAACCCAGGAAAAAAGGGGGGGGGGGAGAGAAAAACGGGGGCAAGAACATTAGTTTACCCGTTTTTGTCAAAGGAAAATTAATATCTCTAACTCCAACGTAGATCACTAATGACCATTATTTTATATTTACTAACGTCCAAAACCGATGGGTTGTTGGAGCACGGCTAGTAGTACGGCTCCTCTTTTATTGTTGTCCATTAACAATAAAAGAGGAGCCGTACTACCCGTCGTCCTCCTTTTTCTTCAATTGTGGACACTTGAACTGTTAAATGTCCATTGAGACATCATTTCTGTACTCTCTTTATTTGGTGTGCAACAGGTTTTTCTTCATTGATCTATTGTGTGACTTGGCACATGAGGGGTTTAGGGCCTTTACCCCCTCACCTGTATGCACCCTTACCTACTTGTATTTCTGTTCACCTAGTATTTCCCTCACCTAAAAACCCTGGTCTAATTTGTTTCACTGTTGTGAAGAGGGGGGGCTGCCGCCGCGCACCCTCATACATAAAGAGGGAAAAGTACTTCTATCCCACATCATGAATAGAGATAAAGCTGCTGAGGAACTCTTTGACAACCTTGCTAAGGGTATGTCATCATATAAAGCAACTACTAGTGGCACTTCTAGTGTTACTAAACCAGAAGGACTTAGAGATAAGTTTATAAGACTGAAGAAACTCAAAAAACTAGAGAACTCAAAGTGGTGGGATGGCACCACTTTGAAACAATATGCTAGATTAAAACGCATACCGAGAGGCCTAAGGGCACAGATCTTCCCCACCTACGATGATCTGGACACCGATCTCCTGGGTAAATGGGAAGAAGCACTTACTACTAACTCTAATATCCTCATGGACATCCTCATTGAGAGCTCTGATCGTAAAGTCTCCAAACTCCAAGCCGAAATTGCCACCTTAGAGCAGGAGATAAAAGATTTGAACCGTCCCGAATCCACCATCAAAAATTATACCATACTAGATGAGATCCTTCTCAAACATCAGAACGAGATTAAAAATCATAAAGATAGACAGTTAAAAAGAGATGAGGCTGACTACACCGAGGGTAGAATCTTTACATATGCCAAAAAATACGACTATATGATAACCAAACCATCACAAAAAAGAAGAGATAAACTCAATCTAACTGATGCTAGTTCTATTTCATCCAGCAGTACATCACTTAGCACAGTCAGTGTTAGCGAGGAAGATGCCAACAGAACGGATAGCGAGACTACACCTTTTTTATGCGAGATACAACGAATCAGGAGAGGCAATCGCATCCCAGATCAAAAACCCGCAGGGGCAGGAGGGGGAAACGTGGAAGACTACAGGAGAAAACTGAGATCCGGGAACAACCAGAAGTAATTGATACCCAGGAGGGGGATGTTCAGGTAATTAATCTATCCTCGAAAACTCTAACCCCCAACATGATCTCCCTTCTAAGCAAAGATCTAAACTTTAACCCTTTCTCTAACACTGGCATTTGCAAACTAAAGATTGATTTGTTTAAATTTGTACGTAAGCTTAAACTAAAAAAGCACTTTTCCAACAAGATTGTGTCTAATAAAACTACTACGAACATTCCTACTAAGTTTGAACCTGGTACTTTAACCATTAACGATATTCAAGCCACACATCTTTTACTGTCTTTAACTGATCTTAAACAAACTCCTCACGATATGGAAAGACTGCTTGAAGAACTTAACATTGAGTCAGACTTTAGCATCGTGAGTGGGCTTAAGTCCAAATCCAAATGGATTCCTACTCTACCAGGGGGTAATTCTATAGACAACTTCTACAAACGTGTTTTGGAAGACATTGACAAACTAGACCACAAGAGTGATCTACGCACTTTTAGATACAAGGATAACTTAGCAACAGGAGAACGTTCCGCCCTTAATACCCTCACCAAGGATAATGATATAATTATCAGAGAAGCAGACAAGGGAGGCAACGTTGTTGTTATGAACAAGACAGACTACCTAGATGAAATACTAAGCCAGTTACAAGACACAACCTGCTATGAACATAATCCCATAACATTACTTACCACTGACATTAACAGATTTTTGTTGACATGCAAAGAAAATGGCCTACTCAATGAAGATGAGTATTTTTACTTGAAAGTATTCAAACCTTCTTACCCTTGGCTGTATACCTTGCCAAAGGTACATAAAAACCTCCCCTTTCCCCCTGGAAGACCCATTATCTCGGGCATAGGGGGCCCAATAGAGAGACTAGCTGAGTATGTGGACCTATTTTTAGGGCCTCTGGTACGTAATCTACCTTCATTTATCCAAGACACTAAACATGTACTAAGCATACTCTCCGATCTTCAGTGGCAACCGGGCAATTTTCTATTAACCATGGATGTGGTGGCGCTATATACTAGCATCAAACCAGAACTAGGATTGGAAGTAGTGACCAAGACCCTACACAACCGAACTGCCACTATGTGGCAGCACACTAACATGCTGGTATCCATGATGGAACTCATTAAAAAAAATAATGTGTTCATGTTTAATAATTCATGGTACAGACAAATAAAATGTGTCGCCATGGGCTCTAAATTTTCCCCTTCTTTCGCAAATTTGTTCATGGGTGCACTCGAAAAGGACCTCATTTGGGGAAGCAAAGGGTCAAGATTTGTAGACTCTATAGTATTTTGGGGAAGATACATAGACGACTGTCTATTGATCTGGTCCGGTTCACATGAACTCTTGATGGAGTTTCACGAGCATTTGAATCATAACACTTGGGGCATGAGCTTCACCATGGCAGCCAGCCTGGATAGAGTGGAATTCCTTGACTTAGAAATCTATATTTCTGACAACAAATTACATACCAAACTCTTCAGAAAAAACACTGCCTGCAATGCAACACTGCACGCGAATAGCGCTCACCCTTCCCACCAGATAAGCACCATTCCATTTGGAGAATTTTTAAGAGCTCGCAGAAACTGCAGTGATGACAAAGATTTTAATGACACTCTCAGGGAAATGCAGACACGTTTCAAGAAAAGAGGCTACTCGGATGACCTACTAAACAGAGCAACCACCCGGGTCAAAAAAATCAAAAGAATAGATACACTTAAGAACAAGCACACAGACACCAAAACTGAATCCGGAACTACTCGCATGATTACGGACTTCAATAGCCAACACCAAGCCCTACGAAAAACATTCACTAAACATTGGCACATTCTCAGGGCGGATAAAAGTATCCAAGACTTTATAGGAGAATACCCACAGCTAACCTTCAGGCGAGGTAGAACCCTGAGAAGTAGACTGAGCCCAACAATTCCCCGCAGTATGGCTACTGACACCTGGCTAACCAAACGCAATACAGGTTTTTTTAAATGTGGTTTTTGTTCCATGTGTCGGTGGGCTAAACACAAAACAAATGAATTTTATGATACAAATGGAGAGAAATATGTTATCAGGACAAACATCAATTGTACTACACGTTTTGTAGTATATGTTATTGAATGTATTTGCAAGAAATTTTATGTGGGCAGCACCATCCGCCCTCTCAAGGAAAGAATAGCTGAACATATTAGGGCTATTCACAAGCAAGACCCGAGGTACCCAGTTTCTCTACATGCGGCCGCATGTTTTGATTAAACTGTGGATAAACGTATTCCCTTCTTTGGGATCAACACTGTAACAAAGGGAATACGGGGCGGAAACAGAGAGCTTAAACTGAGACGCTTAGAGGCTATGTGGATACTCCGCCTTCGCACGGTGGACTACGGTTTGAATTTTGATCAAGAGATGCAATATTGCTTAGGCGACTAGTCTTTGGTTATTCTCTTGTCATTTCCCTCTGACACATGAATCAAGTAAACACTGATTATGGACTCTACTGTATATGTTAACATCTGTCATCCTTGGTAACTGCGAATCTTTTTTACCCTGTGACACATCGATTGTAATACATTACTTAGATTCTATAATTTCTCCCATATTAATATATACCCTCAATGAGGCACACATGATGTGATGTTGTCTTAGTATGAATAGAATTTTCTGTGTAGACATTTTCTATAACATATTATATATTTATTGTGGATATATTGGTACAGCTTTCACTACCATGAATATGAATGATATATGTTTATCAATGTGTTATGCCAATCATATGAACCGTCCCACAAGTACAGTTAATTCATAATGAATGCTAACATGATAGATTTCAAAATGACCGATCTGTAACAAATGGTATACTTGTGTATAGACTACTTATGTACTTTAATTGCGTAATCAATAATACTACACCGCGTAGATCCCTGCATGACCTCACTCACTATGGATCCGCATGTGATGCGCTTCAAGCATGACTATGTGATCATTTATTTATTTTATTTTTGCACGTTTTTATGCTTGTCTTTAAACACAATTATGCTCGGGCATTGCTTGCATGTTGCGCCGATTCACTACTAGAGGTAATGCACCCTCTTCCGGCAAAGTTGCCGGTCTAGTCTTCTTCAATACGGGCCGCTTTCACGTTACTTAAACACTTCTGGGCCGACATCACGTGTCCGCACCCGGAACCATTGCAGGAGCACTCGTCCTGCTTGTTTTTCCCCGCAACTCGGGTAAGAAGCTTGTAACAGAAATTTCGATCCATTGGATGACTCTTTTTCCATCTCATCAACCAGATTTAATCAGCGCACATCACAGATCGAAGTTCGCGACTGATATATAATGTCCAAAGTGTTTTAAACATTAGGGTTTCTCTCAAGTTGACGCTCCAACAACCCATCGGTTTTGGACGTTAGTAAATATAAAATAATGGTCAGTAGCGATCTACGTTGGAGTTAGAGATATTAATTTTCCTTTGACAAAAACGGGTAAACTAATGCTCTTGCCCCATTTTTCTCTCCTCCCCTTTTTTCCTGGGTTTACCGACGGGCTTCCAGGAGTCCTATTGATGAGCCTTCACAACTGTGAAACTTCGGCTATAGTGGATGCTCCTAACTTCATCAGTCGTTTCGCTTCAGTAGTGGACTTGAACTACCATATACTGTACTTTCAAGGTGAGATTTCAGTTATTGACTTGCAGTACATGTTGAGATTGGAACACAACTCAAACAATGATCTGCGCACTAGATACAGTCCCTTGATCTAGAGTCCATTATTATTTTTTCACCCTATAGTTCAAGAAATTTTATCGAACAAAAATTCTGACTGGACTACTCTTCTTGATACTTCTAAACATTCACCTGGTCTCGAGTGGAGCCGGGTTGGAATTATCACCGGCACTACGGTGAGCTCTACATTTTATTACTACTCACCTGTAAAATACCTATTTTTTCTCTTATTCTCTCTCTTTAATACTCCTGGCAAATATGCTCTTTATTTTCCCGTGCATTAACGTGTCCATTGATATCACCTTTCCTCTCTTTTTCCCTTCTTTTTTGGTAATACTACAGACCTGTGGTTTTTATATCCACCTACTACCTACTACCACAAATCTTATATTTTGGTACAGGATTTGTCCCTTCGCTCTAAACCATTAAGACTTGACTCACGCGTACTTGCCGTACAATCCCAACCTTTTAGGCACTTTAGAAAGAACCGAGTGCTTGTATTTCTCCTTCACTCTACTTCGCGCCACTCTAATAAAGACTCTCTATAAACAACCACTGAGTCATCACTGGAAACTTTGGAACAAACACACGCACTTGTGAATCACTATCCTACCAGCGTCAACACTATCGTTCACATCCTGCCTGCGCCAACACTAGCGGTCACTCTTTATGACAGACACTAAGGTAGGCGGGGACTGTGTTGTGTGCCACTGTTAAAATCTGGTTTGCGATGTCAACATTATCGGCGCCATCTTGTCCCTTTTTAGGCCCCTTCGTGCGCGTAAGTGGCAACCTTTTTGAAAACCATGGACTCTCTGCCCACTGCTGGTAGCCAGCGCGTCTCTCTTTCTCTCCTAACCTCGCTAGCATCCCCCGCGCGCTGACAGCCCCCGCTCTCACATGCTTGGGCCATAAACCCCTCTCCAGCGCCACCCTGCCTCGGAGCCCCATCCTGTTCTCAGCTCAACACCTCCCTTCATTCCTTTCATGGGCATCCCTCCTTTGATAACCCCTTCCTCTGTGCCCGATTGTCCGGGCCGACCCCAGGCCGTCACCTAGCCCGCGGATGCTGTTTATTGCCCCCCATACAGTAGGAAGCTCCCCCCATCAAAGGATCCAACTGATCAAAGCCCCCACCCCATGAGATCTGATCAACCATACGCTTTCCGGGAATTGCCGGAACAGCCAGCTGCGTGACAATCGTCACCTGTTATGACCAGGGTGGGGACTTCTACTGTGAATATGTGTGTGAACGGGCTTGAAGCGGGATTCTGAGAGTGTCTTTCCATACATCAAAGTATTAACAAGAATGTGTTTCATGCAATAAAGCCATAAACCTGTGTATAAGAGGCCAGGCCTCGAGGATGCGTGTAGAACACCTCCCGAAGACATTCTGTGTGTGTGTCCGAAATGACAGGCTCTCCTCATGAGAAATAAAACCTGTTCTTGCGTTCCAGCTTCCAGCGCCTGTCTCTTTATTTTGGTAACTACTTCCTATGGGAAATTAGAGGCGTCTTGCGCCAGCAGCCTGGGCACTCGTTATTAGTTGGCTGTTTTTCCTCAATTAGCGTCCCAATGCGGGGCCCATCAGCGACATATGGGTTCAGTAAGAGAGGTCCTGATGACGGGGTGAACATCTGAACGATCAGAGTATAACTGCCTTGAAAGGACCCTCGTCTGGCTGCCGATCGAATGAACTTCACCGATTCTGAACGGACCTCTCTTGAGTGACCTGCTGTCCTGACTGGGATCCCACAGGAGTGCTGCGGTAAAATTGGAGTAAGAGGACGATCGGGCTCTAGAAGGGGAAGGCGAAGAACTGTCCAAATGGTCCGGGTAAGGTTAAGTAGGACGTTTATACGTCTGATTGCTAGGATGGTTTTATCCATCTGATTGATTAATCGATTGATTGTTTGTATTGGAATTGTTTGGAAATACTAGTATTATTCGTTGGTTGGTTCGTTTAGCCTTGGTCGCTACTTGATACATTGGTTGCTCTTGGAGAATTCTCTGTCTACAATCGGGGAAGAATAAAAGTATTCTATCCTCCTTTGCAGATAGTGAAGGGTAGGTAACGCAGACTTTTGTCTCCTGTTGTAACCCGCTGTGCCTATTTTTTTCTCCCCACTGATTGATTGTTTGCCCGAACATTGTTTGTTCGAGGATTGTTCTCTCGAGAATTCTCTGTCTACAAACGGGGAAGAATAAAAGTATTCTATCCTCCTTTGCAGATAGTGAAGGGTAGGTAACGCAGACTTTTGTCTCCCGTTGTAACCCGTCGTGCCTATTTTTTTCTCGCCATTGATTGTTTGATTGTCCGAACATTGGTTGTTCGATATTGGTTCTTTGGAGGTATTCTCTGCTTACAAATAACGTGGAATAGAGATATTCTATCTAGTCTTTGCAAGCAGTGAAAAGATAGGTAGTGCAGACTTTTGTCTCCCGTTGTAACCCGTCATGCCTATCTTCTCCCCACTGATTGGTAATTGGTTCTACCCGGACCATTTATTAGAGGTAGCTCATCCGGCTCCACCGGAGGGCACCCCTAATAAAGAGGACATATATATAAAATACGGATTAGCCGCTGTACCTTCCTAGCAAATTATGGCATAAAATTCGCTAAGAAAAACAAAAGTAATCGAGCAAGATCAGTAGGCCACTGATGGGATCCTTTTGACCCCGCTAAAATAGAAACACTAGGAACAGCCCTTCACGAGAAATATGAAACTAGTGGGAGGAATCGATATCGACACCGTGATGGCAGCAAGGTATCTCGGCTCCGCCGCCCACCCCGCCCAATAACAACAAACCCTATACAAATAAAAGTCTGCTGATACTCAGTGTTGCCAGATTGGGCTAGATCACGCACAATTGGGCTATATTTTTCCCTGGTTACGCGGTAACATTTTTGTGCTAATAGCCAGATTATGAATATATATACAACACTCCAACAAAGTAGTATGTCAAAACGCTTTATTAAACAAAAACAAATATTTACATGGCAGCCCGCTGCAACATCAACACCAATGCATTTACCGTCTGCTTGACGCTGTCCCTGCCCCTCCTTCCTTAGGGTAGCAGCAGTGGGCTGCTTTTGGGCTACTTTTTAGTCGGCTTTGGGCTATAGAAAGCCTACAAAATCCATCAGCCGGCGAGGTGGCATCAGTGATGGCCTAAGGTGGAGGACCATTGTGCGAATAGGCCGGAGGCAACACAACGCGCTGAGGCCCGTCCCCGAATAGCCCAGAGGTGGTGTCCAGCAAGGTGTGCGGGGGATGCCTTGATGCTGGCTCCCCCCTTCGTTGCCCGGTCCAGCCATCTCATATACCTGCGCCAGGAGATGGCGTGGGGCGCCCCGCGAAGAGGCGGCGCGGACGACCCACCCAGGTGGAGGTTCCTCTCCTGCACCAAGATTGCCCTTAGTGTTCCACTCAGTGGGCCCCCGCGGTTGGCTGGCCGGGGGACCCACTCCGGTGGCCATGGTGAAGGGCAGCTGCTGCGGGACTCCTAAAATGGTGGCCGGCTCCCCGGATTTGGGCCTGGTCCACTAGGATGGCTCTGGGCTACCATGAAACTCGGACGCTTGCCTGCTCGGGCATGGGCCCCACTCTTGAAGACGTTCTCTCAGCTTTGCAGGTCATTGGCCCTCGACTCCCGCGGACTTCCGGTGGGGGCAACCGCCACAATTGCTCGATCATTCCCCGTTGACTTGCCTCTGCCCCGGGTGATCGCCGCCTTATCCCCATCTGGTGCCGTGAGAGAGGCTGATTCAGTGCATCGGTGTTCAGTGCATCGGCGGAGGGATATGCCTGCTGTCCCGCTCTCTGGAGATGCCGCGAGATGATGGTGCTTTCATGCTGATGCCAGCTTCTGTCTGAATTACCAGGAGACACTGTAGACTACCAACTCAATCGGTTCCGGTGGAACCTCAGCGTGACCCGGTAGGGAAGATTTTGCTTTCCCCACCTTTGAGTCACGGCTCATGCTGCCTGTCCTTTCTGTTGGCGTTAATGAAATTTTTGAACTGCCGAAAGGTGTTCTGGTCCGGCCGCTAGTTGTTGGAGGCATTTGGACAATACTCCGGACCAGCCCGGCCTCGCCCCAAAATGGTGCCGATGTAGGCGGGACCTGCAACTCCTTATGATGTTCCAGTTACTTAGCATGGATGTTAGGGGATGTGTATACGGTCTTTTTGCACATGGCGGGCGGGGGAAGGGTACTGACTGGGCAGGCGAACAACCCTATTGATGTTGGTCTTTCATTATTGATTATTGTATTATCGTAGCTTCAAAGTGGTGTTACTCATGATAGTAGCCAGCGGTGTTTATCTGGATGACTGTATTTCAGCTGATCCCGTTATACTTTCAATTATAAAATTAACGTTCACGGATCCTACAACTGTTGGTCACATTTAATTTATCACAATCAAATGACTCGCCCGTAACGTATTCTTATACTACAGTGTAATCTCTCCTTACCTTATGCGCTTCCAGTATGCACCGTGGCCGGCCTATATGGTTGCAGGCCCATATTTGTATACTGACACTTTCACAATAAAGGTTTTCAAAGAAATTGTGGAATCAGCATCATAACAGTTGTCTAGGTTGGTAAGGTTTTGAATAATGGCTGTTATTACCAAATAGTAAAGAACAGATAATGCAGACCCTTTGTCTGAATTTAGGATTGAATGAGATTTTTATCCATCGTGCCTGTCTTTTCCAGAGTTGTTAGAAAATGGTTGGCTTTAGCTTAAATTATTTTCCGAATATAAGGTATGGTATTTTGTCCCATAATGTACGACTAATTGAGAAACAAATACACGAAGGAGGGTCTCGAATTTTGGGACAAGTAAAATGAGGCATTTTTTTGATTATAAAAGGAAAAAAGATATAGTACGCAGAAAATAATGCGAAAAGGATAGTCAAGATCTGTTGTATTCTACCTTCTTGCAGCATCAGCAACCGGCAAAGATCCTGATATCTAAATATATCAATGAATAGGACAGTAGATCGAACCTCTTTCTTAGCAGCCCCCTCGTGGGTCAAAAGCGCCCCCCCCTTTTTCAACCCAGGAATCTCTAATTACGCTACAATTGTAAATTCCCCGGAAGCATGTAATAAACGGCCTATCATTGGTTATCTTGGCCACACTACCAGTTCCTCTGGGCTTCAAGGCCGAAAAACCGGGAACTGCATCCCAGAGAGATAGGTTGGGTACGTGGTAAGTAGAACTTTTTCGTGTTTATGCGCGCTGATGTGCTTTGAATGCTGACCCCTCCCCCCTCTTTTCTTTTTCTGTAGGTTACATCGGAGTTCCGACTGAAGAATGGAGTAGACATGGATCGCACCGTGTTCCATGCGGGGAAAGATATAGACTAGCGCTATGAGATGGTGCGTAGAGCGCAGAGACTATCTCTGGGAGCGTGAAAAATTGTATGGTATGACCATGCATGCGTGCCCTGATTGTACGGTATGAATATGTATGTTTTGCATATGTCTGGGTCGATGAAGAGAACATTTTTGTATGACTGAAGTGTGGATCTAACGGTCAATGGGATGGGAAAACAAGCCCGAATATGGTAAATCATAACTTAAAGAAACGACTCTCCATCTCCCGGAAGCTAGTAAATAGGAGGGTGGCTTACACCAGAGAGTTGAAGGGTCATTGCAGTACGACAACCCGACTCCAACTGATATTACAAATGTACAACCACAGTAATGCGCACCAGCGAGTCAATTTATGTGCTGACTAAATAAGAGAAGTTAAGAGTACCCCGGGTTGGGGTTCATCCGAAACCCCCCCCTCAACCCAGAAATTAGGGATATTGTCATGTTTTAGATTTACCCCTTCTTCCCTCTATCCTCATAGAAAAATCAGAATTGTACCAATGCACGCCCGACTGACACCCCTCCTTTACCTCAACTTGGATCATCATTTTCCTAGAGGTTGGGAGACCCCACCGTGAGTATAAGCACGACTGGACTAGTGTCCGAACAATCAAAAGGGAGTGAGTATTTTTTAAATGAAGCCACCAACAAAATGTCTACTATTAGGAAGGAAGGAGAATAAAAGAGCTCGATCCCCAAATGAATTAAGTAGAATACTGAGAATGCGCAGCATGCATGAAAAAGTCCTTTTGCCCAAAATAGCTCTTTGTTTTGTCTTAGGTTCTCGTACTTGATGTATGTACTGTCACATCCCATCCGGTATTCAGGTGTACGTAAACGTTGAATTTGTGTTTTCCCTCAACTTGTGTTCCTATACGTGAAACTGACCCATGCTGTTCTATGTTGTGTGTGCACAGGGTAGCCTATTATCATACACGTTTCTCTCTCTCTCTCTTTATGTTGTACCTGTACCGAATAGCCTACCTGATGCGCACGACTCTCCCTCTCCCCTTGAGGGCTCCCTTGTTCTCTCTCTCTCTCTCTCTCTCTCTCTCTCTCTCTCTCTTTCTCTGTCTCTCTCTCTTTTTGAATAAAGGACGACATTGTACCTCGCCGGTACATGTATAATTGGCCTAAACACGACAGTGTTCGAACAAATTGACAGAAACGAAACGATCATATTTTGCCATATTACTACCTCTCCTTTCTGTAAAATGATGGAACTTAATTGGCTGAGAAAGAAAGGACAGGTATGACGACTGATGTCTCCTAATCTGGCCCACCCAAGGAGCTACATGCCAGTGGTTTTTGTTTTAGTGTTAATGACACCACCTTCACCGTTCAGATCACCTCACCCATTGCACAAGAATAGAGTGTCTGAAAACGTCCCTGTTTTTCCAGAACAGTCCCAGTTCTGTACTAGCCATCACAGAACATTTTAAGAAATATAGCTGATGACCTTGTTTTCAAAGATAAATCATCTACATACTTCTCATAAAATTAGCAGGCCCTGAAGAAAAAAATTGCTCAACAGGATTTGTTTTAGAAAAACGAGTCTCTACCGGAGGAACCGGTTTAAATTTGATAGACCATGTAATTGATAGATATCAGACTTCTTGCCACAACATTAAGGTAACAGGAATCAACACCTAACAAACATGATGATGGAAATTTGTAGAAATGCTTGCAAACCTGCACCACAGCACTGGTTTATGAGTGAACAGCAGACCCCGATGTAAGGATTAATGGACATCCACCCTAGTGTGACCGATAAATGTTCCCCCGACTACTTGGGGTTGGGAGAGAGATCGAAGTGTGTAAACGTATTCCCCTGCCAGTTCCCTAAGTCTTGTTTCTTTGTACTTATTTAAAGATAACATACAGTTGTCGGAGGAGAGGGATCGGACGTGAAGCACAGCCAGGCTGCAGATCATGGAACATCTATAACCTCGACCAAGGTGGAGCCACGGAGCAAAGAGGTACGGGATGAGGCACCATTCTCAACATGGAAAGTGATGGAAAGAGGGGCTGTCCAGAAGCCCCCTGCTTATTGATCACCTCGTGCCGGAAGTCCCAGCCCATTGAGCCCGATTGATGGGCCCACTTGCTTGAAGCTTCTGCTCCCCTTGGTCCATTTCAGATCTAATCCCACTCCACCCTCTCTTCCCTCGGCCTCCCAAAGCACGCCCCCCATTCCCCCTTTTTTCCATACGGAATTTTGAATTTGACTTGAAGAAGAGACACAGCACAAAGATAGAATTGGGTTTGCCACGAAAGAAGAACGGAATGCGGGTACCCCGCCTAAAGGTACCTATGATAGATTAGTTAGGGAACAGGACAAACAGGACTGTGGTCCGAGAGCAAAGATTGGCCACACCCTGCAACGTGAAATTTGGATTAGAGCTGGACGCATAGCTCCACCGCCGGTGCTCAACAGTGCCAACGAAAGAAGAAGAACTATGAGAGCCTACCAGTGATAGCTCGCTGTAATAAGACACTGGAAAGAAGAACCCATTTTGAACATTGCACCCCCCTGACTGTCACTTGTATTGTATTAAGATGAATTCCTCTCCCAACCACCTTGTATTGACTATCACCCAATCGAGTTTTCGAAACCGTGCATGGGTCACTTTCAGCCGTACGTGGATAACTGAGAAAAAAAAAAGGTTAACTCTGTATAATAATGATTGTAGAGCGCCAGTCGTGCACATGAATATACTGTCTAGTTTGACCCCCATGGAGTCTAGACCTCAAGCGATGTACTTAATAGCCCTTATTCTGCCAGAACATTTTTTTGTATGACATCATGTTTGTATTCGAACGAGCTTCCTTCACCATCTAAGTAAGGTCCCCATCTGCGGGTCTAACGTATGACACAGCAAATGTGATTTTGTATGCACTGCCTCCTCACCTATCACATTGACTACATATGGTTATGTACGATTCTGTCAGCATTAATAGCAGGATTATTTCCATCGGCCCTAAGACTCTGAACTTTGAAAGAGAACGCCTGAAAGCATTGTACGATATCGAGGTTAAGAATTCGATGAGGATAGATATCGGCTAGGCAAGCTGGCTAGATATGTTCAAAAGGGAGGACTGTTAAAATCTGGTTTGCGATGTCAACATTATCGGCGCCATCTTGTCCCTTTTTAGGCCCCTTCGTACGCGTAAGTGGCAACCATTTTGAAAACCATGGACTCTCTGCCCACTGCTGGTAGCCAGCGCGTCTCTCTTTCTCTCCTAACCTCGCTAGCATCCCCCGCGCGCTGACAGCCCCCGCTGCTCACATGCTTGGGCCATAAACCCCTCTCCAGCGCCACCCTGCCTCAGAGCCCCATCCTGTTCTCAGCTCAACACCTCCCTTCATTCCTTTCATGGGCATCCCTCCTTTGATAACCCTTTCCTCTGTGCCCGATTGTCCGGGCCGACCCCAGGCCGTCACCTAGCCCCGCGGATGCTGTTTATTGCCCCCCATACAGTAGGAAGCTCCCCCCATCAAAGGATCCAACTGATCAAAGCCCCCACCCCATGAGATCCGATCAACCATACGCTTTCCGGGAATTGGCGGAACACCCAGCTGCGTGACAATCGTCACCTGTTATGACCGGGGTGGGGACTTCTACTGTGAATATGTGTGGGAACGGGCTTGAAGCGGGATTCTGAGGGTGTCTTTCCGTACATCAGAGTATTAACAAGAATGTGTTTCATGCAATAAAGCCATAAACCTGTGTATAAGAGGCCAGGCCTCGAGGATGCGTGTAGAGCACCTCCCGAAGATATTCTGTGTGTGTGTCCGAAATGACAGGCTCTCCTCATGAGAAATAAAACCTGTTCTTGCGTTCTAGCTTCCAGCGCCTGTCTCTTTATTTTGGTAACTACTTCCTATGGGAAATTAGAGGCGTCTTGCGCCAGCAGCCTGGGCACTCGTTATTAGTTGGCTGTTTTTCCTCACCTTCACAAATTTGTCGCTGCACATTGTCACTGTATTCACTTTCACTTTATACTTACACTAGTAGTAGCCACAAATAGAAATGTTATGCCCATGAAATGTTACATTATACTCCATCTTGTATTTTGTATCCTCCCCAGCCCTGAGGAGTCGCCAAAGTAGTGTATCACTTGGCGACGAAACACGTGTCGGCTGGCTATCCATTAACAATAAAAGAGGAGCCGTACTACCCATCGTCCTCCTTTTTCTTCAATTGTGGACACTTGAACTGTTAAATGTCCATTGAGACATCTTTTCTGTACTCTCTTTATTTGGTGTGCAACAGGTTTTTCTTCATTAATCTATTGTGTGTCTTGGCACACAATTTTGGAGGGGTTTAGGGCCTTTACCCCCTCACCTGTATGCACCCTTACCTACTTGTATTTCTGTCACCACCGCGAGCAGTGCGCCAAGTATTTCCCTCACCTAAAAACCCTGGTCTAATTTGTTTCACAGTTATTACCTCTCTATTTAAAGTGGTCTCCTCAGTCACCCAGACCTTGTGCCACAACATCTGGTGCTGCGCCGTTCGGTGGATAGTTGTAACTTTGGGATGCTATTGTGAATATATATATATATATATATATATATATATATATATATATATATATGTCCGGTATCCCTCGTCAAGTGGGGGTGGCGCGCTGCCGGTGAGGCATCCGGTAATCAATATGTAGTCCAAAGCGGCGTTCCAAGCGTGCACTCAGGTACAAAAATGATCCACACTTACACTGCAGGTCTGTCAAAAAGGTTGGGTTTATTCACGCCATAAGCCCTACGTGACGCGTTTCGCACTCCATGAGTGCTAGTTCACACAATCCCTGGTTAGTGGGGATAGGATACATTGTGCAATCCTGCCATGACATAATGTGACACCATCGACACACATTCATTTACCCTTCTCCCACTAACCAGGGGACATAAACATATTGAGGGGTGGAGCGGTGGTATATACTGACTCTACGCTATCGGTGCACACAGGGCAGTCATTGACATGACGGATCAGCACAGTACAATCTGCCAGTGCAGATTGCGGAGTGTTGCCCTGCCATGGCAACCGCCTACGAGAGCGAATTCTAATGCCGGTTCTAGCTACCATAGCAACCAGTTCATTGTGATTCTGATTGGAGAACAATGACACGTGACCCGTCACAAACGCCGGCTTACGATAGTTTTAATCTTAGCTATCACAGCCAGTACACAGTACGTAGACACGGATAATGTACACGGTACCATGCTAGTCCATTACCTTTGTTAACATGGCGCATATCGTATGCTTTAAAACCACACATGGGATGTATACAAATTGATTATTAATTGTTTGTATTACCTTATTAATAAGCTACGACAGGTATTAGATGACAAACAGCAATGTGAGACACTACTGTATATGAGTACCTGTACATACTTGGTATTTTTTCATACAATGTTATCATGCCTGACTAACTCCAAGATGGCGCTTTTAATTACAACTTTATGTTTGTTAGTCCGTTGTTTATGTTTACATGTGTACACACGGTAAAAACGGCATACTTTCTGAGTACTATTGTGTGAACAAGCACTCATGGAGTGCGAAACGCGTCAAGTAGGGCTTATGGCGTATATATATATCCATACTAATATAATAAAGAGAGAGCTCAAACCTTTGAGGCGGGTAATCTCAGGAACCACAGCACCAATCACAACACCCAATACAGCGTTGGAAAGGGCAGTTGCAGCAGAAGGACATAGACTATGCAGACGCCCACCATATACATTTAAAAGGTAAAAGAACCGTGCCAACAAAGTAGCCCCTTGTGGGTGTGTCTGCGTTGTGCTGTGGGCATGTGCTTGGGGCGTGACAAACGCTGGGGGCATGTGATACGTTCCGCCCTTCATGCCATGTCTCATATCGTGTGCTAATCCTACCCCGCTCCCTTTAAATACTCCTGCACCCCATAATCATAACCCACCCTTACTCCTTAAAATACACCAACACCCATAAAACGAACCCATCTTAACCCTATAAATATACCCTGTACCCCAAAACCCAAACCTATCCCTAAACCCTAAAAATAGCACTCTACCCCAAAACCCAAACCTAGCCCTGAACCCTATAAATACCTATGTACCTCAAAACCCAAACCTACCCCATAACCCTAAAAATACCCCTGTACCCCAAAACCCAAACCTAGCCCTGAACCCTAAAAATACCACTGTACCCCAAAACCCAAACCTACTCCTGAACCCTAAAATACCCCTGTACCCCAAAACCCAAACCTAGCCCTGAACCCTTAAAATACCCCTGTACCCCAAAACCCATACATATCCCTAAACCGTAAAACTACCCCTGTACCCCAAAACCCAAAACTATATCTGAACCCTTAAAATACCAAAACCTACCCCTGAACCCTAAAAATACCCCTGTACCCCAAAACCCAAACCTAGCCCTGAACCCTAAAAATAACACTGTACCCCAAAACCCAAACCTACCCCAGAACCCTAAAGTACCCCTGTACCCCAAAACCCAAACCTAGCCCTGATCCCTAAAAATACCCCTGTACCCCAAAACCCAAACCTATCCCTGAACCCCTAAAATACCCCTGTACCCCAAAACCCAAACTAACTCCTGAACCCTAAAAATACCCCTATACCCCAAAACTCAAACCTAGCCCTGAACCCTAAAAATACCCCTGTACCCCAAAACCCATACATATCCCTAAACCGTAAAACTACCCCTGTACCCCAAAACCCAAAACTATATCTGAACCCTTAAAATACCCAAACACCCCAAAACATATACCTCAGTACCCCAAAGCGTATACCCCTATACTCATACTTACCTTATCCAAACATTAAAAAAAATGCTTTTACCATTCATGCATTTACAACGAATTTCGTTGTAAATGTATGCATGTTAAAAGCATATAAAATGTAATGCCATGCGTTATAATGGCATTGCGGTGTCATGGTACTTTCGTAATGAAAGTATGCGGAGTGATGGTATGCTGAAAGAAAGTTGCGGAATAATGGGTGTTTACCCTCCCCCGGTAAGTACATTGGTGGCACGGCGGCCCACATCTCCAGCAACATACTCATATTTTTTCACCACCCATTTGAAAAATGCACAGGTCTCTCTCATTGATGGCCAGCACCGACATACGCTTTTAGACATACCTCCCGCCACAAGTTCTAGAATTGCGAACTTTAGAGCTGGGGAGCTATGTTCGAATCTCGGCATCAGCTCAACATCCTGTGATTCCAGGTAAATTGCTTTGTCTCCCCGTGCCTACCACAAATTAATGTGTTCTTCTGTAATGTAAATTGTGCTCATGCCATGTTTTTGAGTTCGCGCTATATAATATTGCAAGGAAAAATAAAGTAGGGAAACTTGAGTTCACACACTACTGAACGCGGACTCTTAAGTGCATCAGCAGTGCACTGTGAATCGGAGCGTTTCACAGACCTGTCACAGATAAGAAATGCTATCAAAACGAAATCCTACAAAACAATATACCACTGACCGGCAGCAATTCATACCCGGACAACGTTGGGCGGGCTGCTAGTATATATCAATGATGACTGAAACGCGTCAGGAGTACTGAGCAAATAAATAGATTTTTCTCACAGCTGAGAGTGCGGCTCGTTTTCCCTTTCTCAAGGAGAAGGGGGTTGGTAATATAATTACGGCGTGGTTCAGCCGGAGGATCGCACCACCAGCACAGCGCGCCATTGCTGCCCGAAAGTGAACCGCTTTGGAGGACTCGTGCAAACAAAAAGGGTTCAGCAGGCGACACTGAAGACTGACTTCGGGATGGTGTCGAAGCAGCCTTGCAAAGGAGGCAATGCTACAGAGTCAGCTGTGTGAAATGAACAAGAAAAGAACTGTCATTGAAAGCAAAACACCACGGCATCACCCACTGGAGGGTATTTAAAGAATCATGCAACAGTGAACCACAAGTCCCAGCAGACACTTCACACTGAGTGAACCCATAAAAAAGAACAGGGTGGAACTTGTTAATCAATCTAAGGGTTTGTGGAACGCTGTTACACGGGATGCATCAGGCTCAATCCTTTGAAAAAAGTCAATGATGACTGAAACGCGTCAGGAGTACTGAGCAAATAAATGGATTTTTCTCACAGCTGAGAGTGCGGCTCGTTTTCCCTTTCTCGAGGAGAAGGGGGTTGGTAATATAATTACGGCGTGGTTCAGCCGGGAGGATCGCACCACCAGCACATCGCGCCATTGCTGCCCGAAAGTGAACCGCTTTGGAGGACTCGTGCAAACGAAAAGGGTTCAGCAGGCGACACCGAAGACTGGCTTCGGGCTGGTGTCCAAGCAGCCTTGCAAAGGAGGCAATGCTACAGAGTCAGCTGTGTGAAATGAACAAGAATAGAACTGTCATTGAAAGCAAAACACCACGGCATCACCCACTGGAGGGTATTGAAAGAATCATGCAACAGTGAACCACAAGTCCCAGCAGACACTTCACACTGAGTGAACCCATAAAAAAGAACAGGGTGGAACTTGTTAATCAATCTAAGGGTTTGTGGAACGCTGTTACACGGTATGCATCAGGCTCAATCCTTTGAAAAAAGTCAATGATGACTGAAACGCGTCAGGAGTACTGAGCAAATAAATGGATTTTTCTCACAGCTGAGAGTGCGGCTCGTTTTCCCTTTCTCGAGGAGAAGGGGGTTGGTAATATAATTAAGGCGTGGTTTAGCTGGGAGGATCGCACCACCAACAGAGCGCGCCATGGCTGCCCGAAAGTGAACCGCTTTGGAGGACTCGTGCAAACGAAAAGGGTTCAGCAGGCGACACCGAAGACTGGCTTCGGGATGGTGTCCAAGCAGCCTTGCAAAGGAGGCAATGCTACAGAGTCAGCTGTGTGAAATTAACAAGAAAAGAACTGTCATTGAAAGCAAAACACCACGGCATCACCCACTGGAGGGTATTGAAAGAATCATGCAACAGTGAACCACAAGTCCCAGCAGACACTTCACACTGAGTGAACCCATAAAAAAGAACAGGGTGGAACTTGTTAATCAATCTAAGGGTTTGTGGAACGCTGTTACACGGGATGCCTCAGGCTCAATCCTTTGAAAAAAGTCAATGATGACTGAAACGCGTCAGGAGTACTGAGCAAATAAATGGATTTTTCTCACAGCTGAGAGTGCGGCTCGTTTTCCCTTTCTAGAGGAGAAGGGGGTTGGTAATATAATTACGGCGTGGTTCAGCCGGGAGCATCGCACCACCAGCACAGCGCGCCATTGCTGCCCGAAAGTGAACCGCTTTGGAGGACTCGTGCGAACGAAAAGGGTTCAGCAGGCGACACCGAAGACTGGCTTCGGGATGGTGTCCAAGCAGCCTTGCAAAGGAGGCAATGCTGCCGAGTCAGCTGTGTGAAATGAACAAGAAAAGAACTGTCATTGAAAGCAAAACACCACGGCATCACCCACTGGAGGGTATTGAAAGAATCATGCAACAGTGAACCACAAGTCCCAGCAGACACTTCACACTGAGTGAACCCATAAAAAAGAACAGGGTGGAACTTGTTAATCAATCTAAGGGGTTGTGGAACGCTGTTACACGGGATGCCTCAGGCTCAATCCTTTGAAAAAAGTCAATGATGACTGAAACGCGTCAGGAGTACTGAGCAAATAAATGGATTTTTCTCACAGCTGAGAGTGCGGCTCGTTTTCCCTTTCTCGAGGAGAAGGGGGTTGGTAATATATTTACGGCGTGGTTCAGCCGGGAGGATCGCACCACCAGCACAGCGCGCCATTGCTGCCCGAAAGTGAACCGCTTTGAAGGTCTGTGAGGAAGGGTGGATGCCCGAAACGCGTCAGATTCTGTTGGACTCAAGCTTTTAGTAAACTCTGTGCCTTTATCTACGCTGGATTAGTGTGGCTTTCCTGGGTCGTGTGATATACGGAGCTTCGGAAACTGCTGTTGCTGTATATATATATATATATATATATATATATATATATATATATATATCCAGATTTTTGCCCTGTCTGGCTGTTGTTTTCTTGTGATCCTTCATCTTCAAGTATATATATATATATATATATATATATATTACCTACTGGCGGTCGCCAGTAGGTATATATAGTTAGGATTTTTTCTCTATGGGATTTTTGAAAATTCTATGTCTAATACCTTTGGCGTTTGTGGACGGAATTGGCTGAAATTTTCAGGAAAATGGAACATTTTGTTTCTGAGCAGCCCCTGACAATTTGGGGGGGTTTCATCAAGGGGGGGCCGAGAAAAAAGGGGGGTCCCAAAACGCGTTTTTCCCATGTTAATTTCCATAGGGCGGTTGGCCTCACTTTTAGCTCGAACGGCTGAATGGATTTGCACGAAACTTGGCAAAATTGTAGGGACTGTTAGCCCGATGTGCCTTTGCTAGGTCTCAATATATGTGCTCCAGTGGATTTTGAGTAATTTAGGTTCAAAACAAGATATATATCTGGGCGGAGCCTAACCACACATCTGATCTGATTGGCTGTCAGCACTTCATCCAAGAAGTGTTGGCAGCCATCTTGGGACCAATATACATGATAGCACCTCATTAAAAAGCATTGTAGTTAATAGAGGGTTTTAGGACTTTAGTTACATTATAAATCATTTGTTGATGGTACCATACTCGTTTTAGGAATTGTGGTGGGTTCTAAGGTGATTTTACCATGTGAAAAAACCTTCTGCTGTGATATCATGAATATTGTTTGAAAGAAAACTAATATCTCATGATTTTCCCACAGTGGTTTGGAAGGGGATCTATAAGCTAAACTGAAAGCATATTTTCTGTAAATTCACATTATCTTTCTCAGTCATGTGAAAATGAAGTCTAACATTCTCAGTAAAACATGTACATCCAACAAGGACAGAGACTGTCAGTTGATTCCTTTGTGTTCTACTGCAGCCTCCTAGAGTGTTCTAAAGAACAACTAGAGAGCTAACAGTCCTACTTATTACAAAGGTATGGCACACCTGAAGCCATCTTGATTGGAATAAAGTGGTAACTCTTAAAACATTTAATTTAAAAAGAAACAACATGAGGGGGTATATTTTGCCATAGAAAGTATGATTAGTGCTGCAGAATTAAAAATTAGGGCACATTTTGAGTGACTTCTCAAATCCTTTTCTATTTCATTAAAACATTCTGACATGCAGTCTCCCAAAATGGCCACCAGAGACAAAAGAGCCCAAATGTAGCCCAAATATCACCCAGATGTAGCCCAAGTATAGCCCAATGACAGAATGTCCCAGAGTGTTCTAAAGAACAACTAGAGCGCTAACAGTCCTACTTATTACAAAGGTATGGCACACCTGAAGCCATCTTGATTGGAATAAAGTGGTAACTCTTAAAACATTTAATTTAAAAAGAAACAACATGAGGGGGTATATTTTGCCATAGAAAGTATGATTAGTGCTGCAGAATGAAAAATTAGGGCACATTTTGAGTGACTTCTCAAATCCTTTTCTATTTCATTAAAACATTCTGACATGCAGTCTCCCAAAATGGCCACCAGAGACAAAAGAGCCCAAATGTAGCCCAAATATCACCCAGATGTAGCCCAAGTATAGCACAATGACAGAATGTCCCAGAGTGTTCTAAAGAACAACTAGAGCGCTAACAGTCCTACTTATTACAAAGGTATGGCACACCTGAAGCCATCTTGATTGGAATAAAGTGGTAACTCTTGAAACATTTAATTTAAAAAGGAACAAAATGAGGGGGTATATTTTGCCATATGAATTATGATTAGTGCTGCAGAAAGAAAAATTAGGGCACATTTTGAGTGACTTCTCAAACCCTCTTTAATTTCATTAAAAAATTCTGACATAGTCTCCCAAGATGGCCACCAGAGACAAAAGAGCCTAAATGTAGCCCAAATATCACCCAGATGTACCCCAAGTATAGCCCAATGACAGAATGTCCCAGAGTGTTCTAAAGAACAACTAGAGCGCTAACAGTCTTACTTATGACAAAAGTATGGCACACCAGAAGCCATCTTGATTGGAATGAAGTGGTAAGTCTGAAAACACTCAATTTAAAAAGGAACAACATGAGGGGGTTAATTTTGCCATAGAAAGTATGATTAGTGCTTCAGAAAGAAAAATTAGGGATCATTTTGAGTGACTTCTCAAATCCTCTTCTATTTCATTAAAAAAATTCTGACATGCAGACTGAAACATGCACTTTGAATACCAGCAGCAGACGTCCCTGGTGAGCAGTGGCTTTACTACAGTGATCTAATGTGCAACTAGAGTGCTAACATTCAGAATTTATGGCAAATGTGTGACACATCTGAATGCCTTCTTGATGGAACCAAAGTAAACAAGCATTGAAAATGCAATAGATCTCGCCCTCGTTTAAGTTAAAGCCATTCTGTTTGTAATGAGGTGGCTTTTTAGCTTTGCTTTTATTAGTGTTTTTTTAACTTTCATGTAAATAACGCACCGTTTTCACCAAATCGACTTTGCCCAAGCACACCCTTCCCTTCAGCCAACAAATCCCAAAAATTCGGCACACCTGCCGATCCACTCTCCCTACAGCTCACCCAAGCCCCGTCCCTCTAGCGCAACTGGAACACCCCAAATTCACCTTCTCCATGCGCACCAAAAACTCCCATTGAATAACATAGCAATTCGCTACTCCGCACAAAAATTGCTCTTTAAAGCACTTCCACTGCTCCGATCCGCTTCAAACTTGGCTGGACACTAGTTCCAGCGATTCCCTAACATCTCACCAAAAATCAGCCCAATCCATCCACTGGAACGGGGACGAATTTCAACCCGAATACGCGCCCACCCGCAAACACAAAAAAAAGCCATAAAACGGCCAAATCTCGACCAAAAACCGCCAAAATCCCTCAAAACCTTGCCAACACCAATACGCACGAAACTGAACCGGCCCCTCAGCCCTAGGCTCCGGGAACCCTACTTAATTGACCCAAAAGCCCTAAAAAAGCAACATAATACACACGAAAACGCCCTAACAACCCTAAAATGCATATAAGTATATGTATGCATGCATTTATGTTTGTATTTATATAGATATACAGATGATATATGTTTATATATGTATGTATATATATATATTCACTGAAAAAACCATAGGCTATAGACCATATATAGTTAGGAATTAGCATTTACAAAACCTTGAAAATTCACTGAAAAAACCATAGGTTATAGACCATATATAGTTAGGAATTAGCATTTACAAAACCTTGAAAATTCACTGAAAAAACCATAGGTTATAGACCATATATAGTTAGGAATTCGCATTTACAAAACCTTATTTTACTCACACAAAACCATTGAAATTCCATATATAGTTAGTTGCACTAACTATATATCGCGCACCCGCAATCCACTGCTGATGATGTCACATATTACATCATTCATGACATGGTCAGTGACATCACTGATGACATCACTGATGACATCTCAAATGACATCACTGATGACATCACTGATGACAACATCCAGTGACTGTATGTTTCTGTAAAGTTAAAATATGTCTTACATATTGAAGAATGAGTGGATGTATAAGTGTCTGGATGAAGGATTTAGTAGGTGCATGACTGACTGTATGAGTGAGTGATTAAATGTGTCTCACTGAGTGCATGGGTTAGTGACTAAACTGTCTTAATTTGTGCATCATTATGTCTGTTGTTCTGTAAACTGTTGCATGTGTTGATAAGTAGCTATATGAGTAACTATATGGGTTATTGATTGGTTGCCCAAGTATTTGTATGGGAGACTGAGTGTGTGTGTGGGTGGCTGGGAGGTGTATGACTCTGTGCATAGATGTGTGAGCAGTTGATTCACTAGATGTATGGTTTCAAAAGTGCATGTGGAAACAGCTGTATGGGCGGTTGACTGTGTGCATGAGTGTATTGGTGAGTGAATGGATATCTCAGTGCTACATGTCAAAGTAAGTACATATGTAAAACACAGTACATGTGAGAGTTGACATATATAAATAACTGTGCATAAGAGCCAGTGAATGTGTGAGTGGCTGTATGGATCATTGTGAACTTGTATCAGGGATTGTATAAGAGAGTAAATATGTGTTAGTATATGTTTGAATAAGTAAAGTTTGTATAACTGTATAGTTGAGGAAATGGAGGTGTGATTGATTCTTTGCATGACTGACTAGGTGTGTGAGTAACTCCATGGATGAGTGACAGTCTGTGAGTGTCTGTTTACACTGATTGTATCTAAGGTTATATTAGAGTCTGAAGAGGTTCATCGTATTATCACATGAATGATATCATCAGTGATGTGATCAGTAATGTCAAATGAGATGTCATCAGTGATGTCATCAGTGATGTCATTTGAGATGTCATCAGTGATGTCATTTGAGATGTCATCAGTGATGTCATCAGTGATGTCACTGACCATGTCATGAATGATGTAATATGTGACATCATCAGCAGTGGATTGCGGGTGCGCGATATATAGTTAGTGCAACTAACTATATATGGAATTTCAATGGTTTTGTGTGAGTAAAATAAGGTTTTGTAAATGCGAATTCCTAACTATATATGGTCTATAACCTATGGTTTTTTCAGTGAATATATATATATATATATATATATATATATATATATATATATATATATATATATATATATATATATATATATATATATATATATATATTACCTACTGGCGGTCGCCAGTAGGTATATATAGTTAGGATTTTTTCTCTATGGGATTTTTGAAAATTCTATGTCTAATAACTTTGGCGTTTGTGGACGGAATTGGCTGAAATTTTCAGGAAAATGGAACATTGTGTTTCTGAGCAGCCCCAGACAATTTGGGGGGGTTTCATCAAGGGGGGGCCGAGAAAAAAGGGGGGTCCCAAAACGCGTTTTTCCCATGTTAATTTCCATAGGGCGGTTGGCCTCACTTTTAGCTCGAACGGCTGAATGGATTTGCACGAAACTTGGCAAAATTGTAGGGACTGTTAGCCCGATGTGCCTTTGCTAGGTCTCAATATATGTGCTCCAGTGGATTTTGAGTAATTTAGGTTCAAAAAAAGATATATATCTGGGCGGAGCCTAACCACACATCTGATCTGATTGGCTGTCAGCACTTCATCCAAGAAGTGTTGGCATCCATCTTGGGACCAATATACATGATAGCACCTCATTAAAAAGCATTGTAGTTAATAGAGGGTTTTAGGACTTTAGTTACATTATAAATCATTTGTTGATGGTACCATACTCGTTTTAGGAATTGTGGTGAGTTCTAAGGTGATTTTACCATGTGAAAAAATCTTCTGCTGTGATATCATGAATATTGTTTGAAAGAAAACCAATATCTCATGATTTTCCCACAGTGGTTTGGAAGGGGATCTATAAGCTAAACTGAAAGCATATTTTCTGTAAATTCACATTATCTTTCTCAGTCATGTGAAAATGAAGTCTGACATTCTCAGTAAAACATGTACATCCAACAAGGACAGAGACTGTCAGTTGATTCCTTTGTGTTCTACTGCAGCCTCCTAGAGTGTTCTAAAGAACAACTAGAGCGCTAACAGTCCTACTTATTACAAAGGTATGGCACACCTGAAGCCATCTTGATTGGAATAAATTGGTAACTCTTAAAACATTTAATTTAAAAAGAAACAACATGAGGGGGTATATTTTGCCATAGAAAGTATGATTAGTGCTGCAGAATGAAAAATTAGGGCACATTTTGAGTGACTTCTCAAATCCTTTTCTATTTCATTAAAACATTCTGACATGCAGTCTCCCAAAATGGCCACCAGAGACAAAAGAGCCCAAATGTAGCCCAAATATCACCCAGATGTAGCCCAAGTATAGCCCAATGACAGAATGTCCCAGAGTGTTCTAAAGAACAACTAGAGCGCAAACAGTCCTACTTATTACAAAGGTATGGCACACCTGAAGCCATCTTGATTGGAATAAAGTGGTAACTCTTAAAACATTTAATTTAAAAAGAAACAACATGAGGGGGTATATTTTGCCATAGAAAGTATGATTAGTGCTGCAGAATGAAAAATTAGGGCACATTTTGAGTGACTTCTCAAATCCTTTTCTATTTCATTAGAACATTCTGACATGCAGTCTCCCAAAATGGCCACCAGAGACAAAAGAGCCCAAATGTAGCCCAAATATCACCCAGATGTAGCCCAAGTATAGCCCAATGACAGAATGTCCCAGAGTGTTCTAAAGAACAACTAGAGCGCTAACAGTCCTACTTATTACAAAGGTATAGCACACCTGGAGCCATCGTGATGGGAATAAAGTGGTAACTCTTAAAACATTTAATTTAAAAAGGAACAAAATGAGGGGGTATATTATGCAATAGAAGGTATTATTAGTGCTGCAGAAAGAAAAATGAGGGCACATTTTGAGTGACTTTTCAAATCCTCTTCTATTTCATTAAAAAATTCTGACATGCAGTCTCCCAAAATGGCCACCAGAGACAAAAGAGCCCAAATGTAGCCCAAATATCACCCAGATGTAGCCCAAGTATAGCCCAATGACAGAATGTCCCAGAGTGTTCTAAAGAACAACTAGAGCGCTAACAGTCCTACTTATTACAAAGGTATGGCACACCTGAAGCCATCTTGATTGGAATAAAGTGGTAAGTCTGAAAATTTAAAAAGGAACAAAATGAGGGGGTATATTTTGCCATATGAATTATGATTAGTGCTGCAGAAAGAAAAATTAGGGCACATTTTGAGTGACTTCTCAAACCCTCTTCAATTTCATTAAAAAATTCTGACATACAGTCTCCCAAGATGGCCACCAGAGACAAAAGAGCCTAAATGCAGCCCAAATATCACCCAGATGTACCCCAAGTATAGCCCAATGACAGAATGTCCCAGAGTGTTCCAAAGAACAACTAGAGCGCTAACAGTCTTACTTATGACAAAAGTATGGCACACCAGAAGCCATCTTGATTGGAATGAAGTGGTAAGTCTGAAAATTTAAAAAGGAACAACATGAGGGGGTTAATTTTGCCATAGAAAGTATGATTAGTGCTTCAGAAAGAAAAATTAGGGATCATTTTGAGTGACTTCTCAAATCCTCTTCTATTTCATTAAAACAATTCTGACATGCAGACTGAAACATGCACTTTGAATACCAGCAGCAGACGTCCCTGGTGAGCAGTAGCTTTACTACAGTGATCTAATGTGCAATTAGAGTGCTAACATTCAGAATGTATGGCAAATGTGTGACACATCTGAATGCCTTCTTGATGGAACCAAAGTAAACAAGCATTGAAAATGCAATAGATCTCGCCCTCGTTTAAGTTAAAGCCATTCTGTTTGTAATGAGGTGGCTTTTTAGCTTTGCTTTTATTAGTGTTTTTTCAACTTTCATGTAAATAACATGCATCTGTATGCATATAAGTATATGTATGCATGCATTTATGTTTGTATTTATATAGATATACAGATGATATATGTTTATATATGTATGTATATATATATATTCACTGAAAAAACCATAGGCTATAGACCATATATAGTTAGGAATTAGCATTTACAAAACCTTGAAAATTCACTGAAAAAACCATAGGTTATAGACCATATATAGTTAGGAATTAGCATTTACAAAACCTTGAAAATTCACTGAAAAAACCATAGGTTATAGACCATATATAGTTAGGAATTCACATTTACAAAACCTTATTTTACTCACACAAAACCATTGAAATTCCATATATAGTTAGTTGCACTAACTATATATCGCACCCGCAATCCACTGCTGATGATGTCACATATTACATCATTCATGACATGGTCAGTGACATCACTGATGACATCACTGATGACATCTCAAATGACATCACTGATGACATCACTGATGACAACATCCAGTGACTGTATGTTTCTGTAAAGTTAAAATATGTCTTACATATTGAAGAATGAGTGGCTGTATAAGTGTCTGGATGAAGGATTTAGTAGGTGCATGACTGACTGTATGAGTGAGTGATTAAATGTGTCTCACTGAGTGCATGGGTTAGTGACTAAACTGTCTTAATTTGTGCATCATTGTGTCTGTTGTTCTGTAAACTGCTGCATGTGTTGATAAGTAGCTATATGAGTAACTATATGGGTTATTGATTGGTTGCCCAAGTATTTGTATGGGAGACTGAGTGTGTGTGTGGGTGGCTGGGAGGTGTATGACTCTGTGCATAGATGTGTGAGCAGTTGATTCACTAGATGTATGGTTTCAAAAGTGCATGTGGAAACAGCTGTATGGGCGGTTGACTGTGTGCATGAGTGTATTGGTGAGTGAATGGATATCTCAGTGCTACATGTCAAAGTAAGTACATATGTAAAACACAGTACATGTGAGAGTTGACATATATAAATAACTGTGCATAAGAGCCAGTGAATGTGTGAGTGGCTGTATGGATCATTGTGAACTTGTATCAGGGATTGTATAAGAGAGTAAATATGTGTTAGTATATGTTTGAATAAGTAAAGTTTGTATAATTGTATAGTTGAGGAAATGGAGGTGTGATTGATTCTTTGCATGACTGACTAGGTGTGTGAGTAAATCCATGGATGAGTGACAGTCTGTGAGTGTCTGTTTACACTGATTGTATCTAAGGTTATATTAGAGTCTGAAGAGGTTCATCGTATTATCACATGAATGATATCATCAGTGATGTGATCAGTAATGTCAAATGAGATGTCATCAGTGATGTCATCAGTGATGTCATTTGAGATGTCATCAGTGATGTCATTTGAGATGTCATCAGTGATGTCATCAGTGATGTCACTGACCATGTCATGAATGATGTAATATGTGACATCATCAGCAGTGGATTGCGGGTGCGCGATATATAGTTAGTGCAACTAACTATATATGGAATTTCAATGGTTTTGTGTGAGTAAAATAAGGTTTTGTAAATGTGAATTCCTAACTATATATGGTCTATAACCTATGGTTTTTTCAGTGAATATATATATATATATATATCTATACTACTATTATAAAGAGAGAACACAAACCTTTTGGCAAGGTAAACTCGGGAACCACAGCGCCAATCCACACACCCAATACATGGTTGTAATCCTCACGGTTTTTTCAGTGAATTTTCAAGGTTTTGTAAATGCTAATTCCTAACTATATATGGTCTATAACCTATGGTTTTTTCAGTGAATATATATATATATATATATATATATATATATCTATACTACTATTATAAAGAGAGAACACAAACCTTTTGGCAAGGTAAACTCGGGAACCACAGCGCCAATCCACACACCCAATACATGGTTGTAATCCTCACGGTGTGCAGATGGACCTAGGCTATAGAAAATAAAAATAAAAAACGTAAATTTAAAAATATAACTTCAAAAAAAAGTAGTGCCCTAAAAGTAGCGCCCGCCAGAACGCTGCGCTGGCCGCGACGTAGCGTTGGCCTCAACGTACGTGATGACGAGAAGGGGTGGCGGTGAAGTGAGGAGTGCGGGGAGGAGCAGCAGCTCAGGTGCATCATGACGAGGAGGAGCGGCGGTGAAGTGAGGAGCGCGGGGAGGAGCAGCGGCTCAGGAAAGGCTCTGGGACACGGGAAATGTTGGGGCGGGAGGGAGCCGGTGCGGGAGGTTGGCCCTGAACAAATGCGGCTGAGGTAAGGCTTAGGCTCTGGGGGCAGCATTTCAGGCTTGCGTGCACTCCCGCCCGGCCCCCGCCCGCCACGACATTGTCCGGGACACAGACAATGTCGTGGCTGGCGGGGGCCGGGGCGGGGGTGCACGCAAGCCTGAAATGCTGCCCCCAGACCCCTTCTGCCCCAGGCAACGCTGAGGCGGGCTGCTAGCACATATATATATATATATATATATATATATATATATATATATATTACCTACTGGCTATCGCCAGTAGGTATATATAGTTAGGATTAATTCCCTATGGGACTTTTGAAAATTCTATGTCTAATAACTTTAGCGTTTGTGGATGGAATCGGCTGAAATTTTCAGGAAAATGGCACATTTTGTTTCTGAGCAGCTCCTGAAAATTTGGTGGGGTTTCGTCAAGGGGGGGCTGAGAAAAAAGGGGGGTCCCAAAACGTGTTTTTCCCATTCATTTTTCCATAGGGCGGTTGGACTCACTTTTAGCTCGAACGGCTGAATGGATTTGCACGAAACTTGGCAAAATTGTAGGGACTGTTAGCCCGATGTGCCTTTGCTAGGTCTCAATATATGTGCTCCAGTAGTTTTTGAGAAATTAACGTTTAAATCAAGATATATATCTGTAACAGCGCTCTGGGCAGCGATCCGGTCCGCTTACTTTTCGCTTATCGGAACTTTGCGCGCAGAAAGCTGATTGGCTCTCCGGTGTCTGTCAACATTCTAAACAGTCCGGAGCGGCCGCCATCTTGTCTCTCGGTAGGATCGAGAGAGAAGAAGAGGTGAAAAACGAAGGGTGAATTTAATGAAAGGGGGCAAGGTATCCCCCTCTTGACCCCCTAGGAATGCTGTTCGGGTTATTAAAGGGACCCGTGGGGAAAAGAAAAAAAAAATGATTTTTCACGGTAGAAGCGCTTCACGGGCCGCGAACTGGGCCGCAAACTGGTAGCGAAACGGGAATTCGCCATTTTGTGCTTCGTAAATTAAATTACTAGTTATAAGTGGGTACGGGAGACGTATCCTAATCCCCTATGTTTCCTGAGGGTGGGTGAGGAGGCTGATATATGTTGATACATCTCTTCCAGCGGCTGTGCGTGAGCTTTTTTTTTTTTTTTGCTGCGTGACAGTCCGGAGCGGCCGCCATCTTGTCTCTCGGTAGGATAGAGAGAGAAGAAGAGGTGAAAAACGAAGGGTGAATTTAATGAAAGGGGGCAAGGTATCCCCTTCTTGACCCCCTAGGAATGTTGTTGGGGTTATTAAAGGGACCCGTGGGGAAAAGAAAAAAAAATGATTTTTCACGGTAGAAGCGCTTCACGGGCCGCGAACTGGGCCGCAAACTGGTAGCGAAACGGGAATTCGCCATTTTGTGCTTCGTAAATTAAATTACTAGGTATAAGGGGGTGCGGGAGACGTATCCTAATCCCCTATGTTTCCTGAGGGTGGCTGAGGAGGCTGATATATGTTGATACATCTCTTCCAGCGGCTGCGCCATCTTGCCTTTTTTCGAATGCCACAATTTTGTCGTGCACGGCAGCCATTTTAGATGCCAGGCTGGTCCCAGGCTATCACCTACCCCTGCGGATGTAGTTTATGGCCCCAGCTGTAGAGAATTCAGACATGCCAATCCTCCTGATTCAGGCGTGTGAGTACTGATTTCAGTGCTAGTCTCCCGCCTCCCGATTTCTGCAAGCAAAAACCCGGGGGCATATTACTAACAACTAGCGATAATTTTTGTCTCTAACTTGTTTAGAGACAAAAATTATCGCCGCACATCGGCGATTTTTATCGCAGATAAACCTTGCTATTATCGCAGAAAAGTCAGCGATATTCATGTATTATCGACCTAATGCTCTTAGCCATGTTATCCACCTCCCATTGGATAACATGGCTAAAACCTGCTCAGGGCAGGTGTTAGCTTTTGGAGATATTCGCGCTTAGTGCGAATATCTCCAAAAGTTGGTAATAGAAGGTAGCGATGTTAGGGACTGTTTCCAGTCGCTAACATCTTGGCACGCCACTTTGCATGTCATTAGTGATAAGTATCACTGACATGCAAAGCCGGGCCCAAGATGGTCGCTATCTCCTTTTAGGTGTCACTAACTGGTGTTAGCGACAGCTTGATAATAGGGAAATAATTTTATCTCCGCTTTCATGGTTTTTAAAGCCAAAAAAGGGGAGATAAACCCCCTTGCTAATATGCCCCACGATTCCTTGGGGGTTTCAGCTGATAGGGCTTGGTATTGTGTTACATGGTAATTTTTCCATGAAACGTCAGAGGGTCGATGTAGGGGTTCTAGAAGAGGTGATAAACCATTTAAGCCTCATGAACAAGCGCATGGTCTTTTAAAGATTTCTGAAGTACTCGGGGCGGCGGTGTGTGTGTGCCCTCTTTCAGGAGCGGGCGGGGGGGCACTGCCAGCAACTTGCCAGGTCAGGTAGTGTTCAACACGTGCATCACCCTTTCTCTGCTTGCTATTGCGCTCCATGCTTCGGAAAGGTAAGAAAAAGAACGTGCATTTGAGTTTGAAATGTCCGATCCTGCAGCAGCACACTTCCAAAGCCCACACATGACAATAACCCGATTCAAGGCCCCATTCACCCGTTTTTCAAAAAATAGATAACACTCCAACAAAGTAAGATTATAAAACTTTATTAACTTTTAACGATAATGAACAGAACAAAAACTAAAAACATTTAAACATTTATTAACACAAAAAGCAACAATGGTTAGAAGCTGTCTTTTGTGCGAATAGTCCCAAGGCAGCACAACGTGCAGAGTTCTGGACGGCACCCAGGTGATGTCGCCTGGGTGCCGCACTGGTTTAGGGATCCTACAATGCTGCTCCGAAAATTGGCGTGGGGCGTCCCGGGTGGGGCGGGGGGAGGCCTCGTCAGTAGCGGTCTGTTGTGCGAATAGTCCCAAGGCAGCACAACGTGCAGAGTTCTGGACGGCACCCAGGTGATGTCGCCTGGGTGCCGCACTGGTTTAGGGATCCTACAATGCAGCACAGAAAAACAGCGTGGGGCGTCCCGGGTGGTGCGGGGGGAGGCCTCGTCAGTAGCGGTCTGTGTCCAGTGTCACATGGCTGACACAACATGTACGACAGGCACCCAGGTGATGTCCAGTAAACTGCCGCACTGGTTTTGGTATCCTACAATGCTGCTCCGAAAATTGGCGTGCGGCGGGCCGGGGGGGGGGGGGGGAGGCGGCGTGAACGGGTCTCCCCAGGTGGCGGCCATCTAGCTGAGTTGCGCTCGCTCTTGCGGCCACAGCGTCTCGCTCACCATGTTGTGGAGTTGCTCCCACTCTTGCAGTGCAGCGATAGGCGGCTGCCACATGGCTGTCAAAATGGCGGACGGCTCTTCGGTTTTGGGCCTGGTCCACTGAAATGGCCCTGGGACACCTTGGAAGTCGGACGCTTGCCTGCTAGGGCTTGGGCTCCATTCTCGAAAAGCGTCCCCTCAGCCGTGAAGATTGTATAAAAGTCTTGGGGGCCCCCGACTCCCGCAGGCTTCCGGTGGGGAGCGGCTGCCATGATTGCTCGCGGAATGACCACGACGGAGCCACGAGATGGTGGTGCTCTCATGCTGACGCCAGCTTCAGTCTGAATGATCCAGAAACAAGGTGGGGCTTTCATCGTTTGGGAAAAAAAAATGTTCTAAACCAATGAAAAGTGTTATTTTTAGGTCATATGACCAAGCCTTCCATCTTTAGGAAACCAAAAGTAAAATGAACCAATGAAAAGTTTTATAAACAAGTCACATGACCTGTTATGCGACATAGGGCTACAAAAAGCGTAGAAAATCCGTTGGCACGTGAGGCGGCGTCAGTAGCGGACCGATGTGCGAATAGGCCGAAGGCAGCACAACGCGCCGAGATCCGGATGGCACCGAGGTGGTGTCCAGCAAATTGCCGCACTGGTGTGGCCATCCTACAATGCTGCGCCGAAAGACGGCGTGTCCAGCTGAATTGCGGTCACTGTTGCGGTACAGTGACTCGAACGCGCCGAGATCCGGATGGCGCCGAGGTGGTGTCCAGGAAATTGCCGTACTGGTGTGGCCATCCTACAATGCTGCGCCGAAAGACGGCGTGTTCAGCTGAGTTCCGGTTACTCTTCCGGCACAGTGACTCGAACGCGCTGAGATCCGGATGGCACCGAGGTGGTGTCCAGCAAGTGGCTGCACTGGTGTGGCCATCCTACAATGCTGCGCCGGAAGTCGGCGTGGGGTGCCCCGTTGGCTTATGAGGTGATGTCAGTAGCGGACCGATGTGTGAATAGGTCGGAACCAGCACAAGGCGCCAAGATCCGAATGGCAAGTCCTGGATGTTGAGTGCCTCAGTTGAGATTTCTGAGAAGTGCTTGTAGAACTGTCTGAAGCTTATTTGCACCTGCTGCAGCTTCACTAGGTCCGGCGGAACTTGTTGCCTTTTCCTTTGTGCTTCTTTTCCTACAATGCGTTTCTTCTGAAGACACGACCAGGTCCCTGAATGTGTGCAGGGGGACGCTATTGAATGAATGAACGCGCCGAGATCTGGATGGCACCGAGGTGGTGTCCAGCAAATTGCCGCACTGGTGTGGCCATCCTACAATGCTGCGCCGAAAGACGGCGTGTCCAGCTGAGTTGCGGTCACTGTCAGTAGCGGACCGATGTGCGAATAGGCCGAAGGCAGCACAACGCGTCGAGATGCGGATGGCACCGATGTGGTGTCCAGCAAATTGCCGCACTGGTGTGGCCATCCTACAATGCTGCGCCGAAAGACGGCATGTCCAGCTGAGTTGCGGTCACTGTCAGTAGCGGACCGATGTGCCGAGATCTGGATGGCCAAGTTTCAAGTTTCATCTGGCAGTTTTTCTCCATCCCTCCTGGATCAAAGAAGGTGAATGCTAAATATGCCACCTGCCTCATCTGAACATATGAAGTTAACTTGTATACACTGTGGTGCTATGCTGTCCTATGGCAACATGAGCATCAACCTGATGAATACGGCATTCGAAAATCATAAATGCCCTAATGCACCCAAGAAGTAATTTTTTTTTTGCTCCAGTTGAGCCGTTTTCAATGCCTGTTTTTTGTTGTTTCCCCTCCATCAAGAACAAAACAAAAATACAAGGCGCTAAGATCCGAATGGCAAGTCCTGGATGTTGAGTGCCTCAGTTGAGAGTTCTGAGCAGTGCTTGTAAGACTGTCTGAAGCTTATTTGCACCTGCTGCAGCTTCACTAGGTCCGGCGGAAATTTTTTCCTTTTCCTTTCTGCTTCTTTTCCTACAATGCGTTTCATCTAAAGACACGACCAGGTCCCTGAATGTGTGCAGGGGGACGCTATTGATTGAATGAAAATGGCGGCTTGACACAAAGCTGACTCAAGCGTTACTGTTGGTGCTATACAGACAAAAATTGGTTTTCAGTTTGTACATTCTTCAGGTTTTTTTTCCATCTAAGTCTGATTGAGAGTTTGTAGAAAAATGGCTTCAGATTTTCCACATACTACTCTTCAACATTCTTCCTAAATGTAACAATGTGAAACTCACTAGGAGAACGGCTGTTTCTGTTTCCTTTCAAAATGCTGCCACCAATATTTTCTGAATAGAAGACACCATCTTGTAACATAAAGGGCCGAAAGGGGTTCTGGTCTGGCCGATGGTTGGTGGAGACATTTTGACTATATCTTGGACCTGCCCGGCCTCGCCCAAAATGGCGCCGGTATAAATGGGACTCGTAACTCTTTGCCCGCAAATGTATATCTAGAAAATGTTATTGTAAGTGGCCCTGTCGTATTTTAATTACAAAATGTACGTCCACCGATTCCGCAACTGTTAGACACCTTTGTTCTTGTCACCTAATGGCCCGCTCGTTACGTTCTTCTACAGTGTAAATGTCTCCTCATCATATACGATTTGAGTTTGCTCCGTGGCCGGCCCACGTGGTTATAGGCCCGTATTTGTATACTGACATTTTCACAATAAAGGTTTTTAAAACAAAACACGGTAGTAGTATTTTCATTTGTAAAGTTTTTACTTTTAGTGACTGTTTTGGAATCAGTAAAAGGCAAGTGAAATAAAGCAGTCCAATTACATGACGGATAAAAGGTATAATATGTAGGAACGCAGTAAAGATAAATGGTCAAGGGCAGTTGTGTTTTTCATGTCTGCAACATAAAGTGATCGATAAGAATCTGATAATCAGGCGTATCGGCGACTAAGACAGCAGGCCGAATCTCTTTTACTCAACGGCTCCGTCATGGAAGGAAGAAACGCCCTTTTTCTCGAAAAAGGAATATATTTTACTTGCAAGACAGTTGTAAATTTTCCGGGAAAGTACATTAGCCTGGAATATTATAACATATGTTTGAAAAAAAAATATTGTTCGAAAATAATAAAAAGCGTAATTTTTAGGTCATAAGACCAAGCTTTTCATCATTAAATTAACAAAAGTAAAATGAACCAATGAAAAGTTTTATTAACAAGTCACATGACCTGTTATGCTTACGTTACGCGCTGCGCGCCGCGCCTCGGATCACTTCCGGGTGCGCTAACGCGGCGTGTCATAAAACGCATTACGCGACAACGTAGGTCAAGAATATAGTCTAAATGTCTCCACCAACCAGCGTTCAGAACACAACCCCTTTCAGCAGTCCAAAAAGTTCTGTTAAATGACAACAGAGGGGACAGGCAACAAGAACCATCAGTCAAAGAGGGGAGGGCAAGTTCTTCTCTTCCGGGTCATGTTGGGGCGCTACCGGAACTGATCGAATTGGTAGTCTACAGTGTTTCTGGATGTTTCACACTAAAGCTGGCGTCAGCATGAGACCACTACCATCTCGTAGCTCCGTCGTGGCCATTCCACGAGCAATCATGGCAGCCGCTCCCCACCAGAAGCCTGCGGGAGTCGGAGGCCCCCAAGACTTTTGTAGAATCTTCACGGCTGAGGGGACGCTTTTCGAGAATGGGACCCAAGCCCTAGCAGACAAGCGTCCGAGTTCCAAGGTGTCCCAGGGCCATTTCAGTGGACCAGGCCCAAAACCGAAGAGCCGGCCGCCATTTTGAGAGTCCTGTGGCAGCCGCCTATCGCTGCACCGCAAGAGCGGGCGCATCTCAACTACATGGTGAGCGAGACGCTGTAGTCGCAAGAGCGGGCGGAAAACAGCTGAATGGCGGAAGAGGCACAGTGTAGCAAAAGCGGGCGGAATGGCAACTAAAACGATAAAGGGGCGCCCCACTACAGTTTGTCTTCAGGTCAAACGGATTGTGGGACAAGGTCCAGAATTGAAGAGTCATCAAAAGGCAAAAAGTACCGCCGGGAGCCGGCCGCCTATGTCGGGGGCGATCTCAGGCTACACCACTGCTATAAGACTTGGGGAGGGTGTCGGAGCCAAGCGTCTTCTCCGAGTCCATGGCCATCACAGCGTCCCTCAGGGGCCTCCGTCAAGCTGTTTAGGAAGGTAACATATCACATTGTTTTCTAATGCAGTCAGGTCCACAAACGACACTCACTTACTTTGAGAATAGTGAAGCTGCAGTAGGTGGAAATAAGCTTCAGACAGTGTTACAAGCGCTGCTCAGAACTCTTAACTATGGCACCCAACATCTAGAACTTATGCTATTTGAGAATGGTAGTGACATCGAAGCATCTCAGGGACCAAAACCATTAACGTACTTTCACGTATGAAAATCTTACTTGGGGAGGGGGCAGGAGCGAAGCGCCCCCTCCCAGTCAGCGCCACCACACCGTGTGTTGAAAATCTGAAGCCATCGTTCTACAAAGTCAACCAAACTTGGATTGAAAAATCTAGAAAAATGTACAAACTGAAAACCAGTTTTGGTCTGCATAGCATCAGTAGCAACGCTTGAGTCAGCTTTGTGTCAAGCCGCCATTTTGATTCAACAAAGCACAGGCATTGAAAAAGGCTGAAATTCAGAACTCTAAACTATGGCACCCAACATCCAGGAGCTTGCTATCCGGATCTTGGAGCCTTGTGCTGTTTTCGATCTATTCACACATCGGTCCACTACTGACATCATCTTATAAACCAACGTTATGTAAATAGTTTTTTAATAAAATGTTTTACCCTGTTTCTTTGCTGGTGTGTTGTCTATATTTTTAATATTTGCATAGGGTTTGTCATTATTTTGTGCGGGATGGGTGATGGAGCCGAGCTGTCTTGCAGCCCTCATGGTGTGGAGCTCAGTTCATGTCACTATTTTCGTATTTCTCAAGAAGGGTTGTTTCTAATATTTCTATTTTAGCGAGGTCAAAAAGAGATCCAATTAGTGGCCTACTGATTTTGCTCGATTACTTTTATTTTTTTTACACGATTTTTCACTATCTGCAAAGACTAAACAGAGTATTGCGACTTTGTGCTTGTTTGTAAATAGAGAATGATCCAAAGAGAACCAATTCTAAAACAGTAAATGCTTGGACAACAATCAATCAAATGGAGAGACAAGGAGGTACGACGGATTACAACGGAGGGGAGGGGGGGGGCAGCGTTCAAAGCACATCAGCGTGCATAAATACGAAAATGTTTTTATCTATCACGTACTTGACATTTTAAAGCTTTTCATATTTGCTATTAAAAAACCAATGAAATTCACAGAAAAAACCATAGGTTATAGTGGATATATAGTTAGGAATTTGCATTTACAAAACCTTGAAAATTCAATGAAAAAACCATAGGTTATAGGCCATATATAGTTAGGAATTAGCATTTACAAAACCTTATTTTACTCGCATAAAACCATTGAAATTCCATATATAGTTAGCTAACTATAAGCGCTAACTATATATCGCGCACCCGCAATCCACTGCTGATGATGTCACATATTACATCATTCATGACATGGTCAGTGACATCACTGATGACATCACTGATGACATCTCAAATGACATCACTGATGACAACTCAAATGATATCAATGATGACATCTCAAATGACATCACTGATGACAACTCAAATGACATCACTGATGACATCTCATTTGTCATCACTGATCACATCACTCATGTGATAATACAATGAATCTCTTCAGACTCTAATATAACCTTACATACACTCAGTATAAACAGACACTCACAGACTGTCACTCATCCATGGAGTTACTCACACACCTAGTCAGTCATGCAAAGAATCAATCACACCTCCATTACCTCAACTATACAGTTATACACATCTTACTTATTCAAACATATAATAACACATATTTACTCTCTTATATAATCCCTGATACAAGCTCACAGTGATCGATACAGCCACTCACACATTCACTGGCTCTTATGTTCAGTTATTTATATATCTCAACTCTCACATGTATTGTGTTTTACATACGTACTTACTTGCACATGTAGCAATGAGAAATCCATTCACTCACCAACACACCCATGCACAGTCAACCGCCCATATAGCTGTTTCCACATGCACTCTTGAACTCATACTCCTAGTGAATCAACTGCTTACACATCTATGCACAGAGTCACGCACCTCCCAGCCACCCACACACACACTCAGCCTCCCATTCAAATATTTGGGCAACCAATCAATAACCCATATGGCCACTCTTATAGCTACTGATCAACACATGCAGCAGCTTACACAACATCAAACATACTGATGCACGAATTAAGACAGTTTAGTCACTAACCCATGTACTCAGTGAGACACATTTAATCACTCACTCATACAGTCAGTCATGCACCTACTAAATTCTTCATCCAGACACTTATACATCCACTCATTCTTCAATATGTGAAACATATTTAAACTTTACAGACACATACAATCACTGGATGTTGTGATCAGTGATGTCATCAGTGATGTCACTGACCATGTCATGAATGATGTAATATGTGACATCATCAGCAGTGGATTGCGGGTGCGCGATATATAGTTAGCGCTTATAGTTAGCTAACTATATATGGAATTTCAATGGTTTTATGCGAGTAAAATAAGGTTTTGTAAATGCTAATTCCTAACTATATATGGCCTATAACCTATGGTTTTTTCATTGAATATATATATATATATATATATATATATATATATATATATATATATATATATATATATATATATATATATATATATATATGTATATATATATATATATATATATATATATATATATATATATATAGCTGCACGTTTCTGTAGTCCCATGAAGGTATCAGAAAAAGATTGGCTGGCACACTGGTATCCGGTTCACAGATTTTATTACACCAAAAAAAAACCTTCACCCCTTACAGACGCGTTTCGCCTTTGCAGGCTTCGTCAGTGTAACGTTAGTGCAAAATTGAAGTCGCCATTTAAAGCAGTTGGCCCGCTATACATGTCATAAACATAAAAGGAGGACATTATCTGTTTAACATTTTGGCGGCCATCTTGTAATGTGCAAATTGCATTGAAATATCAGGCTATAAAATGGTGACTAACGTAAAAGTGCATTGTGCTCATTAAAAACCATTAACGTTGCATTATAAAAATTTATTTTTTTCAAAAATTCATTGACACAGCAAAATTCATATAATCAGCAATTGAAATATTTATAACAATTGTTTTTTTCAATATGCCTAATGTTAGATATTCAGCCCTGAACGGGCAATTTCATTGACAGTGCAAACAGTGCTATTCAGGCATGACAGATTTGTTGGAAAAAATGGAGATGTTATATGATTTCAGTTCATCTTCTTCCCATCTTTTCTACACACCCCAGACAAATCACAGATTATAAATGAACCCAAAGTTCTTCATTATTATTCAAACACCACGGAGTCATGGTTTTTAAGCTAATGATGTATTTGGACTCCAAAATACGTAGGGACTTGTCTCTGTCACCTCCTCGTTCTAATTTGGGGACCTGATCAATGCAATAGAAACTAAGTTTTTCCCACTTGCTCTGATGGTATTCGGCAAAGTGTCGGGCAACAGGATATGCTTTATCTTTGTTTGTAATCGCCCACATGTGTTCAAGAATTCTTAGTTTCGCTGGTTTAATAGTGCTGCCGATATATCGCAGCTTGCAAGGACAGGTGAGACAGTATACAGTATACTCTGAGTTGCAATTAAGCAACTGCTTGATCTTTATGTTGGGTTTGTTGTCGCCTGTGCGATTTGGGTATTCAGATAATTTACCACTGAATCTGCGTGCCTTACACTTAAGGCAGGGAAAGAAACCAACCGATTTTGATATTTTGATGGGTTGAGCCAAGGATATAAAATGGCTATGGACCAAATGGTCTGCCAAAGATGGACATCTTTTGTAAGTGATTAAAGGTCTCTTTGGCAGATTTTTCTTAAGGACCTTGTCAGCAGAGAGAATGTGCCAGTGTTTCTGAAAAATACTCACTATTTCGCCTGATTTGATGTTAAATTCCGTTATCATACGGACCTCATCAGGTGCCTCAGTTTTTTGTTTGGGAACAAGGAGATCCCTCCTATTTGTCCCAGAGGGTTTCACACTGGCTTGTTTCAAAATGTTGCTGTTATATCCCCTACTCTCAAATCTACCGAGAGCTTCAATTGCTGCCTGTCTGTAGTCTTGTTCAAGAGAGCAATTTCTCTTTAGGCGTAAAAATTCGCCGTATGGTACATTTTATACAAGACTTTTCGGATGGTATGACTTGGCATGCAAGACCGCTTTCCCCGCTGTGGGTTTTCTGTACAGGCGGGTTTGTAAGACGTTATTATGTACAAATATTTCAAGGTCTAGGTAATTGATGCTACTGGTACTGATCGTGCTGGTAAATCTCAAATTGAGAGTGTTGGTGTTTAGGGTTGAAATGTACTCTTCTGCTGACTGACGATCCCCTTTCCAGATTATGAACAGGTCGACTATATACCTAGTCCACATCAGGATTTTCTCAGTCCATTCCTGATTCGAGTCTCTCCATGCCTCGTGCTTCTCCTACCAGCCCACGAATAAATTCGCGTAGCTGGGGGAGAAGCACGAGCCCATAGAGGTACCCCTTTTCTGGTTGTACATAGTCCCATCAAATAAGAAAATGTTATTAAACAAACAAAATCTAATCATAGACAAAATCATGGCGTTATGGTTACGGAAATGTTCTGGCTTTTGATCTAGAAACCATTTCACGGCAGAAAGGCCCTGCTCGTGGTTGATGCAGGTATAAAGATTTACTACATCTAAGGTAATTAACAACATTTCGGAGTCCCATGTAATATTGTCCATAATGCTCAGGAAGTCTTGCGTATCATTCAAATAGGATGGAAGGTTTCTAACGAAGGGAGCCAAGTAAGAATCTACAAATCTGGAAGTGTTTTCGAGAAGGCTTCCAATGGAGGACACTATTGGGCGTCCTGGAGGTCTTTTGGCATGTTTGTGCACCTTTGGCAGGTGATAAAATGTAGGTACAATCGGTGCTTCACATTTTAGAAAGAGGTACTCATCCATGGTTAGCATACCTTCTTTCTGCCAGTTGTCTAACATGCCATGGAAAGTCAAAATGCTTTTGTTATACTCAGATCTCTGTATTGGGGTATAACATTCTTTGTCTTTCAACTGTCTATGTGCCTCTGCCAGGTAATGGTCTCGGTCGAAGATCACAATATTACCTCCTTTATCAGAAGGTTTGATTTCAATTGTTGTGCCTTCTTTGAGTGACCTAATTGCTTGCCATTCTCTTTTCGATATATTTGATGTTTTATGGTTTGTTTTGTTCTTTGTTCCAGATGAGATTTTATCTAGATCTTCAAGCACTGCTTCGTTAAAGAGATCAATTGCATCATAGTTTGTGACGGGCAGCTTTTTCGACTTGTTTTTCATATTGCTGGGATCACGTTTTTGCGTGGTGTTGTTCTCTTGTGACATTTCAGCTGTTGTGGTATTGAGCATGGTTTCTTGTGTGGGTGCCAGGAGTATATCAGCAAGTTCTTCACATGTTTGGGTCTCGTTTCGATTTGCACTGGAAACTACAAGGTTATGTTCCATAAGATCACTTTTAGGGTTTTGAAGGAAAATTTTCTTAAACTTGAGTTTCCTGATGTATTTGAATAAATCAACACGTACCTTTACCGAATCGAAGTCACTAGCTGGGCAGAAGCTTAAACCTTTCTTGAGGATGGAAGTTTCGTCATCTGTTAATTTTCTTTTCGAGAGGTTGATGATGTTATTATCTTGTTTGTCTGTTATCTTCTGCGGTTCAATCCGCTCCTGGTCACTCTCTGGGATGCTGCCGCTTGTTGGCCCCCACCTCTTGCTCCTCTTGCCCCTCCGCGTCCTCCTCTTTGATTTTTTTGGGGTGCTGGTGGATGGTTTCTCTGTTGGGGGCGGAGACGAGTTTCCTTGATCACCTCGAACTCGTCGAAAAAAGGATCCTCAGTTGCCCCAGTTGCCACGGTTTTTTCTCTGATGCTCTCCGTTTTTTCTCCTTCCGAGACCTCCGATTCCTCAGTGTCCTCATTTGCCGGTGTTGCATTCGTCTGTGCCATGCGTTTTCTGGTGGCATCGAACTTTTTTGCGAATGTTAGGATCCTTTCTGTGAGGTAGTCTTGTTCGTCTCTGAGGAATTTAGATTGCTTTCTTTTTCGGATGGTTAGTTCATAGTCTTTAATCCTTTTGTCGATGGTATCCCTTAATTCTTCTTTTTCTTTGGAGTCTTTTTCTTTTGCTATTTGCTCTTCGATGTCAGCTATTTCTTTAAGACATTGTTGCTTAATTGCAACTCAGAGTATACTGTATACTGTCTCACCTGTCCTTGCAAGCTGCGATATATCGGCAGCACTATTAAACCAGCGAAACTAAGAATTCTTGAACACATGCGGGCGATTACAAACAAAGATAGAGCATATCCTGTTGCCCGACACTTTGCCGAATACCATCAGAGCAAGTGGGAAAAACTTAGTTTCTATTGCATTGATCAGGTCCCCAAATTAGAACGAGGAGGTGACAGAGACAAGTCCCTACGTATTTTGGAGTCCAAATACATCATTAGCTTAAAAACCATGACTCCGTGGGGTTTGAATAATAATGAAGAACTTTGGGTTCATTTATAATCTGTGATTTGTCTGGGGTGTGTAGAAAAGATGGGAAGAAGATGAACTGAAATCATATAACATCTCCATTTTTTCCAACAAATCTGTCATGCCTGAATAGCACTGTGTGCACTGTCAATGAAATTGCCCATTCAGGGCTGAATAACTAACATTAGGCATATTGAAAAAAACAATTGTTGTAAATATTTCAATTGCTGATTATATGAATTTTGCTGTGTCAATGAATTTTTGAAAAAATACATTTTTATAATGCAACGTTAATGGTTTTTAATGAGCACAATGCACTTTTACGTTAGTCACCATTTTATAGCCTGATATTTCAATGCAATTTGCACATTACAAGATGGCCGCCAAAATGTTAAACAGATAATGTCCTCCTTTTATGTTTATGACATGTATAGCGGGCCAACTGCTTTAAATGGCGACTTCAATTTTGCACTAACGTTACACTGACAAAGCCTGCAAAGGCGAAACGCGTCTGTAAGGGGTGAAGGGGGTCTTTTGGTGTAATAAAATCTGTGAACCGGATACCAGTGTGCCAGCCAATCTTTTTCTGATACCTTCATGGGACTACAGAAACGTGCAGCTATATCGAGGCGTCTCACCAACGCTGGCGTTTGGGCACCCGGAGAGTAGCGGAGCGACGGCGGTGAACGAAACCGTGCTATAAAAAAAAATATATATATCTATATATATATATATATATATATATATATATATATATATATATATATATATATATATATAGATAGATATATATATATATGAAGATGAAGGATCAGAAGATCACAAGAAAACAACAGCCAGCCAGGGCAAAAATCTGGATCCCAAAGGATACAATGAGTCACAAAGAAATAAAATATCCAAGAAAGAAGTGACTCAAACAGATAGATTCACCAAAGAACAAAAATATATTTCCACTACAACATTTCAGCTACCGCCTTCCTCAGGTAGTTTCAAGATGGTAAGCTCAGTGGCTTCACAGATGACACAGCTGAATTTTCAAAAAGCATCATGAGTGAAGATTCCAGTTGGAATGTGGAATCAATGCAGTCCGGAGAGTTTTTGAGATATGCAGTATTCAGGTTGTATTGTCAGTAATGTTCAGTCCATCTGGATGCAATGATTTTAAACGGTACATCCAGAAGTTTTCCCTGGAGTCCAGTAGTTTTTCCTTTGAGACATGTTCCACGGGGAAAATCTTCAAATCTGATAGTGAATGATCCACAAGATTAAAATGATTGGCTACAGGCTAGTCAATTTTCTTATTAATTACTGCTGATTTGTGGTTCCTGAATCGTGTGCAGAGGTCATTCACTGTTTGGCCTACATATTGTTTTTTACAGCTTTGCCGTTGGCACTGAATCACATAAATAATGCATGTTGAGCGACATGTAAGATGCTGCCTTATTGCATAGGTCCTTCTGGTAACATAACTAGTAACAGATGATGTTTGTAAAAGGTATTCACACGTGATGCACCTTTTAGAGTCACAGCAATGAACCCCTGCATTTGTTACAGCTTGCTTGAATTCAGCTCTCACAATAAGAGATCGTAAATTTGGAGCTCTGCGGTAAGCAATGACTGGCGGTTTTGGAAAAACCTTTTGCAATTTTTCACAAGTAAGTGCTTTTTGCATTATACTTCTGTAGTTGGGAGCTGATTGATGATAGTCAACTACAAATGGAGTTCCGTCACTTTTGGTTCTGGCATTGGTATTCCAAATAATTGCTTCTCTGGGTAACTGCAAAGACTTGTCAATTTGTTGCTGTATGATATGCAGAGGATAGCCTCGCCTTCTAAATAACGTAGCAAGCTCCTGTAGATGGCCTTTACAGGTTTCCTCATTGTTGCAGATGTGTCTTATTCTGAGTGCTTGGCTGTAGATGATGCTCAGTTTAGTGTGATGTGGGTGACATGAAGTCCAGTTTAGATACAAATGAGCATCTGTAGGCTTGTGGTACAGATCAGTTGTAATTTTGTGTTCATGAATGGTGACTAGCACATCCAGAAAATGGAGATGATGCTTCTGTTTTTTATTGCTGCTGGTAAATTTGATGGTAGGATGGATATTGTTGATATTAGCTGTGAATTGTTCCAATGTTCTACTTCCTGCATTCCATATGATAAATATGTCATCAATGTATCGTAGCGATACCAGTGGTTTGATGCTAGAAGTAGCAAGTATACTGTTCTCTATTTTGCCCATGAAGATATTTGCATAGGATGGAGCCATCCGAGTACCCATGGAAGTACCTTGTATCTGCAGATAGTGTTTACCATTGAATGTAAAATTGTTGGATTTAAGGATAACTCTAGCAAAGTTGGTAAGCACATTTGTTGATGGCTTTTTCACAGTTATTTTACTAAGAGCTTCAAATAATGCCATAAGCCCATCCTCTTGTGGTATATTGGTGTATAATGATGTAACATCAAATGTAGCCAGAAGAGTATCATCATCAAATGTGTAGGTTTGGTTTAATTTTTCAATAATCTGAAGGAAGTGACTGGCATCTTTAACAAATGATGGAAGTTCCTGTACAATGGGCTGGAGGTGCAGGTCAACAAATAAAGATAGTCTCTCAGTGGCGGTGTCATTGCCAGAGATGATGGGACGGCCAGGATTGTTCATTTTGTGAATTTTGGGAAGCATATAAAAAGCATATATGTATGTATGAAACCAGGATCCCAGTGAACGACTGCAGCGGGCCAAACAAGAGCACAGACTCCAGTTAAAGATACAATGAATCAGTGTATTGCTTTAGCATGTCAGGATGACGCGTTTCGACCACAAGCCTGTGGTCTTGATCACATAGCGCACTTTGAAAATGGACATTGTTTTTATAGTACCTATTAATGACTTTTCTATGTTTATTGTGACATGGCAAAAATGTGGCAATTTTGCAGCATGCTGTAAAAACATCATGTCATCAGCCGCAAACTGGCGCAAAAATGAAAAGCAAACTTCAATGACATGGCAAAAACGTGGTCATTTTGCAGCATGCAGTGAAAACATCATTGCAAAAAACACAGTTGATGGACAGAATGCAGAACAATGTCTTACATTCACCCCAGTACAAAGATCTGGGCCTAAATCCATCGTTTTTTTGCACTCCACACCACCCTAGGTCAGACACTGGCTATATGCAAATCAGCCTTGACACTGTGCCTCATGGGAACAGTCGAGCCCAAACTACCAAGCCATGTCTTTCCTAGACGGGAATCAAGAATCCAAGGACCGGTTTCTGGCTATCAGCCTTCTTCAGCCTGGATAGCTTGACTCCAGTGATGTGGAGAGCCTGGAACTCACGTCTGAGCATACCCAGCCCACTCGGGGTGAAAATTGCAAAAAACACAGTTGATGGACAGAATGCAGAACAATGTCTTACATTCACCCCAGTACAAAGATCTGGGCCTACATCCATCGTTTTTTTGCACTCCACACCACCCTAGGTCAGACACTGGCTATATGCAAATCAGCCTCGACCCTGTGCCTCATGGGAACAGTCCAGCCCGAACTACCAAGCCATGTCTTTCCTAGACCGGAATCAAGCATCCAAGGACCGGTTTCTGGCTATCAGCCTTCTTCAGCCTGGATAGCTTGACTCCAGTGATGTGGAGAGCCTGGGACTCACGTCTGAGCATACCCAGCCCACTCGGGGTGAAAATTGCAAAAAACACAGTTGATGGACAGAATGCAGAACAATGTCTTACATTCACCCCAGTACAAAGATCTGGGCCTAAATCCATCTTTTTTTGCACTCCAAACCACCCTAGGTCAGACACTGGCTATATGCAAATCAGCCTTGACTCTGTGCCTTATGGGAACAGTCCAGCCCGAACTACCAAGCCATGTCTTTCCTAGACCGGAATCAAGCATCCAAGGACCGGTTTCTGGCTATCAGCCTTCTTCAGCCTGGATAGCTTGACTCCAGAGATGGGGATTACTTTGGAAAATTTGGTCCCGTGAGGGATCGCAAGTGCTGGGACTACAGCTGCTGCTTCTGCATTTCTTTTCTGCTTTTCTGCTGCATTTCTTTTCTCGACCTCGCCGCACCCGCTCCGCGGGTGCCGCTTCGTGAATTGGGGCAGAGGAACTCAGGACGGCAGTAAGGAGCTGAGGACCGTGGGCTTCTGTCGGAAGGTCGCAGCAGGGCTGCGAGCGTTGTTGCAGGGACTCCATCTCCCAGGAGTCCCTGCCTGACCTAGAACCATCACCTGGTCCGCTCTCCCTGTTGCTCCGCCCAAAGCCCACTCGAGGGGATTTCAATCACCTGCCTGCACCCTTTCTGTGGGATTACTTTGGAAGACGTGGTCCCGTGAGGAATCGCAAGTGCTGGGACTACAGCTTCTGCTGCTGCATTTCTTTTCTGCTTTTCTGCTGCATTTCTTTTCTCGACCTTGCCGCACCCGCCCCGCGGGTGCCGCTTCGTGAATTGGGGCAGAGGCAGTCAGGACGGCAGTAAGGAGCTGAGGACCGTGGGCTTCTGTCGGAATGTCGCAGCAGGGCTGCGAGCGTTGTTGCAGGGACTCCATCTCCCAGGAGTCCCTGCCTGACCTAGAACCATCACCTGGTCCGCTCTCCCTGTTGCTCCGCCCACAGCCCACTCGAGGGGATTTCAATTAAGCATGGGCGAATTTTGCGAATCTCGCGTTCGCGAATTTTGCGGATTTGCGAACTCGCAATCCGCAAAATCCGCGAATTTTTGCGAATTTGCGGATTTTTTTTTTGTGTTCGCAAGGATTTCTGGCAGTTCGCGAGGGTTTCGTACCAGTTCGCAATTGCGAACTTACATTTCGGCGCGCAACGGTTGCGATTATGTTGTTTCTACGTCTGGTTTATCATCACAGGTTCCCAGCACCCTCTGTTTCACCACTGCAACCCTCTGTTACATCAATGCCACCCTCTGGTTCATCATTACTGTAGATTATGGGGGGAAAAGCAAGCACACCAGCCCTGTTTCAACTGAGATGAATTAATTTGGGGTTAGTTTATTAATGTGTCACTGTTTTAAAATTCCAGTCTGGCACCTGCTTCCTTATCTGTAATTTTGCTTTCTGTTGCAGTGCATTTTTTTCCCCAGGACCTTTGTGGCCTACTTGTAGCTATTCTATGAGCCTGCTGTGAGGGTCAGAGCAGGGTCATACAATTGTTGCAACTAGCAACTGAATTCTGGAGGGGCCCCAGTCAGGAAGCACTACAGGGAATTGTTACTAATGATGAGTTTGAACTCTTGCCCCTGCTGAGTGCTTTCAGTTTTGAAAAACTTGTTTTTCTGCAATTTCGCGGGGTTCGCGGGGTGCGAACACGCGCGAGATCGGATTTGGAAGCCGCAAATCGTGCGAATATGCAATTTGTTTTTTTTGCGGCGTGTTAGTTGGCAAGGTTTTGTGCGTTTTTGCGAGCCGCTCGTACCGCAAGGCGCGAAGTTACCCTCGCGGTCGTTCAAGGGCGCAGCCATCTTGTTTGCCTGACGTATTTCCGTTTCCGGGCGCGAAGTGTAATCTCGCAAAGTCTGCGGCTTGCCAGTACAGTTTTGCGCGTGTTCGCAAGGAAAATCTCGCGCGAACTTACCCGCGCGGTCGTGAACGGGCGCGGCCATCTTGTTTCTCATTCATTGCTATGGTTCTGGGCATGGTCTTTGTATCCTCTGTCAATCTCTGCCATCCTTTGCTTGTTTGAAGTTTCTTTTGATCTATTTTACTTATTATCTATCCCTCTATTTTTCTAGCCCTATATTTTTGTGTTTACTGCTACTTTTGGTTAATTTTAAACTACTTTTGTAAACTCTTTTCTTTTCTTCTCTTCCCTATTCTATTTTCTTTATTCCTTTCCGCCCAGACCATGGTGAAGGGAGCCGGGAAGCATCCCGAGAAGGGGAAGGGTCCCGCACCCCGTGTCCGGCTCCCGTGCGGGCGTTTGAGGGGGGAGGAGGTCGTACCCAGGGAGATCTTTACCCCGGAGGAGGTGGGCCAACTCATTTTTTATGTTCAGCGCCGCCTTCCCAGGACCATCATGGGAGGCGGCAAGATCAGTGCCGGGTACGGGGCCCGGGAGCGCCGGAAGCGGTGGGAGAAGGTGTGCCAGGCCATTTACCACCACTCTCGGGTCTGGCGCTCCTACAACCAGGCCACCCACCGCTGGACGGATGTCCTGACCCGTGAGCGAGATCTGCTCAACCTCCTTGGCCTTGAGATCCCCGGGCTTGGTGAGTAGTAGTAGCTATGTCTTTACTACTATGTTTTCTCCTGCTGTGTTATTATATTGCAAATTTTTGTTTTTTACCAAGAGCAATAATGCTGCTCATTACATTGTAGGTAAATTATATTTCAAAATCTTCTGTGCATTTCAGGTACACTGCTCTCCTTCTTCTCAGTAGTGTTGCTACTATGCTTATTTGTTTTAGATTTTGTGTTCATTTCATTGGCCTGTGAAATTATGTATGAGTGTAGTTTAAAGAACTGCGTAATGCTACATACTAAGGTTCAGATTTTTAATTACCGGCGCATCCCTGCAAAGTAGCAGGGATGCGCCAGTAATTGTGCGTCACGCCACCATCACCCATGCAATCACTTTGAGGACAATGATGCGTGACTCAAACCCTGCGCCTGCTTGAAGCACACGTACGGCTTGATGCAGCATTGGGGAGATAGGGCACCCCAGAGCATTGATGGAGCTGCACCATCGTTGCGACGCAACTCCAGCAATGCGCCGCCTTTACGGCACAGATGCGTAACGCTCTGGTGACGTTTTGGGCCCATGGTGCGCCGCATTGTAAATACGGCGCACCATGGGCCCAAAACGTCACCAAAGCGGTACGCATCTCTGCCGTAAAGGCGGTGCATTGCTGGAGTTGCGTCGCAACGATGGTGCAGCTCCATCAATGCTCTGGGGTGCCCTATCTCCCCAATGCTGCGTCAAGCCATACGTGTGCTTCAAGCAGGCGCAGGGTTTGAGTCACGCATCATTGTCCTCAAAGTGACTGATTGAAATCTTGTAGATTTCACTCAGCCACTTTTAGGATGCGTTCCTGCGCAGGAACGCCCTCCCTTGCGCCGGAACGCCCCCTATTGGCGCAGGGCTTTACAACGTGATGCATTTCCCATATGCGTCACGTTGTTAATATACGCCGCACCATTGCGCCTCTTTTGTGCTGTTGCTGCGTCACAAAAGTCACGCAACAATGGAGCAAAAGAGCCGCAAGGGCCTTCTAAATCAGCCCCTACAGACTCAAGTCCAGTCCTTCCTTTGTACACATGGCAATAAGAAGAAATAGTGGTGGTGGATTAATAGTTTGAGTATTTTAATGACTGGTTAATGTAGTAGGAAACGTTAGTGTTGTCGCTGATCTTCAATCACGATGGACTTTGGCTGTCACTTTGCGTGCTGCGGACTGCTGCCTGCCAATCCTAGGCAAACCTTTTTAGTACTTTGTAAGCATGGGCGGAAAATCCGTTTCGCTCGCGGATTTTGCGGATTTTCGGTAAATTCGCAATCCTCGAGATTCGCGAACCTCCCGCAAAATCCGCGAGCAGCGGATTTCATGGCTTGCTCGCACTGTTCGCGTGAGTTCGCGGCTTCCCAGTACAACTTCGCGCCCCGCGAATAAGCGCAAAATTGCAGAAATACGATCTTAGCAAAACTGAAACTACTTACCAGGTTCAAAAGTTCAGGCTCATCATTAGTAGCCATTTCCTGTAGTGCTTCCTGAGGGGCCCCTCCAGAGTTCAGTTGCCAGTTGCAACTATTATGTGACCCTGCTCTGAACCTCAGAATAGTTACACATATGCCACAAAGGTCCTGAATTACAGCTAAGGGAGACAAGCAGGAGCCAGACTGGAAGTTCAAATCCATTAATCAGCCCCTAATTCATTATTGTCAGTTGGGGCAGGGCAGGTGTTGTAACTAATTTTGCAACAATGAAAGCACTTAGCAAGTGCAAAAGATCACTAATCAGGAAGCACTAAGGAAGCAGGTGCCAGCTAAAAAAATATTCTGTGACACATTAATCAGCCCCAAATTAATTCAGGTCACTTGAGGCAGGGAAGGTGTGCTTGCGTTGCCACAATAATGTACACTGACTGGACAACCAGAGGGTGCTGTGATGAAACAGAGGGTGGCATGGGTGGGCCAGAGGGTGGCATGAGTAGTCAGAGAGTGGCAGTGGTGACAGAGAGTGGCAGTGATGAAGAAGAGTGTCCCAAACAGGCTGGACATGTAGAAACAACAAGTTCGCGAAACTTGCGACCCGACAGGTAAGTTCGCGTTTTGCGAAATTGTACAAAACCCTCGCGAACTGGCAGAAACCCACGCGAACACAAAAAAAATAAATCCGCAAATTCGCGAGAATTCGCAGATTTTGCGGATTGCGAGTTCGCAAATCCGCAAAATTCGCGAACGCGAGATTCGCAAAATTCGCCCATGCTTAGTACTTTGTTTAGTGAGTTACATAGGGTAGTTTCCAATTCGACGGTCCGCAAATCAAGCAATACTAAAGTAATGACGTAGTCGACCACATGAGATTGGTCAATAATATATCCCGTGGAGTCGTTCCCTATTTGCTATTTCGCAAAAATATTTTGTTACTTTGTTAGTTCTTTTGAAATGTTTGATTTGGTTGAGAAATATCATCCATGTTTTCTGTTTTTCTTTCTTTCATGTTGTACATCAGCTTCCCCCAGGGGCAAGAGGAGGACACAGGAGGAGGAGGAGGGTGCTGTTGACGATGCAGGCCAGGACCGGGCAGGTGAGGGCTCCTTTGCTGGCCCCAGTAAGTTTTAATTTTAATATAGAGTACTTATTTTTTCCTAGCGTTCCTCATTCGATTTTTTCAAAATCGTCTTTGATCTTCTTGTAGACAGGATCTAAATTCTTATCCTGCCTCGACTATGACTCCATGTGGTATTACTAGATTATTCTTATTAGTCTGTCTGTGTAGCTAACTAAGATTGCACATTTGGCATTTCCATTGGACTCCCATTCTAGTCAGCAATAGCTCTATGCACTGAGTGCAGTCCTCTGGGATTGTCCATAATGTCTTTTCAAGTATTCTAAATGTTTATGCTTTGACCATTGCCAACAATAAAAAGGTGAATGACCACCAAGAAAGAATAAGATACTACTTTACTTTTGGTTTGGATAGGAGGACAATCCATTCTACTACTGTTGCAGGGACAAATCTGCACAAACAGAACTATGGACACTAAATAATGCATCGCTTCTTAGCTTAACAATTATAATAGGTGCTGTAACTGTTAGACTTTCCACATACCTCAGTGATAACCGACTTTGTATTTGAACCCCCATCTCCTTACTGACTAGATAGTGTGGCAGAGTCATTTAGCTCCCAAAGTCACCGATGGCAGAGGCACGGACTCATGCTTGCAAAAATTCGAAAACCTTTAGCTCATCCACTCTAGTCTGGAGGACCAAAAACCACAGAGTCTATTTAAGTTTAAAAGCTTTATTAAAAGGAAACACATTTATTAAATTCAAGTTTGTCATAAAAGTGAACGTGTAACTGAAAATGGAAAAGTGCTTAGTGCTGACGATTAATTGGACACATTTCTTGTGGTCGAGCCGAGCTCTCACCTGGTTTGAACTTGATCCTGCTCGTTTTCTTAGAAGTCAAGCTTCTGTCTGTTAGGAGAAAAAGTGGTGCGTGTTAAAAAGTAAAAAGCAAACATTCATCAGTTGTGCCAAAAAGTGCAGCAAGACAGCAGCCTTCCCTGGAAAAAGGGACATTTTTACTCTAGAGTACACAGTCATAAATTATTAAATTGTATACGTTTTTTTTCACATTTCTTTCTTCCTCCTAGACCAAATATTATATAGTAGTGAGTGGTGTATTCTAACATTATTAAATGCACTTTGTAGGTGGAACATCTGGAGACGGGGCTAGCGCGGAGGTGGTAGTGGCATTGGACGAGGAGGACAACTCTGGGGAGGAGGCGGTGCAAGTGCCAGACAAGGACATGCCTGTGAGGGTTCACACGGTGGTGGCGGGCAAAGGTAAGCTATACATTCCTTAGTCATTTAGATTGAAGACTGCAGAGTGTGCTTTCTACACGGGTGTATTATAAAAAAAGCAGGTAGTAGCCTCCTCTAAATGTACTTCGACTTAGCTGTGAAGTTTTTGGCGAGAAGAATCCCAATCAGATCTGAGGTGAACTTGATGGATGGGATGAACGAAAAGCGAAAGAAGGGTGTAAGTAAGTGTGGAAGCACGAGAAATGTAATGATGACTGGCAAAGAAGAATGATATGTGTTTGCTTGGTCCCCGAGGTGGCTGGGAAGGTAAGAACATGGTATGGTGCATGGCTGGGTGAATGATGAAGCAAGGATGGGTGGAAGGAGAACAGCCTGGGTCGGTGAGACAGAAACTGTATATGTGCATATACTTTGAATGGATGGATGTCTGGATCATTCATGGTACTATCTGACTCTTAGATAGCATATGTGTATCTAGAGAGAGTAGACGGTCACTGGATGAACTAAGTGTTACTTTGAAGAGCATGTAACACCGCACCCGCACGTCCGTTCCAGTGTAGGAAAGGCAAGGAAAAGAAGTTGTAACGTTGTCCAAATACTACCATGAATAGTAGCAGTAGTTTGTATTGCAACTGCAAGCACAGCATATATCCGGTTATTACGGTGGACACTCCCTACCTCTCTTAATAACTTTAGTTTAGTAGTAGTACGTCATTCATGTGTGGGGGTATCACTGTTCACTCAATAATAAGCAAAGCACCTAAAGTCATCCCATATGTCATCAAATACATCCCATGTGAAGTGATAGATAATCAGATAATTTAGCTTCTTCATTTTCCTTTTCTAATACTCATTTGCACTGTAGGGTGAAAGCTAAATTAATTAAGCAGTAGCCCTTTTAACAGAGTATTCTCAGTGCCCCCGTAATAGAAAAGTAAGAGCTTCACCACCTACATGTACTGGACCGGTACAGTAACGCAAGTCTGTCTCACTCACCATGGTGTGCGTCTGTTTTTCTCGGGTGCAAGTTCACTGCGCTGGCATTATGCCGGCTTGCATAAGATAACGTACCAATTTTCCTAAACAAGAGAGAAGAAGAAGAATAAGAGTGGTGTACTGTCATAGTCGACTGTAATGGAAGTCCATAGTGCTCGTAGAATTTGTTCCTGAAACTCCCACTAATGTTAGAGCAAGGATGAAGAAGTCGGAGGTTACATAGATACTGTCCTCAATAGTTATGTACTGTGCTTTCAATTTGCTACTTGTACTGTGACAACTTTCTGCTCAATCATTTTGTGTTAATCTTAAGGAGCATTGGTTACAGACTATGTCTTTCTTTTTTCATGTAGTTGCTCCTTCCAAATCCAAGACACCATCAAGGAGGAAGGAGCTGGCTCGAATGGCCCGGCAACGGAGGCTGGATGCCACTGTCGCTGAATATCGGCGGCTGGTGGCCCTGGAGGAGGAGGAGACGCAGTCTGGTACAACAACAACGTCCACTGGGACAGCTGCATCCTCCTCCGTGCGGGCTGCCATCCAGCGCAGTGCTCCAGCGGTACGTAGCCGGGCTACCAAAGCCAAACGCCACCGCCGAGCAGCAAAGAAAGCAGCTGCCCCTCACAGGATTTGCAAGGCACACCGGCGCCGCTTATCCCTCAGACTGTCCTACCTGGAGCAGGAGGTCCATAACTATAAGAACGTGGTGGAGGGCCTCCGCTTCAAACTTGCCACCCTCCGCAAGGAGCATGATGCCCTGGCTGCTAATTCCAACAGCACCCTGCCATAGTGTCCCTTGCCCCTTTTTTAGAGACTTTTGGGGGGTGGGAATTGGGAGTTGGGATTTTTGGGGACTTTTGAAGGACAATCGTTGGGGTTAGGGAGGGTCTTGTGGGAGATTCTTTTGTTAGGGCTATAAAAATATACTTTTTGAAACTTTATCTGACCATACCTGTTTTTTACTGCTTTTCAGTCTGGTGGGTGGGGGTTTAACAGTAAGTTTGTTTTCCTGAATAGTCCTAGGACTTTAGTAGTACTACCGTCAATCCAATCTCTCGTCTCTCCTAATACTCCATTATACTACCTCCAACCAAACGCCTATCTTACCTGTAATTTCTGTTTGCAAGTAGGGCTAGGCCCAGGGCTGGCTCCACGGGAAACAGCGAATAAGGTTGGCAATCCTGGGCGGATAAAATTTCCTCATAGCGGTGGTACTAGTGGTGTGACACAGTGGCAGTTGCATGCCTATGAAAAAAAAGAAAATGAAATCTGGTTTGTCCTCCTGAGCAATACAACGGTACAATAGAGAATATAGCAGGTGACAGAAGTACACTAGAACAGTGCCACATTGTAGCCTAACAAATGTTAAAGTATAACTAATTCGGTTGAAGTTCTTTGACATTAGCCATGGGTCTTTGTCAATCAGAGTAAGAATATATCCTCGGATTTCTTCACCAGCCTGTTGCTATCACCTTATCCTCCCCAGCAAGTGTGTGGATTTATTGCTGTAATTTAGTCACACATCAATGAAAACCACACAGCCCAGGGGAAGAGGGTTAGGTTTTGAAAAATGGATGGGTACGGGGGTTTTTCGGAAAGGTTTTGGGAAACAAGAAAAAATAGCACAGCATGGACAAACATTGTGAACATAAAGAAATCTTTGGGTACAAACCTATCCATCAATCTTTGAAAGTGCATGCACTACTGGATGCATGTCAGTGAAAAGTAAGTAGTACTTTCGACAACTGTGGAAGAAAGAATGCGACAGTACAGGGCGTGTGTGGAATTATTGATAACTATCTTCAACATAAGGTCTCTGTTGCCAGATACCTGAGAGAGCCTTGCTGGTCACTATAAATCCATTCACAACACTCAATGGGGTTGGTCTGGAAGGTATAGTAGATAGAAAAGGAGAAATTGCTCTTTTTCTAGGTGTCCCCTTACTCACCAGGGTTGCCCCTTGGTGACATGCTTCATCATTGGGGCCATCCCAGTCCTCTACGGGCTGGGGCGTGCTGCGACTTGCGAATTACGTAGGAGCACTTACAAATGACTATGTGTGGTGCAGAAGTGATAGTGGAGTAGACTAAGTGATGTGTTAAGAGAACAATTTAGAAGCAGAGAGAGATCCAAGAAATGCAGTCACAGTCAGAGAAAAAGACAAAGGATACTGTATCTGTATGTGTTGTTGTAGTTGTCCTGTTGAATTTGGTAAGTAAGTTGCCTGCAGAAAAAAAATCCTCTTATTAGCGGCACTTCTCCATTGCAGCCGACGCTTCGTCCATCGATGTTGGTCACCACCAGAAGACACCCTGTAAAAAAAGCACAGCATGGACAAACAATTGAACATAAAGAACACTTTGGGTACAAACCTATCCATCAATCTTTGAAAGTGCATGCACTACTGGATGTATGTCAGTGAAAAGTAAGTAGTACTTTCGACAAATGTGGAAGAAAGAATGCGACAGTACAGGGCGTGTGTGGAATTATTGATAACTATCTTCAACATAAGGTCTCTGTTGCCAGATACCTGAGAGAGCCTTGCTGGTCACTATAAATCCATTCACAACACTCAATGGGGTTGGTCTGGAAGGTATAGTAGATAGAAAAGGAGAAATTGCTCTTTTTCTAGGTGTCCCCTCACTCACCAGGGTTGCCCCTTGGTGACATGCTTCATCATTGGGGCCATCCCAGTCCTCTACGGGCTGGGGCGTGCTGCGACTTGCGAATTACGTAGGAGCACTTACAAATGACTATGTGTGGTGCAGAAGTGATAGTGGAGTAGACTAAGTGATGTGTTAAGGGATCAATTTAGAAGCAGAGAGAGATCCAAGAAATGCAGTCAGAGAAAAAGACAAAGGACACTGTATCTGTATGTTGTTGTAGTTGTCCTGTTGAATTTGGTAAGTAAGTTGCCTGCAGAAAAAAAATCCTCTTATTAGCGGCACTCCTCCATTGCAGCTGACGCTTCGTCCATCGATGTTGGTGACCAGAAGATACCCTGTCCACTGCCTGCCTGATGCTGAATTGTGGCTCGCTAATGTGAAGCCTGACTCCATCCTTTTTTCCCTATTGCACAGACTGAAACCCGGCCTGTAATTATTCAACGAAAAACAGGAAGTGATATAATATTACAACACCACTGATAAATAAATATAAGGTATGTAGGCTGTGGAGTGCAAAAAGTCACACTTTGATTTTCCATAGTAGACAGTACAATATTTTTGATAGTGCGTACTCTGTCAGAGTCACCTTTTGAAGGATAAATAAGTATGGGCAAATTAATGTAGCGGATCTTTCCCCTCAAGCTAGGTGTCCTGTAAACTGTGTTTTAGAACAAAATTAGATCTTCCCAGCAGTGCTCCCACCCAGACCCTTACTAAAGCCAGTCGCAAAAATGTAGAAGACCCCCAATCAAATCTCAAAAAACTAGGCCTAGCAGAAAACTGGTGACAAAACGTACTTTGAAAGTAAAAGTAGGCCCAAGTACCCCCTTACCCACCGTGGATTGCATTCAAACCACTTGCAAGCAACCAAGCAAAAGTATCCATAGCCAGCATCGCTCCAAGACTCGAAACCCCCCCCCACCCAAACACATGCAATAGAAATACTGCTAACCCTAACGAACCCTAAGTTAAGAATAGTGGCAAACGCTTTCTTTAACTATGCCAAATCCCCCCTTTCCCATCATGGATTTTCTTCAAATGACTTGCAACCAAAATTACACATTCTCACGAGTGCTCTAAGACCCCAGAACTCAGTTGCAAAAATCTAGAACACCCCGAAACACATGCAATCCTGCTGCTAGGGCTAACCCTAACGAACCCTAAGTTACAAAAAGTGCCAAAAGGCTTTTCCACGAGGATTTTGTCCCAACCACTTCTACCCGGTATGAGACCTTCCCAGGAATGCCCCAAGACCCGCCAACCCACCCGCCAAGAAGCATAACACCCCCAAACAGGCCAAAAGCACAATCTCATACTTGCAATATTTCTCGGCCTTCGGTCCAAACGCGCTGCGTAGCTAGGCCATAAGTTGGGGTTGCCACCACGGATTTCCTGAAAAGCAAATGCAATCAAGATTAGAGTGTCCCAGCAGTGCTCCCAGACCCCGAAACTCACCCACAAACACCAGGAAGCCCCACAAACAGGCCCACAAAAACGCCACATTGAGCAAAATGTCAGAAATAGCAAAAATAAAATCGACGTGGATTTTGACCCAACCACTTTTATCCAGTATTAGAGCTTCCCAGCAATGGCCCCAGAGCCGTCAACCCAGGAGAAAACGAGTAGAAGACCCCCAAACAGCCAAAGAGCAAAAGTACAAAAATGGGGACTTTGTCATTTTTTTCCAAATTTCCCAAATCACTCCGCGCGCGCTCTGCAGCTAGGCCCTAACTCCCCTCTGCCACCATGGATTTGCTTCAAATCTCTTGCAAAGTAAAGTATATATAGCCAGCAGTGCGCCCAGACCCCGAAACCCACCCACAAACACCAGGAAGCCCCCGAAACAGGCCCCCGAAAACGCTACATTGAGCAAAATGTCAGAAATAGCACAAAAAAAAATCGGCCTGGATTTTGTCCCAACCACTTCTACCCGGTATTATACCTTCCAAGGAATGCCCCAAGACCCGCCAACCCACCCGCCAAGAAGCATAACACCCCCAAACAGGCCAAAAGCAAAATCTCATACGTGCAATATTTCTCGGCCTTCGGTCCAAACGCGCTGCGTAGCTAGGTCATAAGTCGGGGTTGCCACCACGGATTTCCTGAAAAGCAAATGCAATCAAGATTAGAGTGTCCCAGCAGTGCTCCCAGACCCCGAAACTCACCCACAAACACCAGGAAGTCCCCCAAACAGGCCCCCGAAAACGCTACATTGAGCAAAATGTCAGAAATAGCAAAAAAAAAATCGGCCTGGATTTTGTCCCAACCACTTCTAGCCGGTATTAGACCTTCCCAGGAATGCCCTAAGACCCGCCAACCCACCTGCCAAGAAGCATAACACCCCCAAACAGGCCAAAAGCAAAATCTCATACTTGCAATATTTCTCGGCCTTCGGTCCAAACGCGCTGCGTAGCTAGGCCATAAGTCGGGGTTGCCACCACGGATTTCCTGAAAAGCAAAGGCAATCAAGATTAGAGTGTCCCAGCAGTGCTCTCAGACCCCGAAACTCACCCACAAACACCAGAAAGCCCCCCAAACAGGCCCCCGAAAACGCTACATTGAGCAAAATGTCAGAAATAGCACAAAAAAATCGGCCTGGATTTTGTCCCAACCACTTCTACCCGGTATTAGACCTTCCCAGGAATGCCCCAAGACCCGCCAACCCACCCGCCAAGAAGCATAACACCCCCAAACAGGTCAAAAGCAAAATCTCATACTTGCAATATTTCTCGGCCTTCGGTCCAAACGCGCTGCGTAGCTAGGCCATAAGTCGGGGTTGCCACCACGGATTTCCTGAAAAGCAAATGCAATCAAGATTAGAGTGTCCCAGCAGTGCTCCCAGACCCCGAAACTCACCCACAAACAGACGGAACCCCCCCTAAGAGCACCTCAAAGGCAAGCAAGTCAGCAAAAACACTAAAAAATGTGCGCCTCGGATTTGGTCCAAACCACTTTTATCCGGTATTAGAGCTTCCCAACAATGGTCCCAGAGCCGTCAACTCACCTGCAAAGAGGTAGAACAACACCCCCACAAGGGCTGAGTCTTTCTTCATTGGGCGTAAACCAGCCCTCTGGTTTGATGGAAATAGGAGTCTGAAGGAGGAGGATAGAGGAGCATGTTCTTCTGAACTTGTGAACCTGAGGAATGCAGACTGCGGCAACTTCAAATCAATTAGCAAACCAGTGAAGACAGTTCTGCTGATGGGCTTGTTTTTGTGATTATCTGATTAAAGTTTGAAATATATTAACTGTGCACAACAAAGAAAGACAGACACACAGGAATAAAAGTGAATAAGGACGAAAAAGAAAGTTATTGATTCGTTGTCTCATTTTCAGGGCTCGGTATCACGGTCCAGGAATGAGAATAAGGCTTCGTCATCATACTCTGCGAATTCAGGCAGGGTGAGCTCAGTGTCACCTGACAGAGTAGAAATTCCCTCATCTATGTTGCTGCCCACCTCGTCTTCATCCGGCGCGCTTTCTCGTACTCTGAAATCTGGTGGAATGAGGTGCTGATTCATCTTGATCATTGTTAACCTCTCCACATTTTTGGGCGAGAGGCGGCTCCGTTTGGGAGTTACAATGCCACCAGCAGCACTGAAAACACGTTCAGAAGACACGCTTGCGAGTGGGCAAGACAAGTAGTTTAAAGCCAGGTTGGTGAGCTGTGGCCACAATTCTTTTTTCCCATGCCAATATGCCAATGGGTCAGAATTAACATAGACCTCTGTTGAGTCATTCAGATAGTCCTTCACCATCGACTCAAGGTCCTCATCCAAGGTTTCTCCACTTTGCTTAGCTCTTGCTGTGCCTCTGACCTTTTGAGAACCAAACCCACGCAGAGCTAGCCAATCCTCTTCAGCCTCCAATGTTTCTGTTGTGTCTGGTGCAGATGATCCGGTTGCCTGTGTCTTTAACGGCCGAGAGGTCACTTGTGCCACAGCCACAGGTGCAGAAGTGGATTGTTTTGACTGGGGATGGCCTGCTGATGTACTGTCATTTCCTTCAATTTTCAGCCGTTCTCTTTCAAACCTCTTGGCTGACAAGGCTAGCCAATGTTTGTACTTTGGAACATGTTCATCATCAAAAGGAAAGAATGCTTGGCCTGCCAGCGCCTTTTTGTAGCGTGGATCCAGAATAGTAGCACAAATGTAATGCTCTTCTGAGTGGATCGCTTTAAGACGTTCATCACCTTGTAGGAGCTCTAATAATTTCTGAGCCAGAACAAAAGAGTCTTGGTTTTTTACATCTTTTTCAAACACAGAACACACCTCCTTCAGTTGGTCCTCCAGCATGTACAACAATGGGATAGCTTTTCCCAAATTACAGTCCTCCTTGCTGACTGCACGCGTGAAGAACTCAAAAGGACGAAGCATGCGTGTCAGGCTTTGAACTATGTTCCATTGCGCCGCACCCATCCTCAGGTCCTCTGTACCCTCTGTCAAGAAATATTCATTGAGTACCGTATACTGCTCATACAGACGCTCAAGCGTGTAGAAGGTTGAGTTCCAACGTGTTACCACCTCCTGGATGAGTGCTTTCACTGGCATTTGACGTTGATATAGCAGGCTCCTCAGCTGCTTCCGAGCCTTAAAAGAATGGCTGAAATGGTTGCACATTTTTCGGCAGGTGTCCAATACTCTGTACGCTGCACTGCCTTTATTACCCAAGAATTTTTGGACAACCAGGTTTATACAGTGCACCAAACACGGCACTCTGAAATAGTCACCCTTCCTCATGGCCTTAACTATATTGGCGCCATTGTCCGTGGAAACATAACCAACCTGGCGTTTTAGTGGGGACAGCCAGTTAAGGACCTTTGTGTTAAAGACATCCAAAATGTTTTCTGCTGTGTGACGTTTCTCCAAACCAAACATGGCTAGTGTTGCATGTTTCCGAGCAGCTTTAAAAACAATGTCCGTGTCAACACCTGTGTTTAGCTTTGCTTTAGCCCCTGAAAAAGAAACCCAGTGTGCAGTGATGCACATGTAATCAGCGCCTGCGCCGCTGGTCCACATGTCTGTTGTCAGATGTATAGTGTGAACAGCACTCTTCTGCAAAGCTGCCCCAATCACCTTCAGAACATCTTCATGTGGTGCTGGAACCGCAACTCGGGCAAGACAGAACCGGCTAGGAACCTTCCATTTAGGGCAGAGCTCTGCCACTAATTCTAGAAAACCAACCCCTTCTACAAAAGAAAAAGGGAGAAGGTCCAGAGCTAGCATTTTAGCCAGCTTAGTGTTATACAGACGCGTCAGTGGGTGGTTGCGTTCATATTGCGCTTCTGTAAACAACATCTTTTTAATGTTGCCCTGGACCAAGGATTTACGGGATGATGATGATATCTTCGACCCAGTTACGCTCGCTGATGAACTTTTCCGCATTGATGTCTCACTCTCTCCCACACTCTTAGTGTGCCTCACATGGGGTGTGCTGCTGACAGGGGTACTGGGTGTAAGTGAAGTGTTTGAATCGTCTTCTTCCTCCTCGTCATCATCAGATGAAAAATCAACGTTTTCATTACGTGCAATTCCGGCTTCCTTGACCGCCTCTAGGTGCGGAAACCATTGGACAGGGTGCGCTCTCCTAAGATGACCTCTCTGGCCTCCGGTACCATAGTTGCTACCAAACTTACCACGACTAACTCGAAGCTTACAAATGGTACAAATGGCTAAGTTTTCCATTTTTGGGCAAACACTAAAGAAGTCCCAAACTGGAGACTTGAAATGTCTTTGGTGGCCGGAGGAGGCGGCGATACTGGTGGTGTTGGTCCTGCTGCTAATGCCAGATGAAGTGGAGGATGTGGATTGCCGAACTTCAGTACGTTTTGCACTTTCACCACCACAAATTGAGGTCGAGGTGGATGGAGGTCCCTTCTTGCGAGGAAGAAATATGAAAGCGGTAGGTGTTGGTGTACTAGTTAACGCCAATGATTGTGGTGTTTCTTCCATTGCCTCCTCGTCGACATAATCATCACGCTCAGCAGCTTCTCGGGATAGGGTCAAAATGTCTCTTTGCTGCATGCCCGCTGGGCCTGCAGTGACCTTTATGATGACTGGATCGTCGTCGTGAAGGGCTTCATCAGCAGCAGTATGCGTCACTTCTTGTTGAGCCTCATCACACTCCATAGGTAAGAGTTTTTCGACGACCTTCCTTTCACGCTTAGGTATCTTTGTCAGATCATGGTGTGCCTCACACTCAGACAGCCTTGGTGGTTCCCAATCTTCATCCCGATCATCAGAAGGAGGTGTGCTTGAAGAAGATGTAGACCTCACCCTTGATCTCTTCCTTGCTAGGGGTGTGGAAGACAATGAATGATCATCAGGAGGAGTGGCTTCCTCAAATGATACCTCGCCTTGATTCTCGATTTCCTGATGTGCCCCTACATCGGGAGGAACAACTATTGTGGGAACTTGTGACCCTCCATGCACCTCTGCTTGCGCATCTCCTTGCGCTGCCTCTCCTTCCACATGTACTTGGGCTTGTACTTGCACATGGTGTTGTTGTTGCGGCTGTGGTTGTTCAACACTTGTCAGATGACTTACAACAATCTGTGTTGATTCAGGGACATTGCTGCTACTTTCTTGCGATGAGCCAACATCACTGGTCGATGGTGATTGGAGAAGTACACTGACTGCCTCTGAAGCACTCAAGGGCTTTGACTTAAGTTGGCGTGGTGGTGAAGGCACTGAACCCAATGGAGCGGGGGTGCTGCTCCCAGCTTGGTCCCCAGCAGATCCTGCTGCTGCAGGCGTACTTTTTTTTTTGCTCCCAAAAAACGTGGCGGTTGGCACACCAGCCTCCTTGGTAACTTGCTTCTTCTGCTTCTTACTAGCAACTTTCTTGCTAGAGGAGCTGCGGACACCTTTTTTTGGGGCCATCTTCTTCAGAGCAGGTCAGACAGCAGGCCGCAGTTGCACGAATTGTAGAGTTGTCTGAGGCCAGACGTGACGTCGCGTGACGTTATGCTGCACACACACACCGCTGCAGGACTTCTTCCTGGCACTGGTGGTTCTCTTGAGTCTTGTGCACCTAAAAACAATGGAAGACAGAGGAACATCAGTTCAGTTATACACCCCAAAAAAATCGAAACAAAACCAAGAAAAATCAGCACAATCCCATTCCATCCATGCCCTCCATGATGTTTAAGTTCAAGACAGCCCACAGAAAGACTAGGCCCATGCTAGACTCAAATACCCCTGGTGAAAAGGCCACAAGTACAGCCCCAAAAAACGAAAATCACTGAAAAATCAGCACAATCCCATTCCATCCATGCCCTCCATGATGTTTAAGTTCAAGACACCTCACAGAAAGACTAGGCCCATGCTAGACTCAAATACCCCTGGTGAAAAGGACACAAGTACAGCCCCAAAAAACGAAAATCACTGAAAAATCAGCACAATCCCAATCCATCCATGCCCTCCATGATGTTTAAATTCAAGACAACCCACAGAAAGACTAGGCCCATGCAAGACTCACTACCCCTGGGCATAAAGGTTGAAAAGTAGGCAAAATGGTTGCAGGCCTAACAACAATGCCTGCATTCAAAATGGCCACTTGCCTCCCAGCACATGGCCAGGGCCTGTAGCAGTACTCAAAATGGCCCCCAGCCACATGGCCTGTCCCTCCCCATGAACACCCCCAAAAATCGAAAAACACTGCAAAATCAGCACAATCCCATTCCATCCATGCCCTCCATGATGTTTAAGTTCAAGACAGCCCACAGAAAGACTAGGCCCATGCTAGACTCAAATACCCCTGGTGAAAAGGCCACAAGTACAGCCCCAAAAAACGAAAATCACTGCAAAATCAGCACAATCCCATTCCATCCATGCCCTCCATGATGTTTAAATTCAAGACAACCCACAGAAAGACTAGACCCATGCAAGACTCACTACCCCTGGGCATAAAGGTTGAAAAGTAGGCAAAATGGTTGCAGGCCTAACAACAATGCCTGCATTCAAAATGGTCACTTGCCTCCCAGCACATGGCCAGGGCCTGTAGCAGCACTCAAAATGGCCCCCAGCCACATGGCCTGTCCCTCCCCATGAACACCCCCAAAAATCGAAAAACACTGCAAAATCAGCACAATCCCATTCCATCCATGCCCTCCATGGTGTTTAAGTCCAAGACAGCCCACAGAAAGACTAGGCCCATGCTAGACTCAAATACCCCTGGTGAAAAAGCCACAAGTACAGCCCCAAAAAACGAAAATCACTGAAAAATCAGCACAATCCCATTCCATCCATGCCCTCCATGATGTTTAAGTTCAAGACAGCCCACAGAAAGACTAGGCCCATGCTAGACTCAAATACCCCTGGTGAAAAGGCCACAAGTACAGCCCCAAAAAACGAAAATCACTGCAAAATCAGCACAATCCCATTCCATCCATGCCCTCCATGATGCTTAAGTTCAAGACAGCCCACAGAAAGACTAGGCCCATGCTAGACTCAAATACCCCTGGTGAAAAGGCCACAAATACAGCCCCAAAAAACGAAAATCACTGAAAAATCAGCACAATCCCATTCCATCCATGCCCTCCATGATGTTTAAGTTCAAGACACCCCACAGAAAGACTAGGCCCATGCTAGACTCAAATACCCCTGGTGAAAAGGCCACAAGTACAGCCCCAAAAAACGAAAATCACTGAAAAATCAGCACAATCCCAATCCATCCATGCCCTCCATGATGTTTAAGTTCAAGACACTCCACAGAAAGACTAGGCCCATGCTATCTCAAATACCCCTGGTGAAAAGGCCACAAGTACAGCCCCAAAAAACGAAAATCACTGAAAAATCAGCACAATCCCATTCCATCCATGCCCTCCATGATGTTTAAGTTCAAGACACCCCACAGAAAGACTAGGCCCATGCTAGACTCAAATACCCCTGGTGAAAAGGCCACAAGTACAGCCCCAAAAAACGAAAATCACTGAAAAATCAGCACAATCCCATTCCATCCATGTCCTTCATGATGTTTAAATTCAAGACAACCCACAGAAAGACTAGGCCCATGCAAGACTCACTACCCCTGGGCATAAAGGTTGAAATGTAGGCAAAATGGTTGCAGGCCTAACAACAATGCCTGCATTCAAAATGGCCACTTGCCTCCCAGCACATGGCCAGGGCCTGTAGCAGCACTCAAAATGGCCCCCAGCCACATGGCCTGTCCCTCCCCATGAACACCCCCAAAAATCGAAAAACACTGCAAAATCAGCACAATCCCATTCCATCCATGCCCTCCATGGTGTTTAAGTTCAAGACAGCCCACAGAAAGACTAGGCCCATGCTAGACTCAAATACCCCTGGTGAAAAAGCCACAAGTACAGCCCCAAAAAACGAAAATCACTGAAAAATCAGCACCATCCCATTCCATCCATGCCCTCCATGATGTTTAAGTTCAAGACAGCCCACAGAAAGACTAGGCGCATGCTAGACTCAAATACCCCTGGTGAAAAGGCCACAAGTACAAGCCCAAAAAACGAAAATCACTGCAAAATCAGCACAATCCCATTCCATCCATGCCCTCCATGATGCTTAAGTTCAAGACAGCCCACAGAAAGACTAGGCCCATGCTAGACTCAAATAACCCTTGTGAAAAGGCCACAAATACAGCCCCAAAAAACGAAAATCACTGAAAAATCAGCACAATCCCATTCCATCCATGCCCTCCATGATGTTTAAGTTCAAGACACCCCACAGAAAGACTAGGCCCATGCTAGACTCAAATACCCCTGGTGAAAAGGCCACAAGTACAGCCCCAAAAAACGAAAATCACTGAAAAATCAGCACAATCCCATTCCATCCATGCCCTCCATGATGTTTAAGTTCAAGACACTCCACAGAAAGACTAGGCCCATGCTATCTCAAATACCCCTGGTGAAAAGGCCACAAGTACAGCCCCAAAAAACGAAAATCGCTGAAAAATCAGCACAATCCCATTCCATCCATGCCCTCCATGATGTTTAAGTTCAAGACACCCCACAGAAAGACTAGGCCCATGCTAGACTCAAATACCCCTGGTGAAAAGGCCACAAGTACAGCCCCAAAAAACGAAAATCACTGAAAAATCAGCACAATCCCATTCCATCCATGTCCTCCATGATGTTTAAATTCAAGACAACCCACAGAAAGACTAGGCCCATGCAAGACTCACTACCCCTGGGCATAAAGGTTGAAAAGTAGGCAAAATGGTTGCAGGCCTAACAACAATGCCTGCATTCAAAATGGCCACTTGCCTCCCAGCACATGGCCAGGACCTGTAGCAGCACTCAAAATGGCCCCCAGCCACATGGCCTGTCCCTCCCCATGAACACCCCCAAAAATCGAAAAACACTGCAAAATCAGCACAATCCCATTCCATCCATGCCCTCCATGATGTTTAAGTTCAAGACAGCCCACAGAAAGACTAGGCCCATGCTAGACTCAAATACCCCTGGTGAAAAGGCCACAAGTACAGCCCCAAAAAACGAAAATCACTGAAAAATCAGCACAATCCCATTCCATCCATGCCCTCCATGATGTTTAAGTTCAAGACACCCCACAGAAAGACTAGGCCCATGCTAGACTCAAATACCCCTGGTGAAAAGGCCACAAGTACAGCCCCAAAAAACGAAAATCACTGAAAAATCAGCACAATCCCATTCCATCCATGCCCTCCATGATGTTTAAATTCAAGACAACCCACAGAAAGACCAGGCCCATGCAAGACTCACTACCCCTGGGCATAAAGGTTGAAAAGTAGGCAAAATGGTTGCAGGCCTAACAACAATGCCTGCATTCAAAATGGCCACTTGCCTCCCAGCACATGGCCAGGGCCTGTAGCAGCACTCAAAATGGCCCCCAGCCACATGGCCTGTCCCTCCCCATGAACACCCCCAAAAATCGAAAAACAGTGCAAAATCAGCACAATCCCATTCCATCCATGCCCTCCATGATGTTTAAGTTCAAGACAACCCACAGAAAGACTAGGCCCATGCTAGACTCAAATACCCCTGGTGAAAAGGCCACAAGTACAGCCCCAAAAAACGAAAATCACTGCAAAATCAGCACAATCCAATTCCATCCATGCCCTCCATGATGTTTAAGTTCAAGACAGCCCACAGAAAGACTAGGCCCATGCTAGACTCAAATACCCCTGGTGAAAAGGCCACAAGTACAGCCCCAAAAAACGAAAATCACTGAAAAATCTGCACAATCCCATTCCATCCATGCCCTCCATGATGTTTAAGTTCAAGACACCCCACAGAAAGACTAGGCCCATGCTAGACTCAAATACCCCTGGTGAAAAGGCCACAAGTACAGCCCCAAAAAACGAAAATCACTGAAAAATCAGCACAATCCCATTCCATCCATGCCCTCCATGATGTTTAAGTTCAAGACAACCCACAGAAAGACTCAGTCCACCCACCACTGAGTACCCCTGGGCAAAAGGCCCCAAAACAGCCCAAAAATCGAAAATTCCAAAATTTTAGTTGCAACTGTAATGCCCCAAACAAACTTACTTGTAAAATTTCTAATCCAACAGTGATCCAAAGAAAGTCAAAAAGGCCTCAAATCCAAATATCCAGCAGCATCCACAAAAAGCAATCCTTCCAGCTCCAGATCCAAATGAAAAGTGACCAGGAGATGGACAAAGCACTGGGAGGAGCCTGCAGGACAGGAACAGGAAGTTGAAGACTGTGGGGCACTTCCTTCCTCCCACCCCCCTCCCCCCCTCCCCAAAATGGACTCCTCGCTAAAAAAGTGCAGGCAAATGTCAACCTAAGGAGTTATTCAGATAAAAATCATCATTTCAAGAAGGTTTATGCTGCTTGCTGGTGGATTTCTTGTGCAGAATTGCAAATTTAATATTTTCGCTTGTGCGAGATTGTTGCTGCTCGCCGCATCTCAAATCTCGCAATTGCGAAGTACCGCGAGACGTGATCTCGCCGTACTCGCGTTGACAAACTCTCGCTGTGCAAGTTGGCAAGCCGCAATGACGTAATCGCGCTCGCCAAATTCCTGCGGGATCACACAGCAAGATCCAAAATGGCGCAGCACTCGCAAAATATCGAGAAAAACAACTCGGCTGCGCGCTGCAAAAATTGTATCACCAACGCCGCGCGCCGCAAAAAAAATCCGCTGCGTGCGAATTTGCGGATTTTGCGGGAAAATCCGCAAAATCCGCGAGCGTAACGGATTTTCCGCCCATGATTAATTTCAATCACCTGCCTGCACCCTTTCTGTTGGATTACTTTGGAAGACTTGGTCCGTGAGGAATCGCAAGTGCTGGGACTACAGCTGCTGCATTTCTTTTCTGCTTTTCTGCTGCATTTCTTTTCTCGACCTCGCAGCACCCGCTCCGCGGGTGCCGCTTCGTGAATTGGGGCAGAGGCACTCAGGGCGGCAGTAAGGAGCTGAGGACCGTGGGCTTCTGTCGGAAGGTCGCAGCAGGGCTGCGAGCGTTGTTGCAGGGACTCCATCTCCCAGGAGTCCCTGCCTGACCTAGATCCATCACCTGGTCCGCTCTCCCTGTTGCTCTGCCCACAGCCCACTCGAGGGGATTTCAATCACCTGCCTCCACCCTTTCTGTGGGATTACTTTGGAAGACTTGGTACCGTCAGGAATCGCAAGTGCTGGGGCTACAGCTGCTGCTGCTGCATTTCTTTTCTGCTTTTCTGCTGCATTTCTTTTCTCGACCTCGCAGCACCCGCTCCGCGGGTGCCGCTTCGTGAATTGGGGCAGAGGCACTCAGGACGGCAGTAAGGAGCTGAGGACCGTGGGCTTCTGTCGGAAGGTCGCAGCAGGGCTGCGAGCGTTGTTGCAGGAACTCCATCTCCCAGGATTCCCTGCCTGACCTAGAACCATCACCTGGTCCGCTCACCTGTTGCTCCGCCTACAGCCGGTAACCCTCCCTACTTATAGGATACAGCATACCGCTGCGCGGGAGCACGCGGGAGCGTCCCGGGAGAAGCCCGGGACAAGGGCGGGCCGTCTGTGGCCATCAGGGGCTGTAGGAGGCTGTGCTGGGCCACCCCTCTGACTATCATCGTACTGCTGCGGATTCAGCCCCCTCCTCGAACTATATGACAGTAAGCCACGTTATACAAGTACTCTGACTGTTTGCGCAATTAACTTGGTTGTTACTGTTCAACCTCCATATTGTCTAGGATTGATTTTATAATCTATCTGTTCTTATACACCAAGGATGTCTACATCTGCCCCAAATTCACTACCTAGTAGTGTAGGTGTATCCATACTTGGGCCTTCAGATAAATACTTCACTAGAGCCACAAGAGACATTGAGAGGGAGATATCGTTAGCAGAGAAACGGGCAGAGCGTCGCTTCTCTATTGAACTTCTCAAGAAACAGCCACTCCCTATCCCTCAGAAGGCTGCAACGAGTACATTATCACACAATACTACGCCTACCAACACAGATGTGGAATTGTTTAGCACAGAAAACATCCCACTAATATTTCAAGATACTGCGCCAGCACCAGACGACATGGAAGTAATTTTAGACTGTAACACTATTGAGTCAACAGCCAACACCATCTTTCTCATACACTTAAATACTCCATTACCTATAGACGCAGTCCCTTACCCTATTAGAAATACCCCTTCCCCTGTGTTAAAGTCCCAAATTGAGGCAGTCGTGTTGCTAGATTCTCAACCGCTTGTTGTAACTAGTATAGCACATGACAAACCACCTAGTAAGGAGAATAAAGGAGCACTCCGCTCCCCACCAAGAAAAAGAAAGGGCAGGGTAAATAAGGGGGTTAGAACCTTACGGACGGCACCACATGAAACGGAACCTAAACACAAGTCTCTTAATGTAGTAGGGAAGGAGGTTCAAATGGGGCTTTCAACTGCAAATTTGACATCTTCTTCAAACAAAGGGCTATTGGAGGCAATCGAATGCCTTTTAAAAGCTCTCATACTTCCACTCACTGAGAGAGTAAAAAGGTTGGGGGAAAAAATGGATCGTCTTTTGTCAAAGTCTACTCCGACAGAAAACCCTAACCCAATTAATCAAAGTGAAGCTCGCCCAATAACTAACAACCCACCTAGGCAACACACAGCTACCCCCAGACCCAACAACATGTCTGCTGATACAAATTCCAAGAAATCAGCAGGCACAACAGTCACTACAGTTACAAAAGCTACAAGTAGAGAAAAGATCCAACCAGGTGCCTTAAAAACTGTCCATACCAGAAACGATCCCCCCACCAAGGCAACTCACACGACCAGAGTAAAACCTAATTTTAGAGATAGAGTAGACCTGCCCCCGGAATAGTCCAACTATGCCATCATTTTAACAGGTGTTCCAGTTGTGCCAGTGGGAAACGTAGAATCTAACATCAGTTTGAAAAACAAAGTTATCCACTGGCTGCGTAACAATAGACCATTACCATTACATCTGAATGGAGATATAGTTTCAGTGAGAAGGTGTAATTGGGTGGGTCTACGCCCAAAAGACATAGAAGGTGACGTGATAATAGTAAACTTTAGGGACCATAGAGTGGTCACATATATTAGTGACTGGTTCCCAGGGAGAAGTGAGGGAGGAGTATCATCCCGAAACTTGAGCTACTTTTATCCAGAAGCTCTGATGATGCCCCCAAACAAACCCCCAAGCTGGCATAGTTTTGATGTCCCTCATCGATCTAAACAAACCCGGAACTTTGTCGTCCCTAGTTATCACAACAAAAATGTCATCCCTTTTTTCCCACCCAAATACTCAAACAGGTATCCAATCCTGATCAATAAGAACTATCACCCCATAGACCCAAAGGAATACTGGAACATCCCATTACGTAATCTATTTCATCCTCTATCTCGTATGGATGCAAACAAATGACTTATTCCATTTATCCCCAATGAGAGAATTGTTTGTGAACACACGTTAAATTCCCATTCCTTAGTAGAGGCAGGTAACTTTGTACCGGGGATGTCCCATTTAACTCCTTCGGGTGATGAATTGATAAGGGAAGTGATCCCAAATGGGAGAAATGGTATAAAATGTTGCGATCAAGGTCGAGGTCGAGAAATCCCGGCCCATCAACTAATTTTCATGAAATCACTATATGCGAGGCAAACGAGGGGGGGGCATCACTGAAACCTCGAAAGATAGCAAGGAAATTGTGGACTAAAAACTGATAGTGACACTACCCCAACAAATTTTGAACACACATTAACGGGGAACGCTCTAAATGAGATCATGTTTAACCACGATTCAGGGTTCTCAAATGAACTATGTCATACTGCGACCCAATTCACCCAATTCACTGCAACCTTCAATGGGAGAGGTCTACTGTCTATAATTGATTTTATCCTTATCTCTTCGAGTTATAGGGATTGTATTTCCAGTCATAATGTTTTAAACTCTCCGTTAAGTGATCATTTTTCCTATTAGGATTGATTTATTGGACCCACATTCAACATTGCATAAAAGAGCTGAGGTTTCCTCTGAAAATTTAAAAAGTCAACAGGCAAAATCGTTATGCTTTAAGATGGACTAGGGTGGTCCCAGAGGAGTTCCTCAGTAATTTAATTAATATATGCGGTACTAATTTTTCTGTTTGCTTGGACCTGGCATCTGATGATGCTGATATCATAAGTAATTTCAGTGAAATCACTTCCTGCATAAAACGAGGTCTCTGGGTAAACGTTAAGGAAAAGAAGACCCAAAGGAAACCTAGAGGCTGGTTGACATCAGCTTGCAGCAAAGCTCATAAACAATTAAAATTGGCCTTACATAAGCAAAATAGAAATCAGCCCCTGATAAGGTCTTTATGCAAGGAGTACAAAACTGCACTAAAAGATCAAAAACAGTTGATGAGAAAGGAAGCCTGGACAGCCATTATGGAAGCCTCAGAATCCAAGGACATGACGGCCTTTTGGAGGGCAGTGAATGCTCCCATTTTAAAGAACAATACAAAGGCCCGTATGGAGATAGCCGCCCCTGAAGATGAATGGGTCAAGCACTTTGAAGCACTTTATCGCCCAGCAGCAACTACCAATGACACAGCGAGTGAACCCACGTGTAAGGGGAAGGGTACTGAAGGGCTGCATCTTAACTTTTTACTGGAGGAAGTAATCAAGGGTATCAACACTAGTCTAGGGGGTAAGGCACCAGGCCCTGATGGTGTCCCTGTGGTCATTTTTAAGAAAAATATATTGCTCTGGGCACCTCTGCTCACTAGAACTTTTAACGCCGCATGTTCAATAGGTTTGCTTGGCACTTGGTACAAGTCGATCATTGTGCCGATTTTTAAAAAGGGAGACAGAGCAAATTGTGCTTGCTATCGGCCCATATCTCTGCTCGACTCCATCATAAAAATAATTGGCAGAGTCATTTTAGATAGATTACACGAATGGGCAGAGGAACACCATATTATCAGTGATCACCAATATGGTTTTCGCGAAGGAGTCGGTACCATCGAGCAGGCTCTTAATCTATAAATATTGACCGAGAAGTATACCACGCCCAAGGGAGGAAGACTTTTCTTAACTTTTTTAGATTTGAAATCTGCTTTTGATTTTGTAAATCATGGGAAATTATGGAATATTTTAACCAAATTAAGAGTGGATGTAAATATTATTAAATTCCCGAGGGAGTTGTATAATGGGGCCAGTGCAATGGTCAGATATGGTAAAAACGGGGAGTGTACAAGAGAGTTCAGTGTTGCGAGGGGCGTGAGGCAAGGGTGAGTCCTTGCCCCATTTTTATTTTCTATTTACATAAATAACTTGGAGGCCACATTATTACAGGACTGCAACAATATGCCTACCGCCTCAGCCCGCCGTATACCTTCTCACATTTATGCAGATGATGCCGTTCTTGTGGCAAGAACCCCTATAGCCATGCAGACCATGATTTCTTCTTTTAGTTCCTTTATGGCTAAACTTGATTTACAAATAAACTGCGCTAAGACCTTTGCTATGAATTGTGGCGGTAATATGAACTATAAGAAAAAAACCATGTTTATAGGATCAACCCCTTTACAACATACACCAACCTTTGCTTACCTTGGGATCTTGTTCGATCGAACTGGTAAATGGAGTTGTGCGATCCAAGCCAGGAATTTATTATTCTCTAAATCTATAATGGCCCTCAGGTCTTTTAGCAAGAAGATGGGCAAAAAGCCAGTTTTATATATATACAGAGCTAGTTGTGTCTCGGTGGCATTATATGGGGCAGGAATATGGGGCGATTCAAATGTTAGCAGCTTACAAGTCACCGAAAATGTTTTCCTGCGATACCTCTTAGCTCTTCCAAAGAGTACGCCCAGTTACAACTGCCACTTAGAATTGGGCATCCCCTATTTGGAAGATTTAATTGAGTTGCAACCGATTCTTCTATGGCATCGTGTATGGACCAATGAGAAATGCCATGTAAATCGTCTTATCTTGGGGGATGTACTGAAACTAGATGGGGGAAAAAGGATAAAATGGTTATGCTATATAAAAGCGATTTGTGATAACATCAAGCACCTGGAATTTTTTACTGACCCCTTATCTATGTCAGATATCCCCAGGAAAGCATTGAAACATCTAAGCCTAAATTTCCTTGAGAATCAAAGAGAACAAATCGAATTGTTAAAAAAGACTGTAATTGCCCACCAAATGATAGTTAAACCTAGGATTATCCAGCCTTATCTAAACCTTCGAATGAAAGAACAAGAAAGGTTCCTGTTGACCAGATTTAGGTTTGGTATTTTGTATAGACTGTTGAGCTTTCCTGCTACAAATGATTGGTCCAGGGTAATTTGTAAATGTCTGTGTGATAACATCTCCACCCAATCGGATATACATATTCTCTTTTTTTGTAAATTTTATGTCAAATCTAGGAAGAGATGGATCATGCCTATTTTAAAATATATGAATACGAGACAGTGTCACCCTGCTTTCCTTGCTATACAACTTTTGGAGGATATCTTTTCAGTGGCCTCTGTTGCGGCATTTTTAAAAAGTATTTTTTATCTGCGTAAGAAAATGATCATATGAATTTTTGCTATTTTAAACTCCTGGTCTATGTTGATACTGTGCACACTGTTTTTAAAAATTATTAGTTATGATGATGTATTGTTTTTCTTTTTATGTGATTTGATGTACTTTTATGGTTATTTATGAAATATAACCTAATACAGTCTTTTGAATTTGAATTTGAATTTGACTCCAGTGATATGGAGAACCTGGGACTGACGTCTGAGCATACCCAGCCCACTCGGGGTGAAAATTGCAAAAAACACAGTTGATGGACAGAATGCAGAACAATGTCTTACATTCACCCCAGTACAAAGATCTGGGCCTAAATCCATCTTTAGGAAAGACATGGCTTGGTAGTTCGGGCTGGACTGTTCCCATGAGGCACAGGGTCAAGGCTGATTTGCATATAGCCATTGTCTGACCTAGGGTGGTGTGGAGTGCAAAAAAACGATGGATTTAGGCCCAGATCTTTGTACTGGGGTGAATGTAAGACATTGTTCTGCATTCTGTCCATCAACTGTGTTTTTAGCAATTTTCACCCCGAGTGGGCTTGGTTTGCTCAGACGTGAGTCCCAGGCACTCCACATCACTGGAGTCAAGCTATCCAGGCTGAAGAAGGCTGATAGCCAGAAACCGGTCCTTGGATGCTTGATTCCGGTCTAGGAAAGACATGGCTTGGTAGTTCGGGCTGGACTGTTCCCATGAGGCACAGGGTCAAGGCTGATTTGCATATAGCCACTGTCTGACCTAGGGTGGTGTGGAGTGCAAAAAAATGATGGATTTAGGCCCAGATCTTTGTACTGGGGTGAATGTAAGACATTGTTCTGCATTCTGTCCATCAACTGTGTTTTTTGCAATTTTCACCCCGAGTGGGCTGGGTATGCTCAGACGTGAGTCCCAGGCACTCCACATCACTGGAGTCAAGCTATCCAGGCTGAAGAAGGCTGATAGCCAGAAACTGGTCCTTGGATGCTTGATTCCGGTCTAGGAAAGACATGACTTGGTAGTTCGGGCTGGACTGTTCCCATGAGGCACAGGGTCAAGGCTGATTTGCATATAGCCATTGTCTGACCTAGGGTGGTGTGGAGTGCAAAAAAACGATGGATTTAGGCCTAGATCTTTGTACTGGGGTGAATGTAAGACATTGTTCTGCATTCTGTCCATCAACTGTGTTTTTTGTGAAAACATCATGTCATCAGCCGATGACTAGGCGCAAAGATGACGAGCAAACTTCAGTGACAGACATAGGCAAAAGACTAGTGCTCTATATAACAGTGCAGATGGTCCAGCATTCTGTAACTCCAGTGATATGCTGTGTGTTAGGAGGTAAGCAAGTGTGGGCAAAGATAGATGCATTGTCAATGTGTGGACAACAGAGTTATGATATTCTCCCAAGACGATTTCAGTGATAGAAACTAGTTCTATAATTAGATGAGATAACACAAGTATATGGTCCTGAAAACCACTGTGGATGCCATGTGGCATGGGTAAAATGCAAGGAGCCAGGTATGCCATCATTACTGACTTGGGAACATTCAATGAAGCGCACCTATTGCACCCTTTACGTGTTAGTGCCCATGCGGTTAACTATTATGCGTGACTGCATTTGAAGTCATGCTGCTATGTATGCTAGGTGCGGGTACTTAAGTGGGCCTAAGTGTTATAAGACCTATATATATATATATATATATATATATATATATATATATATATATATATATATATCTCAAGATATATATATATATATATATGTGGTATATTATATTATTTAAGCAATTTTATATTAAAATATAATCTACAAATATTAGTTTAATTATATATTTAAATAGATATATGTTAATATGTATGTATATATGTATGTGTGTATAAGTTTTTGAAAGTTAGTTTTAATTTTTATATTTGTTAAAATATATATTACAAATATTTTATTTTTATTAAATTAATGTTAGCATTTAATATATTTAATTTTTAATATTTGAATCGGTATATATTTAAAAATCGATATTTAATACAACTATGGGGCTCATTACGACCTCAGGCAGAAAGCCTCTGCCCGACACAGAATCTAAATCGGGACGGACCAGTTTGCAGTCGGCGGTTCCGACTGCCAGATTACGATGCGACCGAACACTGTTCGGTCGGATTCCCATTGTTTTCTATGGGAGCTTGTGTTGCACCCAAGGACCTGCTGTAACACAGGCTCCAATGGGGAAATGGGGGGTTTTGTGTAAAACCCTGCACTCTTTTGCAGGTACCCCATGGTACCTGCCACACAGTGCAGCATTTTACAGGGGGGTACCTTAGGTACCCTCTCGCCCACCAATCATAGGCCACTGGGGCTAGAGGACTCTGTCAGGGTCCCCCAAAGTCACTTTTCGACAGCCTTTCCGTGTCTGAAAGGCTGGCGTGGAAAGGCTTTTGAAAACTGACAACATAATCCTGAAGGCAGACACTGCACCCATAGGGGGTTACGGTGCAGTTCCGACTGACAATAATACTCTGCGACTCGGTCTGAACCGAGTCTGGATGACCGGCTGGTTTACGTTCCACGACCGCAGACGTTGTAATGGGGCGGTCAGATTGTAAATCAACCGAGTGGTTCGGAAAGGCTTTGTCGTGGTCAGACAGATTCCGACAGTCGGGTGGAGGCTTACCGCCAGACATCGTAATGAACCCCTATATTTTTGTTCACAATATTTTTTTCTGATATTTTTTGCACTTACCGTTTTAAGTATTGGTAGTCGATATTTTTGTTGTCAATATTTTTGCCTCAATAATTTTGTAGGTCAATGTTTTCCTAGTCGATATTTTGTCAGCGAATCTAGGTCGCTATTAGTCACTTTAGTTTGTTGAGAATTTGTTGTTGTGGGGAATTGTGATGAAGAAACAGATCCACTTTAAAAGTTTTATATCATTCCAAACTAGCCATCACATTACACTGCTTTTTCTGTCAACTGGGAACGGTAGAAAAATATTAAAATATAAAATACCATTCGAAAACGGCAGCTCCATGCTAGTAACTTTACTCATTCTAGCAAAGCAAATGCTGGATGCATTGTAGGCAGCCACATTTGAAAAAAAATAAACAAGGAGTTGCAACGCCAATTGAGCAATGGAAACCTATTGACCTTGCTAATCCTTGTTATTGTAGCAGGAGCATTTGAAACAGGATATAGAAACCAGGATGTTATGTGAAAGGGGAATTTAGAAAGAGGACTTTGTTGAAGTTGTAGACCCATGCCCAGATACACCGGATTTATTGCTCAGGTACTTGAACTACGATTTGAAAGAGCCAATTCTAGCAATGTTACTAGTAGCTCACATTGCTAACTAAAGCAAGGAAGAGTAAGAATGTACTAGCAAATGCACTCAGTTCAGCAACTAAAACGCAAACACATGTTATATAATAAACAAATACATTAGAGGAAAAGCAAATAAAACCTCCCTAAAAGGCAATAATATAAACTTAATTTTCTTATGCGTTTTAATAAGGAAGAATATTAAGTGAACAATGGGTGACTTCCTATTGGATAACGACATTCAAACTTCAGCCTTGTTAAAGCACATCTGGTTAAAGCAGGCAGATGTTTGATGGTTATAATGAATGCCCAAAAAGCGTAAGGTGATGGCTGCAAGCTATGTGCCTGCCACCTCTGTGAAATGTGACGTAGATTATGAAAATTACAGTCTCTCCTAAAATGTGATTCACAGCACATTGGCCAAGCAGGCCTTTCTCACCAAATGACCTCTTCGGGAATTGTTGGCCGTCTGCATTCTTTAAAAAGTAAATTCATCATATGCACAGACAGGGAATGTTGCCAAATGACATCACCACACTTGTAAATGATTTATAAATTGCTAGTTGCGGAAATGTGCTGCTGGGCTGAGGTAAAGGCAAGGAAGGCAATTGTGCGTCGTAGCCTGGGATGTAATGTAAAACCTTCCTCAGCAGAAATACAGTCAGCACCGTTGCTGGGCATGTGCGGTCATGTAAAACCACCACGCCTGAACCACAAGAAGGGCTTGTTCATGGGCCACAGGATAATATATCCATTGTGGGCATGTGGAAATGAAGAGTGATTGTTTCCACTCTGCCCGTGCACACAGGTCTGGTTGAGCTAATAACCACTTGTTGGCAGAACCTATACAGTTTGCGAGGAGGGGGGACTACAATTGGAATTCTCGCTGAGCCAGGAGAAGGGTTTAGAAGATTGTTCCTGGAATCAAAATGAATGTATTTTAGGTAAAAAGTTTTTGAATGTTCACTTAGATTACCATTTCTTCTCAAAACATTTTGTGGTCAACTAATAAACATGTGAACTAGGTAAAATATGTGTGCCATTTTTAAATAGACTGTAAAAGCTGGATTTGCTTTGCAGACATCTGGGAGTACTGGTTGTGTCAGCAGCACCCCTGTTGCGCAATATTAATAGTAGACATATTGAGACACAGTACACATTAAAGTTGATCTACCTAGAATGTGAGCCATGATGCCAAGGCACTCCGCTGTATGAGCACTCTTGGGTTGCTTGGGTTTAGCTGGTGGAACCTGATAATTAGTTGCAAGCTGTTTTCCAGATCTCATCGTAACTCAAAATGGATTGTGTTTTCTACAATCATTCCAAATATATGGTGCTTAAGCAATGGAAGCTATGTTTATGTCAGGCATATCTCAACATTACTTTACAAATTATCACACTTTACCTAAAGATAGCCAGGACATTAGCAATGTTAAAACATCAGCCAGATATCTTTTCAACCTCATCTCACTGAGAAGCGGCATACTGCAGCACAGATCGGACAACCATCAATAAACCCCAAAGCAGCCTGGTTGGTGGCGAGGCCCCTGAAAGAATATGCCTCTTGACCCCGCATCCCGTTACCCCACATGTTGTTAAAACACGGTTGTTACATCAACCGCATTGTAACATTGCATACCATTACCCCGAAAGTTGTAACAACGACTTACGGAGTGGGGCGCTGGATGTTGGAATAGTATAATTTACTCTTCCAACTCCAGTCTGTGTGGAAAGTAGGGAAGGTGTTGGATTTTAAATCCAACATCTTCTCCCCCCTCCGCAAGCCGTTGTTACGAATTGCTGGGTAATGGTATGCATTGTTACAACGCGGTCATTGCAACAGCCGCATTGTAACAACATGCAGGGTGTTGGATGCTGGGTCATGGTTGTTTATCCCCCTCACAGCATTAAAGGAAACACAATATATGAGGGCTTCACCGCAGCAGCCATCCATGGTAGCAAGGTCTACTGGGTTAGCAAACCTGAAACTTATGTCAATAAAAGAGAGGTTAAGGTGAAAGGAATTCATTTGCATATTTCCCTGTTGGAAGTGCAGCTGTAGGGTTTTTGACTTGCTAGATCATGAGAAAAAGAAGATGAGAAAAAAGATTTGAAGTGGGTTGTCACGTGGCAGGGCTAGGCCTGAGAAGAAATACTGCCATTTCAAATGCACACGTTTCTTAAGTTGCCTTATTTTCTACACTGTGACGTTTGACACATATTTGCCTGCGTGACAGTGCTGGATTAGTTTCTTTAAAACCATATTGTTTACATTTCCACTTCATAAGTACACTATCACAATACCTTGAACATGTAGTACAAGGCCTGCACATACATTTTGCAAATTTTGTTTTTTGGTATTCATATATAAGGCAACATAACTATCATAAGTGGATAAACAATGACAGCCTGGCAGAGGCCTCAGCACAGAAGCATGGATATTGTTATTACAAATACACACACATTTCCGTGTTCACATTAGAGGAGCACTTTGCTGTCACTGCGAGGTTGCAGTTGTCGGAGACTCATCCCAGCTGATACCTGTTTTCCCTCTGCGAGGAGGGATGTCCAACTTGTGAACAAGACGGGGACCTGCATACACTTACCTTCAGGTAATGGGAGTTAGATCATCCAGTAGGGTTTTTTTGGCAGGTCATCTACCCTAGGCATCTAGGTTAGGGAGCACATAGTAGGAGTACCCTATACACAGTACTTATATGCCAGTATCTATACACTGCTTTAGCCCAATGGTGGAATTGTTTATCCTTTTCAGCGGTCTCATATTACTGATCACTTTCATCTGCTTCTGTCTGTTAATCGTTGCAGCGTATATATTTTTAACAAGAATCATAATGGTTCAATAAGTATTAAAACGCCTCTTTGTGTATTTCTTGAGTATCTCTCTGGGCATGCACGAGTGACTGAGTGAAAAGGATCTCGATCTGTTATCATGACTCCTTGGGGAGTCAGGGTTGTCCTGTTCTGAGTTTCCCCAATCCACATTTGTTATCTTCCTAAGTTTAGGGGTACTTATGGTGACCTATAGGCCAACATATCCTGAGGAGGTGCATAGAATCAATCTGGCACTATCCCAATGTTTATGCTGTCCAACAAAAAACATGCAGTTCGTACCGCAAAGTAGAAGCTGTATGACAGTGTGAGGAATCAGGAATATCAAAAACTAGTTTGATGCATTTCGCTTAATATCAGGCACAATTGTTGAAAAATTCTACAATGTGCTGCTGAATTATGGCTATAGGAATTTAAATCCATGAGGCAATGAGAATGTATGGTGGTGATGCATGGTTGCAATATGACCAGAGAATTTTTATAAAGATGCATTCTTGGCCCATGCTGGAATGGGACCTTGAGGATAAGGGGAGAGGATGTAGCCTTACAGCTAGAGCTGTCGACCTCAGACCTGGGGAACTGGGTTCAAGTCTCAGCAACATCCTCTGATTCTGGGCACATCACTTAATCTCCCCGTGCCTAACAAAAATGAATTTGTTCATCTGTAACAAAACTGGTGCTAATGTAAAGCGCTCTGATACCTCGGGTCTAGTTTGCGCTATATAAAACTAAAAAAATAAGTCATGGTGCATGCACAAAAAGGTGGTGGCAAAAGAAGGGATTAGCAGGCCAGGCAAGTCCTTTCAGCCACAGCATAGAAGCAAGCATGACAAACTTAGAAGGCACAGGAAGCAAAGAGCACCATGGGGACAAAAGATAAACATCATCACAAGAGGAGCCAATGTCATATGCCGGAGTATGACAAAGTAGAATGCTCATGGCGACCATGCTATATATGTTGCCAGACATTCAACACAGGCGGGGGACACTCAGCTGTAGAAATAAACAAAACTATAGAGAGAATAGGAAACAAGGAGAAAGGAGATACCAAATATCTCCTCGCATCATGACATAGCAGAAAACTAAAGGTCAGAAAATAAGAAAACAATGAATACCTTTGCTTTAGCTTACTTTCCTGTAAACAAACACTGGCTCAGACAGTACCTAAATGGCTATCATAGGTCCAAACAGGTTAATATGGACTTTGGCAGGCTTTGACATTGTTTTCTTTATACCGTACGTAGAAATCGAGCAAACTTAAAGTCAGCCTAAGAAGTTAATGGTCAACAATTATATCAGAAAGAACTGCTACGGGGCAGTATACAGAACCATCCATGGCAAATTGTATAGTGTCCCATTTGGATGTGGTGCCCCAAAAAGGACCCTAGCCTTTTAGGTTGATCAATCATTCATCTTTTCCCAAAGGAGACTCAGTAAATCATTGACTAAACCAAGACCAGTGCTCATTTATTTAGGAGGATCAAGCTTAACACAGCTCTGCACACATTTTGTCAAAATTCTGGGTTTTGATTTTGTGAGATAAGGTGAAGGAGCCAGATTTTTACAATAGGGATGGAGGCAAAATTGCATTGAAACTGACAATAATTAAGAAGCATAAGAAAGGAGAACCATTGAAGGGCTATAATCCCTTGGTAGTGTGGTAGAAACAAACCAGTAAAATTAAAAGAACCTCTGGCTCAAGTATCCCGAAGGGGATGGAATTGCACTTCACAGGCTCTGGGATGATAGATGACAGGGCCACTGGGGTAAAGAGAAGTGGTTAATCAAGCAATACTGACTTAACACTCACTGCTCAAAGCTAGCCAAGGGCCAGCGATATGAAGCAGATGGCAGCAAATTTAAGACAGGAATCTGCAGTGTTGCCTAAAGAGGGCAAATACAGGCCCTAATGTTAGCAAATATTATATATGGCTGAGATATGTAAATTGTGAGTAATATTTATCAAGGACAATGTTGGCATATTTTGAGAATTATTCCCACCTGCAAGCCATAGTTATATTGAATGTATGTATCAATAAACTGCAACCGGATTATTCCATATTTTACGTCACAAGACCAATATTTTTTTGCAGCCATCTTGTTTTCCTATGTTTTGCATGGTTCTTGGGTTTGTTTTCCAATCTCTCTCCAATCTTTTCAATCCTTTATATGTTACGCTGTTTTTCTGATCTTTTTTATTTATTATCTATCCTTCTCTGTCACTAAGTCTACATTTTGTGTTATATTTCTAGTTTTACTGCGTTTTTTTTAACTTTTCTACAGTTTTATATTACTTTTCTACTTCTTCCCCTGACAATATTTTTTCCTGCTAAATATTCTTCTTCCGCTCCCGCCCACCCCAGAACCATGGCTAAGGGAACCTGCTCCAAGTGCAAGGCGCCTGCGCCCAATTGCGGCAGACTGCCCCCTGCAGGTGTGCAGGCCCACTCCCTATTCAGCGAGGCGGAGGTGGCCGCCCTTTTTTTTTTGTGCAGCGCCGCCTCCCCTTGACCTTGGCAGAAGGCGGCTGGCCTGGCTCTGGGTATGCTACCCAGGAGTGTCACCGCTGGTGGGCGTGGGAGCGCCTGGCAGTGTTTTGCTGCTCTGAGGTACGGCGCACCCATAGCCAGCTGACCCACTGGTGGTTAGACATTTTGGACCGTGAGCAGGACCTGCTGGACCTGCTAGGTGTCGAGGTCGTGGGGCTTGGTGAGTAGCTAATACTATTGTGTGTTCTCTAGACTGTGTTACTGTTATACTGCGAATATAATTCTTTTTCTGAATAGGAAGAATGCTGCTGCTTACATTGCAGGTAAACTTAAGTTTAAAAATCTTCAGTGACTGTTATTCTTCTAGATACAAGTGCTTGGCGCTACTAATCTTACTTGCTTGCAACTTTGCGCTCGCTTGGGCTGATTATGTAAGAGTTTACTTTAGAGAACTTAAGTTAGTAATGCTGGAGGGACACTAGTCCTTCCTTTGTCCTCCTGTCACTAAGATAGTGGTGGATGGGTAGTTTAGTTACTTTGTATTAGTTGGTAATTTTTAAGCAGTCTGCGTGACGCATCCTCCGTCACATCACGTGCTGTTGAGTGCTGCTTACTCCAAAGCTTAGTAGAACCTTTTGTAGTTTGTTTAGTGAGCTTAGCAGAACATCAGCAGCAAGCAACCAACCAACAATTTTGTGTACGCAAAAATGTATGCATGTGTTGTCCATCTATGCTTTTTTGAGGACTAAAATAAATGGAAATTCAGACTTAGTGAACAATTGGCCCGTCTGAATAGGTGGGCTAGGTCAGGTGGTACTTAGGCGGAGTATTCTGGAATCAGAAAGGAACATTGGATTAGTGTTTATAAATATAATACCTAGATGGTCCGCAAATTCCGATATACTACCAGTCGATCAGAGTAGATAGGTCAGTTTTATTGCAATTGTTGTTTCCAAAAATGTTTCTTTGAGCGTTTTCAATTTTTTTATTTGTTTCCCACCAATTATCAATGTTTTTCTCTTTCTATATCTTACATGATCAGCACACCGGGTAAAGAAGATGGGGTTGGAGTCAGCGGTACCAGCTGGAGAACACCAGGACCGCTCCTCGACCTAGGGCTCTGCTGCTGGCCCAAGTAAGTCCCTAACTTTTACTTATTTTTTCCGAACTATCATTTACGTTTTTAATTCTATTTTTTACCAAATCTTCTTCAATCTAGACTATCTGTTTCTAAATTCTTGTTATCCCTGCCTCTAACTGCCTCTGCTATGACTCTCTGTAAAACTACTATTATTAATCTGTCTGTAGCTTAGCTTGCCCAGTTGGCCACTCTTTATTTAAAGGTTTTATTAAAACTCAGATACTCAAATAGCTCTAGCCACTGAGTCCAGTCCTTTGAGTTGGCCTCTTCTAGTCTTCTTAATCTTGAGTGGCTTTTCGACAATTCCCACCAGCAAAATGCCAAACCAGATATTTTACTATTTTTTATAGGATCGGACATACTACTACTAGTAGTGTCTACTCTACTCTAGTACCCGATTTGTAGTGATGTATGTGGTATATGCATGTATTTTTACTTTTTTTTCAATCTTGCTAGTGAAAAATAGGGAAAGGTGTATATGGCATCTAAAAATGTGTAATGTTTTTTCTAGGCTTACCAACCACGACCACCAGTGCCAGGGCCCGAGGCAGGGCAGGCAACACCAGCCAGGAGGGAGCAGTGGATGTAGCAGCTGCCACAGCAGTGAGTGACCCAGTAGCAGTGGAAGGCGGTGGTAAGTTATACTTATATTCCTTACTTGTTGACAAAACTTACACCCTCACTGCAAGGGTGTTGTGTAAGTTGAGCGAGGCTAAGTTGGTGTGAACAAAGGTTGAAAAAGACACCCTTTACTAAGCATTAGAGCAATAGCACTAGCAGCGGGAGTAGTAGAGTAACTAATGGCCGATTCTATCTGACGCCATCTCAGCTGTGAAAGTTTTATGGAGAAGACTAAGAGTCAGATCAGATGACCTTGATGGATGGGTTGAACGAAAGTAGAAAGTAGGATGGAAGGAGGAAGTATGGGCGAGATGTAATATATATGACTGGCAGAGAAGGATGCGTGGGATGCATGCATACGTGGCTGATAGGAATCAGATGCATAGGTGTTTGAAGGATGGGTGGAACTGAAGAAAGGAGGCCTGCCTGGGTAGATGAAACCGTATGGGTGGATGGCAAGAATCCTTTGGGTTGTTTCATGGATCAAACTCAAAGGCAAGCAAAGAAGGAAGGGTGCATGGGTGGTGGTTTAAAAAAAATGTTTGTTGTTGGTGAAACAAACTAAGGTTTGTTGAGCGATTAAGACGAATGATAGACATGTTTACTTTGAATGGATGGATGTCTGGGTGGTATTCATCATAGATAGCATAGGTGGAGACTGTCACTGGATGAAGAGTCTTTGAAGAGAATGTAAAGAAAAAGAAACCACGCCAGAGTATTCCCTTGACTCACAGTAGTTTGCAAGCACAGCATATAGTGTATGTATATTGTTATCAAGAGCCTCCCTCCGACTCCTAGGCCCACTCCTCACCTTTGTTCATTTATTTTTGACTGTGTCAGCCTGCCATTGGTGGGCGACCGGCTGAAGGGTTACACAATCAATCAGATTCAAAACAAAGTACCTTATGTCATCCCATATATAAGAAATGATCATTTGGATCAGATATCATCTGCCTTGTTGTAGTATAGTAGTCAGGGCAGGGTGAAAGTGAAATTGATCAGTTGCCCTTGATGTAATAGAGTAAGGCCAGTGCCATCCATAATAGAAAAACAAAATGATTGTGTAGCAGTAGTCAGCTTCCCCACATGCAGACAGTAGTAAATAAAACTAACATGAGTCTGCGTCATGAGACGAGAATGTGTCCTGGGCACAAGCTGACTGAGCTGGCAGGCCGGCTACAACAAGGTTACTTAATTTAGCTAAATAGGAGAAAAGAAGAAGACTGGTGTACTACTCGAGTGAGTCCATAGTGCTAGTATAATGCCTGAAACTCCCACAAATGTTAGAGACAGAGGAGGTGGGAGGATAGATACCAGAAATGTTATGTACTGTGCTTGGTAGTGTTACTGTGCCACTATGTTTAGAATTAATTTGTCTTAAGCTGGAGGCCATCTGAAATGAATATCGGTGGCTGGTGGCTCTGGCGGAGGAGAAGGAGGCAGCAGCAGCTGCGGCCTCCCACAATGCCCCAGGCCCCAGCCAGGCCCCTCGAGTGGTACGGCGCAATGGTCTGGCAGCCACCCTCTGCACTATTTCCAGCACTGCTGCCCCCCCCTGTGGATGCTATTGCCGAGCTTTTAAGCTCTGCATGCTCCTCCAAATGGTGTGCCTGGAGGAGCAGGTAAAGGAACTGAAGCAGGAGCTCCTCGCCGTTAACTAGCAACTGCAAGCCTGCCGATAGAGAGATCCCATTAGATTGCCCCTTTTTTATTCATTTTTTTGGTGGGTGGGCATTGGGCGCAAGTTGGGGAAAGGTTGGGATTATAACTTACATGGACAATTTTATTTTTGAAAGGACATTGGTTGGACTATTCTTTTTAGACATTGGTTGGGGTTAGGGTGAGGGGTGGGTCAGGTGTTGTGGGCTTATTTTTAACATAGTTAATTTTTGTTAGGGGATTAAATTATATTTGTACTTAAACTTTACATATGATGTAAATGTTTTGTGGGGGGGCGGTTACTCGCTTACGTCACACGGTTTCCTTTGTCCTACTAGTAATGTCAGTCTCTCCTCCATTCTGCAACTGAACTCAAGGGTGTGGGTGTGTGAATTAATTCATAACTTTATTTCCATTATTAAATGGAAATTAATTGTGTGAATTAATTAATCAATTAATTTCCATCATGCCTTCCCCAAACTTCTTCTTTTACCTGTGATTGATATTTAAACATAGGCACAGTGATGGCTAAATGGTGATCATAGTTTGGTTTCCCAGGAAGACATGGTTGTGGTGGTAGTAGTAACATTTGCAAAAATAGAAAAATGAGGCACTCAGTTGCCTGAAAGAGACTCTGGAAGGAGTAGTAGAGCAAAGTACATTACAGTACACAAGAATACTGCCAAACAATAAACCATAATAATGCTGATTAGGAATGCTAAAGTAAAATAAAACATAATGGTGACGGGGAAAGTCTAGTGCAACAGAAAGTTACAAACTGTAGTTGTGTCGAGTCACTCGACACAAGCGTAACCTTTAGTGCTGTAAATGAGGATGGTCAATCCAATCAATGCTGGCAATTAATTATGATGATTAGGTTCCTTTGGACAAAGAATTGACTCGCAAATATACTAACCATGGGTGAGCAAGCAGAAGAAGATCCTTGCCCTGCCTTGAAATTGAATCAGTGTTGCTTTCACCACATCCGCCCCAGCAAGCGCGTGATCAATTATTGGTGTACATTTAATTTAGTCACACCTCAATATAAATCACACAGCCCGGGGGAAGAGGGTTAGGGTTTGATGAATGATTTTGAAGGGGGGTTTGGGGAAGGTTTGACAAAGAAAAACACTGCACATGGACAAACAACAAAACACAATCTTGGCATAAATAACCATAAATCTGTTAAGGGAGAAAAAGGAAATGCATGCATGATGATGATGATGACTTGATGGGTAATGATAAGTATTACTTACTAACTAGACTAGTAGAGAGTATATTATTAATTAATATGCAATTTGCCATGCTTGTCTGCCCTCAGAGAGACCCAAATTACATACATTTTTACTTCTGTTATACCGGGCTTACTTTTTAAAGCTAGCAAAGAAAATAAAAAAATAGCTATAGGGATCAATTATAAGCAGAGACCAAACAACAACAACACACAGTCGTAACGATTGAAGATAAAAAATGAATTAAATTATTTAAAAGATGATGAATGTTGATACTAAAGTATTTTTTATATGTTATCCTGATCAAATTAGGGCATTTCTCTTGGTCCTTCCTTCCATGGACGCTGCGTCCGCCAATATTGGGTGCCACTGCCTGCCTGGCTGATGCGGATTGGTAGGTGAGTGTGATTTGTTTTTCTCTGTTTAGCACAGGGTAAAGGCAGGCCTGTAAGTGTCGATGGAAAATCAAAGGGGATTTTTAAAAGTCAAAGAGAAAAAAAGCATAAATTACAGAGGAGTGCAAACACTTTCAGAGCTGCATGGCTAAATCATGTCTACTCTGTTGTCTGTTTCCAGCATTAACCTACAACAACAATAGGACAGAGCAGGCCCACGGTGCCCATCCAACCTCCACTTAGCTTAGATTTTGACTGAGCCAGACAGACCACACACGTCACATATACAGCAACATAGCATTTTCCAAAGTAATTAACTAACTCAATGGCATACACAGCTGTCAGTCATACAACCACTACTACACTCGTGACTCGACTCCACCACTACACAGACATGTAAGTCTGCTGTGGTTGTTGTTGACTTGTTTACCTTTCATGCCACTCATGAAATGCCCTGAGATATTCCATCCATCATCTCCAATCCTGCTGACTGACTACAAAGATATTATGTCACTGTGGTCATCATCATGGTGTTGTCCAACTCAGCCTTCAGTGTACCGAGTGAGTCCAGATACCATATTCAAAAATGCAATGGATCGGCCTGCAGTAGAAGTACAATTTTGTTATTAAACAAACAGGGAAATATTGACTTGAGTCCCTTTTAGTGTGTAGATTAAATATTAGTACACAATGAATTCACTTCATGCATAACAAACAACAACAACACAAACACCAATCACTCAGAGTCAGCATCCAATGCATGCCATCATTACCTGTTCCTTGTTCTCATCTTAAGTTAAGGGGCAGTCTCTCTCAGCTCGGAAAGGAGGATAGATAGTAGTCGTCATGTTCCACTTCTTTTGGAGGGACTCGATGAAGCAACATTTTCTTGAACTGTATTTTACATCCAATCATCATCTGGCTTGAGGGAAATGGATTTAGGGTGAGTCAGGAGGATGGAACAGGACTCAGAGGAGTGGACATAAGTTAAATGCACAGAGCTGCAACTCCAATATGGCAGTAAAAAGACTAGAAGACGGTGGCGATGGATTTGTTGTGATTCAAAGTTTCGAACCAGAAAGACATAGACACACGCAATTAAAAGTAAAATAAGGAAGAAAGAAAGCAAGAAGTTCAAAGCCTAGTTGTCTGGGAAGTATAGCTCATCCTCAAACTCTGGTGGTTCAACCAGAAGTAGGTAATCATCTAAGACACTACTTCTGTCACCTAAGTTGCTCTCGTCATCTTCTTGCATTGATTCAAGTATTATGTAATTCGGTGGTATAAAGTGCTGATTCATTTTGATCATAGTTAACCTCTCCATGTTTTTGGGTGAGAGACTGGTCCTTTTCAATGGCACCAGCAGGACTGAAAACATGCTCCGAAGAGATACTTTTGACAGGGAAAGCCAGATAGTTTATCGCCAATCTGATGAGCACTGGCCATTGGCCCCTTTTCCCATACCAATACAGCAATGGGTTTTGATCAATGTAGACATCGGTTGGGTCATCCAGATAGACCTGGACTATCCGCTCAATGTTCAGGGGTGCTCCACGTTGCTGGGCCTCTTTTGTCTTTGCATCAGCGCTGGACCTAGCATGCTCTTGCTCTAAATAACAATCCCGTGCCAATTTTACTGGGGCTGATGATCCGGTTCTTGCTGTTGTCGCTAGTGCTGGTGACAGCTTTGAGCCAAACGCACTGCCCTCAGGCTCTGAAGTTGAACTTGATGCCGAATGCCCTGCTGCAGTTCTTGTTGTGGTTTTGAGTAGTGGGCCTTTAATTACCAACCGTTTATTTCCAATTTACTGGCTGTCTCACCTATCCAAGTTTTGTGCTGGGCAACATCCACTTCTGAAAAAGGAATTAATGTCTTACTGTTCAGTGCCTATTTGTACTGTGGATCCAGAATTGTGGCACAAATGTAATGTTTTCTGAAACAATGCGAGTTCACACCCTTGTATTTTCAGCTAAGCGACGGGATAAGCTCTCCACCAACTCCTATGCTTCATTTTTTTCCTCCACTCCTCTGTAAGTTGCAGACACCTCCTTCAGCTGTTGCTCTAGCATGTGCAACAATGGGATAGCTTGGCCCATAGTACAGTCCTCCTTGCTGACTTCACATGTGAAGAGCACGAAAGAAAGTAGCATCTCTGTCAGGCATTTAACTAGGTCCCATTGGTCCATCTGAACCGTCATGCCTTTCACAGTAGCATCCCCTCTTTGCATGACCTAATCATTGAATGATCTGTACTGCTCAAACAGATGTTCAAGCATGTAATAAGTTGAGTTCCAATGAGTTGGTACCTCCTGGATGAGTGCTTTGACTGGCATTCTATACTCATGTTGAATGTTCCTCAGCTGCTTCTGGGCTTTAAAAAATGGCTGAAATGTGTGTATATTCTTCTGCAGGTGATCAGTAAGTTGCTGTTCTTTTTTCAGAACTTTTTGAACAATAATGTTAATGCTGTGCGCCAAACACAGGACCCTGAAATAGTCACCATCCTCCATGGCCTTAACTATATTACTGCCATTATCCATGGCAACAAAACCAATGTTAAGCCCTCTTGGGCGCAGCCATTCAAAAACCTTGCTGTTAAACTCTTCCAAAATGTTTGCAGTAGTATGAGATTTCTCCATTGCGAACATGGCTACAGTTGCATGTTTCCGAGTAGCATTAAATGTCTACAACACCTGCTTTAGATATCTTTTCTCTAACCCCCACAAAAGAGATCCAGTGTGCAGTGATGCACATGTAATCAGTGGCTTGGCAACTGGTTCACATGTCTGTTGTCAGGAGGATATTTTGAACAACACTCTGCTGCAAAGCTTGTCTAAGCAATTCCAGCACATCCTGATATAGTGCTGGAACAGCACCTCTGGTGAGATAGGACCTGCTGGGAACATTCCATTTTGGGCATATGGCTGTCACAAATTCAAGGAAACCCACCCCTTCCACAAAAGAAAAAGAGAGAAGGTCCGGGCCAACATTTTAGCCAGCTTCGCATTGTACAAACGTGCTGCTGGGTAGTTGAATTCATACTGCCCCTCCAACCTAAGCATGCTGACAATGGTAGGCTGGATTATTTTCCTTTCTAGTGCAGCTGATGCAGGTGACTTCTTGAATCCAGTTAGGCTCAACAGCGCACTTTGTTTCATTGCATTCTCTGTTGCCTTGGTGTCTCAGCCTGGCTCTTACTACAGTACCACTGAGATGTTGCTGAGGATGTGGGCGGTACCACTACACTGCTGGGGACAGGGATACTTTTTGTATCAGAGAAAATGTCTCCCCCTTGTTCACCTTCCACCACAATCATATCTTCTTCTACCTCTTCATCCACACCAGCAGCAATGGGTGCAGTTTTACTTAGGCCTATAAGGTGTTGCTCCCACTGGATCCTGTACCATAGTTTGTACCAAGCTCACCAAGACTAACACTATGTCGAGAAATTGAGCATATAGCAATGTTCTCCTCCTTAATGCTTACCGAAAAGAAGTTTCAAACTGGGGAGGGAAACTTTGTTGCACTGCTGGAGGTGCCACTTGCAATGCCGGATGAACTAGAGGGTGTGCCTGGAATTTGACTCTGTGCAGTACCACTACTACCTACTGAGGTGGTGGTTGTGCTGGATGTAGGTCCCTGCCGGGCCTTTGTAAATGCAAATATGGAAGCTGGAGGTGGTGTTAGTGTTACCTGTCTTGATGGTATCCATGCCAGCAATTTGGGATAGGGTAATAATGTCCGTCTCCATCTCCACTGGGCCGGGCGTGATGTTCATGGTGACTGGCACGTCATCATCCTTCTCTTCCACATCTACCTCCATAACTCTGAGGCTTTCTGGAAACTTCCTTTTCCCTAGACTTGTCTTGTGATGTGCCTTTCTTTCAGAGTGAGCTGGTGGCATCCAAGTGGCATCTAGACCATAAAAAGGGGGCTTGAAGTAGAGGTTTATGGACTTTTCCTTGCTGGGGATCCAGAAGACAATGGATCTTCTGAAAGAGTGGCTTGCTCCTCTTCGTCTTCAGGAAGCTCGATTTCCTGAGCTGCCCCTACTTTGGGAGGAACAACTACTATTGTGGGCTGTTGTTGTGGCTGTTGTTCCGGCTGTTGTCCAGCTGTTGTTGCCCACTTATCTGCTGAGTTTATGCCTGCGTTGATTGGGTACTACTTTGCGATAATGACATTTCAATATCACTGCTCGTTGCGTTTTCAAAAGTAAACTGGCTACCTCTGGGACACGGCTGGCTCCACAATGGCCAAAAGCCACATGTCCAGGCCAACAAGAAAGGGAAGACAGACGATGCAGGCCTATGGCAAAAGCACACTGCCCGGCTTTAAAAATGGCCGCCAACCACATGGCCAGGCCACCCAGAGCAACAAGAAAGGGAAGGCAGACAATGCAGGCCTATGGCAAAAGAACACTGCCTGGCTTCAAAATGGCTGCCGGCCACATGGCCTGACCACCCACAGCAACAAGAAAGGGAAGACAGACAATGCAGGCATATGGCAAAAGCATGCTGCCTGGCTTCAAAATGGCCACCAGCCACATGGCTAGGACCACAACAACAAGAAGCCTAGGCCAAAGGGAACAAAGGAAACACATGCAGGCCTACATGGCAAAAGCAGCACACTTATAAACTGCCACATCAAAATGGCCACCAGCGACATAGTCACTCACAGTCACAACAAGCAGGAGGCCTGGAAAACAATGAACTGAAACAGGCTTATAAGGGCCAGGCAAAGGAGGCATGCTAAACAACACAGCTTGAATGCAATAAAATACAAAAACGAAAATCCAGGGGGCTAAACAAGGTGTGCAAGTTACACAACAACCACAACACACACAACAAAGGCATTTATTTAGCACACACCAAAAAAGTTAAATACCACAAAAAATACACATTTTGCAATTCAATCGAATGCCATCCATGCCCTAAATGATGTTTCAATTCAACAGACACCACAGAAACAGTTATTTCATGCAGCCATGACTAGCTCTGGGCCTACTGGCTAACCAAAATACAATTTAAAAAAATGATGAAAAGTGCAAAAATTGTAGTTGCAGCAACTGCAATGCCCCAATCAAACAAACAACACCAACTAACTTGTAAAATCTCAAATCCAAAAGTTCTCAAATCCAATGATATATGATGCAGCAGACACAGCTCCTTCCAGCTCCAAATCCAAATGAAAAATGAACAGGACATGGACAAAGCACTGGAAGGAGCCTGCTGGACAGGAACAGGAAGTTGAAGACTCTGGGGCACTTCGTCCACCCCAAAAAAAAGTAAAAAAAGAAAAAGGACTCCTTGCACAAAATCAATCTGAGGAGTTTTTTTCATCCAAATGATAATTTTCGAGAAGGTGTTATGCTGCTCGAGAGATATTTGTCTGCAGATTGCAAGTTATGCATTTTAGGCATCGCACGCTTCATTAAAGTTCCGCCGGATGTCCAATGGTGCTTCCGAATGACATGTTCGCGATCGCACACTCTTGTGAGATCGCGCAGCCGGCTACAAAAATCTTGTGGCGCATGCGAATGGATTGTAAAACACGTTGGCGAATGCAGGGATGCCGGTAAGCCGCTACAGTGCATGCAAAAATGCATTTTGAAAGCACAAACAAGGGAAAAACTCCGCTTCGCTGCGGATCGCAGAGTTTTGAGTAACTCCGCGTTCTACGCGGAATGCGAAGTTGCCAAAAATCCGCAAACTCCGCGAGAGGAGTGGATTTTACCACCCAGGCTTAGTTCTTTTGATGTTTAATTTATACCCTGAACTAAAGACAAACTTGACTGCTTTATCCTCAATTACCTTTATTCCTCTAGCTGGTTCTGTTGTGAAAACCATGATATTGTATGCATAGGCGATAACTTTAAGCGGAGTTAAACCTGCAACTAATGGCGTGACTTGAGAATTCGACTGCAAAGCATCAATAAATGGTTCAATATATAGAGCAAATAGCAAAGGTGAAAGGGGACAGCCCTGCCTAGTACCACAGAGGATTGAAAAAGTTGATGACTGTAAGCCTAAGTATACTAATTTAGCTTGAGGTTTATTATATAGAGCGTGAATCCATTGTTTATATTGTCCCATAACACCAAACATTGTGAGTACGTCCCACAGGAAGTCCCAGCCCATCAGTGATGCCATGAGTCATTTCACTGACCATGCCTTGAGTGATGTAATATGTGACATCATCAGCAGTGCATTGCGGGCTCGCGAGTTATAGTTAGCTGAACTAACTATAACAGGGGAATTTCTATGGTTCTGTACGAGTAAAATGTCCAACTAACTATAACGCTCCTAAAACCTATGGTTTTTTCAGTGAATATATATATATATATATATATATATATATATATATATATATATATATATATATATATATATATATATATATATATATATATATATATATATATATATATATATATATATATATATATATATATATATATATACACACACACACCTACGCACACTATTTTTGATATTCAAATATGGATTATTACTGTTGCTGTTGCATCAGCTTTGTATTGGTTAATTAGTATCATTGAACCTGAAAGAGAACTGTCAAAGTTTTTTCTGAAAAATTACTTTGTTTCTGTTTGCACGACATATAGATGTTATGTTAAGAAATTGAAAACACACCTGCTATCATAAAAAGTGTTTAAGATGAGAACATGTCAGCCTGTGATCAAGATACAGGTGACTGAAACGCGTCTGCCGAGTTTCATTTTGTTCTGACTGGTTTCATTCGAATAAAATTTGCACATGTTCCGCTGGGAAAAAAATATATATATTTTAGCTTCCAAATTGCGGATGCAGGCATGCTTCCTAAAAGTCAGGGGTGCTGCTGATCCAGCGCTTCCGCAATCACTCTAACCTAATTCTCGGTTCTCAGTACGAGCATGAACACAGCACTCCACCTGCTTTATAAGTTGCAATTTTATTATAAGGCAAGAGGACAAATCAACAAATTTCAGTTGCCATCTGCAACCATGTTCACGATAATGTGCCAGGTTGAATTTATGCCATAAATATCATTAGATACACTCACATTGTGTGTATATTAAAAACGGACAAAGTATCTTCATTGAAACATAGGAGCCATCTTGTAAGGTGAAAACAAGTGTATAAATACGTGCACTGTAAATTAGAACTATGGTTCCCGGTTTTATGGTATTTATTTTTTAGCCATTTCTGTCAATATTTATTTTTGGGTTTGTGGAAAAATGAAGCTGATATTGCTATATTTCCACATTTATTCAACCAACAAAATGCACTCATGCTTGAATGTTTGCCAGGTTTCAGTGCTATGAACACCCGCAGAAGAAAAATCAGTGCACTTATATGAAAATATGCAAATTTCAGTATCAACCTTGTGCATATATACTGCGTTAAAGCCTCTTTACTAAACTTCCTTTCTTTTTTTACCCCTTATCAATCAATCCATACATCTATTGGCTTGGCAGTTATGGCAGACAGTATTTAGAATTACTAAAAAAGCCACCCAATTTCCGTTTTTTATCCGCATTTAAAAATAAAGACAGACAAGAAAATAAATGTTTTCTTTCTGTATTTATCTGTAAAAATCAGTAAAAACGGAAAACAGAGAGCTTTAATTGTAATTCATGTGTCAAATTTCAAACTTGTAACTTAATCAAATCATTGTCAAAATCATAGCTTGTCAGAAACATTGCTTTCTGTTTCACAGGGAAACCAAGCTTGGGCAATTAAAGAAATCAATCAATCAATCAGGGGTTTGTAAAGCGAAAGCTACTAACCCGTAAGGATCTCATGGCCCTTGAGGGGGGCTGCAGATCCATCAGGTGTGGAGGTCCAGTTAAAGAGCCAGGTCTTGAGGTCCTTCCTAAACTGGGTCAACAACGCAGATTACCTGAGGTGGAGGGGTGGAGTGTTCCAGGTCTTGGCGGCGAAGTAGGAGAAGGATCTTCCTCCAGTCCTGGTCTTTAGATAGATGGGATGGAGGCAGGGTGAGTTGGGAAGAGTGGAGTTGTCCAGTGGGTGTGTGGAAAGTAAGGCAGTGAGGCAGTGGTTCAGGAATTCTAGTTCTGCATCATGGAGTGCCTTTTAGGGATTGGTGAGGAGCTTGAAGGTGATTCTCTTGTTGATAGGGAGCCAGCTGAGTTGTCGGAGGTGTTGTGTCATGTGGCCATAGTGGGGGAGGTCGAGGACCAGTCTGGTTGTGGTGCTCTGGAAGTTCTGTAGTTTCAAAAGCTGTTTTCGGTGATGCCGGCATAGAGTGCATTGCTGCAGTCAAGTCTACTGGTGATGAGGGCGTGGGTGGCCATCTTTCTGGATTTTGTGGGGCGCCATTTGAAAGCCTTCCAAAGCAGGTGGAATGTGTGGAAACAGGAAGAGGATATTGCGTTGATTTGGTGGTTCATAGAGAGTGTGGAATCCAGTATGATGCCAAGGTTGCATGCACATCCTCCCTTTGCAGGATCTTGCACTTTTAGCAGCTGTTTCCAGGATATTATCTGAGTACCCCCTTGATATTTGAAGCATATGATTGTATCGGTCTCAATTCTATCATACTCCTCCTCTGTACTACAGAGCCTCTGTGCTCTGTAGAATTTCCCGAAGGGGATACTCTTGATCAGAGGTGCGGTAGGATAACTGTGAGCATGCAAGATCGTGTTACCTGCTGTGTTTTTACTATGCACAGTGGTGTTAGTGTATCCCCTAAACTCTCACCAGCACATCCCAAAAATTAAATCTCAGTTTTGCTGATCTTGCTGGTGAATTTTAGTAGGTTTAGGTTATTCTGATACTTTTTATGAAGCTCTCTGCATTGGATTATGTCCCTTTGTGGAGCAAAAATAAATCATTGATAAATCTCATCTCCAAAGCAATATGATCAGTCCAATCTTTCATGCTACAGAGCACCAGGTCCTCCCAAAATGCCCATATGCAAATTAGCATGGTTAGGGGCAAAGCGGATGCCCATAGCAGTTCCTCTCAATTGGTGGTACAACTCATTAGTGAAGATAAACATATTCATAGGCACCACTCCATAATAATAACCAACATTTTGTTTTGTTCCACAGATTTCAAGGGCCTTATCCTTAAAAATGCTTGGTGGTCTTCAGGCCAGCACATTATTAGATGGTAGTATATAGCACTGTTCTTCATTTCAGAGTCGTAAGGTACATATCGTCTTCTTATCTGACATCAAAGATTCTATGTAAGAAGTCAGCCCTATCTCAAGTATGAAGGTCTATCCCATTGCATGTTGCCCCCTTTATCAGAAGGTTTCACTATTACATTGTTCATGTCATCGGGTTCTCCCATTGTGCTTTGTATTTCTATGCTTTGAGTATTGCACCGTTGTTTTCTCTTGTTAGCTTTTAAATTAATATCCTGTATTTCTTTTCTCATCTTCTCTGAAAAGGTGTCTATGTTGTCTTTGCCAGTTTGGGGGATATATCTAGTTTTCATTCTAAATAGTATTTCCCCCCTCACAGATATCTATTTCGATGAGTTCTTGTTCCAATCTCTCTTCCAGGGATTGTTTTCCTATTTCAGAATCCTGTTCTGTTTCCAAAAGGTCTTGTAGAAGCTTAAAATCTGAAGCAAGGCAATTAGTTTTACTCCTTGAGTCCTCTATTTCAATAGTGGGTCTTTGGGCTCTTTTGTTTTTGTGAATTTTAGCAAACTTTAGGTTCCTCACAAATTTATATAGGTCAATTATATTTTGAGAGTAGTTAAAAAAGAAGAGGCCAAGCGAAATGTGTTGATTTGTCCTCTTGCCTTATAATAAAATTGCAACTTATATGTATATGTAGATACCCATATCACCCACAAGGCACCGGTGATGACAACAAATACTGGGATAAGAGAAAAATACAAGCTATTAGAGAAAACAATGCGTGCAGAACAAAAAAAGTGGTGGGAAGCCAAATCCCTGCAGCGTTACATAGATGTGGGCCGTGTACCGCAGGGATTGGGAATATTATTGGCCCCAGGCTACGAGGCACCAGATTGCGACATGATGCGAGAGTGGGCTGAGACTAATTTAGAGTCATCACGCAAATTGTTATTTATACTGTTAAAATATGCTGAGAAAGATTGTATTAAATTAGCAGAAGAAGTAGACGAACTAAATCAGGAACTTGAAGAAATGGGTGAAACTGAAGTATTGGAGAAAATGAAAAACAATAAAAAAAAAGCTAAAAAAAGAAGAGGACATTATTCGTGAACGTAAGGAATTTAAATTTCAATGAGATCGGTGTGATTACGAATGTGGCAGGATATTTACGTTTGCCCATAAATACGGAAATTTGAAAGCAGTTCTGCAGCTGAGAGTGAACATGAACAAGAGAACCGAAGGGGAAATAGGAAAGAAGGAGCAAGGAAATTCTCACTCACTGAAGAGTTGGATTTTTTATGTCAAGAGCGCCTGCAATCATTACGCCCATGGAAACCACAGGGCAACCCTGTAGCAACAGAAGCAGAAAACACAGGGAGAGGCGGAAAGCAAGCAGGCGCAGAAAACAACAACAGTCAAAGACAACCGAAACTCCAACAGGAAAAAAATCTGTTTCAAATAAATACGGAGATTTCGGAACCAACACCTAAAACAGTGATCAATTTAACTGAGGTGGTTTTAAACAAGGCTGAAGAACAACTCTTACCCTTGGGACTTTCTTGTTGTCCCGAGAGCTCTTTCAATTATGCTACCATGAGAGTTGATATTTACAAGAGTGTGCGGAAGTTAAAATTGCAGAAATATTTCAAACAAACTAATTGGTCGAATTCTACAAATCCGCCATCTACAAGCAATAATTCTGCCTTGCAACCAGGGGATGACACAGGTACAGACAACAGTGAATCAGACAAACAATTGGAGACTGTATTAGAAGCATTATTGGAGGAAGGAGGCATTTCCTCTACAAGACCAGAAACATCTTTGTCTCCTGCCAATGTGCAAACAATGGTACATACACCCTTCAAGCCAACTTTTACTTTCTTTCCCATGATGCTAAAAGACACAATTGATAGCTTTCAAGATCAAGTAGTGCATGACTTAAAAAACCTAAATAGGAAAGTTTTAAGCACGGCTGATAAAAATCAATGTAAAAATGTAAAGGAGCTCCAATACCATAATTTAATGACTAAACTTAACAAGGAACATGATATAGTCATAAGGAGTGCGGACAAAGGGGGCAACGTAGTTTTATGGAAACGCGAAGATTACATCTGCGAGGCCATGAAGCAGTTAAATGACACAGACTGCTACAATCGTTGCAACAAACAAACATTAATGGCAGTACACGGAGTGTACAATTTGAAGTTATCAGCCTGGAGAAGTACTGGATTATTATCAATGGATGAATATAAATACTTAAGGAACTGTAATCCAGTAACACCGATTTTATATTTAATTCCGAAAATCCATAAAGATGCAAATCAACCCTCCAGGTAGGCCAATAATATCAGCTAGAAATAGTATTTTTGAAAGGACTTCAATTTATATTGATTTTTTTCTCCAAATATACGTTCAATCTTTAAAATCATATATTCGAGTTACAGGGGATTTTTTGCAGAAATTGTTTGATTTTAAATGGTGTGATGACTTCTTATTGATTACACTTGATATGACATCTTTGTATATGTCAATTAGACACATGGATGGCCTTAGAGCCATCCAATACTATCTGGCATGCAGGGGCCCTGAATATAGTGAACATACTAACATGCTATTGAATATGATAGAAAGTTGCCTAACCAACAATATTTTCTTGTTTCAAAAGACTTATTATCAGCAGGCAAGAGGTGTTGCCATGGGAGCCAGATTCTCCCCCAGCTATGCTTGTTTGCATATGGGCTAGTGGGAGGAGCTGGTTCTCATGGCGGAGCACAGATAAACTATGTCCAAACATATTAGGACATGGTGGAGGTTTATTGATGACCTCTTCCTGGTGTGGCAGGGCACAAAAGAAGAAGCAGAAAAATTCATTGGGGAGATGAATGTAAATCAACTAAACTTAAACTTTTTTGCCTGCATCAGTGATACGCGGTACAAAAGGGGGTGGTGATGAACGGAGCATTTGTGCCTCATGGGAACAGTCTCATGGGAACAGTCCAGCCCGAACTGCCAAGCCATGTCTTCCCTGGACCGGAAACAAGCTCCCGAGGACTGGTTTCTGGCATTCCAGCCGTCTTCAGCCCGGCTTGCTTGAATCCAGTGGCAAAGTGAGCAAGGGACTCAAGTCTGAGCATACCCTGCCACACTTATGGCGGCCAAAAGCCGTACAAAAGGGGGTGGTGATGGACGGAGCATCTGAATCCATCAAACACTCACACCCAGTCAAAAGATCTGGGTTTAATCCATCACCGTTCTTTAGCCCACTCTGCCACCCCAGTTCAGACATGGCTATATGCAAATCAGTCTGACCCTGTGCCTCATGAGAACAGTCCAGCCCGAACTGCCAAGCCATGTCTTCCCTGGACCGGAAACAAGCTTCTGAGGATCGGTTTCTGGCATTCCAGCTGTCTTCAGCCCAGCTTGCTTGAATCCAGTGGCAAAGTGAGCAAGGGACTCACGTCTGAGCATACCCGGCCACTGGATTCAAGCAAGCCGACGTATTTGCATATAGCCATGTCTGAACTGGGGTGGCAGAGTGGGCTAAAGAACGGTGATGGATTAAACCCAGATCTTTTGACTGGGTGTGAGTGTTTGATTGATTCAGAGGCTCCGTCCACCACCACCCCCTTTTGTACTGCATCAGTGATAAATCAGTGAACTTTTTGGACATGGAAATCTATATTGATCAAGGGAACTTTGAGACTCGCTTGCACAGAAAACCTACTGCGGGCAACACTATTTTGCACGTGAGTAGTGCCTAACCTGGGCACTTACTTCAAAGCATCCCATATGGGGAATTACTGCGGTTAAAATGCATATGCAGTAATGAGCAGGATTTGATACAAGCTCAGGGCCAATGCATAAGAGTAAACATTAAACCAGTGATAAGCTAGTGAAAACCAAATACAAAGAATTAGAAAACATTCTGTCACAAGAAAAGTTCAGATGTATTTTAAAGTTTAATCAACAAGAGGGTGCACTAAGAAAAATATTAAAGAAAAACTGGCACCTAATCAAACAAGATCCCATTAATGGTAAAACAGTTCCATGGCAGCCAGCAATGACATAGCACTGGGGAAAATCTATGAGAGACATATTGGTGAAGAATGATCCTTGCGGGCCTCCGATCAAAAATACATGATTATCTCAGCAGGCTGGCTTTTTTAAATGTAAAACATGCAAAGCCTGCCAGCATGGTGTGTCGATGACCAAATATAAAACTCCCTTCAGCGACAAGGAAATTGTCATTGACCAGGTTTTGAACTGCAAATCGGACTACGTAATTTATGTATTAGAATGCACCTGCAAATTAAAATATGTCAATAGCACTGTTTTACAAGGCCACAAATGAGTGTTACAACACATCTGAGCAATCAAAAACAAAGCCCCTTCTTATCCGGTGGAACGTCACTTTAATGAAAAACATGAGGGTAATCCGAAGGAGCTACATTACTATTTATTGGATTCAGTCCCGGTATCAAACAGGGGTGGGGACCCTATGAAAGCCATTCGAAGATTATGATATATTTTGAACCTCGACACTATGTACCCAGGAGGTTTAAATGCCACGGAGGAATTGTATACCAGGCTTGACATTTGAACTCAGCTCCAATTGGGAAATTAGATTTTATAGCAACAATGAAATCTGAAGGTAATTTTCAATGGAGCTTTTTATTTGTATATATGATTTTATTTATATTCAGTTTATGAATTGGAGAGAAATTATATATACATGTTTAGAAATTTGATTCACAACCCATTGAGACACATGGCTTGTGGAATTCTCAAATGGAAATGTATCATATTTATTCCTAAATATTTATTTATTCACATATATTTATATTTATATGTATTTATTTGTTTTTTATATATATATTTATTGATACATTATTTTGTATAATTATGAAATTCCCTAGACAGAATATACTTCCATTATCTGTTTAATATGTATAATATTTATAATTAAATCAGTACTAAAAGAGTTTTTGATGAGTGATATATATATATATATAGTTGTCTTCCTTCTAGATCTTTATATCATTACTGCAATATATTGACAATATAGCAGCTGCCCTCAGCCTTGATTTTAAATGTTCGTCTTTTTCAAATCATATATTTGGTTTTGCACAGTTGAATTATTATTGCACTTTGAATATACTGCACTGGGTGTCAACAAACATCTTGCATATTTAATTGTAATATATACGGGATGAGTGAAGATATTTAAACCATGAATGCTACATCCATATACTAGAGCAGCAGCTATATCAATGTACATATAACACTTTATTTTTGTATATTTCATGTCTTTATCATAATTGTTGATAACATATTAGTATTTTGAACATATTTATGTATATATTTATATATTGATATTGATATTCATATTTATTGACATGGAATGTTAGGGTGTATTTATACATAGAGGTAATTTAATTATTTATGTAGTTGTTGAATGGAACTGATGTCAAGCATTTAAGCAGTAACTATTTCCCCTTCAAAAGTGAATAAAACACTTTGCATTTGGAGTAGGATGTTTAAAAATTGCACGGTCACTTTAATGAATTAATCACATGGTGTAAGCAACAAAAAAACAGAAAAATATTTAAACTAACTGTCAAGCCAGAAGCGCGTCATGTGATCAAGTCCCTTGTGAGGGGCGAAGCGCGTTATGGCTGCTGCAGCGCTGATTATGGAGTTCGAATAAAACTGCAGCTGACTAGCCACAGTGGTCTGCGCTCTTTCTTTGCCTTATGGAACCGGAGCTACGGGAAAGAGTTAACGAGACCATGTATATATATATATACATATAAATATAAATATATTTATGTATATAAATATATACATGCAAACACATACATATATTACATATTACCTACTGGCGGTCGCCAGTAGGTAGTTATAGTTAGGATTTTTTTCAATGTTAAATCTCAAAATTCTATTTGGAATAACTTTGGCGCCGGTTGACGAATCTGCCTGAAAATGTTCTCAAAATGGCCTCGCGGTGCCCCGGTCCTTCCCTGAAAGTTTGGGGGGGATTCGTCAAGCGGGGTCCGAGATAAAAGGGGGGTCCCAAAACGCGTTTTCCCCATGTTAATTTCCATAGGGCGGTCGATTTCACTTTTAGCTCGAACGGCTGAATGGATTTACACCAAACTTGGCAAAATTGTAGGGACTGGTAGCCCGATGTGCCTTTGCTATGTCTCAAGATATGTGCTCCAGTGAATTTTGAGTAATTTAGGTTAAAAAAAATATATATATCTATAGGCGCGCCCCGGTACGCGCTCCGGGGAGCGCTCCGGGCGCGCCACGCGACTTGCGCACAAAAAGCTGATTGGCTCTTGGGTGTCTGTAAACATTCTAAACAGTCTGGAGCGGCCGCCATCTTGTGTCTTGGTAAAATCGAGACATAAGAGGTGGCAAAAACAAAGGGGGGAATTGACCATAAGGGGGCAGGGTAGACCCCCTCCTGACCCCCTAGGTTTAATGTGGGGGCTAAAATAGGGTCCCGCGGGGCATTTTAAAAAAATATTTTTTTTCGATTTGCGCGGGGGGAGCGCCCGTTACGCGCACCGGGAAGCGCACCAGGGAGCGAAGCACGGGAAAAATCCAGGACCATATTTATGAAGGCCTTGTGACAGTTTTGCGCCGCCTGTGCGTCACTTTTTGTGACGCACCAGCGGTGTAAAAAAATGCGCATCGTTACGCTATATTTAAAAAGTGACGGATCTAGGTAGATGGGTCACTTTTTAAAACCCTGCGCCACATTATACCTGCGTCAGGTGTAATGTATGCAGAGGGGGCGTTCCCCCGCAAAAAGCTTGGTAATAGCGACGCAGTGAAATCTATGAGATTTCACTGCGTCACTTTTAGGATGCTGTTGCGTCAAAATCTTGCGCCTGCCTCACAGCAGGTGTAAGACTGACGCAAGAACTTTCACATGGTGCTTTCCCCATGTGAAAGGACGCATTACTGGAGTTGCGTCACTTTTGTGACGCACTCCAGTAATGCGTCACTTTTGTGTTTACAGATACGTCAGAAATACTGACGTATCTGTAACTCCTTGCGACATGATTCGTCATACATTAAATATGACACATCTGGAATGTTGTAAGAGACTCTGTCCCTCACCACCCCTTTTTGTAAATATTTTTGTCCACCCTAAGCGTGGAAGGGTATTCTCAGATGTGAGACCCTTGCTCATTGCACCATCAGGATTCAAGCAAACCGGGCCGAAGACGGCTGTAATGCCAGAAACCGGTCCCCGGGAGCTTGTTTCCTTCCCAGTGTAAGAATTGGCTTTTGTAGTTTGGTTTGCCCTGTTCCCATCATGCACTGGGACAGGAACAGACTAATTTGCATACAGCCAGGTTCTGTAACTGGGATGGTGCAGTGAGCTAAAAAACGGTGTTGGATCTAGCCCTGATCTCTTGACTGGGTGAGAGCTTTCTGCTTAATTCAGAGACTCTGTCCCTCACCACCCCTTTTTGTAAATATTTTTGTCCACCCTAAGCGTGGAAGGGTATTCTCAGATGTGAGACCCTTGCTCATTGCACCATCAGGATTCAAGCAAACCGGGCCGAAGACGGCTGTAATGCCAGAAACCGGTCCCCGGGAGCTTGTTTCCTTCCCAGTGTAAGAATTGGCTTTTGTAGTTTGGTTTGCCCTGTTCCCATCATGCACTGGGACAGGAACAGACTAATTTGCATACAGCCAGGTTCTGAAACTGGGATGGTGCAGTGAGCTAAAAAACGGTGTTGGATCTAGCCCTGATCTCTTGACTGGGTGAGAGCTTTCTGCTTAATTCAGAGACTCTGTCCCTCACCACCCCTTTTTGTAAATATTTTTGTCCACCCTAAGCGTGGAAGGGTATTCTCAGATGTGAGACCCTTGCTCATTGCACCATCAGGATTCAAGCAAACCGGGCCGAAGACGGCTGTAATGCCAGAAACCGGTCCCCGGGAGCTTGTTTCCTTCCCAGTGTAAGAATTGGCTTTTGTAGTTTGGTTTGCCCTGTTCCCATCATGCACTGGGACAGGAACAGACTAATTTGCATACAGCCAGGTTCTGAAACTGGGATGGTGCAGTGAGCTAAAAAACGGTGTTGGATCTAGCCCTGATCTCTTGACTGGGTGAGAGCTTTCTGCTTAATTCAGAGACTCTGTCCCTCACCATCCCTTTTTGTAAATATTTTTGTCCACCCTAAGCGTGGAAGGGTATTCTCAGATGTGAGACCCTTGCTCATTGCACCATCAGGATTCAAGCAAACCGGGCCGAAGACGGCTGTAATGCCAGAAACCGGTCCCCGGGAGCTTGTTTCCTTCCCAGTGTAAGAATTGGCTTTTGTAGTTTGGTTTGCCCTGTTCCCATCATGCACTGGGACAGGAACAGACTAATTTGCATACAGCCAGGTTCTGAAACTGGGATGGTGCAGTGAGCTAAAAAACGGTGTTGGATCTAGCCCTGATCTCTTGACTGGGTGAGAGCTTTCTGCTTAATTCAGAGACTCTGTCCCTCACCACCCCTTTTTGTAAATATTTTTGTCCACCCTAAGCGTGGAAGGGTATTCTCAGATGTGAGACCCTTGCTCATTGCACCATCAGGATTCAAGCAAACCGGGCCGAAGACGGCTGTAATGCCAGAAACCGGTCCCCGGGAGCTTGTTTCCTTCCCAGTGTAAGAATTGGCTTTTGTAGTTTGGTTTGCCCTGTTCCCATCATGCACTGGGACAGGAACAGACTAATTTGCATACAGCCAGGTTCTGAAACTGGGATGGTGCAGTGAGCTAAAAAACGGTGTTGGATCTAGCCCTGATCTCTTGACTGGGTGAGAGCTTTCTGCTTTATTCAGAGACTCTGTCCCTCACCACCCCTTTTTGTAAATATTTTTGTCCACCCTAAGCGTGGAAGGGTATTCTCAGATGTGAGACCCTTGCTCATTGCACCATCAGGATTCAAGCAAACTGGGCCAAAGACGGCTGTAATGCCAGAAACCGGTCCCCGGGAGCTTGTTTCCCTCCCAGTGTAAGAATTGGCTTTTGTAGTTTGGTTTGCCCTGTTCCCATCATGCACTGGGACAGGAACAGACTAATTTGCATACAGCCAGGTTCTGAAACTGGGATGGTGCAGTGAGCTAAAAAACGGTGTTGGGTCTAGCCCTGATCTCTTGACTGGGTGAGAGCTTTCTGCTTAATTCAGAGACTCTGTCCCTCACCACCCCTTTTTGTAAATATTTTTGTCCACCCTAAGCGTGGAAGGGTATTCTCAGATGTGAGACCCTTGCTCATTGCACCATCAGGATTCAAGCAAACCGGGCCGAAGACGGCTGTAATGCCAGAAACCGGTCCCCGGGAGCTTGTTTCCTTCCCAGTGTAAGAATTGGCTTTTGTAGTTTGGTTTGCCCTGTTCCCATCATGCACTGGGACAGGAACAGACTAATTTGCATACAGCCAGGTTCTGTAACTGGGATGGTGCAGTGAGCTAAAAAACGGTGTTGGATCTAGCCCTGATCTCTTGACTGGGTGAGAGCTTTCTGCTTAATTCAGAGACTCTGTCCCTTGAGGAAATATAATTTTCGATCGAGTAGTGTTCCCCAGCGAGTACCCCACCGTCTCCATGTACTAGCTTGCAGTGCATGTGATTTCCCTCCTGTGTCTGCTACGAAGACGCAAATACATTTGCGTCCATCTTTAACATGTCCTCTTTCAGATCCGCCATAATTGGATTGAATATTCAGTTCCTATGTATACCGTGCCACCGTCTTTGTGGTACACTTTACACGTTTTTCAGCTCTGGCGAAAGTAGGCCCTGATTCTGCCATGAAACCTTTTTCCCTGTTTCCCGACTCTAAGGGCCTCAACCCAGGCTGCCTCTGTACCAGTCACCCCTGCCTTACTCCTTGCGCGGCTCCAGCCCAGCCTTCTGCCTGCCAAGACTGTATTCAACCTTCGAATTATCTGCTCCACTCCTCGAAAATACATTCCTGTCTCGTAGTTCAAGTAAACATCCTCCCAGCTGCAGGAGCATGGGCCCGGTCTTTCTGTCTCTGTGCAAGTAACTCATAGACTCCGTTGCCATGGTAGGCCCATGCCCCCTCACCCCGCATGCCGATACGTAGACACGTATACACGCAGACAGTATGGAGTAGTCTCTGCCCGAGAGACCTTCCTTCCAGACACTACAGTTCTTAAAACATACGATATTAGATACGATATTGGGATCAGGTTGATCTGACATCCTAGACTTATGTCTACACTTGTAGTGCTAAGTGTCAAGCCCCCTTCACCCTCCAGCTACACGTCAGATTCACGTCAATCTGCTGCGCGCGCATCTGTGTCATGATTTTCTGCTGACATTGCAAGATTCTCCTATGTATCCACCCATTTTGTGACCTCATGATTAATGACGTCTCTAGTACACGCCTTCATGCACGCCTATTGTAACACCTTTATTATGACGTATTCATGTTTTATCTCCTTTTTCCAGCTGTTACGCCTACTGCCTATTCGCTTAATGTAATGCATTGACTATATATATGTACTTCTGTAAATAATATGTTGTCTGTCTGCCCCTTCCCGAACCCGTGTGGTGACGGAATGGTTATGCCACCTTGGCTCGAGCCAATAACCCAATTCCTTTTACAGGAATAAAACCCTTTTGAGTTAACCTCAATATCCCGGATTTTGCCTCTTATTTTTCTGAGTTATTCTTATTGATTATTGATTATAAATTATGCATAGGTAATCGATTTTACCACAGTTTTGGCGCCCGAATAGGGACCCCTCCCCCACCCCACGCGCCGGAGGTGCGTTGCAGGCCTAGCCCCCTGCCACAGCCGGACGGACAACTACGCGTATCCGCAGGATTTCCTGTATCTCCCTCAGGCCAACGGAGGTGACTGAGGCTGCGATCGACACCCAGACGAGGCGGTGAGGAGTGCGGAGGATCCCGACCTGAGCCTAGCTGAGAGAGCAAGATCCGAGGTATACGGAGGCCCACCAGATTCCGAAGTTCCGAAGTATCTACGTCGCGAGTCGAGTCCGAATCCAGTCCGAGCCCAGTCCAGTCCAGGGTTTCCGAGGCCTTCTGTTTCCGTGCTTCCCGGTGAGTACCGTTGCTAGGGACGCATCCTGACGTGCGCATTAGTTTGTGCCGGTCAAGACAGGTTCGGGTACACGAGCCTGGTCTGCACTGTTTAGCAGTGTATCTATACTGTTTAGCAGTATATCTAGATTGCACCTGTAAGGTGTATCCGTGCCGTTTAGCGGTACATCCTGTTTTACGTGATTGGTAGGTTTTCAATGTAATTAATAAATGTATTGATGTCGTGGTATGAGTGAATGTTTGATCTTCATTATTGTGCTTATATGTGTTTTATGTATAGTGTGTTCATATCTAAGTAAGAACCAAGTAGCCAGATTTCAGAATGCCGTTGTTTTCCAAACTAAGACAAATAAAAACCCGTAAAGGGGTTCTAGAAGAAGCTGTTCCCGTTCCACCTAGGGACACTCCAGGGTACTTTATGTACCATAAGCACGGCCTAGATGCCGTTTTGTTTCTTGACCTATGGGTGGATTACACTAAAGAACTGTCAGAAAATCAGAGATGGCCCGCTGCTGGGACATGGGATGCAGAATGCATCATGAGAGTAGAAGAAGCATTGTGGAAAAAGAAAGCCAGACAGTCACAGAAGGACGCCATCGAGTTATGGCGTAAAGAATCGCATAGGCGTACCGAAAAAGCTCACAGATTAGAAGAAAAGAGTAAGGAAGAGTCTGACAAGATCCAAGAGAACGCATTAGTTGAGGAAGGTATCAGAGTAAAGTTAGAACAAGTAGACAGACAGCGAAATACACTGATGAATGGCATGTTCCCCATCCTGTCAAAGGGCTTGCCAAAGGCCTCTCCGGAAGTACCGAAGGACCTATCCCCCCCATTGCTCCCGACTAAAACGCACCAGAAGACAGCAAAGGACATTTTCCTCTCCTCCTATTTAGACGATGTAGCTCCCGCATACGTTAATGCCGCATTGCCACAAGTGCCTGCACCTGATGGTCAGGACAATTATGCTCTTCCTCCCCGACAAGCTACTCCCCCGATTCCTCCTGGTCTTCCAGCACTCCTTCCACCTCTTACTGTACCTACTTCCCTTGATACGAATCCGACTAACCCCTTCGGAGCAGGCGCCTCAGGAGGTGCGTCCGGAGGAGCGATAGGTTTCCAGACACCACCAGCTGCCCATCGCATGAGTTTCAGAGAAATAGCGCAACAGCGTACACCTAGAACAGATATTACAATTCTTGGAGATCGCCTTGCAGACTGCAGATATGATCCTGTACCCGGTAGAAAGAATGACGAGAGAATGTTACTCGCGTCAATACGTTTACGACGAGTCACGAACTTCCTAATGACATTACCTGGAATGACGGAGCACCTAGATAGAATATATCAGTTTGTTCAGACAGGAGTAGGGCCTGACAGTATTAAGGAGGCCATGACCTACCAGAAAGTGGATACTAAAGCCAAAATATTGCGGTTTCTTATAAACTGCTTCATTAGAGAAGTGGATAGGCCGGGTATGAACCCGGAAGACGTAAAAGCACTCCACAGATGGGGTCAGAATATAACAGATGGACAGCATGACAAAGAGGCCTGTATAGATAATATGTACCGAAGAATCAGAACTGCAATTAATAAGATGCATGAGAGAAGACAGCCCGTACCGGAAGTAGATTCCGACAAACATGAATCCTCAGAGGAGGAGCCAGAGGAGGAAGCTGAGACACCGGAACACTCACAGTTGCCGGTCAGGGAAATGATAGCTTACGTAGGTAAAGGAAGACCGTTTAATAATTCGATGCGCCCAGTGCGTCCAGAAAGTAAAAGGATATATCAGGAAGCCATGTGTAATCCTAGAACACCCGAACACTTGTTCCAAGCCACTGACAGAATACTTCAAGAACGAATGGGGTACCATGTACTCGATTCTATGGATGAACAAGAATTAGCCAGGTCAGCCGTACAATGGGCTGATAGCTCTGAGAAATATGGTGATGATGCGTTAGCACATACGTTCTTGAACTTGACACCGAGTGATCAGCGTTTAGCTGGTATGTACATGATACAACATCTGCTCTTATTGTATAAAAGCCAACGTTCTGATCCAGGTCCTCTGCCTGACATACTAATAGAACTAGTCACGAACAGATGGAAAGGTCGAAGTACTGATCTAATTAAAGCAATACTAGAACACCGCCACAAGTATAGTACGTTCTTATGTCCACATGTCAATTCTGCACCCGTTATGGAACGAAAAACCATGTATTATATGGATAGACAGAATCCGTTGCGAGAAGTGCACCCCGTACAGAATGCAGACCACACGCTTAGACGTGTATTCGTGTATACACCTGTAACTAAAATTGAATTGTTGGAAATGAAGAAATTAGTACCCAGTCACGATAAAGACCCTGCAGGTTTTCACCGCGAAATAAAGGATATGTTATTAATGGGTGATTATACTTATCCCGACCTTATGAAAATACTGAAAGTACTACTACCTCCAGGCATATACGAGAAACTCAAGGAAAAAGAGTGGGAGGTGGGAGACGCAAAGATAGATTGGGCTGCATTACAAAATGAAGAAGATACTCGAGTGCCAGGCCTAGGGCTTGGAGACAAAGTAAAAGTGTTACCAGGCTTATTAGTACAAGTGTTGCCACGTTTATTGAGTACGAAAAAGGAAGATTGGGGTGCTATTTCAGCATGCAAACAGAAACCTGATGAAGACACTAGTGATTTCTATACACGATTCGAGAAATGTTTTGGTATTAATAGCGGTCTGAAAGCAAGTAGCGAGTCATATCCACATCTTTTTGTAACGAAATTAGTCGAGAATTCTTTGCCCCAGGTCAAGAATAGAGTACTGAAAGTAGAAAGTACTTGGCAAGCTAATACTCCTTCACAAATGTTACAAATGTTACAGTACCACCAGAATAGACTTAGAGAAGAACAGGAACATGAACAAAGACGTATGAAGGATACAAAAATGAAAATGTTAGTTGCTCAGTCGGTTCCTGCCGACGGTCAGAAAAAGGGTGCGACCCATCCCAGTAATTCAACAGTTCCTGTCAAGGGTGTATGTAATTATTGCAAACAGCCAGGTCATTATATAAACGATTGTGCAGTTCTGAAACACAATATCGCCACGGGTAAGACTAAAGAGAGACCGCGTCCTCCTAGACAAGATCAGACCTCACAACAAGTACCCCAGAATATACAACATATTGCACCCATGCCAGCATCTACACAGACCGTAGCGATACCCCAACAACAGCCTATTACAGCAACACAAAACACAACACAGCAGATGTACCAGTATGCGCAGAACGATTACCCTGATTATCAGCGATACACATGAAACAGCCTAGAGAGGGAATTCCGCTTGCCTCTTATTGAAGTTCCTGTAGATCAAAATGGTCCTTATGTACATAGTCAAGTATTAGGGAAAGACAGAAAGTTTCTCATTGACACAGGGGCAAGCAGAACCACGATAAGTCACAATGAAGTACCAGGGGCACCCCTCTCAGGCTCACAGAACGTGTCCCTTGGGTTTTCAGGAAAACCCATTATTAATGAAGTATCACAACCCCTCCCTCTTGCAGTAGGTCCTCTGACACGGACTACAGATTTATTGCTCACGAAGTCGTGTCCAGAAAACCTGTTAGGTATAAAAACACTGAAGGCTCTAGGAGCTATTATATGCTGTTCTCCGGAGGGAGTACGATTGTTTTTGCGAGATTTCAAAGGCCATTATGTATTGAGAGATATGGATCCCCGGCTACAGAACGTCCCTGCACACTTGTGGGCACAGGGCCCCACTGATGTAGGTTGCATGCACATTACCCCATATCGAGTCACACTCAAGGCAGGAGTGGTATTACCACGAATCCGACAATACAAGTTACCCCCAGATGCTGTAGTGGCTTTACTGAGAATCATTGACGAGCTCATTGCACAAGGAGTGGTTGTGGAAACTGACTCCAATGTGTGTAATTCTCCTGTCATTCCTGTTCTTAAACGTACTGACCCAAATGCTCCACCTGTTTATCGATTAATTATTGATCTGCGCGAATTGAATAAATGTATTGTACCGCAGTACCCTGTGGTCCCAGATATCTCTTCATTGCTGACTGCTATTGATTCAGAAGCGACGTTCTTTACTGTAATAGACCTCAAGAACGCCTTCTTCAGTGTCCCTATTGATCCAGAGAGCCAATATTTGTTCGGATTCAGTTTAAATGGACGATCTTTCAAATTTGCCCGTGCACCTCAAGGATTCACAGAAAGCCCCAGCATCTATAGTCAAGCATTGAAAAAGCAACTTGATTGTATCCACATGCCAGTTCACACTGCCCTGCTTCAATATGTCGATGATCTGCTGATCACCGCTCGAAGCGAACCCGAATGTGAAAATGCGTCACTGACTGTTTTGAACTTTCTGGCCGACAAGGGACACAAGGTGTCTCCTTCGAAGCTACAATTCTGTGTTCAGCAAGTTGTGTACCTGGGTCACTTGCTGTCCAAAGTGGGGAGACAGCTCACACCTGATCGCATTCAGTTAATTGCAAACATGTCACCACCCAGAACACAAAAGGAAGTGCGGGCTTTCATAGGCCTACCTTCATACTGCAGACAGTGGATTCCCCAATATGCATTTCTAGCGAAACCACTCATTCAGTTAACGACACAGGAGGCAGCGACTTCGACTGTCCTCCCTTGGACTCAGGAACATACACAAGCTTTCGAAGACTTGAAGAAAGCCTTATGTCAAGCACCTGTCTTAGCAACACCATGTTACAGTAAGCCTTTTACACTTTTTGTCACAGAACGTGAGGGTACTGCCTTGTCAGTCCTCACTCAGGAACAAGCAGGTTCACACAAGCCTTGTGCTTACTTTTCTAGCACATTAGACCCAGTAGCCCAGGCCCTTCCGGCATGTTTGAAATCAGTTGCAGCAACAGCTTTAGCAATTAGACAGAGTGATGCTATTGTGTTAGGACATCCATTGACAGTACAGGTTCCACATTCTGTAGAAGTCCTTTTAAATCGAACTCAGACCCAACACCTGACCATAGCAAGATTGACAGGTTACGAACTGACATTGTTTCAACCACACATTGAAATCAGACGCTGCAGCACATTAAACCCTGCCACGTTATTGCCAGTAAATGGAGTAGATCCATTGGCACATGATTGTATTGAAGTTATTACTATCACAACAAAACCCAGACAAGACTTGACAGATGTTCCGTTACCAGATCCAGACCTGACACTTTATGTGGATGGTTCATGTATGAGAACAAGGACAGGTGAATTAGTGGCGGCCTATGCTGTCACGACAGATACTGAAGTTATTGAGACCAATTGTATTGACACTTTGTCAGCCCAAGCCGCAGAGCTTACTGCTCTGACACGAGCATGTATTCAAGCCCGAAATAAGAAAGTCAACATATATACTGATTCACGTTATGCATTCGGAGTCGTTCACGACTTCGGAGTCCTCTGGCGAGAGAGAGGTTACTTAACTTCTCATGGGGCCAACATCCAGCACGGTCCCCTTATTCAAGCCCTGTTAGATGCCATACATCTACCCACTGCAATCTCTATCATGAAATGTAAGGCACATACAAAGGTTACTGATATCATCTCCCAGGGTAACGACCTGGCAGACCGAACAGCAAAGCAAACTGCTCAGAACCGAACTCATGTAATTGATCAGACACAATTAGTGTTACCATCGCACTGTATGACAGTCAGGGATCCCGCACATGATGTAATCGACATACAATCACATGCAACACCAGATGAAATTAAGGAATGGACTAAACTAGGAGGGATCCAAACAGACCAGGGTTGGATGACGAAGGGAAAATCTACATGGTTTCTCCCCGACTCTATGGTACAAGTCATCATTAACACGATACATAGTCCCGCACACCTAGGAGAGAGGGCAATGCTAGACAGTATTCAACACATATGGTCAAATAAAAACTTACGGGCAGCAGCCAAGCAGAAAGTGCGTACTTGCATGATTTGTGGTCAGTTCAATCCAGGTAAAAGCATTCCCGTAGAACAAGGTGGATTTCAACCTCCCGATTACCCTTTTGAAATACTCCAGATGGATTATATCCAGATGGAACGCTGTCGAGGATTCAAGTATGTCCTCGTAGTCGTATGTGCTCTTTCCCGATGGATAGAAGCATACCCAGTTCCTGATTACACTGCTCCGACCACTGCCAAGCAGCTGGTTCGTGAATACTTCCCGCGGTATGGTTTGCCCCGTATCGTGTACTCAGATAATGGTCAGCCGTTCTCATCCGAACTTGTGAAACACATTACACTTCTGTTAGGTTATCAGTGGAAGTTCCATTGTGTCCGGCATCCCGAGGCAGCAGGTCTCGTGGAGCGCCATAATCAGACATTAAAGATCCGACTTTCCAAGATCTGTAGAGAGAAGGGTGTGGACTGGATAGTTGCCTTGCCGGTCGCCCTCTTCTATATGAGGATGGTGGTCCATTCCCGATCTGGGCTATCCCCGTACGAAGTGGTTTTTGGTAGACCACCGAATATGTGGGGGACGCCTATTCCACGAAAGATAACTGATGTTGATTGTCTTATGCTGACAGATTACCTTGCCTCCTTGATGTCTGCACTACAATCTTGTCGTTCACAGGTAGCTGCAGCCTTTCCCGACAACACCGAAGTGAAGCCCCACGAGGTGGTCCCGGGTGACTACGTGTTCACCCGCAACTTTGATCGGAGAAGTCCATTGGAGCCCCGCTGGCAAGCCCCGAAATTGGTCCTGCTTACGACGAGGACAGCTGTTAAACTAGAGGGCAGGAAGGGATGGCTGCATTCCAGCCACATCAAAAAATTTCACGGACTTCCTTCGGACTTGGTTTCTAAGCCCTGCCCTCCTACACAAACTGACTCAGACTCAAAACTCCCTTTGATTGAGAAATCTGCTTCTGAAGAATACAGAACAAAGTTGCGATCTAGCAAGTCAGACAGTTTAATTGTTTAAGTCCTCCCCTAGGTGAATCGGTTAAATTAGTTTCTGACATGTATCCCCTAGATCGAGATAGAGAGAGAGATAGACAAAGACAACATAAAAGGAATGCATATTGTAAGTCACTTCGCAGTCGCTGTATAGTGACACTACTTATCATGTTTTTCTTAAGTTTGCTGGTCATTACTGCTAGTGTTTTGTTACACATATATTACCCTATATTCAAGCGTGCACAATCTACTTATAATGTTACTGACGAACATTCTTTTAGTGAATTACCCCCACACGAGTTATCCTATAGGCTTGCGCTGCGCAACAACACTTTCATTAGTATGTTACATCATTCCCATCAGGTTACCAATGCTACAAACTGTTGGATATGTGGTCGACTCCCTCCCTACCAAGAAAACAAGGGAGTTCTTCCCCTTTTTCCGTACCCGTTCACTCACAATGGCACATGTGGTGCATGGTTTAAAATGCTCAATGCCCTAGTTTCTGATGCTGCTATTTATGAAGGTAACTGGGTTTGGGGAAACCTGAACTCAGCCCTGCTTAAAGTATGTTACCCTGACAAGGAGGGACTCCCCGTTGGTACTGGAACTGATCTAGAAAATGAAGTATATGGATTAGATAATTACACAGTTACATTCATGATTTTATCTGTCGAATCTGAAGCTGCTCCTGTTCTACCTGCCATGGCAGTATTGCCAGTTACTGGTGAACTATGTGTTCGCAAGAATGGTTCCATACACTTAGGTCATAGTAAATGTACTACTGTGGTCGATTTCAGTGATCATGGTAGATCCACGTTTAGGGCTTTACGTCATTCCTATTTTGTTTGCGGCCATATTGCATATGTCCGTTTGCCTCTAGATTGGGATGGTACCTGTTACATTGCATTCCTTCTGCCACCTGTTTTCCTAGCCCCTCCTGACTATCATAGAAACACTAATCTGGTCAAGCATAGACTCCGAAGAGATCTCCCACTTGTCGATTATACTGAAACCACATGGGAACAATACACAGATTTCAACAAAGGTTTTTTCCCCTACCTAGGTACTGTTTCCAATAGTAAGCTAATCCGTAGATTAACCAGAACCCTCGAAGCAGTGGTGCTTGAGACCACTTCAGCCCTAGGTAACTTAACGGAGGAGCAGTCCGCTATGCGGGTTGTTGTTCTACAAAATCGTCTCGTTATTGACGTCATCTTGGCAGATAGGGGTGGAGCTTGTAAGGTCATCGGGTCAAGTTGCTGTGTTTTCATCCCAAATAATGCGCCAACCGTGTACAAAGCTATTACACGTCTCCATAAAATTGCAAGTTTGATACATCAGACTCCAGGCACCTGGACTTGGTCCGGTTGGTTCTGGACAACGCTGTCAGCCTGGGGGTGGAAGATCCTATCCCTCCTGGGTATTGGCCTACTCATAGTACTCAGTTGTTGCCTGTGTCTCCAATGTGGACCGGCGATTTGCGGCCTGTGTGCCACTTCATGTATTCCACGTCCAAGTTCCCATTTAAAACACGAGAAGCAAGAAGAGCAATTGATGTTAAGTGAACAGATTGATCAATTGATGAGAATTGACGTATCATGAAGGGTCCGTGGGGAACAAGGAGGGAATGAGGAAATATAATTTTCGATCGAGTAGTGTTCCCCAGCGAGTACCCCACCGTCTCCATGTACTAGCTTGCAGTGCATGTGATTTCCCTCCTGTGTCTGCTACGAAGACGCAAATACATTTGCGTCCATCTTTAACATGTCCTCTTTCAGATCCGCCATAATTGGATTGAATATTCAGTTCCTATGTATACCGTGCCACCGTCTTTGTGGTACACTTTACACGTTTTTCAGCTCTGGCGAAAGTAGGCCCTGATTCTGCCATGAAACCTTTTTCCCTGTTTCCCGACTCTAAGGGCCTCAACCCAGGCTGCCTCTGTACCAGTCACCCCTGCCTTACTCCTTGCGCGGCTCCAGCCCAGCCTTCTGCCTGCCAAGACTGTATTCAACCTTCGAATTATCTGCTCCACTCCTCGAAAATACATTCCTGTCTCGTAGTTCAAGTAAACATCCTCCCAGCTGCAGGAGCATGGGCCCGGTCTTTCTGTCTCTGTGCAAGTAACTCATAGACTCCGTTGCCATGGTAGGCCCATGCCCCCTCACCCCGCATGCCGATACGTAGACACGTATACACGCAGACAGTATGGAGTAGTCTCTGCCCGAGAGACCTTCCTTCCAGACACTACAGTTCTTAAAACATACGATATTAGATACGATATTGGGATCAGGTTGATCTGACATCCTAGACTTATGTCTACACTTGTAGTGCTAAGTGTCAAGCCCCCTTCACCCTCCAGCTACACGTCAGATTCACGTCAATCTGCTGCGCGCGCATCTGTGTCATGATTTTCTGCTGACATTGCAAGATTCTCCTATGTATCCACCCATTTTGTGACCTCATGATTAATGACGTCTCTAGTACACGCCTTCATGCACGCCTATTGTAACACCTTTATTATGACGTATTCATGTTTTATCTCCTTTTTCCAGCTGTTACGCCTACTGCCTATTCGCTTAATGTAATGCATTGACTATATATATGTACTTCTGTAAATAATATGTTGTCTGTCTGCCCCTTCCCGAACCCGTGTGGTGACGGAATGGTTATGCCACCTTGGCTCGAGCCAATAACCCAATTCCTTTTACAGGAATAAAACCCTTTTGAGTTAACCTCAATATCCCGGATTTTGCCTCTTATTTTTCTGAGTTATTCTTATTGATTATTGATTATAAATTATGCATAGGTAATCGATTTTACCACACCCTCACCACCCCTTTTTGTAAATATTTTTGTCCACCCTAAGCGTGGAAGGGTATTCTCAGATGTGAGACCCTTGCTCATTGCACCATCAGGATTCAAGCAAACCGGGCCGAAGACGGCTGTAATGCCAGAAACCGGTCCCCGGGAGCTTGTTTCCTTCCTAGTGTAAGAATTGGCTTTTGTAGTTTGGTTTGCCCTGTTCCCATCATGCACTGGGACAGGAACAGACTAATTTGCATACAGCCAGGTTCTGAAACTGGGATGGTGCAGTGAGCTAAAAAACGGTGCTGGATCTAGCCCTGATCTCTTGACTGGGTGAGAGCTTTCTGCTTAATTCAGAGACTCTGTCCCTCACCACCCCTTTTTGTAAATATTTTTGTCCACCCTAAGCGTGGAAGGGTATTCTCAGATGTGAGACCCTTGCTCATTGCACCATCAGGATTCAAGCAAACCGGGCCGAAGACGGCTGTAATGCCAGAAACCGGTCCCCGGGAGCTTGTTTCCTTCCCAGTGTAAGAATTGGCTTTTGTAGTTTGGTTTGCCCTGTTCCCATCATGCACTGGGACAGGAACAGACTCATTTGCATACAGCCAGGTTCTGAAACTAGGATGGTGCAGTGAGCTAAAAAACGGTGTTGGATCTAGCCCTGATCTCTTGACTGGGTGAGAGCTTTCTGCTTAATTCAGAGACTCTGTCCCTCACCACCCCTTTTTGTAAATATTTTTGTCCACCCTAAGCGTGGAAGGGTATTCTCAGATGTGAGACCCTTGCTCATTGCACCATCAGGATTCAAGCAAACCGGGCCGAAGACGGCTGTAATGCCAGAAACCGGTCCCCGGGAGCTTGTTTCCTTCCCAGTGTAAGAATTGGCTTTTGTAGTTTGGTTTGCCCTGTTCCCATCATGCACTGGGACAGGAACAGACTCATTTGCATACAGCCAGGTTCTGAAACTGGGATGGTGCAGTGAGCTAAAAAACGGTGTTGGATCTAGCCCTGATCTCTTGACTGGGTGAGAGCTTTCTGCTTAATTCAGAGACTCTGTCCCTCACCACCCCTTTTTGTAAATATTTTTGTCCACCCTAAGCGTGGAAGGGTATTCTCAGATGTGAGACCCTTGCTCATTGCACCATCAGGATTCAAGCAAACCGGGCCGAAGACGGCTGTAATGCCAGAAACCGGTCCCCGGGAGCTTGTTTCCTTCCCAGTGTAAGAATTGGCTTTTGTAGTTTGGTTTGCCCTGTTCCCATCATGCACTGGGACAGGAACAGACTAATTTGCATACAGCCAGGTTCTGAAACTGGGATGGTGCAGTGAGCTAAAAAACGGTGTTGGATCTAGCCCTGATCTCTTGACTGGGTGAGAGCTTTCTGCTTAATTCAGAGACTCTGTCCCTCACCACCCCTTTTTGTAAATATTTTTATCCACCCTAAGCGTGGAAGGGTATTCTCAGATGTGAGACCCTTGCTCATTGCACCATCAGGATTCAAGCAAACCGGGCCGAAGACGGCTGTAATGCCAGAAACCGGTCCCCGGGAGCTTGTTTCCTTCCCAGTGTAAGAATTGGCTTTTGTAGTTTGGTTTGCCCTGTTCCCATCATGCACTGGGACAGGAACAGACTAATTTGCATACAGCCAGGTTCTGAAACTGGGATGGTGCAGTGAGCTAAAAAACGGTGTTGGATCTAGCCCTGATCTCTTGACTGGGTGAGAGCTTTCTGCTTAATTCAGAGACTCTGTCCCTCACCACCCCTTTTTGTAAATATAGCCACAGTGGTCTGCGCTCTTTCTTTGCCTTATGGAACCGGAGCTACGGGAAAGAGTTAACGAGACCATGTATATATATATATACATATAAATATAAATATATTTATGTATATAAATATATACATGCACACACATACATATATTACATATTACCTACTGGCGGTCGCCAGTAGGTAGTTATAGTTAGGATTTTTTTCAATGTTAAATCTCAAAATTCTATTTGGAATAACTTTGGCGCCGGTTGACGAATCTGCCTGAAAATGTTCTCAAAATGGCCTCGCGGTGCCCCGGTCCTTCCCTGAAAGTTTGGGGGGGATTCGTCAAGCGGGGTCCGAGATAAAAGGGGGGTCCCAAAACGCGTTTTCCCCATGTTAATTTCCATAGGGCGGTCGATTTCACTTTTAGCTCGAACGGCTGAATGGATTTACACCAAACTCGGCAAAATTGTAGGGACTGGTAGCCCGATGTGCCTTTGCTATGTCTCAAGATATGTGCTCCAGTGAATTTTGAGTAATTTAGGTTAAAAAAAAAATATATATCTATAGGCGCGCCCCGGTACGCGCTCCGGGGAGCGCTCCGGGCGCGCCACGCGACTTGCGCACAAAAAGCTGATTGGCTCTTGGGTGTCTGTAAACATTCTAAACAGTCTGGAGCAGCCGCCATCTTGTGTCTTGGTAAAATCGAGACATAAGAGGTGGCAAAAACAAAGGGGGGAATTGACCATAAGGGGGCAGGGTAGACCCCCTCCTGACCCCCTAGGTTTAATGTGGGGGCTAAAATAGGGTCCCGCGGGGCATTTTAAAAAAATATTTTTTTTCGATTTGCGCGGGGGGAGCGCCCGGTACGCGCACCGGGAAGCGCACCAGGGAGCGAAGCACGGGAAAAATCCAGGACCATATTTATGAAGGCCTTGTGACAGTTTTGCGCCGCCTGTGCGTCACTTTTTGTGACGCACCAGCGGTGTAAAAAAATGCGCATCGTTACGCTATATTTAAAAAGTGACGGATCTAGGTAGATGGGTCACTTTTTAAAACCCTGCGCCACATTATACCTGCGTCAGGTGTAATGTATGCAGAGGGGGCGTTCCCCCGCAAAAAGCTTGGTAATAGCGACGCAGTGAAATCTATGAGATTTCACTGCGTCACTTTTAGGATGCTGTTGCGTCAAAATCTTGCGCCTGCCTCACAGCAGGTGTAAGACTGACGCAAGAACTTTCACATGGTGCTTTCCCCATGTGAAAGGACGCATTACTGGAGTTGCGTCACTTTTGTGACGCACTCCAGTAATGCGTCACTTTTGTGTTTACAGATACGTCAGAAATACTGACGTATCTGTAACTCCTTGCGACATGATTCGTCATACATTAAATATGACACATCTGGAATGTTGTAAGGAGTGCGCACAGAAAAGTGACGCATCGCACCAGCGGTGTAAAAAAATGCGCCTCGTTGCGCTATTTTTAGAAAGTGACGCATCTAGGTAGATGGGTCACTTTTTAAAACCCTGCGCCACATTATACATGCGTCAGGTATAATGTCTGCAGAGGGGGCGTTCCCCCGCAAAAAGCTTGGTAATAGCGATGCAGTGAAATCTATGAGATTTCACTACGTCACTTTTAGGATGCTGTTGCGTCGAAATCTTGCGCCTGCCTCACAGCAGGTGTAAGATTGACGCAAGACCTTTCACATGGTGCTTTCCCTATGTGAAAGGACGCATTACTGGAGTTGCGTTACATTTGTGACACACTCCAGTAATGCGTTACTTTTGTGTTTACAGATACGTCAGAAATACTGATGTATCTGTAACTCCTTGTGAGTTGATTCGTCATACGTTAAATATGACATATCTGGAATGTCATAAGGAGTGCGCACAGAAAAGTGACGCATCGCTGTTTTCACGTAGCGATGTACCGCGTTTCTGAAATGAGGCCTCCAGTTTATTCACTGTGTCACCTCTACGACCCTTTCTTGTGTCAATACGTCCCTTTTGCATACATTACACCTGACGTAGGAATAATGTGGCACAGGGGTTTACAAAGTGACGTATGTACCTAGAAACGCCACTTTGTAAATATGAATAAATAAGGTGCATTTTTTATTGGACTGATGCGTCACAAAAAGTGATGCTTTGGTGGTGTTAAAGTGACGCATGGCTTCATAAATGAGGCCTTCTGCCTTCAACTCCAGCAATGCATCTTTTCTTATCCTTCCACACCCCTGTTCCTTTTCAACATTTTCTTTGAATATCAACATTCCCCATATTCACTCTTCTTCCCCTTACTTTCTTTCCTAACACTCACCTTCTTTCAGTCCTCCTACTTCACTTCCTTTCTCTTCTCATACCTTTCTGTTCTTTCTTACTCATTCTCCTTTCCATTATCAATGCACTCTATTTCACTTACTCTTTTTTCATTTTTCTAAGAATATAGCTCTTTGATGAGAATTGGAGGTAGTTCTGAAAAGAACTTTTTGTTTTCTTCTTTTTTCTAAACAGGAACAAAAACAGGGAATGGAAACTGCTCAACAGGAGCAAAAAAAAACAAAAAAATTAGGGGTGGGAAGGGCAGCGATGGTTCTCCAATGCTCGAACCATGAGCTGGACACTTTGCTCCCCATAGGTGAGGAGTTGATTGCAGTATCTGCATCTGAGGACACCATGGTTAAATGCAGGTTGAATGTTTGGCACCTGCTCCTGCGATTGCCCCCTCCCAGAAGAAGTTGCTCCTCCGGTGGATGTAGAGGCCCCATCACTGGGAACCTCTTGTGCCAGAGCCCTGATACTTTCCGGGGCAAAATTCTGGGGGTGCTCCCTCTGGACATGGCGCAGCATCGTGAAGTTGCCAAATGAGTACTTTTTTAAGGGGTTACCCCGCGACAGCACTTCTTTGCAGATCCTGCACTCCACTTTTGGAGCATTCACCTTTTTTTGGTCAGGTGGGATTTTAAAAAATTTCCAAAGGAAATGTTCCTTAACTTTTCGTTGAGGAGGCTCTTCATTGATGAATTCTGGTTCATCCTCACTGCTGGATTGTCTGGCAGCCATTGTAAAACCAAGAAATATCCAGGAGAAAAAAGGCAGGTCTTGCAGTCACAAAAGTGAAAGAAGAGGTGAAGGAAATGGGTGGGGATTTCATTCTTTGTAAAAAAAACTGTTAGCAACCAATGAAAAGTGTTATTTTAGGGTCACATGACCCGACGCGCTTACGCTACGCGCTCCGGAGCGCTTCCGGGTGCGCACACGCGGCGCGAACGTAGGCGCTTCCGGGGCGCGTACGTGGCGCGAACATAGGCGCTTCCGGGGGCGTATACGCGGCGCGAACGTAGGCGCTTCCAAGGGCGCATACGTTGCGCGCCGAAGTGACGTCATCATACTTTTACGGAAATGCATAATCATTTTCCTTATAAAAAAAAACTGATTTTATTTGTATGGTACGAAATGTTTTGCCTTATTATTAACTTTTCATTCATATTTTTTTTCACAAACGAAAGTAGCGCTCTGGGTGCGTTTTCTGGTAAGCTTACCGGTGAGCTTACCGGAAAGCTTACCGGAGAGCTTACCGAAGAGCTAACCGGAGCGCGCACCCAGAGCGCCCCAGGAAAAAATGATATAAAAAAAAATCCAAAATTAATACTTACACAAAACAGCAAATTGTAAAAAAAAAACATAGGTTAGAAACTCGATATAGAAAGGAATTAGCATTTAAAAAACCTATGAAATTCACTGAAAAGACCATAGGTTTCACACCAGTTATAGTTAGGAATTAGCATTTAAAAAACCTATTAAATTCACTGAAAAAACCATAGGTTTCATACCAGTTATAGTTAGGAATTAGCATTTAAAAAACCTATTAAATTCAATGAAAAAAACATAGGTTTCACACCAGTTATAGTTACCTGGAAATTTTACTGACATAAAACCATTGAAATTCCCACGTTATAGTTAGTTGGACTCACTATAACTTGCGCGCCTGCAATGCACTGCTGATGACGTCAAATATTACATCACTCATGACATGGTCAGTGACATCACTCATGACATCACTGATGACACCATCCTTGTGACAGAGTGAGAGTCCTCCTTTCAGTGTAATGTAAGTCTTGAAACACATATTCAAGAATAGAATTTAACATTTTCAAAAAAGTGGAGATACCCATACCAGTTACAACAAACAATTCAGTAATTCCACCATCTATATACACATCCACTCATTCACAAACAGTTCTATATAGTCATTCATACATATACTCACTCATTATATGTAGTGATACACCTATACATCCTGTTACACACTAACAGTCATCCAAAAGTTACTCACACACATATTCACACATGCAAAAAAACGAATGAACATTCATTTATTTGCATATACAGCTATACACACACTACCACTTTACTTCTAAGAATACTTACACATACTTACTCTCTTAAACAATCACTTATATAAACACATACTAATTTAAACAGGAACTCTTATAATCTCTCACTCTCACATATACTCAGTTTTATAAATCAATACTCACATATACTAGATTAAAACATATGTCGTTACTGAAAAAGACAATAGTGAGACAGTCGTTTACTCACTAACATACACATATACACACTCATACATCCATACAGTCCTGTACATATGCTGTCTTCAAAACACATACAAACAGTGAGTCAGTCACCAACCCATACAGCCACTTATACACAAAGTGAAACACTGATACATACATTTCAATATATAAAAGTTACTTGCTAATATATGTATTCACTAAGATACACTTAATAAGGCAGTTAACCAATCAATTCTTTTAAAAACAAACATCCATTTACACACTTATTTAACCATTTATTCTTGCATCGTACTTTACAAATACATATAAAAAATATATATTTTTCAGAAAGACACACATTCACTGGATGGTGTCATCAGTGATGTCATGAGTGATGTCACTGACCATGTCATGAGTGATGTAATATGTGACGTCATCAGCAGTGCATTGCAGGCGCGCAAGTATAACTGGTGTGAAACCTATGGTTTTTTCAGTGAATTTAATAGGTTTTTTAAATGTTAATTCTTAACTATAACTGGTGTGAAACCTATGGTTTTTTCAGTGAATATACATATAAATATATATGTATATATAATTTCTTTATATATACATGTGTGTGTGTGTATGTGCGTATAAGTAATTCACTGTAAAGAAACAAAGGTTTCAGGACGTTATATTTAGGAATTAGAATTAAAAAACATAGAAACTCACTGAAAAAAACAAAGTTTACAGGGATGCTATAGTTAGAAGATAGTAATAAAATAACCTTAGAAATTCACTCTTTATGGTTTTTCAATATTAATTCCTAACTATAGTCTTCCAGTATCCTCCTTTTAATGAATTTCCAAGTTTTTAAATTATTTTTCCTAACTGCAATGTGTAACCTATGAGAGTGTGTGTGAGTGGCTGTATCAATCAATCAATCATCGCATTTTGTATAGCGCACTACTCACCCAGAGGGTCTCAAGGCGCTGGGGGAGGGGGGTCCGCTACTGCTCGAACAGCCAGGTCTTGAGTTGCTTCCTGAAGGTGAGGTGGTCCTGGGTCAGGCGGAGGTGGGTGGGGAGGGAGTTCCATGTCTTGGCGGCAAGGTAGGAGAAGGACCGTCCCCCTGTGGTGGCTCTTCGGATGCGGGGGACGGCGGCGAGGGCGTGGCTGGTTGATCGAAGCTGGCGTTTGGGAGCGTAGAAGTTGAGGCGGCTGTTGAGGTATCCTGGGCCTTGGTTGTGTAGGGCTTTGTGTGCGTGGGTGAGGAGACGGAAGGTAATTCTCTTGTTGACCGGAAGCCAGTGCAGGTCTCTCAGGTGTCCGTAGATGTGGCTGCGACGAGGGATGTCCAGGATGAGTCGTGCTGAGGCGTTCTGGATCCGCTGGAGTCTCTTCTGGAGTTTGGCGGTTGTTCCGGCGTAGAGGGAGTTGCCGTAGTCCAGACGGCTGGTGACGAGGGCCTGGGTGACCGTCTTCCTGGTCTCGGTGGGAATCCACCGGAAGATCTTACGTAGCATGCGCAGGATGTTAAAGCACGAAGAGGAGACGGCGTTGACTTGTCTGGACATGGAGAGGGAGGAGTCCAGGATGAAGCCCAGGTTGCGTGCATGGTCTGTTGCTTTGGGTGCGCTGCCTAGGGCGGGGGGCCACCAGGAGTCGTCCCAGGCGGAGGGTGAGGATCCCAGGATGAGGACTTCCGTCTTGTCCGAGTTCAGTTTCAGGCGGCTGTTCTTCATCCATTCGGCTACCTCTTTCATCCCTTCGTGAAGGTTGGCTCTGGCGGTGGCAGGGTCGTTGGTGAGGGAGAGGATCAGCTGGGTGTCGTCAGAGTAGGAGATGATGTTGAGGTAGCCGAAGAGGGTTGGACTGAGCGAGGAGCCTTGAGGAACGCCGCAGATGACTTCGGTGGCTTCAGATCTGAACGGAGGGAGGCGGACTCTCTGTGTCCTTCCGGTGAGGAAGGAGATGATCCACTCCAGTGCCTTCTCCTGGACTCCGACGTTGCTGAGGCGTTGTACTAGGGTACGGTGGCAGACAGTGTCGAAGGCCGCGGAGAGGTCGAGGAGGATGAGGGCCGCTGTTTCTCCGTTGTCGAGCAGGGCTCGGATGTCATCGGTGGCTGCGATCAGGGCGGTCTCGGTGCTGTGGTTGGCCCGGAAGCCAGACTGTGAGGGGTCGAGGGATCCGTTTGTCTCGAGGAAGGCGGCCAGCTGCTTGTTGACGGTCTTCTCGATGACTTTTGCAGGAAACGGGAGCAGCGAGATGGGGCGGTAGTTCTTGAGGTCGGTGGGGTCGGCCGATGGCTTCTTGAGTAGGGCGCTGAGTTCGGCATGCTTACAGCTCTCCGGGAAGGTAGCGGTGTCGAAGGAGGTGTTGATGATGTCCCGCAGGTGTGGTGCGATGACAGCGTCGGCCTTGTTGAAGACGTGGTGAGGGCAGGGATCGGTCGGAGATCCGGAGTGGATGGAGTTCATCGTGTGGACGGTGTCTTCGGTGCTGATCGGAGTCCAGGCGTGGAGGGTGGTGGTGGGGGGCGGTGGTTCGGTCGTGGCGTTCGTCGGTTGAGTGCTGAAGCTGTTGTGTATGTCTGCGATCTTGTTGTGGAAGTAGGAGGCGAGGGAGTTGCAGAGGTCTTGCGAAGGGGTGATGTTGTTGTTTCCGGCGTTGGGGTTGGAGAGCTCTTTGACGATGTTGAAGAGTTCATTGCTATTGTGTGCGTTGTTGTCCAGTCGTTCCTTGAATGAAGTTTTCTTGGTGGCTTGGATGAGTTGGTGGTGTTTTCGGGTGATTGGGTGTTATTGGCTGTATGGGTCTTTGAGTGGTTTCGTAGGCGTGTGATTGGGTGTGTGAATGGCTGTGTGGGTCAGTGAGTGGGTGTGTTAGTGACTGTATAGGTTTGTGAGTGGTTTTATAGGCATGTGAGTGGTTCTGTGAGTGGCTGTATGTGTCAATGAGCGGGTGTGAGTGGCTATATGGGACTGTGAGTAGGCATGTGAGTGGCTGTATGGGACTGTGAGTAAATGCAAGATCAGCTGTGTAGGTGGGTGACTGGTTTTGTGAGTGACTTTATGGGTCTGTGAGAGGGTGTGTGAGTGTGAGTTGCGGTATGGATTTGTAAGTGGGTGTGTGAATGGCTATATATGGATTTGTAAGTGGGTGTATGAGTGGCTGTATGGGTGCGTGAGTGGGTGTATGAGTAGTTTTTGTATGTTATTGAGTGTGTGAGTGGTTGTATGGGTGTATGAGTGTGTGCGTGTGAGAGTGGGTGTGCAAGTGGGTGTATGAGTGGCTGTATGGGTGTGTGAGTGGGTGTGTGGCTGTGTGGGTCTGTGAATGGGTCTGTGAGTGCCTCTGTGGATCTGTGAGTGGGTATGTGAGTACCTGTGTAGGTCTGTGAGTACCTTTGTGGGTATGTGAGTACCTGTGCAGGTCAGTGAGGTGGAGTGTGAGTACCTCACTGTGTCTGTTAGTGTGTGTGTGAGTAGTGCTCGGATTTTGAGCATTTGCATACTTTGGTTATTTAAAAGGGAGAAGTATGGACTCTGCTCTCAACAGGAGACGACAAGAAAGAAACCACTCATCGCTGTCACTATAGATCAGATGGTGCTCTAATAGATCAATGATGCAATCACCTCCATTAAAGATTTCATATCCTTTTTCACGATGGAATACAAAAGGAAACACACTTCCTTTGCCTATTCGAAGCCCAAGATGTTTCGATTGTTTTGCTTTACTGAAGTGGAGCTTCTACTGTGATTCCTGCTACGTTTATATTTGTAAGTGCTTCCCATTAAGGTTCAATTTATGTGAAATAAGCATCAGGGCCGGAATGGAACCTCATTTTTTCCAAGAGTCCACAGTTTTTTCTGAAAATGTCTACCCAACTGTGGGTAGGGGAGCTACATGGCTCCACTCCCTGGGCCAATTTTTGGGGCCTGACCTCTCAAGCTGGGTGTCCTGAAGCCCACCCAGAGTACCCAGTGTGCAACGTTGGGGATTGTGGGGAGAGCCTAAATTCCCCTGCGATCTCTGCCAGCTCCTCCCCTATAGTGGGAGCTAGGATTGCTCCTGCACAGGGGGAGCAGCAGAAAATACTGCTCCCTGCATGTGAGAGCAATTTTTTTTATCTGTTTTCCCACCCACTTGACAGTGGGCAGGAAAACCGATGAAAAGTCTCCTCCCAGTGAGCGGGAGCAGTTTTCCTGCTCCCATCCACCCTGAGCAGACTGACAGCTTGCTATGTCCCTGGGGTAGGCTCCCCTTCACACAGGGAGTCGGCCCTGGGGGTGGCCATCCCAAGGACCATTAATGGCTCCAGGAGGGGGGTGTGTTGCCCCCTCCTTTCTATTTGCAAGGCCTGCCCCACAGAGGTTATTGTCCCCGGGCCCTAGTGGGCTCAGGAAGGGGGTCCTTGCAGCCCCCTCCAATTAACTATTAAACGCCCCAGGGAGGTGGTGGTCCCCTGGGCTCTTAAGAGCCTTAGAAGGAGGTCCATGCAGCCCTCCTCATATATACTAATTAAGCCCCAGAGAGGTGGCGGTCCCAGGGGATCTTAGACCCTCAGGAGGGGGATCTGTGTGCCCCCCTCCATTATTACATAAAGCCCCATGGAGGTGGTGGTCCCTTGGGCTCAAAAGAGCTTCAGGAGAGGGGCTGCATGCACCCCACCAAACTTGTTATAAGACACAATGCACTTTTCCCAGCAAAACGTTTTTAAAAATGCTTTTTTGCCCTGGTCCCAGGATGCTTGTTTCCGGTCCAGGGAGGACCTGGCTTGGCTGTTCGGTCTGAACTGTTCCCATGAGGCACTGGGTCAAGACTGATTTTCACATGGCTGGGTCTAAACTGGGGTGGCATGATGAACAAAAGAACAATGGATTTAACCCAGATCTCTTGACTGGGGGTGACAGTATCATTCATTCAGCTTTCCATCCATCATTTGTTTGTGTAGCACTTTCACTGTTAGTGATGGCATGCTACCATTCCACAAGAAGTACACACACATACACACAAACGCACACGCCATTACACACACAAACACACTCACAGACTAGTTCTCTTCAGTAACAGTGACTCCTATAGTAATTCATGTTTTTTTCAGACTGATGAGTGCCCTGAAGCCTCCCCAACAATTCACTTTCGCAAAACCTATAAGAGAACAAAGCATGAATTGCCAACGTTAAAAGGCTGACAGCCAGTGCCAGGAGTATTGGCTTTGCCAATGCTTGCTAAAATGAATTAGGTGTTCAAGCTTTGCTGAGAATTGGAAAATTGATTTTTCACATCTCTATTAAAGGACTCTAAATGTGGCAGACTATGGAAAATCAGTTACTCATACACAAGATTCTTTTCGCACACAACCAATGTAGGGTGAGTGGTATTTCATCCTCAAATCAATATGGGTACTAAATCACTCACAACAGCCTTAACAAAAGAAAAAGGGAGCACTCAGGAATATTTAGTTCAAATGCTACTCTGCCTTGAATTAAATAACATCACCCAGGGCTGAGGCTATTATAAGTGCAAAGGGTGCAGATGCACCAGGGCTCAGAGGTATAAGGGGCCCTCTGCCCCCTAATCATAACTGTCCTTTACCACACAGTTGAGACTTTTGGGGGGGATGCTTTCTTGCATTATGGCCCATGGGACCCTTGCTACTATTATAGCAAGCATTCTCCTCTAGGCTCAAAAAAAGCCCAGGCTCCATCCTTTAGATGCTTTACATATAACACGCTCCTTTAAATCTCCTGCCATTTCACCACCACACAGCCATCAATATGCCATGTACAAAGATGCCATCATGTGATGCCACAAAACCAGCCACAAAGCAAGTCACTCAATCACCTGCATGTGATGGAAAAGAATGAGGTGCACATGAAACTATTTGAGATCCATAAACACCATGGCATGTTGCTAATTTTAACAACCTCACAGATGGAGTAACTGTGTTACCCCCAAGCTAAAGAACAACGTGCGTAGAAAGCAATGTCCAGAACAGCAGATTCACACTGTGGCAACCAAGGAACATAGAAACGACACAGGTACAAACAAATGTGGCATATTTCTTGTCAGGAGAGGACAAACACACCATGTGCTTGTCGCACCATTAAACCAAATGAAGCGAATAAACATGCAGTAATTAGGGAAACAAAATCATGCATGCAAAGTAGAGCACAGTAAAGTCAAACCAGAGAAGGGTGTCGCCAAATGAAGAACAACGTGTCCATTCAATTAAACAATGATCGGACATAAATCTATAAAAACCATGACACACTTCAAATTTTGCAATAACTACACAGGGGGTGCATAAACAGCCGTATCTGGTGTCAATATTTTTCCAATTACTCTGCTGTTAAACATTTCATTGTGTCTATCATTATCAATATGATTTGCTCACAGATCTGGGACACAGTCTGCTTGAACATTAGGGATACAGCAAGGTACTTGTGGTCTGTCCTCTATCACATGAACAGCAGACGTAATTTACCTTCGTAATTCCGGGTACAAGATCTTAATGTAATATGCCTTATTAGCTAAATCTGTGTTCTTTACTGTAAACCAAACTGAACAGGGACAAGTAGTTTTTGCTTACTTTTGCACTGTTAAAGTGAGTCGCCTGATGGTTCAAATGTATTGCTTGCCATCAAAAGGTGTGCACTGCACTGACCTCTCAAAAAGGTAAAAGCTCTGCAAGTTATGAAAACAGCAAAAGGGCAAGAAATGGATGGCACGCACATGCCCTTATGAGAACAACAACATTGTTAAGCCGGATGCACATTCCTCAATCTAGAAGAAGTAGCCTCAGAGAATGCAAGGTGGGAGTGGGGCCTCGATGGGGGATGCGTGTTTACAAAGCGTAAGTGAACGAGTCATAATGGAACACTGTATTTTAGTTTTTAAAAATGTAGTAAATCAAACACTACGAACGCCAACAGCTCACACAGGAACTCCACTTCTGTCAATAGGTGCCTCGCTGAAGAGCGGGCCTGCAGTGCAGAGTAGAGGGAATAGAAATGGTAGTAAAACTCTGCCAGGTCGTATTGGTGTGACCTGTGCCTTTGGAGAGTCCCTTCCCCTACTGAAGAAGTGGCATAGTTGGTTTCAAAAACTCAGAATGATGGCAACGCTAAATTAAGTACTATAGGCATGCAATGCAAATGCAAGCTATATGCACTGTTAAATAGTCAAACTAGAGACGAGGCTACTAAAAGTTTAGAGGTCACCTGCCTTGAGTAACTGCACAGAACGGGGTGATGAGCAGGAAACCATTATAAATAAAGTAAGACACCGAAGAGTGACACTAGCAGTGTGCTCACGTGCACCAGCCATCCCAGTTGCTGCTGTTATTTCAGGAATGCAGGCAGTTGCACTGAGTGCAGGCAAGAAACAGCCATAAATAAACCATACGGGAGGAGGGAAGAGAGGCCATCACACACTATACACTGTGATGTCCAACAGAAACATTCTATGAGTGAACTCGCCAGGGAGGGAACTCAGCACATAAAGGGTGGACATTTCCACAAACACACCAATAATAAGCCAGCTTTTTTAAATACCACACACCAATAGCAATCAGGAGATGTGCCAGAGCCCGGAGAAGAAGATAGAATAGGTCTTAGAGACAGCTTAAATACTGTTGAGGCTCGGCCCAAAAAGAATACTTCCCGGACCAAGAGCTAGTTTTCTGCCACCTTTGGTGTGATTCCATCCAGCTGTTCAGGCTGTAGTCATGTTCAAAATCGCTATGGGAAATTGTATGGGGAAACCACGTTTTGGGACCATCCCTTTTTCTTGCCAATGCTTGACAAATCACCCCAAAAACTTTCAAGGCAGCATCTAAAGTGAGTGACATACTTAATTTGAAATTTTGTGAAGAATCGTCAAGCAGCACCAAAGTTATTGGTAACTGTGGAAACTAGGCATTAGCTATAACTACCTACTGAAAATATATATTTTTTCAGTGGAAAAAAACAAAGGTTAAAGGTTATACTTAGGCTCAGATTTCACTTGTTCAAAATCATTGCAATTCAACAGTTAAAGTTACCTGAGCAAACTATAACTTACAACCATGCAATGCCCTGCTTAAGCTCTCACATATTACATCAGTCATGACATGGTCAGTAACATCACTGATGACATCTCAAATGATATCACTGATGACATCACTGATTAAATAATCCACAAAGCTACTCACATACCTGCACAACTACTCCCACTCCTACTTACACACCCACTCACATACCCATACAACCACTCACACCCACTCACTCATCCATAGAGTCACTCACACACCCACTCACTCACCCATACAGCCACTCCCAGACACTTACCCATAAACACCTCACACAGACACTCACCCATACAGTCATTTACACATCCACTCACTCAATCATACAACTACTCACACACTCACTTATTCACACATAAAGCCACTCACACACCCACTCACTCACCCAAATAGAATCTCAAGAGCGCAACACACTTACCTGTACCAACACACACCCACAAAACCAATTACATACCCATTCACACATCTATTCAAGCACACCCACACCCACTCACTCACTAATTACAGCCACTCACACAGATGCTCATTCTCCAATACAGCCACTCAAACCTGACTCAGTTATTCAAACATCCACTCCCTTACTTGTACAGACACTTATGCACCCAATCACTGAACCATACAGCCACTCACTCACCCAAACAGCAATGCACTCACTACCCATACAGCCAGTCACACAGCTGTTTACTCACCGATACAGCCGCTCATGCACCCACTTACACACCCATACAGCTACTCACACACCCACATATTTACCCATGTGTCCACTCACACACCCAAACAGCCACTCACACACCCTCTCACCCACCCATAGAGCCACTAACACAGCCACTCACTCACCCATACAGCTACTCACATACCCAGGTATTCATCCATAAACCTACTCACACACCCACTTATTTACCCATAAAGTTACTCGCACACCCATGCAGCCACTCACACATCAGTCACACACAGATACACACAGTCACATAGCTACTCACATACTATATGTTATATATGATATCATTCAGCAGTAGTACACAAAGTATACTAATTTTGCTTTTGTGGCACCTTAGTATATATGTTTAACACTCATAAATGTTTAGAAAACACTCATAAGCACTGGATGATGTCATCAGTGAAGTCATTTGAAATACCATCAGAGATGTCCATGTAATGAGTGAGTAATGTGTGAGGTCAATCAGGGCATTGCAGTGGTGTAGGTTGTAGTTGGATCAGGCAACTATAACTGCTGAATTTAAATAGGTTTGTACAAGTGAAATCTGAGCCTAACTATAATGTTCCTGTAACCTTTGTTTTTCTCCAGTGAATTTCTAAGATTTTTTTAAAATTCTATTTCTTAACTATACCATCCCTGTAACCTTTGTTTTTTAACTGAATGTTTAAGGTTTTTAAATCTTAATTTTCTAGCTGCAATCTGTAACCTTTGACAGTAAGTGTATGAGTGCATGAGTGTTTCACTGGGTGAGTGAACGGGTGTGTGAGTGTCTGTGTGGGTCTGAGATTGGCTGCATAGGTGTCTCTCTAGGTGTGTGCACGGGTGCTTGAATAGTGAGTGCATCAGAATATCAATGGGTCTGTGAGTGTGTGAGTGTCTATATGGGTCTGTGAATGAGTGTATGAGAACTTGAGTGGGTCTGTGAGTGAGTGCATGAGTGTCTGAGTGGGTCTGTGAGTGGGTGTGTTAGTATCTGCGCAGGTCTATGAGTGGGTGTCTGAGTCTCTGACTGTGTCTGTGAGTGGACGCATGAGTCTCTGAGTGGATCTGTGAGTTCCTGAGTGATTGTCTGAGTGGATCTGTAACTGGGTGCATGAGGCTCTGAGTGGATCTGGGAGTGGGTGTGAGAGTTTCTGACTGGGTCTGTGAGTGGATTCATGAATCTGAGTAGGTCTCTGAATAGGTGCATGAGTCTGTGCCTGTGTCTGTGAGTAGATGCATGAGTCTCTGAGTGGATCTGTGAGTGGGTATGTAGGTATCTGAGTAGATCTATAAGTGGGTGTATGAGTGTCTGGCTGGGTCTGTGAGTGGGATCATGAGTGTCTGAGTGCATCTATGAGTGAGAGCATCAGACTCAGAGTGGGTCTGTTAGTGGGTATATTCGTATATTCGCAAATGAATTGCAATGTTACACGGGGCCCACACTGACAGTCGCAGTGAATTTGTGAATATGGAAAGTGGGAAAAACTGTTCTTTGACATAATATACTCATAAAGGGTTACTCAAAGAACCCTATATTCCTCTCATGGGGTTAGGGCACATCCAACCTGACCCCTTACGCAACTTTCTGCCATTTGGTTTGAGCCATGGGGACTGTTCCGATCAGGTTGCAGCCAGCCAATCACTGCATTCCTATTGTCATACTCATTCTCGATTCAACGCAAATTCATTGCAAATTATTCGAGAGCGCAGATAAACAAATTAGAATTTCCTTACATTTCTGAAAACTACTGAACTGATTTACACCAAATAACTGAAAGCGAGTTCTGTGAACTAAACTCTACCTTCCTGCCAAATTCAGTGTAATTCCGTCCAGTGGTTCGGGCTGCAGACATGTCTAAAGGCTTTATGAGAGTTAAGATGGGAATGCACTCTTTTTGACTCCCCCCTTTTTCTCGACCCCCACTTGACAGATCAACCCAAGACTTTCTATGCACAACAAGATTTACCGGGGCACTTTGTTTTGGAAAGATTTGTGAAATGTTGTCAAATGGCGCCAAAGATGTAGACAGGTAAAAATATGCATTTCATATGGAAACATGATCCTAACTATAATTACCTACTCGTTACCCACATTATGTAATATATATGGATTGTTGGGTACGCCAGTACCTATCTCTGATCTCAATATTCTTCAATTTGTATGTTTCTTCTTTGGTGGGTCTTAGCCACTCTGTTGGTTTCGAACTGGTGTCATATTTGGTTGACACACATATAATCAGTTGTTTAAAAGAGGAGAGTCAGTCAGCCACTAAAATATTACATATCAAATTTCTTAAGGTGGATAGAAGCAAATCCTTGAAAGCTGAATGTTGATAAAATGGAGATTCTAATTTTTGGGGGACCCCTCCCATCTAGTCTTCTTGGTCTTGGACAGAGGATTTGGCCTGCTTCTCACACCCTAACCTTTTCTCAGAATTTCCAATTTAATTGTGACTCTCACTTCACTCTCACTTCACTACTGCTCTGCAAATAAATAAACTGACCTCTGTTTGGTTTTACTATCTGTGGATGGTGCGAAGACTTCTGACAATTGTCCCTATGGAACACTGTAAATCTGTGGTGCAGGCAATGATACTGTTTTGTCTAGACTGTTGCAATTTGTTGAATCTCGTTTTTTTCCAAACAAATTAGTCAGTAGACTTCTACTTATGCAGAATGGTCTGTGAAGCTCCTTCTGAAGATCCCATCAGTCCATCTTTAAGGCTCATTTTCAGGTCAAAAAGTGCTAACTGATCAACGTTTTTCTATGATTAGATCTCGCATAGCTCCCTATTGCCCTATCTAGGCTTCACACTCAATCACAGGAAATTTCTCATCACACCAAGGGGCTTACTTTCAAGCTCCTTGCGCCACTGGTGCTTCACTTTTAATATGGGGAAAAGTGACATGCAAGTAGGGCAAGGGGCTTGTAAATAAGCCTCCAAGAGTGAATGACTATCACATTGAAGTGTTGTTTCCTCTTTCATCTGTTGATATGAAGAAGCTATGGCTGCATGTACTTCTGCTAGTCTGTCAATCATTTCCTGTAGAAATACTTCTGAATTGTACGTAACGTGGGAATAGGTATAGGGAATTCGGCGCCACTTTGCAGATTTGCACAAATTGTAAATTTCATAGAAGTATAAGCAAACGGTGCTTAAAGGTGTGGAGAACCACTAAACTCCACAAATCAAGAGTAAAAAAACCCTATAAACATAAATTCTACTCCCAAGCACACGTTAGCGTTTAGCAATGGTTTCCCTGTTTAGCAGACATCAACAATGATTCAAAACACAATATGGACAAAGTCTTTAGATTCTTTCTGTGCAGGCTTTATTCTGTTGATTTTAGCCACAGCCAACACGTGTTTCGTCGCAATGGAGCGTGATCCCACGACTTCATCAAGGCTCAATTTTTCCAAGTGTTGAAATTTTACATGTGGTGATACTTCCAACCCACAAGGGGTTTCCGTGGGGTCTCGCGACCGTCGTGATGCGAGAATATTTCAATTATTATATCCAAGTATTCCAAGTAAAACATGTAGTCATCCAAATTCCAGAGTACGGCACTCTTCAAGTAAAGTATACGCACATGGTATACGCGTTTTGGTCATAGGAAGTGTAAAAACAAAGTGGTACTTGTGTGTGTGCACCTCTGTGTTTGCCCATATGTCTGGTCTTGTGAACATATGTGTCCATTTGTGTGTTTGTGTATGTGCCTTTGGCTCTGTATGGGCTTTATGTGTAGGGTGCAGGGTTATCATGTTTAGTGGCTCTCTGTTATCTGTTTCTCAATCGTAACACCTCTCCTTTCCACAGGGCTGGCCTGGTTCTCCAGGGCTTGCTGCTCCAAAGGGAGACAAGGTGCGTACCAAACTCGTAACCTTCATTTCGTCATTCTTGCAATGCGGCCTCTGATGAGCGGTGCTTTGGCATACTGGGTGTAACGGTCTAGATGTTGAGAGAATATCAACGCAAGACCTCTTGCCCGGAAGGGCCTGCACACAATGTAGCACTCTCTGGCAAGGCGTGGCCAGACAGCATAAATAAACGGGCAGAGGTTGCTCTGGACTACCGGCCCACACCAATGTACCAGTGGCCTGTGTCTTGTGTTTGCTTATGGCCGCAGATCCCTGTGTTCCTCACTGAGCAGCGCCACACTGGCGACCAGGGTGGGCAGCCATCGTCCATGTTCTGCTTAGAGTCCCTGTCTGACGGCCTCATGGATGACGTTGTTGCAGCAGGCATGAGAGTCGCGTGCTCGTTCCTCTGGCCCCTGCCGAAACGTCCTTGTCAAGCCTCAAGGGTGCACGAGACAATGTCCCCACATTGGATGCAGTGCTGAGAGACGTCAAGTTTACCTGCCCAAACCTGTGTCATAACAGTCCTGTGAGGTACTGAACGCTGCCTGCCCCGTATGGCTTGCCTGCGGCTCACGTATGCTGCGCCACACGGAACGGTCGAGTTCACACAGATAAGGCCCGGGTGAAACCTGCTGCTGCATGGGCTGAGGCTCACATGTGTTAAGTCTCCCCCTGCTGGTCTCATTCATCGCGGCCAGTGCAGCGCCTCCACCACCAGTGCGCACATGAAACAGGCCTTCTCTCGCTGCTGACACTCCCTGCAACCAGTGGCCCTACCCCACCTGTGGCAGTCAGCTACAAGGGCATCACTGTCCCTGTCAGTGGTTCAGCAAATCATCCAGTCAGCACCTCTAACCCCCACCTGACACAAGAACCAACAGACTCACTCCTGCTCGACCCCTAAAGGACCACCAAGGAGTGAGGAAGTGGTAAGTGCACACCACAGTAGAGCTCTGCCACCATAGCAACACTTCACCCCAGAGCACAGCCTCCACAGTGCTACAGCAATGTAGGTACAGCACTAGGCACACAGTGCATGTCCAACCATGATGGACCAGGCTGCGCAAGATGCACCACATCACCTACCACATGCCCAACAAGCTGGACCACAAACTGTTCATCCTTCGTTGCAGTGCACCCAGATCAATGCGCTGCCCCCTTTCAGCGAGCTTATAGACCCGGCCACAGCGTCTCCCAGATGGACAATCTGGATAAGCAGGCTGGAAAACTATTTTATGGTGACAAGAGAGATGGACGGTGCATTCAAGACATCCCTGTTATTACACTTCGCGGGGGCGGAGATGTACAAGTTGTTTGCACACCTACCCAACACCAAGTCGCTAAACGACTATGACGCCTCAGTCATGGCCCTGAACATATATTTCGATCCCCAATTGAACCCGGATTAGGAAATATTTAAGCTGCACCAAGCACGCCAGAAGGAAGGGGAGTCTATGGACGCATTCCATACACGGCTCATTAACTGGCAAGTACTTATACAGACGATGACCTGAACAAAGAAGTGAGAGCCCAGGTGATCCAAGGCTGCCGAAACGAAAACATTCGGACTCTCATCCTGTGACAACCAGGAATCACCTTCGAAGACATCCTCATCTTGGACCGCTCACATGACCTATCAGACATCAGGGCAACAGCAATTGACATCACCATAACAAAGCAGGCGAAGAAACTGGCAACGGTCAAGACCGAAAGGCAGATGCCATATGCACCCAGAGCAAAAGCGCCAGCGGGCAGATGCCAGCCAAAAGCACACAGGGATCACGCTGCGGATACTGCGGTAGGGAAGAACACCCGAATGGAAGAATGTCCCACGCAAGGGCGGATATGTTCGAGGTGCGGCACCCCCAACTACTTCACCGTGGCATGAAGAGGAGGACCACAAAATCGAGGAACCCGGGGTTGATGACCGCTGTCAAAGTCAGTAAAGCACCAATCACTCGAGGACCCAGAGAACCCAAGGATAGCCCGGACATCAGCGTGACCAAGACAATACCTTAAGGACTCATCTACAGATGAGGAGGGCAAGTGCTACCTCATCTCTTTGCTAGTGACCTTAAACCGAAGAGGCGCTCACAGCCCACATGAGCCCTTACAATTGCCGGATCCCAGTTTACCGCACTGATTGACACAGGAGCATCTGTCAATGTGATGGGATGCCAACAATACAGTCGGCTGAGTCCAAGACCCCCACTGTCCCCGTCGTATGTCAGAATCCTCACGTACAGCAGCAAGACGCCCCTGCCACTCAAGGGGAAGATGACTGTACAAGTGAAGTCAGGAGATCCTGAAATCACCACCACGTTCCACGTGGTTGACAGAGAGGCCGGCACCCTAGTAGGAAGCCACACAGCCAAAGGCCTCTGCCTAGTCACATTTGCCAACGCCGCCAAGACCCTGCAGACCGAGGATGTTCTGGAACTCTTGCTGCAACTGTTTAGACGACTTGGATGCATGAAGAGGCCTCTGATAACTTTACACATAGACAAAGCCATAAAACCTGTTGCCCTGCGACACAGGCGGATTCAGTTTCACCTCAGCCCACTTGTCAAGAAGCAGCTCTACGATCTTGAACAGCAAGGAGTCATAGAGAAGGTCACAGGGCCAAAGCCCTGGGTCTTCCCATGGGGAGTGCGGAGAAACCAAACAGCCTGGCACGATCAGGCTATGTTTCGGCATCTGCCTACCCAACCAGGCAATCAAACGTGAAAGGCACCTGAGGCCAACCGTTGATGACATCCTAGCCGATCTGAACGGGTCCCGCTGGTTCTCCACGCTTGACCTCAATGCCGGACACTACCAGTTGAGGCTAGCTGAGGAGAGCCGATACATTTCAACATTCTCAACACACATAGGCCTACGCTGCTTAAAAAGACTGAACTTTGTAACCTCTTCGGCAGCGGAGATATTCCAGAACGCCATCCATGAAGTACTATCAGGACTCCAGGGAGTACTAAATGTCAGTGAGGACAGTTTGATACACTCAGCAACAATAGAGGAGCATCATCACCATCTTCAAGCCACACTCCAACCTCTCGTGAGGGCGGAGTCACCCTCCATAGGGAGAAGTGCTCATTCTTCCAGAAGTCCATCAAATTTTTCAGCTACGTTTTCAGCCAAGACGGAGTCAAGATAGATCCGCGAAAATCACTGGCCATACAACAAGCCCCTGCCCCGAACTAACGCATCTGAGACCCGGAGTTTCCTGGGGATGGCCACCTACTGCGGGCAGTTCATACTGAACCTGGCCACGCTGTCCAAACAGCTATGCTCCCTAACAAAGAAGGATGGCGCCTTGAAGTGGGGCCAAGGGGAAGAAGATGCCTTCCAGATGATCAAGCAAAAGACACACAAATGATGGATGGAATGCAGAACAAATGAAAACATTCACCCCCAGTCAAGAGATGTGGGTTAAATCCATCATTCTTTTGCTCACCGTGCCACCCCAGTTTAGACCTGGCCATATGCAAATCAGTCATGACCCAGTGCCTCTTGGGAACAGTCCAGCCTGCACTGCTAAGCCAGGTCCGCGAAGGACAGGAAACAAGCATCTTAGGACCGGTTTCAGGGTTTCCCCCCTCTATAGCCAGGATAGCTTGAATCCAGTGCCACAGTGAGCCCGGGAGCAAAACCAAAGGGGATGATGGACGGAATGTTGAACATTGCAAGCACTCAACCCCAGTCAACTGATCTGGGTTTAATCCATCATCATTCTTAAGCTCACTCTGCCACCCCAGTTCAGACATGGCCATATGGAAATCAGTCTGACCCTGTGCCTTATGGGAACATCCAGCCCGAACTGCTAAACCATGTCTTCCCTGGACAGGAAGCACGCATCCTGGGACCGGTTTTTGGCTAATCAGCCATCGTCAGCCAGGCTAGCTTGAATCCAGTGGCAAAGTGAGCAAGGGACCCACGTCTGGGCATACCCTGCCAACTTGGGGCGATCAAAGCAAAACCAAAGGGGATGATGGACGGAGTGTTGAACATTGCAAGCACTCACCCCCAGTCAACTGATCTGGGTTTAATCCATTATCATTCTTTAGCTCACTCTGCCACCCCAGTTCAGAGATGACCATATGCAAATCAGCCTGACCCTGTGCCTTACGGGAACAGTACAGCCCGAACTGCCAAGCCATGTCTTCCCTGGACCGGTTTCTGGCTAATCAGCCACCATCAGCCAGGCTAGCTTGAATCCAGTGACAAAGTGAGCAAGGGACCCACGTCGGGGCATACTCGGCGAGGAAGCAAAAGACACACAATTGATGGACAGGTTTCTGGCTAATCAGCCGTCACCCGCCAGGCTAGCTTGAATCCAGTGGCAAAGTGAGCAAGGGTCCCATGTCAGGGCATTCACGGCGAGGAAGCAAAAGACACACAATTGATGGACGGAATGCAGAACATTTCAAAAACATTCACCCCAGTCATGAGATCTGGGTTAAATTCATCATTCTTTTTCTCACAATGCCACCCCAGTTTAGACCTGGCCATATCCAAATCAGTCTTGACCCTGTGCCTCATGGGAACAGTCCAGCCCAAACTGCTAAGCCAGGTCCTCCCTGGACGGAAACAAGCATCCTAGGACCAGTTTCAGGGTTTACCCCTCTTCAGCCAGGATAGCTTGAAACAAGTGGCACAGTGAGCCCGGGTCCCACGTCTGGGCATACCCGGCGCACTTAGGGCGAAGAAGCAAAAGACACACAATTGATTGACGGAATGCAGAACAAATCAAAACAATCACCCCCAGTCAAGAGATCTTGGTTAAATCCATCATTCTTTTGCTTACCATGCCACCCCAGTTTAGACCTGGCCTTATGCAAATCAGTCTTGACCCTATGCCTCATGGGAACAGTCCAGTCAGGCATCGCTGTTGGGAAACATCACCATGTCCCGAATGACTGAGCTTCTGGTGGATGCCAGCCCTGTTGGGCTAGGAGCTCTCCTGACCCAGAAAACAGAACGGGGAAAATGGACCCACTTGCATTCATGAGGAAAGCCTTATGCCAACAGAAGCCCCGTATTACCAAATCGAAAGAGAGGCATTAGCGATCAAGTGGGCCTGCAACCACCTGTATGGCAGCCTGCACTGTTTCCAAGTAGTGACGGATCACCAACCGCTTATCCCACTCTTCAGGGGTACAGCATCACATCCTCCACCACGGATTGAGTGCTGGGCGATATAACTGCAGCACTATCAAATGGACCTCGTCTATCGACCCCAGGTGAAGAACCTGCAGACTTCTTGTCACAACACCCACCCGTTATAGCTTGAGATGAAGAAGCCCAAGAGCTACAACCAGAAGATCTCACTCCGGACGAGATGAAAGCGGAGACCTCTAAAGATGCAGTACTCATCAGGGTACTAGACTCACTCCAAAAGAGATCATGGGAAGATTTCCTCTGCGGGGCGAATGGATGGAACTAAGCAGCAGGGACAGTCTAGGAAAACTCTGGAAGGTGCGGGATGAGCTAAGCACTGCTGCAGATGGAGTGATACTGAGGGGCTCGTGAATAGTCATTCTTGTAAGTCTTCAAGAACGAGCCACCACCCTAGCCCACGAGGGACACCAAGGGACCATGCGGATGAAATCTCACATGTGGAAAAAGGTGTGGTTCCCTGAGCTCGAAGCCACTGTGGATAATTTAGTGAGGAGTTGCAGACCCTGCCAGCTCACCAGCAGCTAAGAACACCCTGCCCGGTGATAACAGAGGACTCAGTGACATCTTGTGGTAACGTATAAGCCTGGACTTTGGGAGTTTTCCAGATGGCAGGGTAAAAACCGTACTGATCTACAGCTACACATAAAAACCCATAGTCAAAGTGATCGCATCCACATCCTTCGCTTACCTGCTGCCAGTCCTAGAGAAGACGTTTGTGCTGTTTGGACTGCCCCACGAAATCAAGACCGACAATGGGCCTCCATTTCAAGGAGTAGAGTTTAAAAACATGTTAGCGCTATTAGGAATCCATCATCACCGCATCACTCCCCGGTAGTCTCAGGCAAGCGGGGAAGCTGTACATTTCATGCGGACCCTTAATAAAATCCACCGGATTGCAGTGTCCAAACAGATTGATCCAGAGACGGTGCTACACAGGTTCTTGTGGAAGTATCGCAGCACCCCACACTGCATGACTATAAGATCACCCTGGGCCCTGATGCTGGTCAGCTCCAGATGAGACACCCTCCCAAAAGCTGACAGATGAGCCCTGGAACCATATGACCCCGCTAACGCCCAAGCACAGAGTGCAGCAACCAATGAGAGGGCTAGCGAGAGGAGAAGGGCAAAGACCAGGATCATCGCACCAGGATGTACAGTCCTAGTATGAAACCGCTGCACGGCGTATGAGCCTGGAGGGTGGACCGTGCTAAAGATCAACAGGACCACCCTAACTGCTCAAAGGGGTAACAAAACTATCACCTGAAACGTATCCTGGTTCAAGAGAATACAAAGCTCTGACAATGAACGGACACCTCACGGATGTACGAAGGGGGGAGAAGCAGCGGCAGAAGGCCTATTACCAGGCCTGATAGAAATACCAGCCGTTGCGAACCTGCCATCGCCCACAACTGAAGAGGCCGGAACAACCATGACCACCAAGACCATGGCACCTGACAACCCTCGGGCGAGTCGAGGTGATTGTTGCAGAGGATTCAACCTGCGGCCCAACCCGAGACCAAGTCAAACACTCACAGACTTTATGTATTAATTATGGTAATTTGTTTTGGACACTGACTTGGGATGGGATGTAACAGTCTAGATGTTGAGAGAATATCAACACAAGGCCTCTGTCCCGGAAGGGCCTGTACACAATGTAGCACTCTCTGGCCAGGCGTGGCCAGAGAGCATAAATAAACGGGCGGAGGTCGCTCTGGACTTCCGGCCCACACCAATGTACCAGTGGCCTGTGTCATGCGTTTGCCTCTGGCCACAGATCCCTGCACGCCTCACCGAGCAGCGCCACACTGGGGTACTTTCGGGAGATTCGCAGAAATACAGCTTCACGTTTGTTAGGGGGCAAAGGGCCTCTGGCAAACAAGTAGATGCCTGAATTTGTCCACTTGATCTAATCCACATCAGTATTTTTAGAGAAGGGTAGAGCAGAATCTGAGCGCTGAAGGTGCACTGATTTTATTCGGCCTGCCCTCAGTGCATAACAGAGAAATGTGCATGGGTCTACTGCTCTGCTATGATTTGGCCCCCATAAGCCACACTCGTGTTGGGGAGATCAACCAATGTGTGCCCACACTATCAGGTGGATGCATAAACAGGTGTAGGGCCTCTGCCTGCCAGTGATTGGCATACCCTTCCTTACCCTACATTGGGTGTGTAAATAAAATGCAATGTTGTACTTGCTCCTGCCTTTCATAAATGGCAGAGTGAGGGGCTGCCTGAGCCAGAGAACATTTGTTACTTGCCTGAAAAGGGCCTTCCCTGGTGGAGCCCTATGCTTTGAGCCCTATGCTCTGTTGCGACAGCCACATAGTATTATGATTGGTGCTGTGTGTATCTTTTAGTGCATCTCCAGGCACTTATCTCTGCTCCTGGCATGGCTGCTTGCTGTCCCTGTGGCTCAGCATTTGCACTGAGGACAATCCTTGTGTGAACCGTTATTTAAGCACACAATGGGCCAGATGTAGGTAGCCCTTTACCGATCGGAATCGGCCGAAAATACCGATTTTCGGCCGTTTCCGATCGGTAAAGGGCTATTGAGATGTAGGGACACATTTTCGGTAATTTTACCGAATCGGTATCATTACCGAATCGGTAAATTTACCGATTCGGTAATATGTACCGAATCGGTAAAATAATTACCGATTCGGTAATATTTACCGATTCGGTAAAATTACCGAAAATGCAATGTAGGTAGGCAATGTACCTTGTGCACATGGCTTACAGAATCGGTATTTTACCATGGAATACAAATCCATGGTAAAATACCGATTCCGGTGTGCATGCACATGTGTGCATGCACACCTATGTCATGTGACAGGCAGACCTGCCCTTAGGGCAGGTATGCCTGCCACATGGCACCTGTGCCTGTTTAGGGGGTGCCAGGGGGTGTCAAAGTGACACCCCCTGCACCCTTGTGAAATTCGGTATTTACCGATTCGGTAAATACCGAATCGGTAAAGCCTATTGATTACTATGGGCTTTGAAGCCCATAGGAATCAATAGGCTTTACCGATTCGGTATTTACCGAATCGGTAAATACCGAATTTTACCGATTCGCTAAAAGGGAACATCTGGATTCCCTACATACCAACCCCTCACATTTACCGAATTTTAATTACCGAATCGGTAAAATTCGGTAATTTTCGGTAATTAAAATTCGGTAAATGTTACTTACCTACATCTGGCCCAATGTACTTTGTGCATTGCACATGCATCCATGTTATGTCTCCATGTGTACATGAGCAGATCAGGAGAAGTGTTTGTGAATTGGCCCCATCTGTATAACATTAAACATTAGACATCGGCTGGATACATATGAGGGTACGTAAGATTTGCCCGCACTTAGGGCCAGATGTAGGTAGCCCTTTACAGATCGGAATCGGCCGAAAATACCGATTTTCGGCCGTTTCCAATCGGTAAAGGGCTATGGAGATGTAGGTGCACATATTCGGTAATTTTACCGAATCAGTATTATTACCGAATCGGTAAATTTACCGATTCGGTAATATTTACCGATTCGGTAAAATTACCGAAATTGCTAGATTGAAATGTGGGTAGCCAATTTTCCATTGGCACATGGCTTTCAGAATCGGTATTTTACCATGGAATACAAATCCATGGTAAAATACCGATTCCTGTGTACATGCACATCTGTGCATGTACACATGTGCCATGTGACAGACAGACGTGCCCTTAGGGCATGTCTGTGTGCCACATTGCACACATGCCCGTTTTGGGGGTGCTAGAGGGTGTCAAAGTGACACCCCCTGCACCCTTGACAAACTCGGTATTTACCGATTCGGTAAATACCGAATCGGTATTTGCATTGAATCCTATGGGCTTCAAGGCCCATAGGATTCTATAGCAAATACCGATTCGGTATTTACCGATTCGGTAAATACCGAGTTTTAAGGTATCGGTAAAAAATCCAGATGTTGGTACCTACATCCCATTTACTGATTTTGAAATACCGAATCGGTAAAATTCGGTAATATTCGGTATTTCAAAATCGGTAAATGTGATTTACCTACATCTGGCCCTAAGTTGCTTTAGGGATTTTGTTTCAACCCTTTAGATGTCCTTCAGTGTTATAGTCATTGTAAGAAGTACAGACTCCTGGCGTGCTCTGGGGATGCCCTGTAATGTGCAGACCCCATGAAGGAATACAGACAGGGACTGCGCCTGTCGTGGGGAGTCAGTTGGTCCAAGCTTCTGGAATTGCAGCCTGTGCACGGTCTTTTATTGTTGAGAGTTTGAGGTGCTGCAGCACAATGCACAAAGTTTACTAAGGCAAAGGCCCTAGCTCCCACAAAAGTTGTCTCATCTTACAGAAACGTGCTTTAATTTTCTCATATTAGGTCCAACAACAGTAGGAGTTCACGACTCTAAACGGTTGAACTTTCTCAGCCCTCTGATAGCAGCTGAGTGCAACTAGCTTCAATTCAGGAAACTCCTGAAAAGTTTTTTTTTTTCTGTACAGCATTCAATAACCATAAACTGCGAACAATCGAAGCGTGCCAGGTTCATGGCTTCCTGAATATTTGGCTGTATTCTGACCTCTTCAACACCATTTTTCACTGTACTTCATTCTCCAGGCTTAGCTATAACCATTGGTTTTATTCCAACGTTAGGAAAAGCTAAAGGAAAAATATACTTTTGAGTTTTTGTTTTTCCTATTTTTATTTTTTAGCATATTATCCTATAAACTGAAGCCCGTTGCTGCCACAAAGTCGCATTCTCAGTCATCATTTCCTCCTTTTCTCCTTTTCATTGTTATCAATGGAGGTCATGGTGCCCTTTAAGGACATGTAAAATAAGAGACATTTAATATATAATTAAACGTTCATTCATTGACAACGTTTTGGAAATGTCCATTTACTAACCGGATCTTTTTAGCATTAGGGCTCCAAAAAGCTGTTATCCTTAGTACTAAATCCGTTGTCTTAACTTTAATTACATGTAGATTCTTGCGTCTCATTTAGTGTTCCTCTAAGTACTTCTACACTATATACATCCAATTTTCCTTTGTTTTTCAAGACCAGGTTGATTGTTTTTGCTCAATGCTGGTCCAGTTCAAGTTTGATATCAATGGAGGACATGGTGTCTTTTAATAACATGTAAAATATATTTATTTAATAAATCATTAAACGTTTGTTCATTGCCAGCGTTTTGGAATTGTCCCTTTACTAACTGGAAGTTTTTAGCGTTAGGTCAATAAAATAAGCCCTTTTTCTCCAGTGTTCCACTCCTTTAATTTCACTCTCTTTCTTTCCCTTTACCCACCAGGCGGGAGAAAATTCTCAGAGGCGTGTGTCATTGGTTTTTTGCGTTTTAAAAACAAACTCCTACTTTGGAAGTTTGTTTTTTTAAAACAGAAAAATGATAAACGTTTGGTGGACGGCCATCAAAGCTATCAGTGGCTATCCACCAAATATTTTGTATCGTGAAGGAATCCACTACAACTGTAGTTCCTTCAAGGTACAGAGATGACCGCTAGGCTGGCAGTAATCTATCAATTGACAGTACTTTGTCAGGATGGTGGAGGTACCGTCTGTCAAACTCAAAATCAGGCCCTATGGCATTGCAACCTATTAAAACAAGCATTTGCAGAGCAATTGATCTTCCATTTGCGAGAGTTTGAACTATTGGAATTATAAATGACAATGCCTTTTATTTGTGTTTTGAAAACCTGCAAGCAGTGCGTAAACACTATAATCTGCTTTTGAAAGGGAAGGTTGTCCATTTTCTGTTTCCCAACTATGTGAAAAATAGTGGGGAACTCGAGTTGTGGCTGCCAGAGGAAAGGAGAGTGGGAAAGAACTTGTTGCTGATATCTAGAACTATGTAAACTTTATCTCCACATTTAACCTTTTAATCAGCTCAAGAAAAACAGCCACTATGTGAGCTGAAGATATTAGCATTGAGTTTAAGTTTCTAAAATCTGTTTTGAGTCTCTGATCTTGTCCATATTTTGGGGTTATCCGTGTCTCTTGAGAGGGTTCAATTAGTGAAGAATGCTGGGAGCAGGCTTCTAGGTCAAGATGTGAGGGGAAGGAGTTAGAGTCCATCTTCTTACACACTGGCCAGGCTGGAGGAAAGAATGCTGGATTCTCTGGCTACACCTCAATAAAATACTGTTGTAGTAGGGCCTAAATGACTTGGTTAATACTGAGGATGCTGTCAGGGGGCAGGGGCACAGGGCATTGTTTTATGTGCCTGGAGTTGCACTTTGCTTGAATGACAGCAACATAATCAGCCTTGCCACAGTCCAATTTTGAGGTTGCAAATACATTGTCATTACAACTTGTTTAATGGTTTCACTGTGTGAGTGTGCTGGAAGTAGTGTCAGGCTTGCCATAACACAAGTGTTTGTAAGACAATATAATGATTAGGTGTGCTGCTTTTGGGGGCTGATACCCATCTGCCTACCACACCAGGGTACTGCACTGATTAATCAAAATGTTACACCTTCACATGATGTCTGTTTTTGTCTATTCCGAAAATGTTTCGGATACACCCACCGCACTGTCTCACTATGTTCAATAGGTTTCTGTTGGAGTAGAAATCCCATTTTTGCTGATAGTAGTGTTTGTTTGTAGTAAGTGAAATGTTTGGCCTTTATTGCCCCGCTGAGCTACATTATCTTCTTAGGGTGTTATGTTTTCATGTTTGTGCTGTGTTATTATAACGGCAGAGCCAGTATCTACAAGTGTGTTGGCACAGCCACCAGGCCCTTTTGCCCCTTTATTGCCTCCATTTTGGAGGGGGAATTCTCCACTTTTTGTACACCTTGTTCAGCTCTGCACACCTTGGTCAACTTTGCACAAGGGTGGAAAAACAAATAGAGAAGCAAATAAAATCTGTATGTGGTGGTCACTAGTAAAGGTAAGCCTTGGTCAGTTTTGCACAAGGAATAACACTATTTTCTTTCAATTCTTCCCTCAACTGTTCATCAACTGTTTTTGTCTTTCTGTGGTTCTTTCGCACCGCACCAAATGTGATAAATGGGCATGCAGGACCACATTTCTGGTTTCACAAAATCTTCCCATCTTTAACAAAATGGACAGGGGATCCTCCAGCAGAAGCTGTGATGAAGTTATTTCGTCTTCTCCTGGTTCATTCTATACTTTGGAATTCTCCCTGCCCCGTCTGCCTTTTAGTAGGGTATTGAGCTCCTAGGAATAGGTGTCGGCAGATAATTCTGATGGCAAATCTGCTCTGACTATGAGAGTTCATATGGGGTGAAGGAGGGACTTTTATTCATCTAGAATTGGTCAGCTTACATTAGAAGGTGGGGCCACTATTACCTCCCACAATCTAATACCGAATCCTTAACATTAACAGGTTCATCCGTATAATGTTTGACTTCCTTTAAATTGATGAATACTGTAAGGCAGGCATGTTTTTTTTAAAGTCTGGAGGGCTGTGTTGAATCTATGAAATGTCTATGTCTAGAACCCATGCCCTATGTATTCTCTAGAAAAACTCTAATAGGATTTCTCAAGGTTTCTGGTAGAAGTGCTTGATGGAATATTCTACAGCAAGAATATGTAATCTATCCCAAAATTAGGAAAATATGCCTTCATGATTGTCATTGGTCCATTGGGAGCCTTCTGTGTGACCTCATTTATCCTGAACATCAAGACTCACAAGCTTTTTCATGTTGTATTTACCCCTGGGATTCGTGGCTTTATATAGTATGATGATGGCCTCTTCTTGGGATAAAGGGGTGCCATCTACTTCAGTATGTATTTTGCCCATGTACTGGGTAAATGCAATCAATGACGTAGGTTTGCCTTATAAAAGTAGGGAACATATTTGTTTCTGTCTTACTATGAACACCACCTTATTTGTCTGTGATCTCAAGGAAGAATGGAGGTTACTTCGACAGGAGAATGGCAAGCCTGGGTGTTTGGGATTAGAGTATTCATCATAAAATGATGTCTTTTGGTTGTGAATCTGTCTATAAAGCTAACTTATATTATAACCATGCTCTCTCATTGGAGCACTCTACCCATGTACTCATGTAATGACCCAGGCACTAACACATGCACTGCTACAATCCCCTGATCACTACTGATGCAGTCCAGCCATCTCCTTGTCACTACCCATGCACTCCTTAAATCACCCAGCCAGCACCATGTACTTATCCAATCACTCTGCCAAAACCCAAGCACTTATAAGTTCACCATGCACTCTCCTTGCAGTTCTAAAATCAACAAGTCAGTACCCATGTACTTATGCAATGGCCCAGCCAGTAACACATGCAATGCTACAATCCGCTGAGCTCTACCCATGCAGACCTTTACCCACCTACACACGACTGATTCACTCCTCCAATCACCCAGGTAGTACCCATGTACTCCAGCAATCCCTGTCACTACCCTTGCACCCCTCCAATCACGCATCCAGCATCATGTACTAATACAATCACTCCGCCAAAACCCAAGCAGTTATAAAATCACCACGCACTGTCCTTGCAGAGCACTACTCATGCAGTCCAGGCATCGCCTTCTCACTACTCACGCACTCCTCCAATCACCCAGCCAGCAATATGTACTTATCCATTCACTCCGCCAAAACCCAAGCACTTATAAATTAACCATGCACTCTCCTTGCAGTACTCTAATCATCCAGTCACTACCCGTGTATTCATGCAATGACCCAGGCACTAACGCATGCAGTGGTACAATCACATGTGCACTGCCCATGCAGTCTTCCAGTCACCAAGCCAGCACCTTGTACTTATCCAATCACTCTGTCAAAACCCAGGCACTTAGAAATTCACCATGCACTTTCCTTGCAGTATTCTCTTCATCTAGTCAGTACCCAGGTACTTATGCAATGATCCAGGCACTAAAACATGCACTGCTACAATCCCCTGTGCACTACCCATGCAGACCTCTAACCACCTACACAGTACTGATTCACTCCTGCAATTACCAGGTAGAACCCATACACTCCAGCAATCCCCCTGTCACTAACCATGTACTCCTCCAATCACCCATCCAGCATTGTGTACTTATCCAATCACTCCTCCAAACCCAAGCACTTATAAAATCACCATGCATTCTCCTTGTAGCACTCTAATCATCCAGTCTCTACTCATGTACTCATGCAAATACCCAGGCAGCAACTAATGCACTGCTACAGTCCCCTGTGCACTACTCATGCAGTCCAGCCATCGCCCTGTCAGTACCCATGCACTCCTTCAATCACCCAGCCGGCACCATGTACTTACCCAATCGCTCCACCAAAACCCAAGCATTTATAAAATCAACATGCACTCTCCATGCAGTACTCTAATCATGCAGTTAGTGCCCATGTACTTATGCAATGACCTAGGCACTAACACATGCACTGATACAATCCCCTGTGCACTACCCATGCAGACCTCTAACCACCTACACACTACTGAATCACTCCTCCAATTACCCAGGTAGTACCCATGTACTCCAGCAATCCCTCTGTCACTACCCATGCACTCCTCCAATCACCCATCCAGCATAATGTACTTATCCAATCACTCTGCTAAAACCCAAGCAGTTATAAAATAACCATGCACTGTCCTTGCAGCACTCTAACTGTCAGGATCACGTAGCCGCGCCTACCTAATTGTTTGAACTACATGCCCCATAAAGCCCTGTGTGTTCCCTGGTGTATAAATAAGGGCTCGACCAGGAGACTTTGTGCGTGATTTTGGTTCATTTCCTGTTTCCAGTGTTACCTGCGTTGGGGAAGGTCTCCTTGCTGTGTTCTGCCCTTGTTCGGAGATTCTTTGGTTATGTTGCCTTTGTTTCAGCTCGGGTTTCTGAGCGCGGTGCTTGCCTAGCGCCTTTCCTCTGAATCCTTTGCTTCCGGGACAATTTCACTTCGTCCTTTCGTTCGGCTGGTGAGCGGGCTGTTCACTAGCTACCTACGGAGTTGTGCCGAGGATTCCAGACGTTCAAAGCGTGAGTAAAACGCTAAGCTGCCTTGTGTTAAACTTTAGTTATACCGTCGTGAGTCTTTCCCTGGCCACGGCTGGTATCCATTTGTTGATTGCATCGTGAGCGGAGCGCTGTGGTTTTATTACGCGTTACCGTTACGAAGTCCCACCATAGCTGGGGGGAATTGGAGGTTTCCTTGCAAGCGCCGAAGCGGAAAGTAGTGGGTTGCTCTACACTTTACCGTATTTGGAGACTGGTTTTCAAGCATGTTCGTTTTCAAATGATAATGGAAATATGAACTAAACTATTACAACAACGGAAGGTAGTAGTAGGAGGCTATATCTTACCGTTTGTTTAACTATTTACTTTGTTATCTTCGGATCGGGTGATGGAACCCTTTTCTGATGATTTTGGATATATGTGTTTTCGGAAAGAGTAAGGAGAAGGTTTCTCTTTCCTTCTGGGAACAGTTTCAAAGGAGCATCATTGCAGTATGAACATAATACTAGGGGGTGCGTTTTCCCACTAATACGTTTGTATGAAGTATTGCACAATCATGTATGGGTCTGAGGAATAACCTGTCTTTTCTATCATTAGGGATCAGGAACCTATTTCGTTATATGTGTATATATACCTACAGCACCATTGGAGAACCTGAGCCAGGTGAATACTGTAGAGAGACATTAGTGAGAATGAAATGAGAGTAGCATTTTCTATGTGTAGTATAACATTGGTGTGTTTTCTCTTTCAGCTATCCCTTCCCTGCTGTTCCCTTCCGTCCCTCCCTGTTTTCTATATTCCCTCGCCCGATCACTCGAACACCCTGTGTACTTATATATATCAGGGTGTTGGTGAGGTCGGGAGGTGGAGCCTATATTGCTACAATTGGACCCTGCGGAGTGCACCCTGACACTAACATCATCCAGTCACTTCCCATATACTCATGCAATGACCCAGGCACTAACACATGCACTGCTACAATCCCCTGAGCACTACTCATGCGGTCCAGCCATCTCCTTGTCACTACCCATGCACTCCTCCAGTATAACATTGGTGTGTTTTCTCTTTCAGCTATCCCTTCCCTGCTGTTCCCTTCCATCCCTCCCTGTTTTCTATATTCCCTCGCCCGATCACTCGAACACTCTGTGTACTTATATATATCAGGGTGTTGGTGAGGTCGGGAGGTGGAGCCTATATTGCTACAATTGGACCCTGCGGAGTGCACCCTGACAGAATCAAGCACCCAAGAATTACATTCTGCCTGGTCCAGTTGTAGCAAGTATGGCAACCATGGAGGACGTGTTACACGCACTAGTCTTAGTACAGCAGGAATTGGCATCCTCCAAGGCAGAGACAGCTGCTTTGAAGGATAGGGTAGAACAGCTCTCAAAAAATCCCTTCAATGCTTCAACTGGCATGTCACAAATACAAGTCACAGTCCCGCCCCCCATCCCTTTGGCCAACCCTGAACGTTATGCTGGAGACCCCCGTAAGATTCAGGTTTTTCTTACACAGGTGTTACTACACTTCTCATGCAAACCTGCTTCATTCCCGACTAACCATTCTCGTGTTGCATTTGCCATATCCTACCTGGTGGGGGATGCGGCAAATTGGGCAGTGCCCTTGGTAAAAAATAATGACGCCATATTGTCGGATTGGTCAGCATTCAGAACCGAGTTTGTGAGAGTCTTTGATCGTAGAGCCACTACTTTTAGCGCTGATAAAGAATTACTGGAGCTAAAGCAAGGAAAAGGGGAGTTGATTACTTATCTAACTGCCTTTAATCGCTTGGTAGCAGAGACTGAATGGCCGGAAGAGAAGCGCATGTCTCTCTTCTATCAGGGTTTAAGGGAAGAACTGAAGGATGTGGTGGCTCAGATTGATCCTCAACCCTCCACGTGTGTGGACATGATTAATTTAGCGCTAAGACTTGATAGCCGGATGGCTGAGAGAGGAGGGGACAGGAGGAAGTGGGAGAGAAGCTCCTATAGATTTGACCGTTTCCCACGTAAGGTAACGAGTACAGCAGAAACTGGTCCTGAGCCCATGGAATTAGGCGCCCTTAGAGCACCATTGTCTAGAGAAGAGAGAGAAAGCAGGAGAGTACAGGGATTATGTATGTACTGTGGCAAGAAGGGTCACTACGTTAGAGAATGCCCTGCTAAACCCAAGGTATCAAACAATTGGAATAGAAATAAGAGAGTGGCAATTTCCTCAACAGCAAAAGAGTTGGAGAATACCGCTACTGTACAGCAGAGAGAAGAGGGTTCTAAGGACTGGAAGCTTACTTCTTTTTCCACAAGAGGGATAGGGGAGACGGAGTCACATTTGGTGCTCACTATGATTTTGGAATGTGAGCAGAAGTCTCATCAAGTGTTAGTAATGCTCGATTCAGGGGCTACTGGTAATTTTATTGATGATGGATTGGTATCCCGTTTGGCTTTATCCAGGGTGCCCAGGGACAACCCGGAGGAGGTATTAGCCGTAGATGGTCAACCTATCAAGTCGGGGCTCATAACAGAAAAGACGGGGGATGTGGTGGTGTCTATTGATGTACAAGATGAGAGACACGAGGAGGTGTTGGAACTAAACATCATAGATGCACCTCAATATGAGCTTATACTGGGGATGCCTTGGTTGAGTTACCACAACCCCTCCATTGATTGGAAAGCTAAGACAGTGCAGTTCTTGCCGGAATATTGTCAGGATCATTTCGTTCCATGTGTAGCTTTGCAGGTGGCTGTGTTGGTCAGTCCTTTTCTAGTGGCCACGGCCACTGAGAAGGAGGTCCTACTCCCGGTGGAATATGTGTCTTACCATGATGTGTTCAGCGAAAGCAAAGCAGAAACATTGCCTCCTCATAGTGAGTATGACTGCTGCATAGACCTGGTGGATGGTGCCATTATTCCCTCATGGAGGCTCTAGGGACGGGGACATACTGTCAGGATCACGTAGCCGCGCCTACCTAATTGTTTGAACTACATGCTCCATAAAGCCCTGTGTGTTCCCTGGTGTATAAATAAGGGCGGGACCAGGAGACTTTGTGCGTGATTTTGGTTAATTTCCTGTTTCCAGTGTTACCTGCGTTGAGGAAGGTCTCCTTGCTGTGTTCTGCCCTTGTTCGGAGATTCTTTGGTTACGTTGCCTTTTGTTTCAGCTCGGGTTTCCGAGCACGGTGCTTGCCTCTGAACCCTTTGCTTCCGGTACAATTTCACTTCGTCCTTTAGTTCGGCTGGTGAGCGGGCTGTTCACTAGCTACCTACGGAGTTGTGTCGAGGATTCCAGACGTTCAAAGCGTGAGTAAAACGCTAAGCTGCCTTGTGTTAAACTTTAGTTATACCGTCGTGAGTCTTTCCCTGGCCACGGCGGGTATCCATTTGTTGATTGCATTGTGAGCGGAGCGCTGTGGTTTTACTACGCGTTAACGTTACGAAGTCCCACAATAGCTGGGGGGAGTTGGAGGTTTCCTTGCAAGCGCCAAAGCGGAAAGTAGTGGGTTGCTCTACACTTTACCGTATTTGGAGACTGGTTTTCAAGTATGTTCGTTTTCAAATGATAAAGGAAATATGAACTGAACTATTACAACGGAAGGTAGTAGTAGGAGGCTACATCTTACCGTTTGTTTAACTATTTACTTTGTTATCTTCGGATCCGCTGATGGAACCCTTTTCTGATGATTTTGGATATATGTGTTTTCGGAAAGAGTAAGGAGAAGGTTTCTCTTTCCTTCTGGGAACAGTTTCAAAGGAGCATCATTGCAGTACGAACATATTACTAGGGGGTGCTTTTTCCCACTAATACGTTCCTATGAAGTATTGCACAATCATGTATGGGTCTTAGGAATAACCTGTCTTTTCTATGATTAGGGATCAGGAACATATTTCGTTATATGTGTATATATACCTACAGCAGCAGGAGGGCACCTTTGGAGAACCTGAGCCAGGTGAATACTGTAGAGGGACATTAGTGAGAATGAAATGAGAGTAGCATTTTCTATGTGTAGTATAACATTGGTGTGTTTTCTCTTTCAGCTATCCCTTCCCTGCTGTTCCCTTCCGTCCCTCCCTGTTTTGTATATTCCCTCGCCCGATCACTCGAACACCCTGTGTACTTATATATATCAGGGTGTTGGTGAGGTCGGGAGGTGGAGCCTATATTGCTACAATTGGACCCTGCGGAGTGCACCCTGACACTAACATCATCCAGTCACTTCCCATGTACTCATGCAATGACCCAGGCACTAACACATGCACTGATACAATCCCCTGAGCACTACTCATGCAGTCCAGCCATCTCCTTGTCACTACCCATGCACTCCTCCAATCACCCAGTCAGCACCATGTACTTATCCAATCACTCTGCCAAAATCTAAGCACTTATAAATTAAACATACACTCTCCGTGCAGTACTCTAATCATCCTGTCACTACCCATACACTCATGCAATGACCCAGGTACTAACTAATGCACTGCTACAATCCCATGTGCACTACCATGCAGTCCAGCCATCTCCCTGTCACTACCCATGCACTCCTCCAATCACCCAGCCAGTACCATGTACTTATCCAATCACCCTGCCAAAATCCAAGCACTTTTATATTCAAGTCAAGTCAAGTCAAGTCAAAGAATTTATAAAGCGCACTACATACCCAGAGGGTCTCAAGGCGCTAGGGGGGGGGGGGGAGGATTACTTGTCGAATATCCACGTTTTAAGTTGCTTTCTGAATGCTAGGTGGTTCTGGGTAAGGCAAAGGTGAGTGGGGAGTGAGTTCCATGTTTTAGCAGCCAGGTATGAGAAGGATCTGCCTCCCATGGTGGTCTTGTTGATGCGAGGTACAGTGGCGAGGGCTTGGCTGGACGAGCGTAGTTGGCGGGAGGGGGTGTAGAAGGACAGTCGTGAGTTGAGGGATTCTGGTCCGATGTCGTAGAGTGATTTGTGTGCGTGGGTTAGCAGTCGGAAAGTGATCCTCTTATTGACGGGTAGCCAGTGGAGGTCTTTCAGGTGGCCAGAGATGTGTTCGTTGCGCGGGATGTCTAATATGATCCTGGCTGATGCGTTTTGGATTCGTTGTAGTTTCTTCTGCAGTTTAGCGGTAGTACCTGCGTAGAGGGTGTTTCCGTAGTCCAGTCGGCTCGTGACCAGAGCATGGGTGACTGTTTTTCTGGTTTCGGTGGGGATCCAGCGAAATGTTTTTTTGAGCATGCGGAGAATGTTGAAGCAGGATGAGGATACGGCGCTGACTTGTTTGTTCATTGAGAGTGAAGAATCCAGGATAACGCCCAGGTTCCGTGCGTGGTCTGTCGGGATGGGTGCTTTTCCAAGGGCTTCCGGCCACCAAGAGTCGTCCCATGCAGATGGGGATGTGCCTAAGATGAGGACTTCTGTTTTATCTGAGTTCAGTTTTAGACGGCTGAGTTTCATCCATTCGGCAACTTCTTTCATTCCTTCGTGTAGGTTAGTTTTGGCGGTGCTGGGGTCATTGGTGAGAGAAAGGATCAGTTGAGTGTCATCCGCGTAGGAGATGATGTTGAGGTTGTGTTGGCGGGCGATGGCCGCGAGGGGGCTCATGTATACGTTGAAGAGGGTGGGACAGAGTGAAGATCCTTGTGGTACGCCACAGATGACTTCAGTGGCCTCGGACTTGAATGGTGGAAGGCGGACTCTCTGAGTTCTTCCGGTGAGGAACGAGGTGATCCATTCAAGTGCTTTTCCTTGTATTCCGATGTTTCTGAGGCGCTGTAGAAGGGTGCTATGACAGACTGTGTCAAAGGCTGCGGAGAGGTCGAGGAGGATGAGGGCGACTGTGTCTCCATTGTCCAGTAGAGTTCAAATGTCGTCTGTTGCTGCGATGAGGGCGGTCTCAGTGCTGTGTTTTGCTCGGAAGCCAGATTGAGAGGAGTCGAGGGATTTGTTGGCTTCGAGGAAAGCGGCGAGCTGGTTGTTGACAGCTTTCTCGATTACTTTGGCCGGGAATGGAAGGAGCGAAATGGGGCGGTAATTTTTGAGTTCGGTGGGGTCCGCTGTGGGTTTTTTCAGAAGGGCGGTGAGTTCAGCGTGTTTCCAGCTTTCCGGGAAGGTGGCGGAATTGAAGGAGCAGTTGATGACGTCTCGGAGGTGAGGTGCTATGACGGAGTCTGCTTTGTTGAAGATGTGGTGAGGACATGGGTCTGTGGGAGATCCTGAGTGGATGGAGTTCATCAGGCGGATGGTGTCCTCAGTGGAGATTGGGTTCCAGTCGTTAAGGGTGTTCAGGGGGGGAGAGTGTTCTTCATATGGATGGGTGGGTTGGTCTCCGGGTTGGTTGTTGAAGCTGTTGTGGATGTCAGCGATTTTGTTGTGGAAGAATGAGGCTAGGGAGTCGCAGAGGGCTTGAGAGGGGGTGATGTCGTTGGAATTGGCCGAGGGATTGGTAAATTCCTTGACGATGTTGAAAAGTTCCTTGCTGTTGTGGGCGTTGTTGTCAAGTCGATCCTTGAATGCTGTTTTCTTGGCTTTTCGGATTAGTTGGTGGTGTGTGCGGGTGGCGTTTTTGAAGGCATCCTTGGTGCTGGTGGTTGGGTCTTTTTTCCAGGCCTTTTCAAGGGAGCGGCAGAGTTTCTTGGACTTCTTAAGATCAGCGTTGAACCATGAGGCCTTCTTGCTGCCTGGTTTGCTTTGACGTTTTTTCAGTGGTGCTAAGGTGTCGGCGGTGTTGGATAACCATAGGGTGAAGTTGGCGGTGGCTTGGTCTGGGTTAGAAGAGTGGGCTGGGGTGTTTAGAAGGAGCGATGAGGAGATCTGGTCAATGGTGATTTTGTTCCAGTTTCTTTGCAGGGTTGGTTGGGGGTGGTTGTTGGGTTTTGGCTTGTTGTAGGTGAAGTGAACGCAGCTGTGGTCGGTCCAGAGGAGATTCGTAGTGTGGCTGAAGGAGACATGATTGCTGGAGGTGAAGATGGGGTCTAGTGTGTGACCTGCGATGTGGGTGGGGGAAGTGACCAGTTGTTCACAAGTTGTCACTCGGACTTGTCAGTTGTGACAAGTCCGAGGTTGGCGAGGTTGTCCAAGAGGGTGGTGGTGTTGCGGTCGTTGTTCTTTTCAAGGTGAAAGTTGAGGTCTCCCAGAAGGATGTAGTCTTTGGAGGGGAGCGCGTGTGGAGTGATGAGGTCCGTGATGTCTTCAATGAATTTTGCGCGGGGTCCTGGTGGTCTGTAGAGGAGGGTGCCTCTAAGTGTGGTCTTGGGGTCGATGTGGATCTGGAAGTGAAGGTGTTCGGAGTTGGCGAGGTTGGCGTCAGAGCTGGTTGAGATGCGGATGGATTTTTTATGGACGATAGCGATACCTCCTCCTGTGTGGCTGGTACGGTCCTTGCGAGTGATCTTATAATCTTCAGGGATGGCAATGGTGATGTCTGGGGCGGAGGAAGCGTTCATCCATGTTTCTGTTAGGAAGGCGACGTCTGGAGAGGTGGTGTCTAGTAGATTCCATAGGTCGATGGCGTGCCTGTGGACCGATCGGGTGTTGAGCAAGATGCATTGTAGGTTGTTGGGATCGGGAGACTGATGTGTGGTCGTAGCGGAGATGTTGTCGGTGCCGCTGAATTTGCAGGAGTAGCAAGAGAAAGGTCCATGGGTGTGTCCGGGAGCGGCTTGGACGCAGTTGGGGGCGCGACCGGGGTTAAGGGCTAGGAGGGTGGCGGCATCGTAGGTAATGCGGGGGGGCTGGGCCGCGCGAGGGGCAGGGGGTCTGGCGCTGGGCGCGGTCCAGGCGCGGACGGGCGTAGACGGGCGTACCTTTGGCGCACCTTCGGCGAGGATTGGGCGCGAACGCTGCGCGTGGACGCTGTGCGCGGGAGTAACTGTCATATATGGATGGTGGAGGGGGAGGGGCGAGGGCGTCTCAGCTGGGAGGCGGGGCGGGCACACGAGGACAACAACAACAAAATGGAGGCGGAGGGGGGAGCACAGCGGAGCGCTAGAGTCAAACGCGCTAGCAGGACTAAACAGCAGTAGTAGATGAATTAACAAAGCGCTAAGGAGGCAAAGCGGAAATATGCAACACAGCAGGCAAAATGAAAACAAATGAAATGGCACAGTTAAAGCAGTTCAATCAATGCAGCGCTACGATGTTAGCAACACAGCAGGCGAAATGTAACCAAATGACAGAGGCGCTTTTAAAGGCAATTCCAGCAATGCAGCGTTACAATACCAGATGCCTGCAAGAGACACTGGGAGCGACCACTCAGCCTGTGAAAGAGGAGCGAGTCACGGCGCATGTAGGGAGAGGAGCGCTATTTCTATTCTGTGGGAGGGCGTCTCAGCTGGGAGGCGGGGCGGGCACACGAGGACAACAACAACAAAATGGAGGTGGAGGGGGGAGCACAGCGGAGCGCTAGAGTCAAACGCGCTAGCAGGACTAAACAGCAGTAGTAGATGAAGGTGCTGGTGGGGGAGTGCCGCTACTGCTCGAAGAGCCAGGTCTTGAGGTGTTTCCTGAATGTGAGGTGGTCCTGAGTCAGACGTAAGTGGGCGGGGAGGGAGTTCCACGTCTTGGCGGCCAGGTAGGAGAATGATCTTCCTCCGGCAGTGGTTCTGCGGATCCTTGGGACGGTGGCGAGGGCGAGGCTGGCGGAGCGGAGTTTGCGTGTTGGAGTGTAGAACATGAGGCGGTTGTTGAGGTATTAGGGGCCTATGTCATGGAGCGCTTTGTGTGCTTGGGTGAGGAGCCTGAACGTGATCCTCTTGCTGACGGGGAGCCAGTGCAGGTCTCTCAGGTGGGCTGATATTTGACTGCGACGGGGGATGTCAAGGATGAGTGGTGCGGATGCGTTCTGTATGCGCTGGAGTCTTTTCTGAAGTTTGATTGTGGTTCCTGCATATAGGGCGTTCCCGTAGTCTAGTCGGCTGGTGACGAGGGCCTGGGTGACCATCTTTGTAGTTCCGGTAGGGATCTACTAAAAGATCTTACGGAGCATGCGCAGGGTGTTGATCCATGAAGATGAGATGGGGTTGACTTGCTTGGTCATCGTGAGAGAGGAGTCCAGGATGAATCTCAGGTTGCGTGCGTGGTCAGTGGGTGTCAGTGCGGTGCCCAGTTCTGTGGGCCACCAGGAGTCGTCCCAGACGGATGGGGATGGTCTGAGGATGAGGACCTCCGTCTTGTCTGAGTTAAGTTTCAGACAGCTGAGTTTCATCCTTTCAGCGACGTTTTTCATTCCTTCTTGGAGGTTGAGTTTGGCAGTGGCTGGGTCTTTGGTGAGGGAGAGTATCAGCTGGGTGTCGTCGGTATATGAGATGATGCTGATGTTGTGTTTGCGTGCGATGGTGGCGAGGGGGCAAATGTAGATATTGAAGATTGTTCGGCTGAATGATGAGCATTGGGGTACGCCGCAGATGATCTCGGTGGCCGCGGAGCGGAAGGGAGGGAGGCGGACTCGCTGGGTTCTGTCGGACAGGAACGAGGTGATCCAGTCCAGGGCTTTGCCTTGGATCCCGGCATTGTGGAGGCGGGTTATTAGGGTGCGATGGCAGACTGTATCAAAGGCGGCTGAGAGGTCTAGGAGGATGAGGGCGGTGGTTTCCCCGTTGTCGGTTAGGTTCCTGATGTCGTCAGTGGCTGCAATGAGGGCGGTCTCGGGGCTGTGGTTGGCTCGAAATCCGGACTGGGATGGGTCGAGGGATCCATTGGCCTTGAGGAATGTGGTCAGCTGTTTATTGACAATCTTCTCGATCACTTTCGCCGGGAAGGGAAGAAGAGAGATGGGGCGGAAGTTTTTGAGGTCTTTAGGGTCCGCTGTGGGTTTCTTCAGTAGATGTCTGCATGCTCCAGCTCTCTGGGAAGGTGGCAGGCACGAGGGAGTTGTTTATGATGTTCCGTAGGTGAGGAGCGATGATGGTGTTGGCTTTGTTGAAGATATGGGGAGGGCATGGGTTGGAAGGAGAGCCGGAGTGGATGGTGTTCATAGCGTGGGCGGTGTCTTCGGTGCTGATATGGGTCCAAGCGCTGAGGGTGGATGTAGGGGGCGTTGGTTCGTTGGCTGGGAGCAGAGTCTGGGCGCCGAAGCTGTTGTGGATATCAGCGATCTTGCGGTGGAAGAACGTGGTGAGGGAGTTGCAGAGGTCTTGCGATGGTGTGATGTTGTTACTGTTGGCGTTGGGATTGGGGAGCTCTTTTACGATGTTGAAGAGTTCCATGCTGTTGTGTGTGTTGTTGTCCAGCTGTTCTTTGAACAATGTCTTTTTGGTGGTGCGGATCAGCTGGTGATGTTTGCGGGTGGCGTTCTTGAGGGCTGTCATGTTTTCTGCCGTCTGTTCGCGGCGCCAGGTTTTCTCGAGGGATCTGCAGGATTTCTTGATTCTTTGAGGTCGTCACTGAACCCTGTTGTTTTCCTGCTGCCGGGCTTGCCTGGAGGGTTATTCAGTGGTGCAAGGGCGTCGGCGCAGTTGACTATCCACTGTGTGAGGTTGTGGGCTGCGTCGTTGGTGTCAGTGGTGGTGATAGGTGGGTTCTGTCTCAGTGATGTGGTTAGCTGGTCGGCGGTGATTTTGCTCCAGCATCTGCGGGGGATCTGTTGCAGGCGGTGGTGGGATGTGGTCTTCGTAAAGGTGAAGTGGATGCAGTTGTGGTCGGTCCAGTGTAGTCCGGTGGAGTGGCTGAAGGCAACGTGGCTGCTGGCAGAGAAGATGGGGTCGAGCGTGTGGCCGGCATAGTGGGTGGGGGTGTTTACCAATTGCTAGAGTCTGAGGTTGGCGAGGTTGTCGAGCAGGGAGGTGTTGTTGTTGTCATTGTTGTTCTCCAGGTGGAAGTTCAGGTCCCCTAACAGGATGTAGTCTGATGAGGCTAGGGCATGTGGGCTGATGAAGTCGGCGATGTATTCACTGAATTGTGTACGTGAGCCCAGGGGTCTGTAGACAAGGATTCCTCTGAGGGTGGTCTTGGGGTCAGTGTGGATCTGGAAGTGTAGGTGTTCGGCGGTGGTGAGGGCATCTTCAGAGTTGGTCGTGATGTTGATGGTGTTCCTTTAGATGATGGCGATTCCTCCTCCGGTTTGGTTGACGCGGTTCTTTCGGGTGATCTTGTACCCGTCCGGGATAGCTATGGCGATGTCGGGGGCTGAGGAGGTGTTCATCCAGGTTTCTGTGAGGAAGGTGATGTCTGGTGCTGTTGTGTCGAGGAGGTCCCAGAGTTCGACGGAGTGCTTGTGGACGGAGTGGGTGTTGAGCAGGATGCACTTGAGTTGGTTGTTGTTGTTGCCTGGTCTGGGTGGTGGGATGTAGGTTCGGACGCAGGTGAATTTGCAGGTTTGACAGGATAAGGGTCTGTGCGCTACAGCAATCCCTTTGTCACTACCCATGCACTCCTCCAAACACACAGCCAGCACTATGTACGTATCCAATCACTCTGCCAAACCCAAGCAGTCATAAAATCACCATGCCCTGTCCTTGCAGCACTCTAATCATCCAGTTACTACCCATTTACTCATGCAATGACCCAGGCACTAACACATGCACTGGTACAATCCCCTGAGCACTACTGATGCAGTCCAGTCACCTCCTTGTCACTACCCATACACTCCTCCAATCACCCAGCCAGCACCATGTACTTATCTAATCAGTCTGCCCAAACCCGAGCACCTATAAATTCACTATGCACTCTCCTTGCAGTATTCTAATCATCCAGTCAATACCTGTGTACTTATGCAATTGCCCAGGCACTATCACATGCACTGCTACAATCCCCCGAGCACTACCCATGCAGACCTCTACCCACCTACCCACCTACACACTACTCATTCACTCTTCCAATTACCCAGGTAGTACCCATGCACTTCTGCAATCTCTCTGTCACTACCCATGCACTCCTGCAATCACTCATCCAGCATCATGTACATATCTAATCACTCTGCCAAAACCCAAGCAGTTATAACATCACTATGCACTCTCCTTGCAGTACTCTAGTCATTCAGTCAGTGCCCATGTACTATGCAATGACACAGGCACTAACACATACACTACTACAATTATCTGAGCACTACTCATGCAGACCAGCTATCTCCTTGTCACTGTCCATGCCCTCCTCCAATCACCCATCCAGCATTATGTACTTGTCCAATCACTCCACCAAAACCCAAGCACTTATAAATTAATCATGCACTCTCCGGGCAGTACTCTAATCATCCAGTCACTACCCATGTACTCCTGCAATGACCCAGGCACTAGCACATTCACTGCTACAATTACATGAGCACTCCCCATGCAGTCCAGCCATCTCCCTGTCACTGCATATGCACTCCTCCAATCACCCAGTCACTACCATGTACTTATCCAATCACTCTGACAAAATCTAAGCACTTATAAATTCACTATGCGCTCTCCTTGCAGTACTCTATTCATCCAGTCAGTGCCCATGTACTTATGCAATGACCCAGGCACTAACAAATGCACTGCTACAATCCCCTTTGCACTATCCATGTAGACCTCTAAACAACTACATAGTACTAATTCACTCCCGCAAGTACCCAGGTACTACCCAAGCAGTCCAGCCATCGCCCTGTCACTACCCATGCACACCTCCAATCACCCATCCAGCACCATGTACTTATACAATTACCTTGCCAAAATCTAAGCACTTATAAAATCACCATGCACTCTCCTTGTAGCACTCTAATCATCCAGTTACTACTCATGTACTCATGCAATGACCCAGGCCCTAACTCATGGTAAATACAGAGGAGGTCATGCTAATCACAGGGGTACCCTAACGCATAGTGTTCCCTAGTGTATGTAGGTGTTTTCACTGTATTCTAAGTGTCTTTTAGCATTTCACCGGCTCTAGGCCTGGTTAGTCAGAGTCAGTTACCACCAGTACCTGTCAGCAAAACGTTGGAGCACAGGAGGACTTTCTGCTCCTCTGTTGGTTCTTTCTGCACATCTCTTGCTTCTTCCTGTACTTTTCTTCATCTTTCTGGACTTCTGTTGCCTCTTTCTGCATATGTCTTGCTTCTTTCTGCGCTTTTCTTCCTCTTTCTTCACATGTCCTACCTTTGTAAGCATAGTTAGAAATTAGCATTTGAAAAACCTTTGAAATTCGCTGAAAAAACCATAGGCTTCAGGGACAGTATAGTTAGAGATTAACATTTAAAAAACCTTTGAAATGCCTTGAAAAAAACACAGGTTTCAGGGACGTTATAGTTAGCTGGGCACTTTACTCGTACATAACCAAAAAAATCCGGCTGTTATAGTTAGTTCAGCTAACTATAACTTGTGGCCTCGCAATGCACTGCTGATGACGTCACATGGTACATCATTCATTATATGATCAGTGACTTCACTGATGACATCACTGATGAAATCATCCACGTGATAATCTGATGCAACTCCTCATACTCTAATATAACCTTTAATACACCCACTCTAAAATACAGACTACCATTTTCGAAACCATAGACACACCAATACCAGTTAGTACATACCCACTCACTAATTCCTAGGTCTACACACACACATCCACTCATTCACCCATACAGTCACTCATGCATGCAGTCAACTATCAATATGGCATAATCATATGCCCTCACATATATTTACAGACACTCACACACTGCCACTTATCCATAGAGTTACTCACAAACCTAGTCAGTCTTAGAGGCAGCCCCTCTCGTTTTAGCTCCATTGCCATTTCCCTCAACAGGCATGCTCCTTGTAGGGGTCCCAACTGGTGTTTCAGTCACACCTCCGCCTTTATTCTTTGCGTTTCCCCTCCCCTTCGTCTAATGTTTCTGTGGTGGACAGTCGCTCGACTCGGGTGGCTATAGATGCTGGCATAGCTGGAAAGACTAACGTTCTAAGTGCTAAAGTGCAGCCCCCTTTACAGTCACAAGCACGTAGTGGGCAAGGAGCTTTAGGAGATTTACAGACTAATTATAGAGACTCAACAGCCCACCAGTCTCAAGCGACACCAATTAAACAAAAAACAGTTGCAGCAATTTTTGATAAAAGACGGGGAGTCAGGAAAGAAAATTCGGAACAGAATACTGAGCCAACCAATGAGTCTATCGTTAGAAACGAAGCAGATGGAGATGGAAGTGAGGCAAATACCTCTGAGATAGTCCTGAGTCAGGACAAGGTAGAGGTAATTACGCCTGCAATGGGGGTTGAAGATGTGGCTTCCCAGCCTAGCTCAAAATTAACTTTGGATAAAGATCTTGAATCTGAGGCTGAAGGGAAATTTTACTCTATGTCAGACTTAACAGCTCTATCTGACAAAGAGCAAGAATTGGACAGTGCCAGCAATCTTGGCGACTGGGGGAACCTTCCAGATTATGAAGAAGGAGAGGACCCGGAGCAGTTTCAGACCCAGGATACAGTGAGGAAGATGAAGGATGTCAGTGAAACAGTACAGCGTGATCAAGTACAGCCATTCACTCAGATTAACTTGAATGAAGAGCTGGAAGGGGAGGCAATTACACTTGGTCTCATCTAAGAGACCATTATGACTCATCGCAATGAGACAAAAATGGAGGGTCTACGAACGTAAGGGGCAGTAAGGAAATTACAGAACAATGTACGACGTCTAATAAAAACCTGCGCGGAAGTTACATCACGTGTGGTGGAAGTAGAGGAGAGAGTCTCCTCCATAGAAGATACTCTGGGGAAGCAACAAGCTGTTGTAGATTCTCTTCAGAATGCGAAAACTGATGTAGACTGGAAGCTCACGGATCTAGAAAATCGATCCCGCCGCAATAACTTGCGAATTTTAGGTATAGCAGAAACAAGAGAGGGGGCAGATGCTCGCACGTTTATTGTACAGCTGTTCAAGGAGGCTTTTCCAGAACTCACTACTTGGAATTGGGAAAGAGAGGTAATCCAGGCTCATAGATTTCCATTTGCAGCGCGACAGCGTGCGAGAGGTGGACAGGGTGTCCAAAACCTATATCCAAGGGCGATATTGATTTGTCTGAATAATTATCTGCTTCTAGAAGCCCTCTATGATTTAGCCCGCCCTAGTAAAAAACGCACTGGTATGGGGTGCGAGTTTTTTGTACGCCCGGATTTTTGCCCAACGACTGTAACCGAACGATGGCAAATGCAGAAATTATTTACCCCCTTTCAAGCAGTAGGAGCTCAGGTCTTCTTGCTCAATCCTTCCAAATTAAAGGTTGTCTTCAATGGACAAACAAGGTACTTTACCTCTAGCCGGTTGGCACAAGACTATCTGTTTGATCTCAAAAAGAAAGAAGGGTGAAATAGATGTTTATAGTTAAAAATTACTCAGTGGAGAAGATGATTTATTTAGCTCTGGTGATTTGACAACGTGGTTTGAACGCTACGTTGCCACAGCACACGAGCCTACCTGCTCGTCGGATTGTCCATCAGCCTGCCTGCCTGTGAGCGTCCAGGGACCCAGGTGCTTCTCCTGCCCCACGGAACCGGGGATTCAGTGCCTCCTACACCGCGCCTGCTGCCTGCTGTCTCCTCCCCCCGCTGCAACCCTCCACCACCGGGTCTGCAGCTGAGCAGGGGGAGTAGAGACTACAACTCCCAGCAGCCTCCGCGACACGAGCGGAAGTCGCGTAGAGGCTTGGCGCCCGGAGGCGCTGCTTAAGGGGCTGGTCTTCCCGCGTCGCGGGACCGCGCGCGGGGCTAAGCCCGGGCAAAGGGCGGGCCCTCTGTGGCCCTCAGAGGCCTGAGGAGACTGGGCTGGGCGCTACCCCCTGGCCAAATAATTACCATCATCCATAAGGTATTTAAATTTGCGCCTAATTTCTGTTACTTATATGGCACCTATGGAGCCCAAGGTGAACACCAAGAATTTGGTAAAAAAGACGCCTATCCATACTCGTTCTGTCACAAGGAACACTGCGTCTGTAAAAACGCCGCTACCAACTTTAACTGCAATTGATCGTATGTTACAACAGACTATTGTGGTGGTAGCGAACGCTATTGAAAACACTGAAAGACGTTTATCCTTACCACCTAGTGCCTGTCTAATTCAGCATATACCACAACCCAATGATTGCAGCATAAACAACATTAATAACATCAATGTGACCTCACTATCAAACGATTCCATTTTAATGCAATCCTACACGGGTCTTCCTGGGGCCGAGCCAACGCGCGTGGGAAAAGATCCTAATGTTCCCGCATTATTTCAAGATAGGGAAAGTCGTCTGTCTACAACGCCAAATTTACAGATTGATGTTACATCACCTGAGGTACCGGGTCCTATTAGTAATGTGTCCAACTCCAGTGCAGTCTTGATTTCCTGTGATAATGAAGATCTTATCCCCATAACTAATTCACCTATCAATAGCTGTGCAGATAGCACGCCTGATTATGGCCCCGTCCACCGTACATCTAGACGCACACGCAAAAGAAAACTAGTGATCCCGAGTAGGATGTGCACGAAACAAAAGGGTAGGAAAAAGAAGGCAACTTTGTCATTACCTGAGCAGTCTAATAGAGGAGAGCCGCTATCCCCACAGGCAAGTTTAGATCCTGGGCTAAGAGTGAATACTAACCCCACCATATTTAACGAGGAATCTCTAACGCACAAAATAACAGATGCTATAAAGCTTCTCATTTCCCCCCTAACTGACAAACTTGACCAGATTTGTAAAAGGGTGGAAAATTTGGAGAAACTAGGGCTAGCTAAATTAGACATTCTTGAACATCTGGGCACACAAGTTATTTCAACCATCTCGCACGCATCCCATACAAACAAGGATAATGTGATTGTAACTAACACATCTAACACGCAGGTTCCCCCTGCAAGAAATGTCGTCCCCACGGCAACTACTGCCAAGTCCAGTAACCTGCATATTCCTACCATAAGCAATACGATAAGTGGGCCATCTGAGGCTAGAGGTAGAGAGGCAATGGCCTACGCCTCAGTAAACGGTAATTCACTGGCACATAGCCAATATAATAACATCATTCCTGCAGTGATCAACCTCCCGCCGGAAAGTAGACCATATGTGGCCATCCTTGCCAATGTCCCGAAACTTAAACCCTCCCAATATGAAAACAATGAGACCCTCAAAAATAAAATTTTATACTGGCTTGCCCACAATTGTGGATTTCCCTTAAGAGGGGCAAGTGAGATTCTTTCAACTCAACGGGTAGGGTGGGTGGGCCCAGGCAAAAAGGAAATAAGCGGGGACTGTGTAATTATAAACTATAAAACCACAGAATGGGCCAGAGATTCCATCTTGAATGCACCGATCCCATCGGATACTGAATACAATACTACTCTGTTCCCATTGGACTACTTCTATAGGAATCAGGTGGGATTTAAAGTTCCAGTGCAGAACTTTAAACACCCCAGAATAATAAATATGCCACACCCACCTGTACAACAGGCACCAGTGCAATCAGTCAGGCATTCAATGTTTCCCCATGGCCAAGGTATCCAGTATGTACCACAGGAACCACCGAACCTATTTAGAATATTAAATCCAAACTATCTTAATAATTCCAATGTTCCTGTGTTGGGTACTGGTGCTTATGGCCAATATGCAGTCCCAACATCTAACAGGTTCCAGATATTTAATTCACTAGATGAAAACGATTGACTGGGGGATAACCCCGTTGCCGGACCACCGGTAACTGAAGAACTTAGACTGATGGATGTCAACACGGTTAAGGAACCCCCAATAGATACTGCTGCAGTGAATTTTGATGATCCACCCCTTATAGATCCAATTATATGTAATGGTGAGAATGAACTGGAAAATCAGATAACGCCATTAATCACATCCGTTACTAACTCACCATACGTAGTTGCAGAGGAGAACTTGAGGGTCATCACGTGGAACATAGCTGGGTTAGCCTCTAAGGTCAATACCCCCATGTGGGCTGATTTTATCAAACAGGGGTATGACATCATTTGCCTGCAAGAAACCTGGGACAGAGAAGATGTACACGTTGAGGGATATACATCTTTTAGTGTGAAGGCCGTGGCTTCCCAGGCTGGTAGAGCCAAAGGTGGTCTTGTGACATTGATATCTACTGTACTGACTGAATTTCGTGTTAGCAATCACATTGTACTGGGTGCACACGCTTCTGTACTGCGCATGGCCCACAGTAGATGTAGAGACCTAATAGTAGTGAACTATTACAATAATATTGTGGGGTGTAAACGGGGATTGGTTATTCCCGAAATTGAGCAGGCCATTGATATGACCCTATCAGGTACAATAAAACCAGCTGCAATCCTGTGGGCTGGAGATTTTAATATTAAAACCTGCAATTATGCACTCAAGGGGGCTTGTGGCCACAGGGAGGAGTACACGGGAAGGGAAACTAACGTATATAATCATTTCCCGCATAATAACTATGGTGGTGCTTTGAATAAACTACTAGCCAAATATGATCTGGACCTCTTAGAATGCAACAAGAACGCAAATAATGACAAGTGTCCAACATTTCATGGGAGAAACAGTCGGTCTTTTATCGACCATATTATGATATCCTGCTCTGTAGTATATACCAATGTTTGGGTAATTGAACAAACTGTCAGTGATCACAATAGTGTAACCGTGGAACTACTGGGCTGGGGAACCAAAAGGAACACCTATGGCCAACCAATCCAGGACATCGCGGCAGAAAGACCTAATGGGATGAGGGTGAAATGGATAAAAGTTGACCCCAACCAATTTGTAGCCAATGTGATCACAAGTTGTTGCAGAGATGTGGAATATTGTCTGTCCTTTAATCCATGCCCACGCACCTTGCTATCCAACTTCCTAAATATAACAAAAGAGATCAAGAAATCCTTGACACGCAAAGCCCGAAAAGTAAGGAAGGTCAAGGCGGTGTGGTTTGACGACAATTGTGCACAATCACTAAAAAGGCTGAAAATTTCACTTGATGCTATCCCAAGAGATGTCAGCAAGATCAGGGAAGAGCGTCACTATTATAAAATCGCACTCTCCACTAGGAAGAAGGAATTACAGGATGAGGCATGGGCTGAATTAGACCGGGCTGCTGACACAAAAGACCACAAACTTTTCTGGGACACTGTAAACAGCCCATTTCTGAAGATTGATAACATTCCCGAGTTAACTTCACATGTCAGTTGTCAGGCCTGGATAGCACATTTTACAGGCATTTTTAATTCAGAATTTACTGGTTTTATTTCTGATTTTAATCCTAATGTTTTAATTGAAACTTTAACCTATTTTAAATGGGAGAAAATATTGTTTTCTGTGACATTAAGCGAGGTGATTGAGGCAACTGAGAAGAGTAAGGGGGGAAAGCCCCGGGACCGGACGGGGTCCCTGTGGACTTTTATAAATCTGAGATTAACCTATGGGCCCCCATCCTGACTCGCTATTTTAATGCTGCTATTGAAGATGAGTTGCCAATTTCATGGGGTCAATCAATTATTGTGCCACTTTTTAAAAAGGGTTCTAGGGCAGAAGCACGTAACTACCGCCCAATATCACTTTTGGACTCGTCTTTAAAAATTTTGAGTCGTGTACTCCTGGCAAGACTAGAGTCCTGGGTTGAAGATAATAACATTCTCTCACCTATTCAATACGGGTTTCGAAGGGGTTTAGGGACTATGGAGCAGTGCGTGAACCTGGAACTTATTATCGGCAAGTACACGAAGGCCAAGGAAGGGAATTTGTTTATGTGCTTTGCCGATTTAAGTTCCGCATTTGACTTGGTGGAACACGCACTGCTCTGGCCCACACTATTGGCTATGGGCGCCCTGCTAGAAATCATTCACCTCTTGGCTAGAATGTATAGTAGCCTTTCAAGTAAGGTTAGATTTGGAACAGATGGCGAATGTACCCCCTTTTTTAAAATTGGCAGAGGGATACGACAAGGGTGCGTGCTAGCCCCTCTTTTATTTTCCCTCTTTATTAATCAGGTTCACCAATTTTTACAAGAATCCCACGCTGATGCCCCTATTATTAACGGAAAGCAAATACCCATCCTTTTATACGCGGACGACGCGGTCCTGATTTCTAGGACCGCAAATGGGTTACAAAAGCTAATCGACAAATTTTATAATTTTATTCATGGCAGGATGCTTAAAATTAACAAGGGGAAAACAATGACTATGACTTGTGGGAAGAAAACGAAGAAAAATAAAACATTTTTTATAGATGGGGATAAACTTGAGGCTGTGCAATATTTCTGTTACCTAGGTATCACATTCTCCGGAGATGGGAGATGGGTAAATGAACAATCTAATGTTGATTTAAAAATGACCAGAAATGTAAACTGTATTTTCAGATTTGCCTCAAAATTAGGGGGTCGTAGAATCCGAGAGATGATCTCCATTTACAATTCCAGGTGTATGTCCTCTGCTCTATATGGAGCAGGGATATGGGGATACAACCACCAGATTGCCCTGTCTATCCAGCAGGAGGAAAACAAGTATCTAAAACGACTATTATGCCTTCCTGCTTCGGCTTCAAATGAGATCACACATAGAGAACTAGGCATAAATCATGTTATAGATTTGATTGCATTGCGCCCCCTGTCACTGTGGCGGTCCATATGGGCCAAAGAAGAAACCAGGTTTACCCAGGAAGTAATTATGGATTGTATTAAATTAGATTGTCACTCAAAAATCCCCTGGCTAAAACATATTCAATCTTGGTATAAGATCCTTTTTGGCCAGGATATTTTTAAAGACCTATTAACAGAATCAATTTTAACAAAGCGCGATCTTAAATCCATTTACCTGGACCACGTAAAGGGGATTAGAATGGCGAAGTATGCCACACAAAGTACGTTCAAATTATACATGGAATACAATCTTGGTGTAGGTTTTTCCCCCTATCTCACATTTGTTAGTATCAATTCCCATCGCTTTGTTCTAGCCCGTTTTAGGCTGGGAATAGTTCACCATCTAGTGGCATTTCCCACTGTAAAAAAACCTGGAACATGCCTGTGCCCATGCGATGGGAAATCCAAACAGAGCACCTGCCATTTTCTACTCTTTTGCAAGTTTTATACTGGTTTTAGGAAGTTTTACTTGAAACAATTATTTTTAAATTATAACATGTGCAATACAAGAGCCGCAATGCAACTGATGTTTTATTTGGGTTCCCCGGATGTATGTTATCGTGTGGCCACTTATATCCTAAAATGTATGTGGCAAAGAAAATCTATAATAATATGATTATTTTGCACTAGCGTCTTTGCACATATCCCTGTTGAAAACTAACTGTTGCTATAACGTCTATAGTGATAAAATATTTTACTGCACTTTACATTTAACTGCTGCTATAACGTCTATAGTGATAAAATATTCTACTGCACTTTATATTTATTTGATATGTCAATAGCACTTTGTACACAGTACGTCTTCCAAATGTTAGCACCTTACATCTGCACTCTTTTTTGTACTTACCTACTGTGTAATAATTGTTGCTAGAGTGATTAAATTCAAATGTTACATTTAAAGTGGAATTTGCCTTTTTGCACTAGAGTCTTTGCACAAGCGTTTTTTGCACAGATATCTATTGTAAATAAAATTGCTGCTATAATGACTATATTGACAAATTAACCCTTTGCACTTTATATTTATAGTTATTGACATGTTTATAGCAATAGCACTTTATGTATATAATAGGTTCTTTGAATTCTTGTATTTACATCTGCATTTCCTTTACACTTACCAACTGTATAATATTTGCTGCCGGAATATATAGAGTAATTAATCTTAACTTAGCTCCCTAATGTGATTCTGTTGTACTACAATTGAACCAAAAAGTGTGGTATGGACATTGCTGTTATTTTAAATGTTTTATTATTTAATTCACATGAATATAAACCTGAAACTGTATTTATGTGTTGCTATATGGTTGTACTTGTACAAACCGAATAAAGCATTTTTGACTGACTGACAACGTGAACTTATAACTTGTAATTGATAATGAGTGTCTATGAATCTGGGGGTTGGTGGGTAGGGTTAATGCTTTATTTTCTGGCTGAATGCTAATGAGTGTATCTCTCTTCATACAAAAAATATCGGTTGACTAATTGTATTGTATAAACAAAGGGGAGTAGTTCATTGCTTGGTTAAGAGCTGCTCCCTAGAGACAATGATGTTAATTGTATCTGTTTATATGCATAGAAAGAGTAACTTCTTTATTATTATCACTTCATATAGATTTCAGGGATTTCTGATTAAGAATGATTTAAAACCGATATTTGCAATTAGAAGCTAATTATATTTTAGAAGTGGAGTAAGAGAGTACCTTATGTGTAGGGTAGGGAATTCGATGGGGTGGGGAACGGTTGTTGCATCTCAACATCACTGAGGACAATGTCCTTAAGCCTTTTTTTTGGGTGGTGGTGGGGGTGTGGGAGGAGGGGGGAGGAAGTTGCAAGGGGTGGCGAGGGGTGGGGGGGAGAGTGGGGTAGCAAAAAAAACTGAGACGTATCTTGCAGAATTGGTGGTACAATTTATCTATATAATGGCTGAGGGAGTCGCATCTGGGTTTTTCTTTTTTCAGTGTTTAGATGGGGCAGGATAAAATAGCTATTGGTACTTGGAATATTTGTGGCCTCAATGACGCTAAAAAACTGGCTCTTTTTCGTAAAATTGTTGACTTCATGTATGTAGATATACTCTGTATACAGGAGACACATATTCCATGGGGGAAGCGGGAATGCTTGAAGCTTCCTGGTTTTGAGATATTAGCCTGCTCTAAACAGACATTTATGATTAGAGGGGTCGCTATATATGCAAGGTGCGGCTTGTGTAAATGTAAAAGGACATTGGCCGATAAAATGCGTAGGTGGGCTATAGTGGAATTGTGCATTGGTGGGAAATTGTTAACAATCTGCAACGTGTATGGATCGAATTTAGATGATCCTGAAGTGTTTGAATACCTAGATGTTGAGCTGGCAGCATGGCCTAGTCCACTACTCCTTTGTGGAGATATGAACATTAACATGCCAAGCGATGTGGATTTTACGAATGTCAGTAATTATGCGGGGAGAAAACCAAAAGTTTTTAAAGCCCTTCAGGCTCTTCTTCAGGAGCACGGTCTTACAGATTTATGGTATCTGCATAAGAGAACAGAAGATGGCTTTACGTTTCACTCCATACCTCATAAGAAATACGTCAGGCTAGACTTTGTTTTTTTGTCTAAACAGGTGGCAGCTGTTAGCAATATTTTTTGTTTACCACGACTTCTCTCAGACCACAATCCATTCATTGCTGAATGTCCTCGGCCTCAAGTTAGAAAACCACCTAGAGATTGGACTTTTGATAAGAAACTTTTATTTGATGCGGGGTATTGTGCTCATATTAAAAAATGGGTAGTCCAATTTCTAAATATTAACAGAGGATCTGCTACAGATCAAATGGTCTGGGACACAGTGAAAGCTGGGTTACGTGGTGAGACTAAAAGTTTCTCTTCCTATAGGTGGAAATTAGAACAAGAACGGATGCATAATGGCGTTAGAGAGCTTCGGGATGCAGAAATAGCACTGATTACAAATATCAAGGGTGGAAATGATACAGCCCCTTGCTTACAAAAGGTAGCGATTCTCAGGACTGCGCTGTTGGAGCCTCTTGGGCAGGATCTTGCACTAAAGTTTTTACAATATCGCACAGAAATGTTTGAGTTCGGGGAGAATTCTGGCAGGGTTCTGGCTAAGAGACTCCGTCAGCGGAGCATTCAGAGTCAGGTGGTGAAAATTCAAGATGAACATGGAGTAGTACATGAATCACAGGAAAAGGTCAATGATGTCTTCTTAAGATTTTATTCCTCTTTATATAGTGAAGATACCACTCGGCTTAACATTGACAGAGTTGCCAAAGCCTATCTAGTAGATCTTGAGACTGTCATTATCTCTCCTGAACAGGCTGAACATCTGGCCACCCCCATTCAATGGGAGGAGGTCGAGACTGCAGTAAAATCTTTGGCTAATGGCAAGGCCTGTGGACCAGATGCAGTGCCATTGGAGTTTTATAAGGTGTTTCTACCTGAAATTGGTCAGGTCTTCTTGGAGGTATTAAGAGCAGCCCAGAGGTATAGTACCAGAATCATGGCAAAATACGACCATAGTTTTGTTTTTAAAAAAAAGGCAAACCTGAGTTATTACCATCATCATTTCGGCCTATTTCTCTAATTAATAGTGATTCTAAAATATACTAAAAAATAATGGCCGGTCGACTTGCACAGGTGATTACCCCTCTGGTCTCAGTGTTTCAGCACGGATTTATACCTGGCCGAGATACTGCTGATCATGTTAGACGCTCCATAGCTTTTTTAAATTGGGCTCAAGTCACTAACTCGCCTCTCGGGTTGATCCTGTTGTACGCCGAGAAGGCGTTCGACAGGGTCTCCTGAGGGTTCATGTGGGCTGTCCTGAAGTGGAAGAGATTTCCAAAAGAATTTATACAGGCAATCTGTGCTATGTATATTTCACCAAGGGCACAACTTCGCATCTCCGGCCAGCAGACTCGACCTTTTCCTATCACTAGGGGCACGCGACAGGGGTGTCCTTGTTCTCCCCTGTTGTTTGCTCTTTTTATAGACCCCTTCCTCTCTAAGATTATGGCTAATCAGGGTATAAAACCTATAAGAGTCAGCAATATGTCTTACAGTCTGCTAGCGTATGCAGATGACATATTGGTTATAACTTCTGAAGTATCATCTGCTTTTAGTGAACTTAAGCAATTGGCAGGACATTTTGGGGCAGTGTTGGGCTACAAGCTCAATGTCTCAAAGACGCAGGTGGTTCAGACACCTGGTATGGCCATCTCAGATACCCCAGTGGTCCCTGATGCCATGTATTTAGGGGTGCATATAACTTCTGTAGTAGACAGTATACCTGATCTAAATATCCTACCGGTTATAGACGAAGTTAATAAAAAATTGGAAAGATTAGATAGTCTGCATCTATCCTTATATGGACGATGCAGTGTCATTAAAATGTTAATTTTACCTACGTTTTTATATTTGTTCAGGACCATTCCTCTTTTATTTTCTCAGACAAGCTTGGCAAAGGCAGATAGAGTTTGTTACAGATTTTTGTGGGGGTATAGACGTTCACGTAGGGCAGCTAAGTGGATGTGCCTTCCCAGAGATCGAGGGGGCTGGGCGGTTCCAAATCTTGTCATGTATTATTGGGCTGCAATGCTGCAGGTAATGGGAGTGTTGTTATGTGGAGACAAAGTGAGCATACCTGTATGTAATACTCCCACTATTTATGAGATTGGGCTCGGGTCAGCTGCAAAAGGTATTTTACTTGAAGTCCTTGAGCCTAGTTATTATAAGAGAACCCGCTTTAAGGTTTTGTTAGCAGCATATACTATCTGGCGAAAGATTAGGAGGAAATTAACTATTCCAAATATGAACTTATATACGCCTTTTAAAGCTACCCGAATATTTCCCAGCATCTTTCAGGATTACGTCATGTACAGATGGCAAAGCAAAGGTATCTATGGGCTGGGTGATGTGGTCGAGGATGGTGTTGTCCTATCATATAGTGAAATAAGGGATACATTTCAGCTATCTTTACGTGACTTCTTCAAGTATTTACAGATCCAAAGTTTTATCCAAAAATACTTGAAGATAAATCCTTGCATTTTGGAGAAAGTACCTGTCATTGAGCTGATAAAAAAGAGAAGTAGAATCAGCATTCTGTACCATTATATTTTATCAACATTTCCGGATGACTTGATAGTTCAAAATGCCAAGTGGGAAGTGAAATTGGGTATAGTTGGTATTGATTTAACTTCGGTGATAGAACTTGCTAGTCAGGTTATAGTATCTGGCTCGCTTAAAACTCCAAGCTATATGTCTATGCTGGACTTATACTATACGCCTGCTAAGATTGCAAAATGGGGGGCCACAAAAGGAAATACTTGTCCACGATGCGGGTTGCTGGCAGCTGATGCAACACATATGTTCTATTCTTGCTTATCGCTCCGTGCCTTTCTAGATGATATTGAGCACTTTATTAATGTTACACTTAAGATTCGATGTACAATAACACCGGCATTAGTGATATTTGGGGTCGATGCAGGTAATATATTAGCTGGTGGTAACACCTTTAACGAATCAGCTCTTATATTTATTGCTATGTCACAGGTTCGCCTATGCATTACTTCTCAGTGGCTCTCGTCGGACGCCCCTACATTTGTACAGTGGCGGGCAAGATTGTTAGCCATACATCGTTTAGAATTTTCTGCATTTTCTTGTAAAGGGGGGAGTCGGCGGCAGCTTGCGACCCGAGTCTGGGCGCCTGTGGCCGAATGGATTGGATAAGAAAATACTGTTGTTCGGACTGTATTTCAGTACTAGTATTTCTTTTCTCATTAGCTTTGGATGTGTTTTCCTCAGTCTTAATTGATCGGAATGTATTTGTGCTATTATCATTTATGTATGAATTTTGTACAACCAATTCTGTTGCTTATATTGTAAATTGGAACTGTCTAATGTTTGGTCTCAATAAAAATAAAATAAAATAAAATAAAAAAAACCTAGTCAGTCATGCAAAGAATCAATCACACTCCCATTTACTCACCTATACAGTTATACACATACCACCTCACTTATTCAAACATATGCTAACACATACTTACACTCTTATACAATAACTAATACAAGCACGCACTGATCCATACAACCACTCTCAGAATCACTCACTCTCACTTATACAGGTACATGCGTCAATGTAGTCTTATGCGATTCCTTAAATGCGATTACTAAGGAATCGCAATTAAGGAATTGCAAAAGCCTATGCATGTAGAAATCGTTATAAAATTAGCGATTCCCAAACATTCCTTAGTTGCGACTCGCAAATAGCGAGTCGAAATTAAGGAATGCCTTCCCATTCATTCCTATGGGCCTACAGTCCCATAGGAATGAATGGGAGATTGCATGCGCAATTTGTGAGTACCAATAGGTACTCGCAAATTGTGATTGCAATTTTAAGGGTGCAAGGGTGTCAAAGGGACACCCTGTTGCACCCCTGAAATTGCTCTGTGCCTACATGGTGCACACACACATGCCCCATGGGCATGTGTGTGTGTAACCTACAACTTTGAAAAAGGCACTTTAGTGCATTTTTCAAAGTTTTTGCAAATTACCATCAAGTTCAACTTGACGGTATTTGTGCCCCCTAGTAGCGAAATAGCTATTCTAAAGTGGTTCTTGCATTGCATTTAAGGAATCGCAAATTGTGATTCCTTAAATGCAATGGCAATTTGAGAAATCACAATTAATTGCAAATTCTCAAATTTCGAGTGCCTTGCACCTTGATGCATCGCAAATTGTATTGTAATTGGTACTCGCAAATTGTGCATGCAATTTCAAGGGTGCAAGAGTGTCAAAAGGACACCCTGTTGCACCCCTGAAATTGCTCTGTGTCCACATGTTGCACACACACATGCCCCAAGTACATGTGTGTGTGTGTAACCTTCAACTTTGAAAAAGGCACTTTAGTGCATTTTTCAAAGTTTTTGCAAATTACCATCAAGTTCGACTTGATGGTAACTTGCGTCCCCTAGTAGCAAAATCGCTATTCTAAAGTGGTTCTTGCATTTCATTTAAGGAATCGCAAATTGCGATTCCTTAACCCATTCGCTGCTGATGACGAGCTGAGCTCGTCAACAGCTACGGCGCTCGTATGCTGATGACGAGCTGAGCTCGTCATGTAACGCGGTATTTTGAAAATAGCCGCACACAGCGGGAAAAGCCGCCGCAGCGATGCGGTTAAATGCAATTGCAATTTGAGAAATCACAATTAATTCCAAATTCTCAAATTTCGAGTGCCTTGACCCTTGATGCATCACAAATTGTATTGCAATTGTATAGTAATTGCATTTGTGTAGCGTTTACTACCCCTGATGAGGCATCAAAGAGCTTTTTCTGTGAGTAGCACTCTACTCTGGGACCTATAGATGATTAGTGTTGAATTAGTATTGTGAAACATGCAAATGCATTTTAAGTGGTGGATATGTTAGTCAGTTATTTGGATTTGGAAGGCTAGCAGAAGGATAGAAGAAGAAAGAAGGTTTGTATTTATATAGCGCTTCTAACTCCTGATGGGGTGTTGAAGCGCTTTTTTTGGCGAGTAGCACGCTACTCCGGAAACCTATAAAGGATTAGTGGTGAATTAGTATGGTGAAATATGAAAGTAATTTGAGTGGTGTATATTAGTCAGTTATTTGGAGTGAGAAGGATACCAGAGGGATAGAATGGAGAGAAAGGTTTGCATTCATATAGCGCCTGTTACCACTGATGGGGTGTTGAAGCGCTTTTCTGGTGAGTAGAAGGCTACTCCAGAACCCATAAAGAATTAGTGTTGAAAATTAGTATAGTGAAATATGAAGTCATTTGAGTGGTGGATATGTTAGTCTGTTATTTGGATTGAGAAGGGTTGGGGAGGGGTAAAAACGGAAAAAAAGGTTTGCATTTATATAGCGCTTGTAACCCTGATGAGGTGTTGAAATGCTTTGTTGGCGAGTAGCCCGCTACTCTGGAACCTATAAAGGATTAGTGGTGAATTAGTATAGTGGAATATGGAATTAGAGAAGTGAACATGCTAGTCAGTTATTTTGATTGAAGAGGATAGTGGAGTGATAGAAGAGTGAAGGATTTCTTTTTTTGGGTCATAGCTGTAGAAAGAGGCTTTTTGATGAGTAAAAAGGGTTTTTGGAGTGGAAGAGTCAGAGGGAAGAGTTTAGAAAGGTTAGTTTTGGGGGGTCGGTATAGTAAACTAGGGGTTAGATGATGCAAGGAGGGGTAGAGTAGGAGAGATTCGAGAAAGGGTTATTTTGGGGAACATAGTAGTGGTATGGGGTTTGGGATAAATGAGAGAGTCGGTATAGATGATATAATGATAGATGTATAGGGTGAGCGATAGGGTAGTGAATAGGAAAGAGTAGTAGAAAGAAGTTTAAGATGAGTCAGAAAGTTGGGCTAGAAGATATATTGAGAGAAGTATAGGGTGAGAAATGGGGTAGTGCATTGGAAATGCTAAATTAGAAGAAATAGATGAATATATAGATCCATAAGTACATTGAAAGTATATAGATGCATAAAGGAGGTAAGTATATGCAGATTATAGATATTGCTAGAACTGGTGGATGAGAAATAGGGTAGTCCTCTCACTCTGGTACAGCTGTGACCGTCCTGCCCTGGACACGAGTGGTCGCTCCCCCTGCCTCCTCCTCTGCTGAGATCTGTGTTGCAGCGCCTGTCTCCACTTGTGGCATTAGCATCGTGACGCTTGACTGCAGACCGGTATTGTAGCGCCTGACTCTGTTTTGTGATCTCTATTGTAGCGCCTACTGCAGATTGCTCCCCTCCAGCGCAGCGCTCGACTGCACAGCCCTTGGCCATATCGTAGAGCTTGAATTAAGGTTATTTTGTAGCAGCGCTGGCGCGCACCTCGTTGCTGTGTATGATAGCGTGATTTGCATATTGTCGGGCACTCACGCTACCACTGCTCCTGAGTTTGTTGTTGTTGCTGCCATTTTGTCCGGAACCCCTGGCCCTTCCTCCACCTCGCTCCCGCCTCCCAGCTGACCCGCCCACGCTCCGCCCCCTCAACTCTCCATTTAAGGCTGATGTCCCAACGCGCAGCGTCCACGTGCAGCGGTCGCGCCGAAGGTGCGCCAAAGGTAAGCCCGTCTACGCCCGTCCGCGCCTGGACCGCGCCCAGCGCCAGACCCCCTGGCCCTCGTACCACCCACCCCTCCCGCATTACATACAACGCCTCCACCCTCCTAGCCCTTAACCCCGGCCGACTCTCCAACTGCGCCCAAGCCGCTCCTGGACACACCCATGGACCCTTCACATGCTACTCCTGCAAGTTCGACGGCACCAAGAAAAACTCCTCATCCACGAACACAAAACAGATATCTGACTCCAACCACCTGAAATGCATCCTGCTCAACACCCGCTCAGTCCACAGACACGCCATCGACCTCTGGAACTTACTAGACACCATTTCTCCCGACGTCGCCTTCCTAACTGAAACATGGATGAACGCCTCCTCAGCCCCAGACATCACCATTGCCATCCCGGAAGGATACAAGATCATCCGTAAGGACCGCACCGACCAAACAGGAGGAGGCATCGCTATCGTTCATAAGAACTCCATCCGCATCTCAACCAGCTCAGACGTCAACCTTGCCAACGCCGAACACCTTCACTTCCAGATCCACACCGACCCCAAGACCACACTCAGAGGCACACTCCTCTACAGGCCACCAGGACCCCGTGCACAATTCAGCGACAATATCACTGACTTTATCACCCCACACGCCCTCCCCTCCGAGGAATACATTCTACTGGGAGACCTCAACTTTCACCTGGAAAAGAGCAATGACAGCAACGCCACCTCCCTTCTGGACAATCTCACCAACCTCGGACTCAAACAACTTGTCACTACGCCCACCCACATCGCAGGTCACACACTCGACCCTATCTTCACCTCCAGCAAACATGTCTCCTTCAGTCACACCACAACTCTCCATTGGACGGACCACAGCTGCGTACACTTTATCTACAATAAGACCACAACTCACAACCATCCTCAACCTACTCTGCGAAGAAACTGGAACAAAATCACCATCGACCAGATCTCCTCATCGCTTCTTCAAAACCCCCCTGCCCACTCCTCAAACCCCGACCAAGCAGCCATTAACCTCACCCAATGGCTATCCATCAGCGCCGACATCCTATCAACGTTGAAAAAACGCCAAATCAAACTAGGCAGCAAAAACGCCTCCTGGTTCAACGATGATCTTAAAAAATCGAAGAAACTCTGTCGCTCCCTCGAGAAGGCCTGGAAAAAAGACCCAAACACCAGCACCAGGGACGCCTTCAAAAACGCCACCCGCATACACCACCAACTAATCCGGTCTGCCAAGAAAGCCGCATTCAAAGACCGACTAGATAACAACGCCCACAACAGCAAGGAATTATTCAACATCGTCAAAGAATTTACCAACCCCTCAGCCAACTCCAACGACATCACCCCCTCTCAAGCCCTCTGCGACTCCCTAGCTTCGTTCTTCCACAACAAAATCGCAGACATCCACAATAGCTTCGACAACCGACCCGGAGACCAACCCACCCAAACTTCTGCAGGACCTTCACCCCCCTTGAACATCCTTAATGACTGGAACCCAATCTCCACTGAGGACACCATCCACCTGATGAACTCCATCCACTCAGGATCCCCCACAGACCCTTGCCCTCACCACATCTTCAACAAAGCAGACTCCATCATAGCACCGCACCTCCGAGATGTCATCAACTGCTCCCTCAACTCCGCCACCTTCCCGGAAAGCTGGAAACACGCAGAACTTAGCGCCCTTCTGAAAAACCCCACAGCGGACCCCACCGAACTCAAAAACTACCGCCCCATCTCGCTCCTTCCATTCCCGGCCAAAGTCATCGAGAAAGCTGTCAACAACCAGCTCGCCGCCTTCCTCGAAACCAACAAATCCCTCGACTCCTCACAGTCCGGCTTCCGAGCCAAACACAGCACGGAGACCGCCCTCATCGCAGCAACAGACGACATTCGAACTCTACTGGACAATGGAGACACAGTCGCCCTCATCCTCCTCGACCTCTCCGCAGCCTTCGACACAGTCTGCCATAGCACCCTTCTACAGCGCCTCAGAAACATCGGAATCCAAGGAAAAGCACTGGAATGGATCACCTCGTTCCTCACCGGAAGAACCAAGAGAGTCCGCCTCCCACCATTCAAGTCAGAGGCCACTGAAGTCATCTGCGGCGTACCACAAGGATCCTCACTCAGCCCCACCCTCTTCAACGTATACATGAGCCCCCTCGCGGCCATCGCACTCAACTGATCCTCTCACTCACCAAAGACCCTAACACCGCCAAAACCAACCTACATGAAGGAATGAAAGAAGTAGCCGAGTGGATGAAGCACAGCCGTCTGAACTCTGACAAAACAGAAGTCCTTATCTTAGGTACCTCCTCCTCCTCCTGGGATGACTCTTGGTGGCCAGAGGCCCTTGGAAAAGCACCCATCCCGACGGACCACGCACGGAAACTGGGCGTCATCCTGGACTCCTCACTCTCTATGAACAGACAAGTCAACGCCGTTTCATCATCTTGCTTCAACATGCTTTGCATGCTCAAAAAAACATTTCGCTGGATCCCCATCAAAACCAGAAAAATGGTCACCCATGCACTGGTTACAAGCCGCCTGGACTACGGAAACACCCTTTACGCCGGTATCACCGCAAAACTCCAGAAAAAACTCCAACGCATCCAGAACGCATAAGCCAGACTCATACTAGACATCCCGCGTAAAGACCACATCTCTAGTCACCTGAAAAACCTCCACTGGCTTCCCGTCAACAAGAGGATTACTTTCCGCCTCCTAACCCACGCACACAAAGCACTTTACGAACTTGGACCCGAATGCCTCAACACACGACTTTCCTTCTACACCCCCTCCCGCCAGCTACGATCCTCCAACCAAGCCCTTGCTACCGTACCTCGCATCAACAAAACCACCATGGGAGGTAGATCCTTCTCCTACCTCGCAGCTAAAACCTGGAACTCACTCCCCACTCACCTTCGTCTCACTCAGAACCACCTAGCATTCAGAAAGCAACTTAAAACTTGGATATTCGACAAGTAATTCCCCACCCTCTTCAAGCGCCTTGAGACCCTCCGGGTATGTAGTGCGCTATATAAATCTTTTGACTTGACTTGACATATGCTTTTTCAGGAGAAAAGTAACAGACACACAGATCCAAGTACACGGAGGTACATAGATGCACAATCGAAGCAAGTACATGTAGACCAAAGATGATTTGTTTTCTCTTGTTTTTGTTTTTGTAACATAATTATTGTACATGTTTATACAAAGCAATACACAAAGATAGGCACATATCTATAGTGAAAATAAATGCGTATATACAGAGGGACAAATACATAGGGTGGGTATTAATGAAATGAAATGAAATAGGATTTATATAGCGCAATGGCTACCCTGAGGCTTCCCAGCGCTGCGGACGAACACAGAGAGACAGGGAAGAAGAAGATTAGGTACAGTCATTGAAAAGATAGGTTTTTAGGAGCTTTCAAAATATCAGCAGGTTACGCTCCTTCTGCAGATGCAATGGGAGGGCGTTCCAAAAGTTGCCGGCGTTATAAGAGAAGGAGCGCCCACCCCATCTAGCTTTCCTTGTTCTGTGTGGTGCGACTAGGAAGGAAGACATAGAGTGAAGATCTCTGGAAGGTTGGTAGGGGATGATCAAGGATTGGATCACCGCTGGGCCATTCTTCCAAAAGGCCCTGTGAGTCAGGCACATGGCCTTAAACTGGATCCTCGCCTTGACTGGCAACCAATGAAGGCTCCTTAGTGCTAGTTTTACAGATTGCCTTCAGGGGATCTGAAGGAGCATGCGAGGAGCACAATTCTGAATGACCTGGAGCTTATGGATGGTAGATTGAGGGGTTCCCAGATAAAGGACATTCCCATAGTCCAAGCGAGAAAAGATAAGAGCTTGGAAGTGGAGAAGGGAAAGGATCTTGCGAAGCATCCTCAGAAGGCTGTAGCATGTAGCTGAGATCTTAGCAGTCTGATGATTGAAGATGAGAGAGCGGTCGAGTCACATGCCAAGGCTCTTAATCTGGACCTTCGGATCTGGTGCAGGACCGAGACAGTTAGGCCAGAGCAGAACAGGATTGAAGGAGGGGGAGTTGCCAAGGAGCATAAGCTCATAAGCTTATCCCCGTTGAGTTTAAGACATGAGAGTTCCATCCACTTCCTCTAGGCAGGGGCCTAGGGTGCTAGATGACCTCTCGGGGTGGTTTAATGCCGCCATGAGCTGCGTGTCATCTGTATCGGTGATGATTTTTATGCCAAATGGATGGACAATCTCTTCCAGGGTTCTCATATAGATGTTAAACAGTGTGGAGCTCAAGGAGGAGCCCTGAGGTACCCCACAGCTGAGAGGCAACCAGTTTGAAATAACATCTCCTTTAAAAACCTGAAAGAAACGGTCGCTGAGGAAGGACTGTAGCCATGTTATAGCAGTGCCTGTCACTCCCAAACTCTTTAGCCGGAGGATCAAAGTGTTATGATTGACAGTGTCAAATGCGGCACTGAGATCGAGGAGGTTGATTACTGCAGTGCATCCTTGATCCAGTATCCTCCTCATCTCCTCAGTTGCTGCTCCTCAGTTACTGCAAAAAGGGCAGTCTTGGTCCCTAGTTGAGGGCAAATGCGAGTTTGGGAACGATGAAGAAGATTGTTAGATTCTAGAAAATCTACCAGCGTAGGATTTATGTTTTTCCATAATCTTACTCATCTAGGAAAGGAGGAAAATGGAACGATAGTTGGCTAAATTAGACTGGTCGAGGTTAGATTTCTTTAAAAGAGTCTTTACCAATGCGCATTTCCATGCAGGGGGAACCGTTCCAGATGAGATGAAATAGTTGACAAGGTCAAGGATTACAGGGCAAATGGTGTCTGCAGCTAAAAAAAGGGGCTGAGGAGGGTCGGGGTCAGTAATGGAACCAGATTTTGTTTTTGCCATAATCAAGTCCAGTGAGACAGGATCCAAAGGGGAGAATTGCCCTAATGAAATTTGGGTTCCAGCAAGTGGCCCTGGGGTAGGGCTCACAAACTGCTGATTCTGGAAGGCCTGAAGGGACACATAGATGTTTTGAATTTTCTATTGGAAAAACTCTGACAAATTATTACACCTTATGAGTGCCCCTCTGATGTTGGTTGCTTTTGAGGCAAATTGGAGAGGGTTTTGGCGATTCAAAAGATTTCTTAGAGGGAGTTTGCAGCTGAAATATTTTTCTCCTCATAAAAGGCAGCTTTAATTTCAGATTTATATGATCTGATTGCCTCTCTATATTTGAGTTTCCAGGTTCTGAGTATTTTGTCTCCAAGATCGTTCAAGTCTTCTAAAGGATTGTTTTAGTTCTCTTTAGAGAGAACCAAGGAGCAGTCTTCAGCCTCCTTTTTTGTGGGTGGTTCTCCTAGGGAGAACTACATCAAGGGAGCTTTGGATCCAATGATTAAACTTGTATTGGGGACACAGGGGTTAGGGTCACTAGCTGGTCTAGTGCCTTCAAGAACTGAAATCCAGTGCTCAGTAGGAAGCTTGGACCAATTCTGTTCCAGTGCTAAGATTATATTAGGGGAAAAAGTGGGTCCATGAATTTCCCAGGTTAGGGGAATCAAGAAATGATCCGACCATGGAAGTCGATTGGGGGTGCCTACAATGAGCTCTCGTAAATTGCTAAAGACAGGATCAAGTAGATGACCCTTGATATGCGTAGGTTTAAGTACTCTCTGAGTGAGCTGAAGTGCTGAGAGATTAGTTATCAGCTCATTAGCCATGTGGTCAGAGGGGTCATCTAAATGAAAGTTAACGTCCCCAAGCACAGTGAAAATGGATGGTGCGCAGTCTAGGTTGGAAATAGTAGTAGAGAGGGATGTAAGGAATTTTCCTGGTGTCCCTGGAGGGCGGGAAATGAATAGGCCGGAGAAGGTGTTAGTCAGGGAAAAATCTATAGAGAAGGCCAAGCTTTCACAGTCCAGTAGAGGATCTATTGTAATGCGACAATTAAAAGTGTCCTTAATAACAACAGCTGTACCCCCACCTCTACCAATCTTATGATCGGCCCTTAGTATTAGATAACTGGGAGGGAGGGTTTGGATAAGGACAGGATCAGCCTCAATAGAGAGCCAAGTCTCTGTTAGAAAAAGAACATCGGGTTATAATTCTTCCAACCAATCAATCAATCAATCAAAGACATTTATAGAGCGCACTACCTACCCGTAGGGTCTCGAGGCGCTTGGGAGGGGGGGTGCTGCTAATGCTCGAACAGCCAGGTCTTGAGCTTCTTCCTGAAGGAGAGGTGGTCTTGGGTCAGGCGCAGGTCGGCCGGGAGGGAGTTCCAGGTCTTGGCGGCCAGGTAGGAGAAGGACCTTCCTCCTGTGGTGGCTCTGCGGATGCGTGGGACGGCGGCGAGGGCGTGGCTGGCAGATCGGAGGTGGCGTTTGGGAGCGTAGAATTTGATGCGGTTGTTGAGGTAGCTCGGGCCTTGATCGTGGAGAGCTTTGTGTGCGTGGGTAAGGAGGCGGAAGGTGATTCTCTTGTTGACCGGGAGCCAGTGTAGGTCTCTTAGGTGTCCGGAGATGTGGCTGTGTCGTGGGATGTCGAGGATGAGTCTAGCCGAGGCGTTCTGGATGCGCTGGAGCCTCTTCTGGATCTTGGCGGTGGTTCCGGCGTAGAGTGCGTTGCCGTAGTCCAGTCGGCTGGTGACGAGGGCCTGGGTGACGGTCTTCCTGGTCTCTGTGGGGATCCACCAGAAGATCTTCCGCAGCATGCGCAGGATGTTGAAGCACGACGAGGAGACGGCGTTGACTTGCCTGGTCATGGAGAGGGAGGAGTCCCGGATGAAACCCAGGTTGCGTGCGTGGTCCGTTGGTTTGGGTGCGGTGCCCAGGGCGGGGGGCCACCAGGAGTCGTCCCAGGCGGAGGGCGAGGAGCCCAGGATGAGGACCTCTGTCTTATCTGAGTTCAGTTTCAGGCGGCTCGTCGTCATCCAGTCGGCTACCTCTTTCATCCCTTCGTGCAGGTTGGCTCTGGCGGCGGCGGGGTCGTTGGTCAGGGAGAGGATCAGCTGGGTGTCGTCGGCGTAGGAGATTATGTTGAGGTTGTGTTGGCGTGCGATGGCCGCGAGGGGGCTCATGTAGACGTTGAAGAGGGTAGGGCTCAGTGAGGATCCTTGAGGAACGCCGCAGATGACTTCGGTGGCCTCTGACTTGTACGGTGGTAGGCGGACTCTTTGAGTTCTTCCGTCGAGGAAGGAGACGATCCATTCCAGTGCCTTCTCCTGGATTCCGACGTTGCTGAGGCGCTGCACTAGGGTGCGGTGGCAGACCGTGTCGAAAGCCGCGGAGAGGTCTAGGAGGATGAGGGCCGCTGTTTCTCCGTTGTCCATCAGGGCTCGGATGTCGTCGGTGGCGGCGATGAGGGCGGTCTCGGTGCTGTGGTTGGCACGGAATCCGGACTGCGATGGGTCGAGGGATCCATTCGTCTCGAGGAAGGCGGCCAGCTGTTTGTTGACGGTCTTTTCGATGACTTTGGCTGGAAACGGGAGAAGAGAGATGGGGCGGTAATTCTTGAGTTCGGTGGGGTCTGCTGTAGGTTTCTTGAGTAGAGCGCTGAGTTCGGCGTGCTTCCAGCTCTCGGGGAAGGTGGCAGTGTCGAATGAGGTGTTGATGATGTCCCGCAGGTGGGGTGCGATGACAGCGTCGGCTTTGTTGAAGACGTGGTGAGGGCAAGGGTCGGTCGGAGATCCGGAGTGGACGGAGTTCATCATGTGGATGGTGTCTTCGGTGTTGACCGGGGTCCAGGCGCGGAGGGTGGTGGTGGGTGGCGTTGCTGCGGTCGTGGCGTGCGTTGGTTGGGTGCTGAAGCTGTTGTGTATGTCCGCGATCTTGTTGTGGAAGTAGGAGGCGAGGGAGTTGCAGAGGTCTTGCGATGGGGTGATGTCGTTGTTTCCGGCATTGGGGTTGGAGAGCTCTTTCACGATGTTGAAGAGTTCCTTGCAGTTGTGTGCGTTGTCGTCCAGTCGGTTCTTGAATGCCATTTTCTTGGCGGTGCGGATCAGTTGGTGGTGTTTCCGGGTGGCGAGCTTGAGGGTGGTCCTGTTGTCCGGCGTGGGTTCCTTTCTCCAGACTTTCTTGAGGGCTCGGCAGTTCTTCTTGGAGCTCTTGAGTTCGTCGGTGAACCATGGGGCTCTCTTATTGCCGGGTCTGCTGGGCGGGGTCCTCAGAGGGGCGAGTTCGTCTGCGCATTTGCTGATCCACTTCGAGAGGTTGTCGGCGGCCTGGCTGGGGTTCGCTGAGCTGGCCGGAGGGTGCTGGCTCAAGGAAGCGGCAAGCTGGTCAGCTGTGATCTTGTTCCAGCTTCTTCGGGCAACCTGTGGTTGGTGGTGGTGGATCGTCGTTCTTCTGAAGGTGAAGTGGATGCATCTGTGGTCCGTCCAGTGGAGTTCTGTGGTGTGGCTGAAGGTGATGTCTTTGCTGGATGAGAAGATGGCGTCGAGTGTGTGTCCGGCGAGGTGGGTGGGGGTGGACACCAGCTGCTTGAGTCCAAGGTTGGCGAGGTTGTCGAGCAGGGTTTTGGTGTTGCAGTCGTTGTTGTTCTCCAGGTGGAAGTTGAAGTCCCCCAGGAGGATGTAGTCAGCGGAGGGGAGGGCATGCGGGCTGACGAAGTCGGCGATGTCCTCGCTGAATTGAGTGCGTGGTCCCGGAGGTCGGTAGATCAGGGTGCCTCTAAGGGTGTTCCTCGGGTCGGTGTGGATCTGGAAATGCAGGTGTTCGGCGGAGGGTGGGGTGTTGTCGGTGCTGGTCGTGATGCGGATGGTGTTCTTGTGGATGATGGCGATGCCTCCTCCCACCTGGTTGGCGTTGCGGTCCCTCCGGGTGATCTTGTAGCCTTCTGGGATGGCGATGGCGATGTCGGGCGCTGAGGAGGCGTTCATCCAGGTCTCCGTGAGGAAGGCAACGTCCGGGGCTGTGGTGTCTAGGAGGTTCCAGAGTTCGATGGCGTGTCTGTGGACGGAGCGGGTGTTGAGCAGGATGCACTTGAGGTGGTTGCTGCTGGTGTTTGGCTTGGCGGGTGCTGGTGTCGGGCAGGTCCGGATGCAGGTGAACTTGCAGGTGTTGCAGCTGAAGGGTCCGTGGACGAGTCGTGGGGTGGCTCTGCAGCATCCCGGGAGTCGTCCGGTGTTGAGTGCGGTGAGGGTGGCGGCTGTGTAGGTCAGGCGGGTCGCTCGGGGTCCTCGTGGACCAGGGGTCCTGGCACTGGGCGCGGTCCAGGCGCCGACGGGCGTAGACGGGCTTACCTTTGGCGCGCCTTCGGCGCACGATCGGCGCGCCCGCTGCGCGTGACCGCTGCGCGTTCGCACGGTCGCCATATAAGGCGAAGTGCGCGGGTGGGCGGAGCAGCTGGGGGGCGGGAGCGGGGAGGGTACAGAAGGGAAAAAAGGGGCGGGGTTAGCGGCGGTGGCGGGAAGCGGGGAGGGAGAGCGGAGGGCGGCGAGACAGCGGGCAAACAGGAAGGAAACCACAGAAACGGGCACAAAATCAATAAAAATACAGGCACAAAGGAAGGAAGAAACAAAACACTAAAAAAACAGTCAGGAGAACCGGCAGGCGCTCACGGACCACGCCGCTCGAAGGAGGGGGCGTGGTCAGCAGCAGCGAGGCAGGCAGCGAGCGAGGCAGACGAGGCAAGGGGGCACACGCAGCAGCTGGTGGCCGTGCGGCGCGGGGGTGTCCTACAAGTAGGTCACACTCACCTGCGTCGCACGGTCGCCATATAAGGCCAAGTGCGCGGGTGGGCGGAGCAGCTGGGGGGCGGGAGCGGGGAGGGTACAGAAGGGGAAAAAGGGGCGGGGTTAGCGGCGGTGGCAGGAAGCGGGGAGGGAGAGCGGAGGGCGGCGAGACAGCGGGCAAACAGGAAGGAAACCACAGAAACGGGCACAAAATCAATAAAAATACAGGCACAAAGGAAGGAAGAAACAAAACACTAAAAAAACAGTCAGGAGAACCGGCAGGTGCTCACGGACTACGCCGCTCGAAGAAGGGGGCGTGGTCAGCGGCAGCGAGGCAGGCAGCGAGCGAGGCAGACGAGGCAAGGGGGCACACGCAGCAGCTGGTGGCCGTGCGGCGCGGGGGTGTCCTACAAGTAGGTCACACTCACCTGCGTCGCACGGTCGCCATATAAGGCCAAGTGCGCGGGTGGGCGGAGCAGCTGGGGGCGGGAGCGGGGAGGGTACAGAAGGGAAAAAAGGGGCGGGGTTAGCGGCGGTGGCGGGAAGCGGGGAGGGAGAGCGGAGGGCGGCGAGACAGCGGGCAAACAGGAAGGAAACCACAGAAACGGGCACAAAATCAATAAAAATACAGGCACAAAGGAAGGAAGAAACAAAACACTAAAAAAACAGTCAGGAGAACCGGCAGGCACTCACGGACCACGCCGCTCGAAGGAGGGGGCGTGGTCAGCGGCAGCGAGGCAGGCAGCGAGCGAGGCAGACGAGGCAAGGGGGCACACGCAGCAGCTGGTGGCCGTGCGGCGCGGGTGTGTCCTACAAGTAGGTCAACAATATGGCAAGTTCAGTATAGTGTTTAGGAAACGATCTACAATTCAAAAGGAACATCCTCAGAGAAGGTGAGGTAGCAGCGGGCTTCTCAGTTTTAATGCACGGCGGGAAAACCTGTGGTGTGACCGGGGAGCAGTGCGGGTCGCAGGAACAACACGTGAGTGCATAAGGTAGTGCAGAGTGAAGTTTACAAATGGACAGCTGACACAAGTTAAAAAATGCAGATTAGACCATGCATACCACGTTCAGCTTGCCTGGCAGTCTGCGCATGTCCAGTGTGCAGAGGATCTAGCATCGGCCTAAGTAGAAGATAAGGCTCTGCCCCCTCCGATCACCTACCCTTAAATGTGGGGGGAGAGAAAGTTGCCAAATACTACCTCCACACAAGCGGGAAAACCCGTGGTGGACCGGGGAGCAGTACAGGTCGCAGGAACAAGAGGTGAGTGCATAAGGTAGTGGCGAGTGAAGTTTAAAAATAGACAGCTGACACAAGTAAAAAAATGCAGATTAGGCCATGCATACTGAGGTAATATGAATTTTTATGCTCAATTGTGTCCCCTACTACATACCCCAACGTCTCCATGTACGTGCGTAAAGTGCATGTAAGTTCCCTCCACAACCCGCTATGAAGACGCAAATACATTTGCGTCCAACGTTAACATGTCCTCTTTCAGATCCGCCATGAATGAATCAATAATTCAGTTCCTAAGTATGCCGTGCCACCGTCTTTACATGGTGCACTTTCATGTTTTCATGGCTCTGGCGAAGGCCCTGATTTCTGCCATCGAGCCTTTTCCTAACTTCTGCCTCTGAAAGCTGCAGCTCCCTGAACTTTGACTTACTCCCTGCGCGGCAAGTGGTGCCCGGCTCTGCCTGACTGCCTGCCAAAACTGTATTCAGCCTTCAAGTTATCTGCTCCGCTCCTCGAAAATACATTCTTGTCCAGTAGTTTAGGTAAACATCCCCCCAGCTGCAGAGTAAAGGGCCCGGCCTTTCTGTCTCCATGTAAGTAATTCATAACTCCTGTTACCATGGTAGGCCCATGGCCCCTCGCATTACACGTAGACACATATGCACGCATTAGCAGTCAGCATAGAATAGCCTCTGCCCGAGAGACCTTTCCTTCTAGATAATACAGTTCTCCAAACACAAAATACCAGATATGATTTAGGAACAAGTTGATCTGACCCACCAGACTTCTGTCTCTAATCCTAGCGCTAAATGTCAAGTCCCCTTCACCCTCCAGTTCCACGTCAGTCACACGTCATGCTGCTGCGCGCGCATCTCTGCCATATATTTCTGCTGACACTGCAGGATTCTTCTAGGGATCCACCCACTTGCGTCACTTCTATGAATGAAATGCTGAAATGTTTTTTCTTCTATGTGACGTTTTCTGGCACCCACCTCCGTGTACACCCTTGTGTACGCCTTCTGATTACATATTGTTACGCACATGTTTCTTATCTTGTTTCTTTCAGCTGTTACGCCTTCTGAACCCATCACCACTGTAATGATACTATATATACTGTGTACTGTTAATAAATCATTGTACATGTCCATGATTCCCTTCCTGAACCCTCGTGGTGATGGATCATGCTACCTGGTCCGGACCAATTCCATTTTATGGAATAAAACCCCTTAAACCCAGATGCCACGGACTCTGTGTCTCTTATTTTGATTGAGCTATTTTATTGAACTTTACCGCATAGAAATTAAGTACCAGGTAATTTTATTTACCACATAAATTGGCACCCCAGATGGGACCCTCCCCCACCTTACGCGCCGGCGGTGCGTTGCAGGCCTAGTCCCCTGCCACAGCCGGACGGACACTCATGCGCATCCGCAGGATTTCCTGTATCTCCCTCAGGCCAACGGAGGTGACTGAGACTGCGATCGACACCCAGACGAGGAGGTGAGGAGTGCGGAGGATCCCAACCCGAGTCCAGCCGAGAGTGCAAGGTCCGAGGTGTCTTGAGGCCCACCAGTTCCGAAGTTCCGAAGTACCTACGTCACGAGTCGAGTCGAGTCCGGTCTAGGGTCCAGTCCAGTGTCGAGTTTTCCGAGGCCTTCTGTTCCGTGCTTCCCGGTGAGTACCATTGCTGGGGACGCATCTAGACGGGTGCATTAGTTTGCCCCGGTCGAGACGGGTTCGGGTACACAGACCCGGTCTGCACTGTTTAGCAGTGTATCTGTGCTGTTTAGCAGTACATCAAGTAAATGTTACTAGTTAATATGTGGTTTTCTGTTCGAAATGTTTAAATGTGTTTTAATGTCGTGGTATGAGTGATTGTTAGATCTGCATTACTGTGTATATTGTATTTATGGTGTTCGAGTTTGAGTAAGTATCAAGTATCAAGGTTCAAAAATGCCGCTGTTTAGTAAGTTACGACAGATAGGAACTAGAAAGGGGATTCTAGAAGAAGCAGTGCCTGTTCCACCTAGGGACACTCCAGGGCAATGGCTTAGATGCCATACTGTACTTAGACTTGTGGGTCGATTATACCAAACACTTAGAAGAGAAATATAGATGGCCTGTTTCAGGGACATGGGATGCCGAGTGCATCATGAGAGTAGAGGAAGCATTATTGAAAAAGAAAGCCCGACAGTCACAGAAAGACGCCATAGAATTATGGCGTAAAGAATCACATAGACGTACTGAAAAAGAATTCAGAAAAGCAGAGAAACATAGAGAAGATTCAGAAAAGGCCCGAGAAAATGTATTAGTTGAGGAAGGCATACGAGTAAAAGCAGAACAAGTAGACAGACAGCGAAATACTCTTGCGAATGGTATGTATCCTCTCTTGGCCGCGGGTTTACCTAAGGCCACCCCGGAAGTACCAAAAGATCTGCCACCTCCATTGCTCCCGACTAAAGTACGCCACAAAACCGCAGAAGACATCTTCCTTTCTTCCTATTTAGACGACGTAGCTCCTGCATATAAAAATCCACGTGCCCGTACACCATCCGTGGACGGCACTCCACCCCGAAATAATGTACACGCACTTCCGCAACAACAGACTCCTCCTCCCGTTCCACATCCTGCACCTATTCTTCCTGCCCTTCCTGCACCTATTCTTCTCGGCTATAACCCACTAAATCCTTTCTTACCTGGCACCTCAGGAGGTGCGACAGGAGGTTTTCAAACGCCACCACCAGCACATCGATTGACTTATAGGGATTTAGCACAACAACGTACACCTCAATCAGCGAATTATGACATACTTAAAGAGCCTCTCACAGACTGTAGATATGATTCAGTACCCGGTAAAGACGACAGAATGATGCTATCATCAGTACGTCTACGACGAGTTGTAAACTATTTAATGTTACTACCAGGAATGACTGAACATCTAGACAGAATATATTGTTTTGTTCAAACAGGGGAAGGCCCTGAAAGTATCGGCGAGGCCATGGCATACCAGAAAGTTGACACTCAAAGGATGATATTACGTTTTTTTATAAACTGCTTGATAAGAGACCGAGATAGGCCTGGTGTAGACCAGGAAGAAATGAAAGCACTTAACAAATGGGGTCAGAATATAGCAGACGGAAAACATGATAAACAGAATAGTATAGACAACATGTACCGAAGGATCCGAAAAGCAGTAGAACAAATACATGAAAGAAGACAGTCCGAAAGAGAAGTAGATTCAGACAAGATTGAATCCTCAGAGGAGGAGGAACACCCAGAAACGACAGCAGAAGCATTACAAATACCAGTGAGAGAAACGATAACCTATGTAGGTAAGGGTAGATCCTTTGATAAAACGTTACGCCCAGAAAGCAAGCGACTTTTTCACTCTGCTATGTCAAATCCGAAAACGCCTGAACATCTATTTCAGGCTACCGATAAAGTACTTCAACATCGGATGGGGTACCATGTACTCAATTCTATGGATGAACAAGAATTAGCCAGGTCAGCAGTACAGTGGGCTGATAATTCTAGTATGTATAATGATGATACAGTAGCACGAACCTTTTTGAATCTGTCCCCAGACGAACAGCGACTAGCTGGTATGTACATGATACAACACCTTCTTTTGTTGTATAATTGCCAACGTTCCGATCCAGGTCCCTTATCTGATGTACTAATAGAACTACTCATGAATAAATGGAGAGGTCTAGGTACCGACTTAATTAAAGTAATTCTAGAACAGCGACACAGATATAGTGCTTTCTTGAATCCACAGTTTGTTTCAGCCCCACCCCCAGAAAGGAAAATGTTTTACTTCGACAGACAGAATCCCTTACGAGAAGTACATCCAGTCCAGAATGCCGATGACACCCTTAGACGTGTATTCGTATACACACTGTTATCTAAAATGGAATTATTGGAAATGAAGAAAATAGTACCTAGTCATGATAAAGATCCAGCAGGTTTTCACCGTGAAATAAAAGACATGTTACTTATGGGAGACTATACCTATCCCGACATTATGAAAATATTGAAAGTATTACTGCCTGCCGGTATTTACGAGAAACTCAAAGAAAAAGACTGGGAGGTGGGAGAGCAAAAGATAGATTGGGCTGCATTAGAGAATGAAGAAACGACTCGAACCCCAGGTCTAGGGCTTGGGGACAAAACTAAAGCATTACCAGGATTGTTAGTACAGGTTTTGCCACGTTTATTGTCAACTAAAAAGGAAGACTGGGATGCAATCTCAGCCTGCAAACAGAAACCCGATGAAGACACTAGTGATTTTTATTCCAGATTTGAGAAATGTTTTATTATTAATAGTGGCCTAAAACCAAGTAGCGAGTCATACCCACATCTTTTTGTAACAAAACTAGTTGAGAATTCCCTGCCTCAAGTTAAGAACCGTGTATTGAAAGTCGAGAGCACATGGCAAGCAAATACGCCTTCCCAAATGTTACAAATGTTACAGTACCACCAGAACAGAATTAGGGAAGAACATGATCACGAACAAAGACGTATGAAAGACACGAAAATGAAAATGTTAGTTGCTCAGTCAGTTCCAGCTGACAGTCAGAAAAAGGGCATGACACAGTCCAATAATTCAGCAGTTCCCGTTAAAGGGACATGCAACTACTGCAAACAGCCAGGCCATTATATAAATTAATGCACTGTTTTAAAATACAATATAGCCACAGGCAAAACTAAAGAAAGACCGCGTCCTCCTAGACAGGACCAAGTCCAGCAACACGTACCACAGAATGTACAGCCTATGCATGCTCCACAACAGACAGTACAGACCGTAGCGGTACCTCAGCCACAGCCAATTGCCTCAACACAACATGCAACTCAGCAGATGTACCAGTATGCACAAACTGACTATCCCGAGTATCAGCGATACACATGAAACAGCCTAGAGAGGGAAGTTGGCTTGCCTTTCATTGAGATTCCTGTAGATCAAGAGGGTCCTTATGTACATAGTCAGGTATTAGGGAAAGATAGAAAGTTTTTAATTGACACGGGGCAAGTCGCACGACTATCAGTCACGACGAGGTTCCAGGGGCACCCCTCTCAGGCTCACAGAATGTTTCCCTTGGTTTTTCAGGAAAACCTATTGTTAATGAAGTATCGAAACCAGTTCCTCTAGCAGTTGGTCCGTTATCACGAACTACAGACTTATTGCTTACGAAATCATGTCCAGAAAACTTGTTAGGTATCAAGACACTGAAGGCTCTAGGAGCAGTCATATGTTGTTCTCCGGAGGGAGTACGACTATTTTTACGTGACTTTAAAGGTCACTATGTGTTGAGGGATATTGATCCCAGGTTACAGAATGTTCCTGCACAGTTATGGGCACAAGGCCCCACAGATGTAGGTTGTATGCACATTACACCATATCGAGTTACACTCAAGCAAGGAGTTGTTTTACCCCGAATCCGACAATACAAGTTACCCCCAGATGCTGTAGTGGCTTTACTGAAAATCATTGACGAGCTCATTGCCCAAGGAGTGGTTGTAGAGACCGACTCCAATATCTGTAATTCCCCTATCATTCCGATTCTTAAACGCACTGATCCAAGTGCACCACCAGTTTATCGATTAGTGATCGATTTGCGCGAATTGAATAAATGTATTGTGCCACAGTATCCTGTGGTTCCAGATATCTCCTCATTATTGACAGCTATTGATCCAGAAGCCACGTTCTTTACTGTAATTGATCTCAAGAACGCCTTCTTTAGCGTCCCCATTGATCCGGATAGCCAATATCTGTTCGGATTCTGTTTAAATGGTCGAAGCTTCAAATTTGCACGCGCACCTCAAGGATTCACAGAAAGCCCCAGCATCTATAGCCAAGCATTGAAAAGACAACTTGACAGTATTCACATGCCTGACAACACTGCCCTACTCCAGTACGTCGATGATCTATTGATCACCGCTCGAAGTGAACACGAATGTGAACATGCATCACTGACAGTCTTACATTTCCTGGCTGATATGGGACACAAGGTGTCCCCTTCGAAGTTACAATTCTGTGTTCAGCAAGTGGTATACCTTGGGCACTTGCTGTCCAAATGGGGGAAGACAGCTAACACCCGACCGTATCCAGTTAATTGTAAATATGTCACAGCCCAGAACACAAAAGGAGGTACGGGCCTTTATAGGCCTCACTTCTTACTGCAGACAATGGATCCCTCAGTATGCATTTCTAGCCAAGCCACTTATACAGTTGACAACACAGGAGGCAGCGTCATCGACTGTCCTCCCTTGGACTCAGGAACATACACAAGCTTTTGACGACTTGAAGAAAGCCTTATGTCAAGCACCTGTTTTAGCGACACCATATTACAGCAAACCTTTTACACTTTTTGTCACAGAACGTGAAGGTACTGCATTGTCGGTCCTCACTCAAGACCAAGCAGGTTCACACAAACCGTGTGCCTATTTTTCTAGTACATTAGATCCAGTAGCCCAGGCTTTGCCTGCATGCTTGAAATCAGTAGCAGCAACAGCTCTAGCAATCAGACAAAGTGATTCTATAGTGTTAGGACACCAATTGACAGTACAAGTTCCACATTCCGTGGAAGTTCTTTTAAACCGAACACAGACTCAGCACTTGACTATAGCACGACTGACAGGTTATGAACTGACATTGTTTCAGCCACATATAGAAATCAGACGCTGTAATACATTGAATCCAGCTACACTTTTGCCATTAAATATGACAGACCCTTTGGCACATGATTGTGTTGAAGTTGTCACCATTACGACGAAACCCAGACAAGACTTGACAGACACCGCATTACCAGATCCAGACCTGACACTTTATGTGGATGGTTCATGTATGAGAACATGTACAGGAGAGTTAGTGGCTGCGTATGCAGTAACAACAGAAACTGATGTCATAGAAACACATCGTATTGACACCCTGTCAGCTCAAGCAGCAGAGCTCATCGCTCTGACCCAAGCCTGTATTCAAGCCAAAAATAAGAAAGTTAACATATACACGGATTCCCGTTATGCATTCGGAGTTGTACATGACTTCGGAGTCCTCTGGCAAGAAAGAGGTTTTTTAACTTCACATGGTGCCAAGATCCAGCACGGTCCTCTCATTCAAGCTCTGTTAGAAGCAATACATCTGCCTACAGCCATAGCCATCATGAAGTGTAAAGCACATATTAAAGTTACTGACACCATTTCCCAGGGTAATGACCTGGCAGACCGAACAGCCAAGCTTACAGCACAGACTCACACAACTGACTTGACAAAGACAATAGTCCCAACACCAACTCATTGCATGACAGTCAGGGATCCCGCCTTAGATGTAATTGACATACAGACACATGCTACACCAGACGAAATCAAGAAATGGACTGAACTAGGAGGGATCCAGACAGAACAGGGATGGATGACGAAGGGAAAGCCACATGGTTTCTCCCCGACTCTATGGTTCAAGTTATTATTACCACAGCACATAGTCCTGCACATTTAGGAGAAAAAGCCATGTTAGACAGTATTCAAAACCTTTGGTTCAATAAACATTTACGAGCAGCAGCAAAACAGAAAGTGCGTACTTGCATGATCTGTTGTCAGTTCAACCCAGGTAAAGGCATTCCTGTAGAGCAAGGTGGATTTCATGTTCCCTATCACCCTTTTGAAGTCCTCCAGATGGATTATATCCAGATGGAACGTTGTCGAGGATTCAAATATGTCCTCGTAGTTGTCTGTGCACTTTCCCGTTGGACAGAAACATATCCAGTCCCAGATTACACTGCTCCGACCACTGCCAAGCAGCTGGTACGTGAATTTTTCCCACGGTACGGTTTGCCCCGTGTCGTGTACTCAGATAACGGTCAGCCATTCTCGTCCGAGTTAATGAAACAGGTATCACTCCTGCTCGGCTATCAATGGAAGTTTCACTGTGTCCGACATCCCGAGGCAGCAGGTCTCGTGGAACGTCATAATCAGACTCTGAAAATTCGCCTCGCCAAGATTTGTAAAGAAAAGGGCGTAGACTGGATAGTAGCCTTACCCGTTGCCCTCTTCTATATGAGGATGGTAGCGCACTCGAGAACAGGGCTATCCCCGTATGAGGTGGTCTTTGGCAGACCACCGAATATGTGGGGGACGCCTCTGCCTAGAAAAATCATAGATGTTGATAGTAATATGCTGACAGATTACCTTGCTTCCTTGATGTCTGCACTACAATCATGTCGTTCACAGGTTGCTGCAGCCTTTCCCGACAACACCGATGTAAAGCCACATGGGATCATTCCGGGGGACCTTGTTCTCGTCAGGAACTTTGATCGGAGGAGTCCGCTGGAGCCCCGCTGGCAGGAGCCGAAACTTGTCCTGCTAACTACGAGGACTGCTATCAAGGTTGAGGGCCGCAAAGGGTGGCTCCACTCCAGCCACGTCAAGTTATTTCATGGACTGCTTCCAGTTACAGACTCTCAGCCCTCCCCCTCTAAGGACTGCCCAGATTTCAGTGACTCTAAACTTCCCCTGATAGAGAAAACTCCTCAACAAGAGTATAAATCAAAACTAAGGTCTAGCAAGTCAGACAGTTTAATTGTTTAAGTCCTCCCCTAGGTGAATCGGTTAAACCTGATTCTGACATGTACCCGTTAGACCCCAATAGAGAGAGAGATAGACAGAAACAGCTCAAGAAACATGAATATTGTAAAACTCTCCGCAGTCACTGTATAGTGACATTATTGATTATGTTTTTTCAGAGCCTCATGATTATTGCTGCTAGTATACTGTTAAACTTGTACTATCCTATATTTAAGCGTACACATTCTTCTTCAAATGTCACTGTCGAGCACACTTTCAGTGAATTGCCCCCGCATGAATTGTCATACAGACTTGCGCTGCGCAACAATACATTCATTAGTATGTTACACCATTCCCATCAGACCAGCAATGCTACCAATTGTTGGATATATGGCCGACTCCCCCCCTATCAGAAATACAAGGGAGTTCTGCCCCTCTTTCCGTACCCGTTCACACACAATGGTTCCTGTGGTACATGGTTTAGTCTAATTAATTCCTTAGATTCTGATTCCGTAGTTTACCAAGGCAATTGGGTATGGGGAAACCTGAACACTGTTCTGCACAAAGTATGTTTCCCTGACAAGGAGGGTCTTCCCAAAAGGACAGGGACAGATCTAGAAAACGAAGTATATGGATTAGGTAATTTTACACTTAACCTCATGATTCTGAATGTCGAGTCCGAAACCAAGCCAGACTTACCCTCTATGTCAGTATTACCAGTTAAGGGTGAACTATGTGTCAGAAAGAATGGTTCAGTGCACCTAGGTCACAGCGAATGTACTACTGTAGTCGAATTCAGTGATAAAGGCAAGTCTACATTCAAAGCTTCCCGTCATTCTTATTTTGTTTGTGGCCATACAGCATACATACGTTTACCTCTAGATTGGGATGGCACTTGTTACATTGCATTCCTTCTACCACCTGTTTTCCTAGCTCCTCCTGACTATCATAGGAACTCACACCTAGTACATACTAGACACAAGAGAGAACTCCCGATTGTCGACTATACTGAAACGGCATGGGAGCAATACACAGACTTCAATAAAGGTTTCTTCCCCTATCTAGGCACTGTATCGAATAGTAAACTGATACGTAGATTGACCAGAACCCTTGAAGCAGTAATAGATGAAACTACTTCCGCCCTAGGCAACTTAACAGAGGAACAGTCTGCTATGAGACTTGTTGTTCTTCAAAATCGTCTTGTTCTTGACGTCATCTTGGCCGATAGGGGCGGAGCTTGTAGAGTCATCGGATCGAGTTGCTGTATTTTTATTCCACAAAACGCACCTTCAGTATATAAAGCTATTACCCGTCTTCACAAGATTGCAAGTCAGATACACCAGAATCCAGGCACCTGGACTTGGTCCGGTTGGTTCTGGAGCGTGTTATCCACCTGGGGATGGAAAGTCCTATCCTTCCTAGGAATAGCCCTTCTCATAGTATTCAGTTGTTGCCTATGTCTACAATGTGGGCCGGCGATATGCGGCTTGTGCGCCACATCATGTATTCCCCATTCAAGTTCAAGTTCAAATTCCCGTCAGAAAAAGGAAGAGCAAATGATGTTATATGAACAAATAGATGGATTAATGAAGATTGATATATCATGAAGGGTCCGTAGGGGACAAGGAGGGAATGAGGTAATATGAATTTTTATGCTCAATTGTGTCCCCTACTACATACCCCAACGTCTCCATGTACGTGCGTAAAGTGCATGTAAGTTCCCTCCACAACCCGCTATGAAGACGCAAATACATTTGCGTCCAACGTTAACATGTCCTCTTTCAGATCCGCCATGAATGAATCAATAATTCAGTTCCTAAGTATGCCGTGCCACCGTCTTTACATGGTGCACTTTCATGTTTTCATGGCTCTGGCGAAGGCCCTGATTTCTGCCATCGAGCCTTTTCCTGACTTCTGCCTCTGAAAGCTGCAGCTTTCAGAGCATCTGCGTCCCTGAACTTTGACTTACTCCCTGCGCGGCAAGTGGTGCCCGGCTCTGCCTGACTGCCTGCCAAAACTGTATTCAGCCTTCAAGTTATCTGCTCCGCTCCTCGAAAATACATTCTTGTCCAGTAGTTTAGGTAAACATCCCCCCAGCTGCAGAGTAAAGGGCCCGGCCTTTCTGTCTCCATGTAAGTAATTCATAACTCCTGTTACCATGGTAGGCCCACGGCCCCTCGCATTACACTTAGACACATATGCACGCATTAGCAGTCAGCATAGAATAGCCTCAGCCCGAGAGACCTTTCCTTCTAGATAATACAGTTCTCCAAACACAAAATACCAGATATGATTTAGGAACAAGTTGATCTGACCCACCAGACTTCTGTCTCTAATCCTAGCGCTAAATGTCAAGTCCCCTTCACCCTCCAGTTCCATGTCAGTCACACGTCATGCTGCTGCGCGCGCATCTCTGCCATATATTTCTGCTGACACTGCAGGATTCTTCCAGGGATTCACCCACTTGCGTCACTTCTATGAATGAAATGCTGAAATGTTTTTTCTTCTATGTGACGTTTTCTGGCACCCACCTCCGTGTACACCCTTGTGTACGCCTTCTGATTACATATTGTTACGCACATGTTTCTTATCTTGTTTCTTTCAGCTGTTACGCCTTCTGAACCCATCACCACTGTAATGATACTATATATACTGTGTACTGTTAATAAATCATTGTACATGTCCATGATTCCCTTCCTGAACCCTCGTGGTGATGGATCATGCTACCTGGTCCGGACCAATTCCATTTTATGGAATAAAACCCCTTAACCCCAGATGCCACGGACTCTGTGTCTCTTATTTTGATTGAGCTATTTTATTGAACTTTACCGCATAGAAATTAAGTACCAGGTAATTTTATTTACCACAATACCACTCACAGCTTGCCTGGCAGTCTGCGCGCGTCTGCTGCACAGAGGATCTAGCATCGCCTAAGTAGAAGATAAGGCTCCGCCCCCTCTGGTAACCTACCCAGAAATGGTGGAGGAGAGAAAGTTGCCTAATACTCCCTCCACACAAGCGGGAAGACCTATGGTTGACCAGGGAGCAGTGCAGGCCGCAGGAACAAGAGGTGAGTGCATAAGGTAGTGGCGAGTGAAGTTTAAAAAAGGACAGCTGACACAAGTTAAAAAATGCAGATTAGACCATGCATACCATGATCAGCTTGCTAATGAATGGGAAAATGGGCAGCATTCTTGGCCCTGGTCCCGACCAGGCTCACCTTTGTCCTTTCCACACTTGCCTCGACGCCTGGGCTGAGACGCCCTAAGCCTTGGCCGTTTATAGCCCTAGTAGCCAGGTGACACCTTCAGCCAATGGGAACCCTATTCCTAACACTATCCAATCAAAGCACTAGCCCTAAAATCTAGAACCAATATGAGACGAGGATCTTACAGCCAATCTTAGCCCTAGTCCAAGCACCCAATCAGTTTAAAAAATGCTGACCTCTACGTCCTGTAGAGGCCCTAGCCCTAACAATAATCTCAACCCTAGTCCAAGCAATCAATGATACAGGAATCCCTAGTCCCTGCTTCCAATAGAAAGCCTAACCCTACTGTTAGTCCCACACCTAGTCCAGCAACCGATCACACCAAAAAGCCCTAATCGCTACTTCCAATGAAAGGCCTAAACCTAGCCCTCATCCCACCCTTGTCCCAACAACCAATAACACAGGAAGCCCTAGTCCCTACTTCCAATAGAAATCCTAACCCTAGCCCTAGTCCAAACCCTACATTGATTGACAGACCCATAAACCAATCAGAACCCTCAAATACCCAACCAATGAGGACACCAACCCTAACCCTATAGAAACATCGGATACAACCACCAATCAGTGTACACACGTACCAAACAATATCAGACTATATAAGGTCCAAGCTACCTCAGACCATGGAGTTAAGAGCTGCTCCTCTAGTCAGAAATCTCCTAGGAGACAGATCGGCTCATTCCACACTTTGGCTTTCTGTAGATAAGGCCCCAACAAAGTTGTCCTCTAACAACACTATTTGTATAAAACTTTACTCCCTCTTCTGGCCAAAAAACGAAGTGCACAGTCCCTATTAAACACAGTTTAAACAGCTTACAACAGATTGCTGCTGTCTCAGGGGGGAAGGGGGCTGGTTTTACTGACTTGTGAACACACAATGGTCGCTGTGGTGCACTGCTCAACATACAGGTCTCAGCACTGAGAAAAGGAGACATTTGGAGGGAAAACTGATAGTCACAGGAATGAGAGGGAACAACTATAGAGTTTGGACTGCAAATCCCACAATTCAACAGGTTAAATGGAAGCAGTCACAGGCAGGAAAAAAACACAAGTTTAAACACAAAAACATGGGATAAATTATGCAATCACTTTCAGGTTAAAACTACAATTTTAAACTGTAACAACCACAGGCAAAGACAGTTAAAGAAATTTAAAAAGAAAAAAATAATGATGCAATCACAGGTAGGAAAAGTCGTTTTTTAAAACTTTTTTAGGAAAGAAACAGCACTAGTCTGCCTCCTTACCACTTCCTGGACTCTGCTCACTGCACTGTGGGGCACAGATAGGCTGCAACGAACAATATAGAGGAGTATGATTTGGGGTGCACCCAGAAAAGCCTTAAGGGGCCTGGGCAGGTGTGAGAGGAGGGCTCAGATTAGCTTGGAGCTGGGGAAAACCAATAGCAGTCCTAGGTCTGCTGGCCTGAGGGTGGGGCTGGTGCTGGGGAGCTGCACTTTTCACAGATCTCCTAGGAGACAGACAGGCTCAATCCACACTTTGGTAAGGCCCAAACAAACTTGTCCTCTAACAACACTATTGTATAAAACTTTACTCCCTCTCCTGGCCAAATAACAAAGTGCACAGTCCCTATTAAACACAGTTTAGAGAGCTTAATGCAGATTACTGGTGTCTCAGGGGTGACGGGGGGCTGGTTTCACTGACTTGTGAACACAAAATTGGCGCTGCGGTGCACTGCTTAACATACAGGTCTTAGCACAGAGCAAAGGAGACATTTGGAGGGAAAAACTGATAGTCACGGGGAATGAGAGAGAGAAACTACAGAGTTTGAACTGCAAATCCCACAATTCAACAGGTTAAATGGAAGCAGTCACAGGCAGGAAAAAACACAAGTGTAAACACAAAACATGGGATAAATTATGTAATCACTGGCAGGTTAATACTACAAATTTAAATGGTAACAACCACAGGCAAAAACAGTTAAAGAAATTTAAAAAGAAAAAAATAAGATGATGCAATCACAGGTAAGGAAAATCATTTTTTAAACTTTTTTTAGGAAAGAGACAGCACTAGTCTGCCTCCTTACCACTTCCTGGACTCTGCTCACTGTAATGTGGGCCACAGGTAGGCTGCACCTCACGAGATGGAGGAGAATGATCCTGCATAGGGCAGGATTGCAATGTTCATTCAAAAACATTGTGACTTTCCCACCTGTGAAGCGAAAACGAATGGTCTTTTTGGTACAGCGCTGATCAGAAGTCAGAGTACAGTACGCTGGTTCAAAGCCAATAGGCCTGGTTTCCACTAAGAGGAAGTAATAGTTTGATGAATCTGTCTGTTACCCTCAGCTGTCCTAGAAAAATACATGAAAGCCAGTGGCTAAACAGGGTCGACTAAAGTACTTTTAATTTTACTCTGAAGAACCCATTTCCAGAAAGCTACAGCTGTCTGTACACAGACCGAAAAACTTCCCAGATCATCTTAATTTGCATGTGGTGGGTGCCATTGCTGTAATGGTTAGTCCTATTTTACAGCTGTTAAAAAATAATGGTCATATTTTGTTGCTCGATTTGTCTATGTGGGCAAACAGTGGCGAGTAATTTCAAAGCAGCAAATGCCCTTTTTTGCGGGTGCAAATGGACAATTTTTGTGAATCGCACCATTTGCGCTCACAAAAATGGTTGATGCATGTGCCGGATAGTCATTTATACACTCCTACACTCACATATACTGCCTTTCACATATGCAGTTATGTAAGATCCAGATAAATCAGATCACAGGAATCAGGTGTGAAGAAAAGGTTACTTTATTAAGATCAAAGTAACTCAGACCTCATCCAAAGCACAGGACTGGCAACTGTCATCTAAAACACAGCTCACCACAGCACCAAGTCCAGTATTCTAAATTCTAAACATAGTTGAAGGGCAACAGCATTTTAAACAACATCAATTAAGACATTACATTCTTCCCCCTATTAATACAACATAACGAACTGAAAAAAGAAAACAAGTACAACAAAAAGCTATTCTTATATTTAGGTACAGAACTAAGAATGATCACAAATAAAATCACACGAAATCCTGAAACTTAGAAGGGCATCTAACAACCCTTTTGAAACTCACCAAAGGAGATGATGATGAAGTAGAAGTTGAGTGAGAAGAAGTAGAAGCTGAGTGAGATGAAGACGAATTAGAAGCTGGGTGAAAAGAAGTAGAAGGTAAGTAAGATGAAGAACATGACTTTTCCAGAGGAAGACACTTAGACACTCTATTTAGATTCCATACCCTGTGGTAATTAGTCTTAATTGCATTCTTGAAGATTTTAATCACTTTAAAAGGTTTACTGAATTTGGAAACATTAGTGTCAAGGCGGGGAGACCTGATTTTAACTCAATCACCCACAGAAACAATAGTTTTCTTTGTAGCTTTGCGGGTATCAAACCAAGCTTTGTGTTTGTCCCAAAAAATGTCTTGTCTCTCCTTCAATCCTTCAACACACCCAACATTCCTGTCCACCAACATTCTTTTAGCTAACACCCAAGAAGGGCATACCTCAACATTAGGCATCCTTCCCCTAAAGAGCCTAAATGGTGAAACACCAGTGGAGGAGTGTGGCGTAAACCTATATTCCTTTACCTTCTTTCTCATTGCAAGTTCCCAGTTCTTACCCGACATAGAGGCTTGCTGTAAACACTCTTTCAACACTTTGACAGACCTCTCTACTAGACCATTGCATTTGGAGTGATAAAGAGCTGCTCTTTTATGCCTTATACCTCTTGAAGAGAGAAAATCCTCAAAGACCTTTGAAGTGAATTGTACACCATTGTCTGACAATAAGGAAGAAGGAAATCCTTCCCTTTCAAACAATTCATCCAAAAAATCAATGACAATCTTGGATTCGATGGAATTCACAAATCTATTTTCCGGCCACCTGGAAAACATATCCATACAGACTATGACATACCTATCAGAAGAGTTCTTCCTCACAGGGCCCAAAATATCGATTGAAATATCACTCCAGGGACAAGCAGAGAGTTCCCTTTTTACCATTGGTTGTGTCCTGCATTTTAGTATTTTGTCACCTGGCCACCAATACGCCTCCCTTATCCTCTCTTTGGTGTTGACTATACCCATATGACTAGCATGTGCATGTTCCAATAAAACGTTCCTGAGTTCCTGGGGTGGAACCAATTTGCTTCCTCTTAAAAGTAAGCCATCAACCACTGACAGCTCCTCCTTGATTGCCAAAAACCTCTAACATCCTCACAGCAATCTTTTTTGCCGCACCACTGACCAATAACCATGGACATCCCCTCCTGAATCACCACATCCTTTGAAAGTGAGTCCTTCCATTCTTTCTCAGAGATTATACCTTCACTGATAAGACAGACATCAACCTCTCCATTCAATTCTTCACTAGCAAACCAATCGCCTTGACAGCTATCCATAGAGGTCACCGCATCATCATTCACATCACCTAATCTGGACAAACAGTCAGCTAATTTATTGCAAACTCCTGGGAGGTAAACAACTTCAAAATTGAACTCCTGCAAAGCCACCACCCACTTTCTAATATGATGAGACACTAAGTCAATGCCCTTCCTAGACAAGACTTCTTTCAAAGGCTTATGGTCAGTTAGACCAGAAAAGTGACTGCCCCACAGAAACTTACGAAGTTTACGTATGGCCCAAAAAATAGCGAGAGCTTCTCTCTCTATAACTAAGTAATTAAACTCAGCCTCTCTCAAATGTCTAGAGAGAAACAAAATAGTTTTGTCTTCTGCTTCCCCTTTCTGCATTAAAACAGCTCCAAGACCCTTTGAGCTGGAATCAGTCATCAAAAAGGAGGGCTTTTTAGGATCAAAACTACTTAAATCCGGTGCTTTGTTCAAATAAAATGTTCAGGTTCTGAAACTCTTCTTCACATTCTTTGCTCCAAACAAACTCACATCCTTTTTTAAACAAAAATCTCAAATGTTCAGTGATGTTAGCAAAGTTGGGAATAAACTTATGGTAAAACTCCACCATACCCAAGAACTTCACAAGTTCATCTTTGTCTTGGGGAGTTCTCAGGTTAGAAATTGTGTTAATCAGGGATGGTATCGGCTTGATTCCATTTGGTGACAAGAGATGACCGAGATATTCGATCTGTGTTACATTGAAGCGACACTTGTCTGCTCTAAGAGTAAGACCAGCATCACGTAACCCCTTCAAGACTTCCCTCAATCTGTGATCACGCTCACATAAAGTTGACCCAGAAACAAGGACATCGTCTTGGTAGATGCGTATATCATCTATACCCTTCAGTATGCGTTCCATTACTCTCTGAGAAACAGAGGCGGCAGATATGAGACCAAATGGCATCCTCCCAAATTTGAAAGTGCCAAAAGACATCACAAACGCCGTAAGATCTTGGGAAAAGGGGTGAAGCTTGACCTGATGATAGGCAGAGGTGAGGTCGAGGGAGGAGAAGTGTTTAGCACCATCCAACGAGCACATCATTTCACTAATATTAGGAAGAGGGTAGTGGTCAACAACAACTGCCTTATTTAGCTCCCTCAAGTCCACACAGAGTCTGGCCTCACCATTGGCCTTACGAGCCATAACAATGGGAGAAAGCCATTCCGCTTACACCTCTTGAATAACCCCATTAGAAATCAGCTTGTCCAGTTCAACCTTCATGCTCTCCTTTGCTGAGAGAGGCACGTTACAAACTTTGGTCACCTTTGGTATCGCATCACCTTTGATTTTAATATGATGGTAATAATTCTTAAGACAACCCAGTCTAGCCTCAAAAACTTCAGGAAACTCCTTTACCCATGAAGAACAGTCATCCCCTACTTGACTCACAACAGGTAACTCCTTTAAACACACAGAGGGGTTCTTGTTGGGATCCAAAATTATGTGCAAATCCCGTTGGTGAAAACCAGCTGAAAAGTGAATCACCCTTCATAGAAACATACACTTTGCCCGGAATGATCCAGCCCTTAAAGTCAATGGTACCCACGAAATAACCCAATAAATCTATGATTTCCCCACCATAACCTCTTGGTCAAATATCAGGTTTGGATAATTTAACCTTTTGTTTGAGGTAATGATCAAAGAATGATTTTGGGATTAAAGTGATTTTGACTCCAGAGTCAAACAACATCTTCACTGGAGCAACATTTATAAGAACAGTTTCCATGGGACCATCACAACCTACCAATTTTACTTGACAAATGTTAGTTGCATCAGAATCTGAGTCATTGTCATAAAGATCTATTTCTCTCACCTTCTTTAGACCTTTACTTGATCTGCAACACTTTGTGAAGTGACCTTTCCGACCACACACACTAAAGGAAGCTTTTAGCCCAGGACAATTTTTAGAGTTGGCCAAATGACCAGAATTGCCGCACCTAAAACACTTTGCAGAAAATGGTTTAGAAAATACAGATTTGGATTCTGTTTTAGAAGCAATTTTTGGTTTTGAAATTTTCTCTTTTTCTACTACTGACACATTACCATCACTACTATCCTCCTTTTTTTTAACAGAATCGCTTTTGCTTATGGTATCAATACAGGCCTTAGAGTGCTCATGTGTTTTTGCAATCGTTATAACCTCATGTAGTGAAGGATTATTCTTTTGCCAGAGACTATCACGAGCCCTATCCATCGTGCAACCTAACATGAACTGGTTACAAAGACGTTCTTCTAAGGAAGCAGAAAAGTTACATGTGGCAGCAAGTTTGCGGAGGTCGGTAACATACTGTTCCACAGACTTGTCTTCCCTTTGCATCCTTCTTCCAAAATGAAATCTTTCAAGCACAGTACTTTTTTTTAGGAAGGAAATGTAAATTCAACTTTTTGAATGCAATTTCAAATTCATTTAATCCTGAAGAATCAGAATCGGAAAGATCAGGAAGATGCTCAAAAATTTCCTGGCCTTCGGAACCCAATCAGTGCATCAATAACGATGTTTTCCTTTCTGCGCTGAGGGAAGTGCCACAGACCCTCGCATAATGAATAAAAACTTTTTTCCATTTGAGCCAAGGGAGTGCAGGATCACCAGGAGATGAAAGAAAAAACGGAGGAGCTCGTACATTCTGCATGGCCAGTAATAATTAACAGAGAATAAAATTAAGCGAGAGATTCTAAAAATAAAAATGTACTTACTCACTGATTGTCATCATAAATAAACTGAACAGATTGGCATTAAATACCTATTTCAGTCTAATGAGCGTATGTCAACAACAACTGCCTTATGTAGACAACAACCTGAAGTGGAATTAGAAAGTAAGCATTAAAACGCACAGTGAAAAGAACATGTAAAAATAGAGCAAAATGAGCAGAGTGTGTAAGTGAAACAAATGATCAAATATCTTGAGTCAAAACACACAGTACAGAGTATCAGCTGTGCTATACTAAAGAAATAACAAAATAAAGAAGCTGTGCGCATCAGCGCATCGTTAAGTACCTGAAGGTCCAACGCTTTACTAAATGTACAAGCTGTGCGCATCAGTGATGATTGCAGGAATAAGCAAGCGCACTAGGAGTTATGCTAATCCAGAATCTGCAGATCCAATGCGCTTCCAAAAGTACCAGCTGTGCGCGTCAGCGATGAAGGTGAACATATTAAACCATGAAAGGTGCTGTGCGCATCAGCGCAGTGAAAGTGCGGAGGCAGTGTACGCTATAACCTTGAAGAATAAAATTCAAAACCGACACTTCGTTACTCGAAAAGCTGTGCGCGTCAGCTTGAGACACACACAACATGGCGGATGCCTGCATGAGGACGTATTGAGACACGTCCCAAATGCTGTGCGTATCAGCGAAGAGGAGGCTGAAACCAAACAGGGATGGGGAAGATTTGCGTGAAGACGTCACAAAGCGTCACACGTTGACTCACGGAGCTTTCTCTGAAATCTCCAGGAAAACAATGGAGGTTGTGTCGAGGAAATGAACGATGTGGGACAAAACAGAATAACCACAGCACGTCATTGAGGGCGAGACAACCAACTCAGGTATGACCGTTGGTAGTTGTAAATGTTCAAGGTTTTGTAGGTTAAGCCACAGTCAAATGCGTATATATGACGACAGTCAATCGTGTAAAAATGAGAATACACGTAAATAGGATAAAAGTGCCAGTCAAGGGCTTAATCTTCCACAAAACTAGAGACGGAAGTTAGAATTTCAAGAGGAGTGCAGAAAGCAACACAAACTCATACATCTCTCAGAGTCTCCCAGTAGTCTTTTGAAAAATGATGATGGTAACAACAAAGCAAATACAATAGGAACTCTCAGAAGATTAAAGTTACAGTTCATCAAACCAGTCAAATAAATAATTAGAAATAGAATTTGCCGGAGGTTGAGAGAAGGTAAATTGAGTTCGAGCTCACCAACTTCCTCTGCAAATGACAAGTCGTAGTTCTTGATTGAGTAGAGAGATGATTTTAACGCGCAGATCTTCCACAAACCTTGTAAAAAAGGGTGCAGTGGAGGTCTCTTAAGGAAATGTAGGGTTCTTCAAAAGTCCATCGTCGCCAAATGTAAGATCCAGATAAATCAAATCACAGGAATCAGTTGTGAAGAAAAGGTTACTTTATTAAGATCAAAGTAACTGAGACCTCATCCAAAGCACAGGACTGGCAACTGTCATCTGAGACACAGCTCACCACAGCACCAAGTCCAGTATTCTAAATTCTAAACATAGTTAAAGGGCAACAGCATTTTAAACAACATCAATTAAGACATTACAAGTTTCTCACACATGTACCACTGAGGCATCCATTCACTCACCAAAACACACATACACACACTCACCCACCCATAGAGCCCTTCACAGATGCACTCTTGAACCCATACACCCAGTGAATCATCAACTCACACATCTATGCACATAGTCACACCCCCCACCCAAGCATACAAACACTCAGGCACCCAGACAAACAATCAATAACCCATATAGATCCTCATTTAGCTACCCCCCAACCGATGCAACCGCTTACACACCAACTGACAAAACAAACTGTGTGAATGTCTGTATCAGTCACTAACCCATGCATTCAGTAAGACACATTTAATCATTCACTCATATAGTCAGTCACGTACCTACTAAATCATCCTTCCAGACACTTATACACCCACTCACTCTTCAATATACCTTGCCATATATATATAAAACATATTTAAACTGAAACACACAGTCACTGGATAATGTCATCAGTGATGTCATTTGAGATGTCATCAGTGATGTCTTCAGTGATGTCATTTGAGATTTCATCAGTGATGTCATCAGTGATGTCACTGATAATGTCATGAATGATGTAATATGTGGCATCATCAGCAGTGCATTGCGGGGGCGCGAGTTATAGTTAGCTGAACTAACTATAAAAACCGATTTTTTTGGGTTTTGTAGTGAAATGTCCAAATAACTATGACGTCCCTGAAACCTGTGGTTTTTTGAGTGAATTTCTAAGGTTTTTTAAATGCTAATTTCTAACTATAATGTCCCTGAAACCTATGTTTTTTTCTGTGAATTTCAAAGGTTTTTTAAATGCTAATTTCTAGCTATATTGTCCCTGAAACCTATGGTTTTTTCAGTGAAAATAAATAAATATAAATATATATATATATATATATATATCAATCCACAGTTTGCTTCAAAGCATGATGCGCACTAAGGAAGTTACAGCCAAAAAGGGTTTATTCTTGGTTACACGCTACGCCTTTTGACACTACATGTGTCTTGATCACACGTGTGATCAAGACACATGTAGTTTCGAAACACGTAGCGTGTAACCAAGAATAAACCCTTTTTGGCTGTAACTTCCTGAGTGCGTATCATGCTTTGAAGCAAACTGTGGATTGATAAAAAATTTCGGATTGGAGAGGTCCGCAGAACTCATGCGCCACCTGACTGGGGAGTAAGGGTCCCGGAAGGAACCATTGTGTTGCTTGGAATATATATATATATATATACTAGCAGCCCACCCCAGCGTTGCCTTGGGCAGAAGGGGGCTGGGGGCTGCATTTTTACCCCGGGGCAGAAGGTGGCTGGGGCTGGTGGCATGTTGAGCGGTGCACCTGCCGACTCCCTCCCGCCCCCCCCGTCCCGCCTCCCGCCTCCCGCCCGGACTCCAGCAACATCCGATGCAGCCCGCGCGGTGCACCCGCCAACTCCCTCCCGCCTCCCGCCCCAGCAACATCTCCAGCCACGTACCTCTCACTGCTCCTCCGCTTCCCGCCGCTCCTCCCCGTGCTGCCACTGCTCCTCCGATTCTCGCCGCTCCGCAGCTCCTACCGGCGCTGTTGTCCTCCGCTCGTCCTGGTTCTGGTGAACGCCGCTCCTCCCCTCACGCACACGTCGCGGCCGGCGCTAGTTGCAAGGGACTACTTTTTTAAATTTATAATATTTTAAACAACGTTTTATTTTTATTTTTATGTAGCCTATGTCCTTCCGCTTGCCCTGAGGTTTTCTAAGATGTCTTGGGTGTGTAGATTGGCGCTGTGGTTCCCGAGATTACCTCGCCAAAAGGTGCAAGTTCTCTCTTTATAATAGTAGTATAGATATATATATATAGCGTGAACAAGGGCGTGTAGCCTGAAACGCGTAGCTGTTCTCTGTTGTGTTGCTGTAATTAAACTACCTTTACTGATTCCTGTGGTCCGTCTCCCTCATTTACTGGTGCTGCGGCTGTGGCACTGTGAGATTCTGAGGAGGAGCCTGTACTTGATAGATATATATATATATATATATATATATATATATATATATATATATATATATATATATATATATATATATATATATATATATATATATATGAGTGAAAGGGCTCCCAAACCGAGTTGTTTCTCCCAGGAACCACACAAACGACTCGCACACCAGGGTCCGTGTTGAAATTGCGTTTATTGGCGACGCGTTTCGACCAAACGGTCTTTCTCGATAGCCATATATATATATATATATATATATATACCGCCAGTAGGTTTTATATATATATATATTCACTGAAAAAACCATAGGTTTCACACCAGTTATAGTTAGGTGGAAATTTTACTTGCACAAAACCATTGAAATTCCCACGTTATAGTTAGTTGGACTCACTATAACTTACGCGTGCAATGCACTGCTGATGACGTCACATATTACATCACTCATGACATGGTCAGTGACATCACTCATGACATCACTGATGACATCTCAAATGACATCACTGATGACAACATCCTTGTGACAAAGTGGCAGACCTCCTATCAGCATAAAATAACCTTTGACACACACATTCAAAAATAGAAACTAACATTTTCTTAAAAAAGGAGAAACCAATACCAATTACAACAACTTATTAGGTAATTCCAACATCTACATACACATTCACTCATTCACCAACAGTTCTATATAGTCACTCATGCATGTACTTACTCATCATATGTACTCATACACCTATACATCCTGTTACACACTAATACTCATCCATATAGTTACTCATACACAAATTCACACATGCAAATACACTATCAAAAAACCATTTACTTGATTATACTGCTATATACATACCACAACACATACTTCTACAGAAACGGAAACATATTTACTCTCTTAAACAATCAATTATAAAAACACATACTCACTAACTCACCCATACACACAATCATCCACCCATACAGTCTTGCACACATGCTGTCTTAAAAATACATACAAATAGTGAGTCACTCATTCATGCATCTGTGCTCTAAGTAATATCCCCCACCGAACCATACAGACACTGATACTGATACTCAATAAAACAACTAATAACCCATATACACACTCATGTAGCTACTCACCAACCCATGCAGCCACTTATACACAAAGTGAGACACAGATACAGATATTTAAATATTTAAACATTACTCTCTAATATATGTATTCACTAAGATACATTTAATAAGTCAGTTAACCAATCAATTTTACACAAAAAAAATCCATTTAGATATTTATTTACCCATTTATTCTTCCATCAACCTTTAGATATACATATAAAAAAATATGTATTTTTCAGAAAGATACACATTCACTGGATGATGTCATCAGTGATGTCATTTGAGATGTCATCAGTGATGTCATGAGTGATGTCACTGACCATGTCATGAGTGATGTAATATGTGACATCAAATCCAAATTTTCTACCACGGCTCCCGCTTTTTGGAATTCTCTCCCACTCCATTTGAGGTCCTGTTCCCAGTACCCCATATTTCGTAAAGGCCTCAAAACCTTTCTTTTCACCCAAGCCTTCCCCTCTTAAATTTGCCGTATCCTTCAGCCTTTCTGCCTCCTGAGTAGCAGTATTCACACAGCGCCAAGAAACCGCATGGTGTATGCACGCTCTACAAATCCCTTAAACTCAAACTCAAACTCAATCAGCAGTGCATTGCACGCGCAAGTTATAGTGAGTCCAACTAACTATAATGTGGGAATTTCAATGGTTTTATGCAAGTAAAATTTCCACCTAACTATAACTGGTGTGAAACCTATGGTTTTTTCAGTGAATTTAATAGGTTTTTTAAATGATAATTCCTAACTATAACTGGTGTGAAACCTATGGTTTTTTCAGTGAATATATATATATATATATATATATATATATATATATATATATATATATCCAGCGACGGCCCGTGGAGGGAGTTACGGTGGGGCAGGAGGGGGGGAGGGGGAGGGGCAGGGCGGAGGTTGCTAAAAACCGGCATATGGATAATTGCAGGTAAGTAAACAATTTAATTAATAAAACGAATTTCGTAGCTCGCACTGCATTGCATTTTGCGATGCAAGGCGCACTACGAAATTCGTTTTATTAATTAAATTGTTTACTTACCTGCAATTATCCATATGCCGGTTTTTAGCAACCACAACCCTGCCCCTCCCCCTCCCCGCCCTCCTGCCCCACCATAACTCCCTCCACGGGCTGTCGCTGTATATATATATATATATAAAATTTCTATGGCAAAATGAAACCCCTCATTTTGTTCCTTTTCAAATTAAATGTATTAAGTGTTAACACTTTATTCCAATCAAGATGACTTCAGAACTGATCTGGACCCTGCCCCTTGCTTGGCAGGAGAGGTTGACCTATATGTGGATTTGGTAGAACTGAACAGAGAAGGGGGAACCTTGGATGACACCGGTGTAGAACGACAGTTGATAACCAATGCTCCAGCGGCAACAGGTTTTGAAGCTAAATCAACTTTCAACCCGGTGTTAACTTTTGACAATATAGAGGAATTCAATAATCTGGTAACATCTGACTTGAAAAAACTGCATCAGGTGTCCATGGCAAAAGATGTAAAGAACAAAAAATGCAACAATGCTTATGGTAGCCTTATGAAAAAAATGCAGGGGGACAACAAAGTGATTGTCAAGCAGTCAGATAAGGGGGGCAATATTGTCCTTTGGCCTAAAGAAATGTATATGGAGGAGGCTCTACAACAACTTAATGACAGAAACTGTTATTGTAGGAGCGATTGGAAAACAGCTAGACAGGCCTGGGATGCTTTCCATACCAAATTGTACACTTGGAAGGGCATGGGATTACTGAGTGGGGATGAGCAGAAGTTCCTCAAATCAAATTATCCAGTAATCCCTGTTTTCTATATGATTCCAAAAGTTCACAAGAATTTATCCAAACCACCGGGTAGGCCTATAATTTCAGCCAGGCAGGGTACATTTGAGAATGCCTCCCAATATATTGATCATTTCCTGCAGGAACATGTGAGAGCTCTTCCCTCGTACATCGGAGATACTGGTGATTTTTTGGATAAGATTAGACCAATTGTGTGGCATGAAGATTACTTATTGTTAACGCTTGATGTAACTTCTTTGTACACCAGTATAAATCATGATGATGGCTTGAGGGCGGTAAAACACTTTTTGCAGCGCAGGCCTGCCTGCATGCTACAACACAACAACATGATCAGTGAGATGACAGAGATCTGCCTCAAAAGCAACTTCTTCCTGTTTCAAAAGCAGGTATTTCAACAACTGAGGGGAGTTGCGATGGGGGCGTGCTTCTCCCCAAGCTACACGTGCTTGCACATGGGGCTTTGGGAGGAGCAGGTCCTTGGGGGAACCTATGAAAGTACCATGGCTATTAACATCATAGCCTGGTAGAGATTCATTGATGACCTCTTCATTATTTGGAGGGGGTCAGAGGAGGAGGCATCTAGGTTCATTTCGGATATTAACACAAACGACTTGAACTTAAGATTCACTGGTCAGATCAGTAGCTCAAATGTTACCTTTTTGGATGTGGAGGTTAGCATTGCTAACGGAACAATGGTAACGGACCTGCACCGTAAGGAGACAGAAGGCAATACGGTGTTGCACGCCACTAGCCACCACCCAGCCCACCTGATTCGGAGCATTCCCTACGGGGATATGCTAAGGATCAGGAGGATATGTAGTACAGGTGAAAATTGTGCTAGAGCCCAGAATGCAAGCAGGGAAAGATTCATTGAGAGAGGGTATTCTAGAGAAATGGTGGAGGGTGCCATGAGGCGCGCCAACAAAACCTCTGGGCATGATTTGACTAGGGGTGTTGTACCAACACAGGCACGAGATGACAAGGAGTCTGGTCAACCTAGATTGCTAACAGCTTATAGCCGACAGCACAAACAAATACACAACATAATTCGCAAGAACTGGCAGGTCATCAAGGGAGATCCGGTTATTGGGGGGACCCTAGCTGATAGACCAGCTATAACATACAGTCGGGCCAGATCTATGAGCGATATGTTGGTGAGCAGTAGTCCTGAAGTGGCTGATGATAACTGGCTTGGAAAGAGTAAGGGCTTCATTAAATGTGCTGTCTGTAAGGCATGTAGGATAGGGAGGAGTCGTACTTCCTATACCACGCCTTTTAGTAGCAAGGTGATAGCAATCAAAAAGAAAATCACCTGCAAATCAGACTTTGTAGTGTACGTGTTGGAATGCGCTTGTGGCCTGCGATACGTGGGCAGCACGAAGTTGCACGTTCACAAGCGCATTCTACAGCATCTAAGGGCAATAAGTAACAGGGATGAGACTTACCCTGTTGCTAGACACGTGAATTCATGCCATGGGGGTGATGTAGGGTGTCTACAGTACTATGCTATAGATATGGTCCCGCCCCTTTGGAGAGGGGGTGACAGAGAGGCCCGGCTGCGAATATTGGAGACTCGGTACATCTTAGAGCTCAATTCTAAAACCCCCAATGGTCTGAATCAAACTGAAGACCTACACTCATGTTTGTATTGATGATACAAATAATATCAGGGTTTTTTTTTCAAGCAGCAAAAAGTTAGTACTGTAGGGGAGCTTAAGTGGATTGTTAATGAATGAAACTAAGTCGAACATGAAGATGGCTTTTTTAACATAATTTGATGGTGATGGGTATAGTGTCATTTTAACCACTAGGGAATGGTTTTTGTTTATTTAAACAATGATTTAGTTAAAGCTGTTTAAAGTACATTAGCTTTCTACCAGTGTACAGCAGTGTGGACGCAGTGGTTCCAGGAGTTGATATGCCCACTTGGGCTCAATTTTGAAATAGTGGTCCTTAACATGAGTTCCTCTGAAGGACAATGATGATTTGTTTCCATTTGCGTAATTTGCACACAATAGAGCGAATTTGCACAGAATTTATGAATTGTATATTTTTAAGTCATGATTTTAACATGAAATATACGGACTCATTTTATTCTTTTAATTGATTGTACACCTTAATCAATTCAATCAATGGGAACAAACATGATAGGGATAGGAGGACAGAGAGTTTACGTTTGTGAAAAGGAGTAATAATTTCCTTGAAATGTTTATCTCTTACTTGTACATGTTGTATTTTAAATTTATATGGACCGTGTTTAATCAATTGGAATCTTACATTAGATATGTTATGTATTCATTCCTGGACCAGGCTGAAGTCTGTTTTTTATGTCCACAGGCTGAGGGGTCAGCTGATGACGCACTTGCACTTTAAATTGAATGGTGAAATGCCGGACCATGTCATGTGATCAAGGGGCTGAGGTCCCGAAACGCGTCATGGCGGCGTGTTTTTCTGCACAAAGGATGAAATAAATATATTTTGCAAACTTTCCATTTGGGTCCGGTTTCGTTGGTGTTCTTGAGCTGTTTTCGGGGCATAACGGAGTTCGTGTCATATATATATATATGTATATAAAATTTCTATGGCAAAATGAAACCCCTCATTTTGTTCCTTTTCAAATTAAATGTATTAAGTGTTAACACTTTATTCCAATCAAGATGACTTCAGGTGTGCCATACTTTTGTCTGACTGTTAGCGCTCTAGTTGGGCTATAGTTGGGCTACATCTGGCTGATATTTGGGCTACATTTGTTTTTTTTGTCTCTGGTGGCCATCTTTGGACTACATTGGGCTACATTGGGCTACATTTGGGCTTTAACATATATATAGCCCAATGTAGCCCAATATATATTTCTTCAAAGATAATTTTCGTAAAAACCACTGGAGCACATATCTTGAGACATAGCAAAGGCACATCGGGCTACCAGTGCCTACAATTTTGCCAAGTTTGGTGGAAATCCATTCAGCCGTTCGGGCTAAAAGTGAGGTCGACCGCCCTACGGAAATTAACATGGGGAAAACACGTTTTGGGACCCCCCTTTTATCTTGGCCCCCGCTTGATGAATCCCCCTGAAACTTCCAGGGAAGGACCGGAGCTCCGCGAGGCAAATTTGAGGAAATTTTCAGGCAGATTCGTCAACCGGCGCCAAAGTTATTCACAATAGAATTTTGAGATTTTGCATTGAAAAAAATCCTAACTATAACTACCTACTGGCGACCGCCAGTAGGTAATATATCTATATATATATATATATATGTTTTAGCGAAAACAATAATCACGCCACACTCCTCCTGCATGGTTTCAAAAAGCTGGTTTATTAACCCATTTCCATCTTGCACTCCTACACGTTTCGAACTATACAGTTCCTGTTCATTGTGAACCTGCCATCTGATTGGCTGAGGTGTTACGAGCACAAGCTTGCTGCTGATTGGCTGCGAGCGCTGCGAGCGGTTGCAACTAGGAAATGTTGGCCGTCATTTTGTGATTCTGTTGAAACGAGTAAGAGGAAAAAGGGCAGAAAAGTGGGAAAGAGGAGGATAGGAGTGCTGTGAGGTCTGTTAGGTGGTTAAGGTGTGCTGTAGAGGGAGTGTGAAGCAAAGTATTTACCCCTACCGGTGTGAAAGTGCTGTTTTGCCCACTGTGAGATGGTGCAGAGGTGTGGGGACAGTACATTCCGGAATGAAAGCGTGCGTGTAAACCATGAGCTTAATGCTGAAAATGTATGTGCTCTGGGGGCTGTACCATACTGGCCGAAGCAAGGTATTTACCCCTACCAGTGTGAAAGTGCTGATTTGACCACTGTGAGATGGTGCGGAGGTGAGGGCTCGGTGAGGGCTACGTGAACTCGGTGAACTCGGCAATGAAAGCGTGTACCTAAACTGTGAGCTGAGTGCTCTGTGGCATCCTGGCAGAAGCAAAGTATTTACCCTTACCTGTCTGAAAGTGCTGTTTTGCCTAGAGTGAGATGGTGTTGATGTGAGGTATCCATAAAGTCGGCGATGAAAGTGTGTGCTTAAATGTTGAGCTGAGTGTTGTAAACTGATGTGCTGTGGGCGCAGTAGCATACAGGCCGAAGCGAAGTGTTTACTCCTACCGGTGTGAAAGTACTGTTTTGCCCACTGTGAGATGGTGGTGAGGTGAGGTGCCGGTACGCCTGGGGATGAAAGCGTATGCCTAAACTGTGAGCTGAGTGGTCTGTGGCATACTGGCAGAACCAAAGTATTTACCCTTATCGGTGTGAAAGTGTTGTTTTGTCTAGAGTGAGATGGTGTTGATGTGAGGTATCCGTATAGTCGGCGATGAAAGTGTGTGCTTAAACATTGAGCTGAGTGTTGTAAACTGATGTGCTGTGGGCGCAGTAGCATACAGGCCGAAGCGAAGTGTTTACTCCTACCGGTGTGAAAGTACTGTTTTGCCCACTGTGAGATGGTGGTATGGTGAGGTGCCGGTACGCCTGGGGATGAAAGCGTATGCCTAAACTGTGAGCTGAGTGGTCTGTAGCATACTGGCAGAACCAAAGTATTTACCCTTATCGGTGTGAAAGTGCTGTTTTGTCTAGAGTGAGATGGTGCAGAGGTGAGGTACTGCTAAACTCTGGGATGAAACCGTGCACTTAAACTGTTAGCTGAATGCTGTAAACTGATGTGCTCTGGGTGGTGTAGCATACTGGCTGTTGTAGCATATGTGTGCAGGTGGTTTTAGTATGCGTTTAGGGTATAGCGGGAGTGGGAAGCAAAGTACTCACTGGGACCGGTCTGAAGACTTGGGGAGGAAAGTGTTAGTGTAAGTCATGAGTTTATTGCTGTAAAGTGATCTGCTGTGGGTGCTGTAGGATACTGGCCACTTTAGCATATCTGTGTAAGTAGTGTTAGTGTGCATTTATACAGGGAGTGGGAAGCGCACTACTCACCCCTACCAGTCTGCAGACTCGAATGAAGTGTTTTAGGAAGCAGGAATAAAGAAATAATCCTATTCTGTATTATTACCATGCATTCCTTTAATAAACTTACTTTTGAACTCAAAAAAAAATATAATGCAGAATATTGCAATGCCACAGAAGAAAAATTGTGAAATATGGTGTGTTTAAGAAAGTGTTTGTGTGTAATAAAGCCATGGAGTTTCAAAATTATAAAGAAAGTGTCTTTATTTAAGTGCCATAATTGGACCAACTGGTGCAAGAGCTAGGGCATCAGTGAATTGCATATTACATGCTACTTTTGCATGTGACATAAACAATAGCTATTACACTTGAATGACTCTAAATTCCATCAGGAAACTAAAGGAAGGATATGATTACTACATGTACCCTTTGAGAAAAATAAAGAACAAAAAAAGAAATTGCAAAATTTAATCATCAAACTTTTTAGGTACCCTGGCAGTGTTTTTTGTAGGAGAAAATTATCAACAAAAGAATAGTTAGCAATCTGTTGTACAGTATATTGAAAGTGGTGCGTGTCAGAATTGGTACTAGTTCTAATCACATTGGAACTTTGAGGATGAATACAGTCATTGCGCTTCTGAGAAGCACATTCAGTACCTTTGTAGTCAAAACAAACATTATTGTCTTCAGCTGTTTCAAAAAAACATTTTTGTGTAGAGAGCTAAGGCATTGAGCTGAGACAAACTCCAACCGCTTCTGCTGTAGTCAAATCGAAGCTCCTCTGTCAGTGAATTGCTCATTATATGTTATAGTTCTATGTGACGTACACAATATCTATTAGGCATGAATGAATACATTGTATAATGAAAATAAAGGACGTTTACGATTACCACACTGTGCCAACCAGTTCCTAAACAAAGTCGTCTTTTTTTAATATTATTGTGAGTTTCTGAGTGGAGGTTGACTTTGAGTAAATTTGTATGAACGGTATTGGAGAATAACAGGGAGGCAGAGAGGCATGTACACATAGAATAGAAATGATTTCTAAATGGGTGTCAGGTTTAGGCTAATTCCCGAAGTAAATAGCATATTTGCATAGGCCATAAATCACCAATCCCTGGTTAAAGTGGAGACGTAAGGGGCATTAATGAAGATAGAGTTCAAATGTCTGATAATACTTAGAAAGTTGTTATATGAAAGTAGTAGGATTGAAGGGTATTGTAAACAATTTTAAGGAAAAAGTGAAAAAGGTGGAAAAAAATCCATTCAAGAATAACTTGTCTTGGAGATTCCAGTCCAGGAGTTCTTCAGCGGCTTGAGATGCGTAATGTTCCAAGAGGCTGTTGTTGCCATCGTCTGAGAAAAGCGAAGCAATCCAATTCATGTCTTCGAAGGGACAGTAATGTTCTTCGAATGATGAAGCGGCAATTTGAATTGGAAGGCAATCTGCAATGTTGTGATAGGTCACACGTTGCAGGAGATCTTTCACGCCTGCACAGAAATCCCATTCCGCTGAGATTCCTTTTTGCATTGCATTCGCCATTGTTCCACTGCCAGAACAATCACGTTCATGGTTTTCAAGATAATGCAATACCTGCTGGACATGGGGAGCGATTTTTGGGATGTTGGGGGGGCATACATCCATTCGCCTGTCAAATGGGCAAGTTTTGCAATCAAACGATGGTTGTACACATATTGCATAAGTGTGGATACATTTTATGGTGTAGCTAGCTCCGATAATAGGTAAAGGCAGGTCGCCGAAATATTTTTCAGTTTTTTACAGTATTGATATAGCTTGGCATAGAGGCGTATTCTGTCTGACATAGTTGTTTCCACAGAGAGTGTAGCTATTTTTAGAAGTAGAATTAGTAGTAGGATGGCGGTAAAGAGAGTGAGAATTATGGACACTAATCCTGTTACTCCAGAAATGATCGAATGAATGTAGTCTGTTATTAAAAGAAAAACAGTTTGAAAGCTTTTTAGTAGGCCGTAGGAGACTGTGTTAAAAAAGTGTGCCAGACCTTGAGTGTGACTTGTGTTGAAAATTGTGTAACAATTCACAAAGTGGAATTGGCAGTTCGTATTTAAAAGGGAATGTATTTTACTTGAAGTTCGTGGTATCTCCTGTCGATAAATTTCTTTTGCAGAAGTGAGGGAGAGTTCTGTTATGAACAAAAGCGCTTTTAGGTTGGTTTGTTTCTTGAAATCTGTTTTCAAACAAAGAATTGAAGGCCAAGTTGAAGTTTGGGAGTTAGTGCATGTGGGTGGGAATAGACAATGCCACAGGAAGTTACTGTGTTTGAAACAGTAAGGACATGCGGTGTGCCAGCTCACATTCCGTAGGAGTGCATGTTATTGAGAAGCAGATAACTGGCGTTAGAATGCTGTGTGAATGTTAGTCTGATTGTGGGAGTTAGCGTTATTTTAAGAAAGGACCAAAAGTTGGGAGTTGTAAGCTTAGAAGCGCCGTGTAGTTGGACATTCTTGGATAGAAATGAATGACTGTCATTGTGGTGACACTTTTCACCTGTCTTCTGTATGCTCTTTAAGACAGTGATATGTAAATGCTAGTGAATAAACGCGCTACCTTATATAATCACATACAACATGACAAACAACATGTGCACCTAGCAGACACAACACTACATATTGTGGGAAACATGGGTAGCTAGGTACACAAACGAAAAATTCAAGTTCGGACCCAGCCATATGCAAATCAGTCTTGACACTGCGTCGAATGGGAACAGTCCAGCCCGAACTGCCAGGCCAGGTACTCCTTGGACTGGAAACAAGCATCCTAGGACCGGTTTCGGGGTTTCACCCCTCTTCAGCCAGGATAGATTGATTCCAGTGACATGGAGAGCACGGGACTCACATCTGAGCATACCCGTCCCACTTGGGGTGACAAGCATCTTAGGACCGGTTTCGGGATTTCACCCCTCTTCAGCCAGGATAGCTTGATTCCAGTGGCATGGAGAGCACGGGACTCACGTCTGAGCATACCCGGGTGACAAATGCAAAAAGAACTATTGATGGACAATATGCAGAACAATGTCATACATTCACCCCAGTACAGAGATCTGGGCCTAAATCCATCTTTTTTTTTGCTCACCATGCCATTACAGTTTGGACCGAGTCATATGCAAATCAGTCTTGACCCTGCGACCAATGGGAACAGTCCAGCCCAAACTGCCAGGCCAGGTCCTCCCTGGACTGGAAACAAGCATCCTAGGACCGGTTTTGGGGTTTCACTTCTCTTCAGCCAGGATAGCTTGATTCTAGTGGCATGGAGAGCACGGGACTCACGTCTGAGCATACCCGTCCCACTCAGGTTGACAAATGCAAAAAGAACTATTGATGGACAGAATGCAGAACAATGTCATAAATTCACCCCAGAACAGAGATCTGGTCCTAAATCCATTGTTTTTTAGCTCACCATGCAATTCCAGTTTGGACCCAGCGATATGCAAATCAGTCTTGACCCTGCACCCAATGGGAACAGTCCAGCCCGAACTGCAAGGCCAGGTACTCCCTGGACTGGAAACAAGCATCCTAGGACCGGTTTCGGGGTTGCACCCCTCTTCAGCCAGGATAGCTTGATTCCAGTGGCATGGAGAGCACAGGATTCAGGTGTGAGCATACCCATCCCACTCGGGGTGACAAATGCAAAAAGACTATTGATGGACAGAATGCAGAACAATGTCATACATTCACCCCAGTACAGAGATCTGGGCCTAAATCCACTGTGTTTTTTGCTCACCATGCCATTCTAGTTTGGACCCAGCCATATGCAAATCAGTCTTGACCCTGTGCCCAATGACAACAGTCCAGCCCGAACTGCCAGGCCAGGTCCTCCCTGGACTGGAAACAAGCATCCTAGAACCAGTTTTGGGGTTTCACCCCTCTTCAGCTAAGATACCTTGATTGCAGTGGCATGGAGAGCGCAGGACTCACTTCTGAGCATACCCGTCCCACTCGGGGTGACGAATGCAAAAAGAACTATTGCTGGACAGAATGCAGAACAATGTCATACATTCACCCCAGTACAGAGATCTGGGACTAAATCCATCGTTTTTTTGCTCAACATGCCATTTTAGTTTGGACCCAGCCATATGCAAATCAGCCTTGACCCTGCACCTAATGGGAACAGTCCAGCCTGAACTGCCAGACCAGGTCCTCCCTGGACTGGAAACAGGCATCCTAGGACCAGTTTCGGGGTTTCACCCTTCTTCAGCCAAGATAGCTTGATTCCAGTGGCACGGAGAGCACAGGACTCACGTCTGAGCATACCTGTCCCACTCGGGGTGACAAATGCAAAAGAACATTGCGTCCATCATATTTTTGTGTTCAATTTTCAACCTAAGTGGGAAGGGTATGCCCAGAAGTGGGTCCCATGCTCACTACCCCACTGGAGTCAAGCTATCCTGGCTGATGAGGGCTGAAAGCTCGAAACCGGTCCAAGGATGCTTGATTCTGGTCAAAGGAACACATGGCTTGGCAGTTCAGTCTGGACTGTTCCCATGAGGCACAGGGTCAAGACTGATTTGCATATGGCTATGTCTGAACTGGGGTGTGGTGGTGAGCAAAATAATGATGGATTAAACCCAGAACTGTGACTGGGGGTGAATGTTTGACAATATTCAACATTCCGCCCATCATCTTTTTGTGTTGCATTTTCACCCTAAGTGGGAAGGGTATGCCATGCTCATTTAGATTGATTGGTGATTGTTTAATTACAGAAACCAGTAGTTAAGTAATTAGAACGTATATTGAAACATACACAATATTGTTTAATTAGAACTTTGGAATGTTGGGAGCTCTATTGAAAACAATGGAGTAGCTCCATTCTTATAATGGCTTGTATAAGCCTGGAACTCGTACATTGCAAAGTTTTTTTGTTCACAGCACTGGCTGTACAGAAATGCTTTAGGGAGCCTGAAGGGATTCTACTCCCCTTGCGCTCTCTTAAGGCTTTGCTTTATTTGTTAGAACATTCTACCCTCTAGTGGCAGAATGTTTAAATAGCCTTATAGCCCTTTGTAGCTGGGCTACAGTGGCTATTAAAGTCCCTCTCCCTTGTTAAAGGCCATCATCTTCGGCTTGGGCCTTTAATGCTGGAGAGGGCCTTTAATAGCCGGTATTGCCTGCTACGGCGGGCTATAAGGCTATAGTATACTTGCTTGAAGAAGTTTTTTTAGATGAGTTATAGGTTTAGTAAAATGACCAAATTCATCTTGTAAGTTGAAAGGAACAGTGAATATTGTAGACTGTGCACAGATGAAATCACAGTTCCAATTGTTTTGATTTATTTATTGTAGACTTTTATGTATTTTATGCTGTTGTACTTTGAAAAGAGGGAGTGAGAAAAAGTATTGATGGTTTTGTGTGTGAGTACTGACTTCAATTAACAATGCAGACAGTAGTGTTCGCAATTCAGATTAAGTCGCTATTGTAGATGTTGCAGTCCTGTAAGAGAAGAGATTGCTGTAGTGTGCTCTGTCTGCACCAGTTATACGCATCATTGCAGGCTCCGCACACGTTTTCTTTGCTTTGCGTATTGCAAACTGTAGAGCTCAAGTCAATGCCACGTGACTGTGGGCCCTTGCTGAACACTCTCTCTGGCCTGTACTGCAGACTTTAGTATTCACATTTGACATTGAGTCGGTATTGTAGATTATACAGTTCTGTAGGAAAAAACACTGCTCCAGTGGGCTCTGTCTGCGCCACTCATATGCATCATTACAGGCTTTGCGCATATTTATTTTCCTTTGCGTATTGCGAACTGTAGAGCTCAAGACAATGGCATGTGTCTGTGGGCCCTTTCTGACTGCTCTCCCTGGCCTACACTGCAGATAGCAGTGTTCACAGTTGAGATCAAGTTGATATTGTAGATGAGGTAGTCTTGTAGGAAAAGACATTGCTTCAGTGCGTACTGTCTGCACCACTCATATGTATCATTGCAGGCTCTGCACACGCTTTTTTTTTTGCTGCGTGTATTGCAAACTGCAGAGCTCAAGTCAATGACACGTGGTTGTGGGCCCTTGCTGAATGCTCTCTCTGGCCTATACTGCAGACTTCAATGTTCACATTTGACATTAAGTCGGTATTGTAGATGATGCTGTCCTGTAGGAAAAGACGTTGCTCCAGTGCGCTCTTTGTGCACCAGTCATACGCATCATTGCAGGCTCTGCACATGTTTTTTTGCTTCGCGTATTGCAAACTGTAGAGTTCAAGTCAATGCCACGTGGCTGTGGGCCCTTGCTGATCGCTCACTCTGCCCTACACTGCAGACAGCAGTGTTCACAAATGAGATCGAGTCGCTATTGTAGATGAGGTAGTCCTGTAGGAAAAGACATTACTCTAGTGCGTACTGTCTGCACCATGCATATGTATTATTGCAGGCTCCCCACACGCTTTTTTGATGCTTCGCTTATGGCACACTGGGCAGCTCAAGGCACCTTATGTAGGTGGGGGTCATTGCTGACCGCTCTCTGAGGCCAACACTGCAGACAGCAGTGTTCACAATTCAGATTGAGTTGCCATTTCAGATGATGCTTTGTTGATGGCAACTGATATTGCTCTTTGTACGGCCTGTCTACAACACATATTATTGCTGGCTGTACACATGTTGAATGCTTTTGATGTGGCTATGTGAGTACACTAGAACTGATGGAGCGTTTATGATATAATCTTTTTGTGTATTTTTTCAGATCTATTGATTGTGTGTCAGTATACCACAAGGTTTGCTACTTTTACGATAGAATTATTTCTGTATTATTTCACATTTACTGTCCCTACCTTACTGCAGCACAAATTATTGATTATTTTAATATTGAATCTCTGTGTGTGATGCAATGATTACTGTTGTAGTTGATGCTAGCAGCAACCATTCCCTGAGGGCTGGTTTACACTTACTCCACACGCATTCAGCACAGACGTCACTGGATATGTGACCGTGGTAATAAAAAGGAGTGGAGTGCAAGTGCCCGTACCCACTTCCACTATCTATCTGTGTCCGTGTGTTCATTATCTATGCATGATACTGTCTCTGGGCCGTACTATATTACGTTGTGCTGTGGACAGCGTAGGCAACCATGTTACCTCTGGTATTGGAGAACATTTTGGTAATGTAACTTTTAGGTGTATGGCTATCACAGGTGGAAGGCTACTTTACAGAGCATGAATATTGATGAAAATGATGGTTGCATGTAGTGTAAGATATGTGTATATTGCAAAAAGTTTAGAAACAAAGCTCTCTAAGCAGAAAAGGTGTGTTTCATGAAATGCAGTACAGATATTGTCTACAATGGGTGGCGTTTTCGAACTGTTACAATGGGAAATGTTATGAACGATTGACTTTTTTTTTATGGTCACATGGCAATCGCGCAGCCAGTGCGCAATGTGATCGCTCCCGATGTGATTTTGAGAAAATATATTTACTATAATATAAGTTTATTATAGATAGAAATATATAACTGTTTACAATATTTTCAATTATCTCTTGCTCTCATATACCCTTTAAAGTTATTTAGATATAGTTTTGAGACAAAAAAAATGAGGGAATGGCGTGTGCAGCGCGATATCGTATGTCTATGACATAACACAGGGCGTGGCAGCATGCACCATTACTCTGGGCTTAGGTTTCTTGAGATATATCGTAGCTTAAGTATGCAAAAACTCTTGCCTCACTTCATCTGGTGTATTCAGGATTTTCTCTATATTCCTCCATGGATCAGCACTACCTTCCCCCCAAAATTGTTTAAAACTGCCTCAGCTATTTCCTCAATTTACTACTCTTCCATGTCATTTTGGGAGAGAGCACTGTCTGAACAAGTTGTCATCATTACTGTGCAGTTTCACAAGCATGCCTCCAAGATTATCTCTAGCGGCATCACTTCTGGAGCTCAGAGCTCTTTAATGGAATACACAGGGACCTCAAATATATAAAGGTAAATATCCCTTACCTTGTTCCTTCTTTGAGAACAAATTTCAGTAGACCTGTTGGGTCTGGTACACTCTGGATCAGCTGGGTGGCCTAGCGTAGGCTGTACCTTCCACAGCAAGAGAACAGGGCTGAGCCAGCCACAAAGGTATTGGGTTGAGATTGTGAACAGCATATGGTTGTTGTTCACTCAACTGGAAGGAAAAGAAATGACAATGAAGCCAGGTTACTGCAAAGCGTATGTATATCTTATAGATAAGGTATATAGCAATTATGTTCGAAGGCACATGCTACTGATAAGCATGAAACCCTGAGTTCTACTTAAGCAATGATAGGTCACCTTTTATATTTAACACAGAGGATGGTTATTAGTGGCCAGAGTGGCTAGATCAGGCTGAGCTGCTTCCAGGGCAGATATCCAGGCGACACCCTACCAAAGGTGTTTGGAATAAACTGGTCCACCTAAGATAGGTTTCCTGGAACTGTTGTGTATGTTGTCATGTACAGTTTCCTCCCAGGAGGGATGTTGACTAACAGATAGCTATACTCAACCTTCTTGGCACCCTGCCTTTGGTCTTATCTTTATCGGTCCCATTCCCATGCCAGTAGTGCAGGTAGGCTTGAATGCGTTGAGCAAGGAGCGGCCCCACCCTAAGTGGTAGGGCTAGTCAGGGAAAAGCACAGTAATTCTGGTACCAGTTAGGCAAACAAAAGATGACCATGCATTAATGACCATAACAGTATTCCTAATAATGAAGGCACCTTTGACTTCCTATTTTAATTAATACTGGCCTATCAAGATATGTGGATGATGCTAAACAACGAAAAAGTGTTCCAGTGCTTGGGAAGAGAGCAGCAGTGTTATTTCTTAGTAGATTGGGTGCTGTTCTGCTCTATCCCATTGTTGCAATGTGCACAGCACATTGGGTGATGTGCTGCATGAAAAATATAATGAATTTTCCCCTTTGATTTTATTAGCAGTCCCCCTCCACCTGCACTGGAATCATAAACCTAATAACAAGAAGGAAGCAAGTGTGTTTGTGCTATATAATTACAATGAAAAAGCTCCAAGAGGAACAAAGCAGCAGACGAGGTAGAAATCTATTAAAATACTGTGTCAGAAGTAAATTTCGGCATGCGAAAATAAACTCCTGATCGAGTGATTAATAGATTTCTGCTGTGATCCCATCTGAAAATGCTCATGATACTAACCACAGCGTGGGTCTGCCGAAAGAGTGAGAAGAGTGTTGCAGGGCAACAAGAACGACCTGCTTTAACACTGAAATATTATTATATACATATTTGTAATTGAGATGACCGCATCAACACAATTCAAATCACTCTTATATTACTCCTTATTGAGGCAAAGTGCATTTGCACACTGGTCTGTATTACGCATGAAAATAAAAAATATACATTTTGCCCACAAAACAGTCATAGGCGGTGGTCAACAATACCTTCAGAGCCCACTACTTTAAATATCTTCACTCATAAAAACAATTATAACCCTTTTCCTGAAGTGCACCAAAAGTGTGAAACTTTATTCCAACACTTATCAGGATCATGCCATCCTATGAAAACTGAAAAGAAGATCCACATCTCTCGCCATCACAGCAGTCCCTTTCAATGTACAACGTTTTGGTGGATGGCTGCCATCAGTTGTGTTGACTGTCCACCAAACGTTTTAAATTGTTTTGTTTTTCAGAAACAAATTGCTGAAAAACAAAAAAAAAACAGTGGGGGTCATTATTTTATTTTCTCGTTGTCCCTCGCAACCAGGTTTTTCATCCATTTTCAACCGTTTTATTTAACCATTGCAATGTCCACTCTAAATAGCGGGGGCGCTGAAATAGCTTTCCTCGGATGTCCCTTACTCAGTCGGGTCATCAAAGGAAGTAGTCTGTCAATGGAGCCAGTGAGGGTTCCGTCAACTGAGTATTTAAGGTCTGCTTGTCCCTAAATGAGACAGACGGACCGAGGGTTGGGGGTGGGGGGCGCAAAGTACTCTGTCTAATGAACTCTAAATCAGCCTTTAGATGCAAAAAGCACTTTGAAATGAAGGAATAGTAAAGATATGAAGGTAAATCAAAATGAGATGTCATGCTTTACAATGTGTTTGCAAACACAAAGCTAGCCAGGCTGTGTAATGGACTCTACTAGATGGTCCATGGAGGCAGGTAGAGGAGATACACCTAGAGTAGGAAAATTAAGGAGGTGAAGAAGCAAGGGCTCATCTCTGTGACTTATTCTGCACCATAGTCATCCTCATAGTTTCCTAATTTTACTTTCTAATCTGGAAAATATCTAGAATAACCGGTGAGTAAATCCAATGAACCATGTTAGATTAAAAGTAGTATCTCGTGCAAACTTCAGGATCAGTCCAAAAAGTGGTTAGCACGTTTTATTTGAAAATATGTCACGAGATAATATATCTAATTGAACATTATGCATCTTACTAGCTGCTTCAATGCCCATGTTTTGGTAAAGATGATTTCTCAAGTCACATGTTAATATGTCAGGAGGGAGAGTACTGTACCTTCAATACAACTATAACAGGTTACTGGAACGGCTTTGTGTTCTGCATTCAGCCATTGATGGATATGAAGCAAAGATGATTTCTATATGGAATAAAGTCTCTTTTCAGTAAGGAGGATGCCAAATATTGTCAGCCCAAGCAAGTATTAAAGGGCAGAGAAGGAAAGTTTGTGGGTCTTTGCAAATTCTCTCATGATGAGTTGTAGTAACCTGTGGCACTGCTGACACATTTTTCTGCCATATCTTTGTATTTTAGTTATATAGACATTCTTACCCCTTTGATATCCACTTGTTAACTTTAACAATTCTTCAGCTTGAATTACCTTATAATTTACACCTGTCTATGAAGTAAAATGAGTGATTTGATGACACCTCAGAAGACCCTGGGAGAGACCAGGTGGTGATTAGGGAAATTAGGCAAATTGATTATGGAGGGAAATGCAATATAGTTTCTTGAAAAGAAAAGTTTTAAGAAATAATTTGTAAAATAAGAGGATGTATGAGGAATGTGTTTGAGTTAAAGGATGGGTGGTGTGGTCTAAAAGAAAATAATCATTGTGGTGCATATTTGGGAAAAAGTGCATGATACATGATGACTGAGTCATTTGATGGACTGTCGAAGAGAAACAGAGTAAAGTAAATTTCATTTGTTGGTCACTAGGAAAGTTGGCTAAGGAGCTGGACTTGTGAAAGTATTGGAGAGAGAGTGATTTGCATTTGACTATGGAAAAGCAAGAGTTTTAGGGTTTGATTATGAGTCTGGTCATCCACAGACAGCCAGACTCGTGGGGGCACAGTGGTGGGAGTCTTCCGACTGCCCTATTACAACTAGGGTGATTGGACAACCAGTGCACCATCGCAACTGCCAGGTGGTGGTGTGGCGATCCGCCAAGCATATTATGAGTTTCCTCTCTGCCGCAGTTTTCAAGGTTGTTCCTCCTCCATGAAAACCATGGTGGAGAGAAAACAAATGGGGCCCTACAGGGCACCCTCTTGCTTCTGGTCCATGGGGTGAATGCAGATGGGCATATTTTGTGCCCCCCTGTGTGCATGCACCCCAGTCCATGCCGTGAAGGACTGCCTTCGATATTCTCATTGCAGTGTCTATTTCATAGTCACCACTGTGGGTACGCCAAAGAGCCACCCGCCAATGACTGGAAAAGTCATAATCTAGCAGTCAGTACGTACATAGGTTTGGCGGTGCAGCGGCAGGACGTTCGCGCACCACCAAAATCGTATTTAGGTCCTTAGTGTGACTTGGAAAAAAGCAAGTGAGTAGCATGCATTGAGATATCATTAAAGAACTGTTTCAAAAAGAAATCTCAAGGGTGGCATTTGTGCTTCCCTTTGGCTGATGAGAGGCATCCCCCTCATCTAGGGGAGGGGTGCCTTTAGTGGGATTTAGTGCCAAGGGAACGGTTTAATTTCCCTGAAAGTGGGCAAGGGGAGGGTTGCCTGAAATGCGAGTAAAGAGGAAGGTGCATTGGCGGTCCCTCCCCTTGGGTGATAAAATAGCTGGAGTTGAGGGAGTAGCCCTCTTTGTCCTCTTGCCTTTCAGAGTGGCCGGAAATGCGCAGCGGGAGCAGTTGCAGTTTTTTCGGCGATTCTCAAAGGTGAGGGGGCCTCACGCGTAGCGGAGAAGCTTGCTGGCATTAGTAGAATGTGCATGGCATCGTTGTAATTTCAGTGAATTTAGGGGCGCGTTTCAATCAATACAGGTTAGCGCTGGGAGCAGCCTGCGGCGGGAAACACGTGGGCGTGCGTTCCGAGAAGGCCCTTTGAAGTATTAGGAAGTATGCGGTGTGCCTAGGAAGTGATATTACAGGAGCAACACCAAGGCTGTTGACAACATACTTCACAGAAAACATTGTAATGATTATAGCTACTACATCATTGTGCATATGACAACATTTTAAGAAACGTGGCCATTTAAAAATGATTCGAGTAGTTGTAGTTTCAGTGCATTTTATGGCAAGACGCTCATGTATTCCTGGCTCCAGATGAAATAACAAAATCACTTTTGCATTATTAGTATGCACCCATTAAGTACCCGCATCGGTGTGATCCTCTGCGTACCTAGATCCCGGAACAACACTAATTACATTATACACTTTTTATTTCGGTAATATAAGAACCTTCCTTTGAAATCCCCATTACATCATTCATGTCAAATTATATTATTTTAACGCAGATGCCAACTGGCGTTTCGTGATTGCTCTATCGCGTCATCACGGCAATCATATAATGAAATGACGTTTGTTACAACAGATTCGGAGGCCAAGGACTGCGAACGCTGATAGTCCAGTGCGCGCTGCATTGTGTCTGTTCTTACTTGTAGCTAGTCTGAAGTGCATCTGCAGAGAAACTGGGGGTCAGGAGCAGGCAGGCAGGCAACTAGAGCCAAATTTCAGGGGGGCTGAAAAAGATTTTGGGGGGGCTAATTCTTCCAGCCATAACCAGAGCGGCTCTAAAAAGGGATAAAAACACAACAAAAGCCTCATTTGCAAGTACACAGTCTTTTAAAGACCTGTTAACTACTCGGGTGTGGCGGCATTTAGATGTGCAGAAAATGAAGTGCTATCAATTGGAAACTGATTGCATCCCTTAGGGCACACTTGTGTTGGGGGGTCTTTGCCTCCAAAAGTTTTGAAAGAAACAGTATTGACAAGTTTGTATGTAGATGTCGCCAGCCCGCGAAACTGTGTCAACCCGGGCTGACACAAACGACGGGGGGGCTGTGGGTGGGTGGAGTGCAAAAAACGATGGATTTAGGCCCAGATCTCTGTACTGGGGTGAATGTATGACATTGTTCTGCATTCTGTCCATCAACTGTGGTTTTTGCAATTGTCACCCCGAGTGGTATGGGTATGCTCAGACGTGAGTCCCATGCACTCCACACCACTGGATTCAAGCAAGCCGGGCTGACAACGGCTGGAATGCCAGAAACCGGTCCTCGGAAGCTTGATTCCGGTCCAGGAAAGACATGGCTTGGCAGTTCGGGCTGGACTGTTCCCATGAGACACAGGGTCAAGGCTGATTTGCATATGGCCATGTCTGAACTGAGGTGGTGTGGAGTGCAAAAAAACTATGGATTTAAGCCCAAATCTCTGTACTGGGGTGAATGTATGACATTGTTCTGCATTCTGTCCATCAACTGTTGTTTAAGCAGTATACATCTGCGTCACAGGTTACCATGTATTTACAATTCGTCAGCTCTAGATCCACTCGAGGCGTTTTGTACCAGCAGGACACAACCCAACCTCTTACCGCTTCATCCATATGAGATAGATATCATGTTGCTTCATCCAAGCACCGGCTACTAGGGTAGGGCTGGAGAGTCCAGGACCACCAGCAGGACGGCCCCCTTTCCCGCCAGCCCAGAGACCCACTGCCTTGCTCCCTGTTGCAGGGTCGGGCAGTTTCTGCCAATAGAAGTCCCCTGGCCTTTTCCTCTAGTCCGGGACCCCGCCACAGGGCAAGTAGCCCACTGGCGCTCTTGGCCTCCCTCCAAAACTCCCACTAGCGTACACTTCAGACTTCACAGCTTAGATTGGTTACTCCAGTGCTTTCACTACTAAACAACTATCACCCGGCAAGAACATGTTTTCCAAAATGATACATAAAATGTTAGGCTTAATGTCAATTTTATTACATTTGTTTTGGCAGAGAAGTGTCTTAACACCAAAATCTCACATTTGACTCATGTTATATCATTTCCCAGCATCAGGACGACATCTTGTACACATTTTCCTTTTATAATGGAGCTCCTTGTATGACACAGAGCTTTTTCTTTTGCTGTTGAGCCGCCAATGCCTGCCTTGCTTTCTGACCACACAAATGCCAGAAATACATGAGTCACAACAAACTGAGACAGTTAATAAAACATAAATTAACAAGTGCTATAATGCAGTCTAGTGTCCTTGCAGGAGAGGTCACAGCACATAAGGAACAGCTGTTTTTGACTGGGCCAGGAAACTCCCCTTTAAAGCCAAATAAAAATCCAGTATCAAATTTTATCTAAACTGAAGGCTAGACATCACACACCCAAGACAGTTACTGATTTGATGAAGCATGTACTGATGTTTGTCAAAACTAAGAGAACATCCCCTTAGATCCCTTGTGAGTGGTACGGAATATATTTTTGAATAAAGGCTAGGGCAAGAATCTCTTCTGTTAAGAACATTGTGGATTTCTTGGCACAACTAAGAGGCTGAACTTATTTTCTGTCCTCCTAATCAGCCATTTGGCACACAATGTGATGTAGGCCAGACATATAATATTCTTTCACAAACTAAGGGACTCGGCACCCCTATAAATTCAAAAATCGGCAACACTTTTGTGATTGAAGCCTCTGGTGGTTTGTTTACAAACCTCTAACTAAAATCGAAGATATTTCCACTACAAAATTCTAGTTACGAGTTGCTTGGGTTTCCAACTTTTATGGAAAGAAATTAAATAACCAGGTGTATTCAGAAATCTTTGAAGGTTGAAGATTTCCAAGCATTCTAACTCTGCAGATTATCAGCAGGGTACACATTCCCCAGAAACGGTGTGAGGTGGAATGTGCCTTTGGAACATAAAATATATGCCTCTCTTTTTTTCTCTAAATCACATGATGTATTATCCTGTGCACACTTACTTTAGACATTTTTTGTAGAAGAAGAATGTTTGCAAAGGAGGTGGAAAGAGCCATAGGGAAAATGCATAGATCCCAACACAATGACACATTTTTTGCTATTCACCACTTTTTCAGTGCCCACCCCATACCATGGAATGGGAGCACTCAGATTCCCATTCCTAACCGTAAACGTCTGACATTGGGAACATTTTCTAACGTGTGGATTTCTCCCATTCTCAACCTCTATCTGTGGACATGCATTGAGCAGCTATTGACTGTCGACTCTGGCTATGGCCAATTTTCGCTCACCTAAGTTGACTCCACTGCCTATTGGATAAAAACATAGCTTGTCCTGGAGTCTTCAGAGGTTGGAGGAAAGAAAACAACTGCCAAAAATTGTCCGATACTCCAATCACTAATTTGCCTGAACCATTGGTCCATTTGTTGGGAGGTGATTTGCATTTTTCCCAACGGTATTGGAGTTCCTTTGTACACTTTGGCAAACCAGGCACTAACAGTAATGGCATAGACCTGGCTGCTCAATTCAGGATGGCCCACAAGTGTCCCTTCTTAGAAGAAGCATCACTGACAACATGTCTGTCACAACAGAAAACCTTTCTAAATGGCCTTTATTTTTTGAGACAGGGAAGCTGACAACCACTTTGTGGCCACTCAAAGCAACTCCTGCCATACATGCAGGAGCAGGAGTTGGCAAAAGATGTGCTCTTCTCCAATGTTAATTCTTGAGGGAGCTGCTGGTAGTGTGGCGGAGAATTCACTTCTACCTCAGCGATGGCTCCTCGGTCTGGCTGCCAAATCTCTAATGGCCCCAGAGTCATCTTCGGCAAACTCATCTGGTAATATATGCCCAAATTAGGGCCTGTGTATGAGTTGAGCAATGCAAATAAACTGGAAATACCGGGGCCAGGATTACTTATTCTATATGTTAATTCTTCCCGTGCACTGTTGATTCATTCCACTCAGAATGGTGAATACCATGTGGATTCACTTTTAATGAATATATATCTGCATTCAGCTCCCTGTACCATGCGAAATAACAGATCCTTTTCCACTTCAATTACGACCTGCTTTGAGCAGATGGTAAATGAGAGCAGGGATTGCCACATGTCATATTGCAATAGGTGGGGAGTGATGAGGGTGTCCAGGGCAGGAGAGGCTGATGACAGACAGGGGGAGCCTTTGATGGCTTCCTCCTGCCCTGTGTGGGGTCAGGCATGACAGGGCTGCACTTGTGTCTGCAGTCTCTGCCCATTCTGCACTCTACCAGCCGGCTCTTACGCCAGGACAAATTAGACCTGGTGACGTGCCTGAAAATCCTCGTGTGGGAACATTAGATCACTTGTGGTAGGATGGAGCAGCTCCTTGGGATACCATTCAGTTCTACTCATATTCAGGCACTAACGCTGACAGTCTTAAGTGCATGAGACTGGCTGTCTACAGGGTCCCAGTTAGGAGTGTGGAACAAGAGTACTTTAAATTCTGGTTGCGGACTGTTGTGAGGTCCCGTGTCAAGGATTTGTTGTGCAGCCAGGTGATGCATTGGGTCTGAGAAGCAAATCTGTGATGAGAGGTCCTGCGTCGTTAAGAATTCCATCGACAAAGAGTTGTGATGAAAAGTCCAGAGACAAGGATATGTCACATCGTTGAGGCGATGCATCAGTTTTGAGAAGCTGCGAGGCTGTGATGCGAGAGCCTGAGTCATTGTTGAATCTGCAGTCGACAAGAGATTTGTGATGCAAAGGCCTGCATCTAGGAAGCTTTACACAATGGCGGTTCTGATGTCGGGTGTGAGGTAGATGCAGAGCTTTTGTGCTGAGAGAATTCTCGCAGCAGAGGCCATTTGCCGGTTCTGCTTGGGATTGAGCCGCGCAGCAAGGGGGTGCATTGGTTCTGCTGGATCCACAGATGGACTTGCAGAGCAGCATCAGTCTCACCTCCAAAGGTCCATGACGGGTGTGGCACCACTTGGCAAGGTAGGACTAACTACAGGGGGCATGCAGCCATTTTTGAGGAGGCAGAACACAGTCTATTCAAGTGTAAGTAGAACTTTGTCCAGCTCCGCCCTCCTATCCTGCCAGTGATGGCACATCCACGCACACAAGCTGCCTATTGTGTGTGGCTGTCTAGGAGGAATACACATGCACCTTAGCGCTAATTAGCAGCAGTAAAGTGCACAGAGTCCTAAGGCCAGCAAAAATGAGATCAGCAAAAACAGGAGGGGTGAAGGCAAAATGTTTGGCGGAAGGCCATCCTAAGGCAGAGAGGTCTAGCAGAAGGCTTTCGAAATTGAACAAAAGACACCAGAAATCGGCAAACAAGATAGAAGTGTTTACATTTCCTTTCAGATTAATACCTGCGCTATTCTACTTAAAGTTGTGTTGAATCTGATCTCCTATGAATAGTTTTTCAAATACAGTAATTTAATTGTAACACACTATTGTATACATAGGGGAACATCCTTTTCAACGCAACTTTTACGATGCATGCCTTTACATCGCAAGTTTTACAACGCATGTCATTACAACGCATGGCGCTGGGGGGCGCTCTAGGATAGGCAATATATTTAATTTACTATCCAACACCTTCCCTACTATCCATGGGGACTGGAGTTTGAATAGTAAATTAAACTATTCACTATCCAGCACCCCTCAACACTATGCGTTCTAACAGCATGCGTTGTAAACCTTGCGATGTAAAGGCCTGAGTAGTAAAAGCATGCTTTGTAATGTCATACAACCGAATACATAACATAGTAATATGCCTTGGCATCGTACCATTAAAGCACAGTACTAAGTATACATTTCTCTCCTTGTAAGACACATCAGGGCTGATTCCTAATGATAAACTTACAGTTTAGTGTAAGTTTACGATTTATTTGCTATTTAAAAATACATTTTAGGATTAGTAAATTTATGACTGCAGAGTCTACGCATGTGGCGGAGACTTCGCCCATAAAAAGATAAGCCTTTCCTATCTTTTTATATGCTGAGTCTCCGCTACTTGTGCGGAGGCTCTGCCATGTAACGATACTACTGGTAAAATTAATTTGTGTATAGCACAAACATTGTAAACATACACTAAAGTATAAGTTTACATTTGCAAATCAGGCCCATGCTTTTTAATGATATATATTCATTATTTCATAAAAATAACTGCCTCATTATAAGTAATATATAAAGCTTTTTTTCCATGTACAAAGCCATGTTTGTGAATCTTAAAATGTGCTTTTTACTTCATAAAAATACTTGCACATACTTTTTATGTGAGTAGATCTCCTTTCCTTGCCCCAATCCCGTCTTGAGGAAGGTCCGAAGTATACTTTTGTCAAGCACAGGCATAAATGCATTTTGAACAACCCAAAAGTTGGGGGGTGCAAGATAAAGGATTCATGTGGAAAAAGGAAAACAAATTATGATGAGAGAATGCTCAGTGTAATACTCCTATTCACGCAGAAATGTACACAATGCACATTTATGTGTGTAAAAATACTCTTGCATAGTCATGGATAGGGTTTCCCAAAAGAATTCCAATAGGTTTCCTACAGAACTCCTCCCTGGTGGGTCCTCCTTCTACATGCCATTAAGCAAATGTCAGCAGGTCACCAAGAGAAGCAGTGCCCTCCTCAGTGGGCTCCAGAGAGGCCATCACAGTTGCCCCATCCACCTCAATGGGCAGACACTCAGGGGCTAGTTTACCATACCCTCTGCCTTTCTGATTTTTAGCAGCTGGCTGGGCCTTTATTCCAGGCTCCAGCCCTTTTTGACTCCCATGATGGGCAGCAATGAACCTTTAGAGAACTCTGTCTTTTTATCTCCTCCCTCCTTCTGCTGTTGGGAACCCTGAACACCTTTTAGGAATCCCCCCAGATACTTTCTTGGATGCTCTGATGATGACCCAGATGTCCACCTCTTCAGCAAGTTTCCTGAGGTCAATTAACTTGTTATCCCCTAACAAATATCAAGCATATGCTCCTTCAAAATTAAGTTGTAAAACCCTGAATAATCATTTATCTTGCTGCCCCTCATGCAGCCCTTCAGTGCCTTGCTGGCATAATCCAATACATTTGTCCATGTTTGTGAAGAGTTCTAGTGGCTGCCCTTGAATCTGAGCCTATACCTCTCCGGGATCAATCTATCCTCACTGACTAAGAGGGTCTTCATTGCAGTGTTGCATGCCCGGTCCTCTACCTCTAGTGTGTCCTTCCCCACCATGGGCATATACCTTCACACACTACCACCCGAGAACTCCTCTGGGACCTTGTGGACTCTCAGAGCTAATTTATAGGCTGCAAACCATTTTTCTCTGTCATCCCCAACATAACTGGGCACTAAATCCTTGGGGTCCTGACATTGACCACTGTAGGTATGCTGCCACCATTGCTGTTGCTGGACACAATTTGTAGGGCTCGAATATCCAGCTCTCTGAGGTTTAGCTCATGGGACAACTTTCTCTCCTCCAGAGCCAACCTCCGTATTCTTTCTCAAATGTTACTTTGGCAAGCTTTTCTTCCGGCTCTAACTTGGCAAGTTCAAGTTTAAGTTTTTGCTCCTGCCTCCTGTCTGATAGTTCCTCTGGGGACAGCTTCTTTGGAGAGACACTGCTCCCTGTTCTGGTAACCACTATTGCTCCTGGCAAGTTGTTCCCCCCTTCTACAGGCAGTTCCAGCCATTTCAAAGTCCATAATTAGGTCACTCTCTTCCTCAGGAATCTCCTGTTCCTCCTCTGGGATGTCATCGCCAGCATCTTGAGTCTCTGCCCAGGCTCTCAAAGCTTTATGCAGCTGCACTTTCTTAGCGAAGCCCCTCATAGAAACTTGAAAATCCTTGCACATTTTTCAGCTGCTGCACAGTGTAGGATTCTAACCTGTCTAGCTCAAACTCAATTCCAGCAGGTGCAGGTTTTGCTTCACCAGAGAGAGACATAATTTACTAGAAAATTAAAAAACCCCAATCATGGAGAATTGAAAAAGGTTTGAATTGGTCTTAGGTATAGAGTTATAGTGTACACTGAATTGCTATATGATATTGCACAAACACAAGTCCTATCTTCACCGCTGATCACCAATTTTAGGAACTGGGTCTCTAGCTGGCAAGGGTTTGCACCCTGTCTAAGTAGGGGCTACAATCCTAGTCAGGGTAAGCTAGATACACACTTAAAATTAACTTGTGCTCACCATCTGGGACAGCTGAAAGACCAAAAACCAGTCCCAGGATGCTTGTTTCTGGTCCAGGGAAGACATGGCTTTGGCAGTTCGGGCTGGACTGTTCCCATGAGGCACAGGGTCAGACTGATTTGCATATGGCCATATCTGAACTGGGGTGGCAGAGTGAGCTGAAGAATGGTGATGGATTAAACCCAGATCAGTTGACTGGGGTGAGTGTTTGATTTGCTCAAACGCTCCGCCCATCATCCCCTTTTGTATCCCTTTGTTCGCCCTAAGTTGGCAGGGCATGCTCAGACGTGAGTCCCTTGCTCACTTTGCCACTGGATTCAAGCTAGCCTGGCTGATGGCGGCTGAAATGCCAGAACCGGTCCCAGGATGCTTGTTTCCGGTCCAGGGAAGACATGGCTTTGGCAGTTCGGGCTGGACTGTTCCCATGAGGCACAGGGTCAGGCTGATTTGCATATGGCCATGTCTGAACTGGGGTGGCGGAGTGAGCTAAAGAATGGTGAAGGATTAAACCCAGATCAGTTGACTGGGGATGAGTGTTTGATTTACTCAAACGCTCCGTCCATCATCCCGTTTTGTATCACCATCTGGAAGCTACGCACAGAGTAGACAGGCTTAATTAAAGAGGCAATGTGTAAAGTATTTGTGCAACACACACCACAAAAAGGCTCTACACAGGTTTAGAAAAATAGAGAATATTTATCTGATTAGAACTAAGTGGCTGTCTAAGAAGTCAGTGAGCAATAGTAAGTCATTTCCACTACAACCCATCTCATGCAGTCTGCACAGCAGTATATTGTGGGAGACGGTGTCAAAGGTCGCTGACATGTCCAACAGCACGAGCATGGCAGGAGAGCCTGTATCTAGAGATAGGCGGATGGTTTCCAAAACTGCCACAGCACGGTCTCTGTGCTGTGGCCGGCTCTGAATCCCAATTGGGAGGCATCAAGAATTTTAAAGTCCTCAAGGAATGCCTTATGCTGTTTGTTGACTAGGCTTTTCAAGATTTTCTACAATAGTGGGAGAAGTGAGATGGAGCGGTAGTTAGACAAGCTTTTTGGTTCTTCATTTGTTTTTTTCAGTATTAGAGAGACCAGAGCAGCCATCCAAGCTAACTGTATTTTGTCCGTGTCTAAGGATAGATTGAAAAGCAACACAATATGGGAGCTATAAGAGTCACAATATTAGTGCTGATTGTGGGTGGACATACATACTCAGGTGAACTTTGGCCACAAACTCAATAATTTAATCTAACATACCAGGATCTAACCCATCTAAGTGCAGATTGGAGTCAAATGGGGGCGCCAGCAGATTAGTTGGATTAGTCTGACTCTGACTGATGGGAAATTTCTTATCATTGACTTAAATTGTTTCCATAAAAAGTCAGCCAAAAAGTTGATTAGATGCTGAGAGGCTGTAATAGCCCGAAAACAGGCTCACAGCTTGGTGAAATCATTGATCACTCTGTAAAGATCTTTGGTTGAGTTGCCTGTTTTCTTGATTTTGCTAGTAATGCACCATCTCCTAGTTTTCCTAATGTAATGTGTATGTGATAGCTGGATAGCTTGTAAGTGCTAGTTTGAAGGCCGCTCTGTCCTCTGGAGTTTTAGATTGGTGTCATAGTCTTTCCAACCTTTTGCAGACAAGTTTCACAGTGCTGTGTTTCATGTTGAACCAAGGAGCAAGAGGCCTGGAGGGGACGAGCCTGGCCTGTTTAAGCATCACCACTCTATGAAAGGCTATAGTGAGAGTGGTGTTAACTGAGTACTGGATGACATCCACGGGGCAAATGATAACACTTCTGTTGAGATGGTGTTCCAAGCTCTAAAGGCATTTTCCGCAACTTTGGCAGACTGGTTCATAACGTTAGCCTTGGCAATCTGCAACTTGATTAGATAGTGGTCCAGCTAGGTAGGAGGGACAGGACATTCACTTTCTAAGAGTGAGGAATTGGTGAAAATTAAGTCTAGGGTATGACTGGACACATGTAACCCGCAGGATGAACCAAACCTATGTAATTCAGCATAGTGGCCACCAATTTCGAAAAGGCCTGTTGCAGAGTAACTTACTCTGGTCATAGGGATAGCATTTTTAAATGGAGAGGCAGGGTCCCTGGCCCCGTTGACGTTCGAGTGCAGACAGGTGCAGATGAGCTCGCCTTTGGTACGCCCGAGCTGATATTTGCCTGATGTATGCCTAGCCGGACTTTGAGCTAGACAGCCAACCTCCAAAATTGTGGTTCAGTGAAGTGAACAACCAGGTAATGGGGCAGCAGAAACTTCCTGGATGGACAGCTGAAGTCCTTTCCGCACGACCAGAACAAATTACGGTGGACCAAAGGCATGCAGTACAATAGTGTTGAGTTGATTGTCATAGAGTGGAGAGGCATGGAGTGGATTGTCACAGAGTGGAGTGGAGTACAGTGGAACACCGTATAGGATAGTGTCATAAAGTGGAGTGTCGTAGAGTGTAGTGGAGTAAAGTGGAATAGCCTATGGTAGAGTGGCGTACAGTGTAGTGGCATAAAGTGGAGTGGTGTAGAGTGGAATAGTATAGAGTGGAGAGTGGAGTTAGGTACAATAGAGCGTAGAGTGCAATGACTTAGAGATGAGTAAGTAGAATGGAGTGACATAGAGTATAGAGTGGAGCGGCGTAGAGTGAAGTAGCATAGAGTAGACAGGCGTAGAGTGCAGTGGCATACAGTGGAGTGGTGTACAGTGGAATACCATATATTAGAGTAGTCTACAGTGGAGTGACAAAGAGTGAATAGCATAACGTTTAATAAAATACAGTCGAAAAACGGTTATTATGGTGGGTTGATGTAGTGTAGTGAGGTACAGTGCAGTGAGATATAGTGGTGTGTGTTGGAGTGGATTGGAGTACAGAGGAGTAGCGAAGACTGGAGTCGCCTACATTGGAGTGGCATAGAGTGGAGTATCATGGAGTGGAAGGGGGTACAGTGTATTGGAGTGTCATAAAATGGAGTGACATAAAGTATGTAACAGCACATGGTGTAGTGGTGTAGAGTGGAGTGGGATAGAGTAGAGTGAGCGCAGAGTAAAGTGGCGAACAGTGGATTAACATTGCGGTGATGGGCTTATAGTGGCGTGATGAAGAGGGGAGTGGTATAGAGTGTAACAAGGTAGAGTGGAATGGTGTAGAGTGGACTTTGGTAACTGAAACAGACCTAGCATGAAAGTGTGTCAATAAGCATATATGTAATGTGCCAGGAAAATATATTATTTGGTTTAAATTGTATTTTTTAGTAGTATGTGTGAATAACATAAGTAGTTTTAACGTAAGATCTTTAAAATACTTAGGGGGTCATTAGGATGGCGGTCGGACTTTGCCCGCCTGCCATCCTTGTGGTAATAGGAAACGCCCGCCATAAGGGCGGGGGTCCCGTGGGGGTTATTAGGATGTGCCCGGCACAGTGGCTGGCATATCCTGCATGTTAAGCCTTGTGGCGGGCGTTGCTCTCAGCACCCGCCCGCCACAATGCTTAAAAAACACTTTTGCATTTGCGTAATCAAAGCGGCAGGCACCGCGCGGTGCCTGCTGCTTTGATCATGCAAATGCAGGGGGGTACCACAGGTACCCCCCATGTGCACCCCCTACTCTCCTTCACTCTGGGGGCCTGCAGGGGGCCCCCAGAGTGAAGTCCGCATGCCTTTCTGTGGCGGCATTGCCACCACGGAAAGGCATTGAAAAATGCCTATCATAATATGGCTGGCGGTGTCTGATAGACACCGCCACCATATTATTCCTTTTCTGCCCCGTCCACAAGGCGACCGGGGCGGAAAAGCGGCGGACGGTCTTTCCGTCCGCCGAGGGCCCCCCGCCATACCAATATGGCAGGGGGGAAATCAAGAGTGGATGTCGGGCGGATTGCCCCCGCCAGGCTGGTGGTGACCACCGGCAGCCTGGCGGGGGCAATCCACCTGACATCATAATGGGCCTCTTAGTAATAAACTGTGCTGTGGTATACTGAGGTAGGTTTGTGGCATACTGAGGTACATGCACATGATAAGGTAGTGTGTAATTGGCTAATGACCAAAGGTAAAAGGCAGCCATGTCGTTTTCAGCACATTGTGTCGGCATTCTGCTTTTCGCTGCATTCTGTAGTAGGGACTTAGACCTGCCAGTAATAGGTTTTATTGTTGAATCTTACCTATTACCACTTTATTAAGGTGTTGATAGGTAGAGAAATATATTTATAGTTTTGTATATATTTTTACAGCAGTTTATTGAGAACTGTGTATTTTTTTTAAATATTTTTAAGTAGCGAAATAATTTGAATATATTTCGGCACTACTCCAGGGACTTTTTATTGAAGATTTATATATGTTAAACATGGAAGATAACATATAGTACACTATATTTGTAAAATATAGGGCGCTACAGTGTATTTAGATTTTTTTTATATATTTACTTTTTTGTTAATTTAATTTTGGTACAGCTGTACTTCCAAAGCAGTACTACAGTATTCTGTAAAACTTAATACTTACCTACATATAAGGATGAAACAAAGAACACAGACAAACTGTACCTAAAAACAACATGGCTACCTTTCAAGGCAGTCATTAGCCAATCACATATTAACTTTTCATCACTATTTACTACAGTACTTCCATGAAATACGGAAAAATGTTGAAAAAATAAATTCCATGGCCACAGATATCCCTATGTTAAAATGCCTTATGACTCAAAAAAATCCTAACCTACTTACCTGTAGTACCAATAAAGATCATTTGCATACCATAATATAAAGTCTTGCCAAGCGTCATGTATATTAATTAAGTAATTTTCAAGCTATGGACAATGCATTTGTGGAAAAACTCATTTTGGGACCCCCAATGTATCTTTGCATACTGGTTATTCTTTCTACATTGATGGATGATGCAAAGATTTGCGGTGATTGGTGAAAGGGGTGCAGAGTTTCGAGGAGATTCGCCAACCAGGAGCTAAGTATAAATGGTGAAAAATCCAAAGAATTCCTATGTTTGGTAACCCTAACTATAACTACTGAGTGGCTACCATCACTCTATCATATACCTATACATACATACATAAATACATATTACAGAGCGGCGGTAGCCACTCTGTAGTTATAGTTGGGGTGACCACAGATAGCGATTTTTGTCCCTAATTAACTTTGCACCGACGAAAGTCTGCGAAACTATGAAGACCTGTTGCAACCATTTCATTGTCATAGAACTGAAAGTTTTGCCGCGTTTGGTCAAGAGAGTGCAAAAAAAAAGGGGGGTCCCAAAACAGACTTGAAATCCAATGCTATTTTAAATAGACTTTCGCATTTCATGTATAGCAAAAACGGTCAGCCGAATGTTGCTGAAATTTATCAGCATTGGATATTATGGTGAGCAAATGATTATTTTGGTTGCTACAGGTAGGTAAAGTAAGTATTTTTTTAAGTTATAAGGTTTTTCGACTTAGTGATATCTTGTAGCACAATACTACTGAAAAGAGCAAGGAAGCCCAAAAAATACAGAGACTGCGTATGCAAAGTTTCCGATTTATTACATGAACAACTGAAAGACCCATTTATGGTCACATGCCAAAGGAAGCCTACAAACAAATACGTAACAAATAGTTTACATGTTAATCTACATACGTTTTCTTTGCATGCGCTCTGGCTCACAACATAAAACTGGCCCAACAAGCCAAACAAAAAACGTCTTCCTTTGCACCCTGTGCAACATATTGGAAAATTTACCTAGCAGGGGGCCACACAAATTACTATTTGAAGGACTTGATGATTGGTCTCTACGAGAAAAAAATTTTTCCTTCACTTTGGTCTTCATAAGTAGCACAATCCTACTAAAGGTAGCAAGGAAGCTAAAACAAGTTTCTGATTTACTACATGAACAACTGAACAACTGAAAGACCCCTATATTGGCACATGCTGAAGGAAACATATAAGCAAATACACAACAAATAGAATGCCTCTTTATCTACATAGGTTTTCTTTGTATGCTCCTTGGCTCACAAAATAAAACTGCCCAAAGCCAAACATAAACCACCTTCCTTAATTACTCATGTGCTACGTAATGGAAAAGTGACCTAGCAGTGAGCTTCGAAAACTACTATATGGAGGACATGATAATTAGCCATTAGGAAAAACAAAATCTAATTTTATTTTCATAACAACAATGATTTGCTTTAATTCACCTTGAGCTTCATATGTAGCACAGTTTTACTAAAAGTAGCAAGGAAGCAAAAAAACAAGTGTTGCAGCATATGTAAAGTTTCAGAATTATGTAAACCAATAAATAAAATACATAACAAATACAATAAATAAAAAGAACAAAATCATATTAAATCTGATTGCCACTCTAATTATAGTTTTTATTCCCAAAGATAGGAGTTCCTCGGATATTAGCTCCCTAAAGCTTTCTGCTATTCCCCTTTATTCCACTTCACTTTACGCCACTCTATGCCACCCCAGTGTACTCTCCTCCACTCTATATAACTCTACTCTTCAAAACTCTACTAGACTCCACTCCACTCAATACCCGTACAGTCCACTGTCCAAATTTGAACTCAACTCTATGCCCTCTACACTCTATTGTACAACACTGTACTCCACTCTACGACAGTTTCCCGCACTGTATGACACAGCACTCCACTCTATTGTATGAGATATCACTTCAATTTATAACAGTCTCCTCAAATCTACGCAATGCCACTTCAATGTATGTCACCCCACTCCATGCTAATCCACTGTACCCTACTCCAATTTACACCACTCCACTGTACACTACTCCACTCTACCCTATTCCACTCTATACCACTCTACTCTTCTACACTCCACTATACAGTATTCCACTGTATGCAACTCCACCTTACGGTAATCCACTCTATGCCACTACAGAATACGCCTCTCCTCCCTATGCCGCTCCATTGTATGACACTCTTCTCTACTCTATAAAGGTCGTCCACACTACATGGCATTCTATGACATTCTACTCCACTCTATCCCTGTACACTCCAATGTCCAACTCTATACTTCAGTCTATGCTAGTACATTCCAATGTACAACTTTCTATTCCGCTATACAGCATTTTCTATATGACACAACACTCCCCTCTACTGTAACAGACCCCACCACAGTTTATAACAGTTTAGTGCCCTTGCTACGCCAGTACACTTTTCTCCATGATACTTTTCTCTATGACACACCAATGCATTCCCTTGTCTTAACTCCACACTATGTTACACCACTGCACTCAACTCAACTCCATTGTATGAGGCTTTACCTCACTCTACTGTTCAACAATCCACTCTATGCAGCTCCACTGTTTCACACACTACAGTATTTTATGCACTCTACAAGACCCAACTACACTGTATACTACTCTAAAACATTTTCCTCCTGTCTATACCACTTTACTCCACTGTACAACACTGTAAATACTGTATGTCACTGTACAACACTCTATTCCATGATACTCTAGCCCACTATACAAACCTGTACTCAATTCTTTGTATGCTACTGCACTCCACTTTACTCCACTCTACTCTGACAGAGAACTCAGCTCTACTTCACTACTCCACTGTACACCACTCCGCTATACGGCTCGCAATGCCATTGTACTCTAAAACACTGTATGCCAATCCACTGTACCACACTCTACAACACTGCACAGTACTGTATACCACTCCACTCTACAAATAATCAACAAGACTGTATGCCACTCTACTCTACTGTAGTCTACATCACTTTCTAATACTGTACACTACCCCACTACACTCTACTGTACAACACAGTACTCCAATATATGACACTTTACTGTATGCTATGGCACTTCACTCTACTGCACTCCATGGCCATTATAATCTCCACTCCACTCTATGACACTTTACTCCACTCCACACTAACCCACTCGTGTGAACGCCACTCCACTATATCCCACTCTACTGTACTATACTCCACTCTATGCTGCTCCACTTTATGCAACTCCACTCTACAACACTGTACTGCACTCTATGCTACTCTGTGGCACTCTACTTCACTCTATGCCCATCCACTCTATGTCACTGTAATACACTGTATGACACCGACAGATCACTGAACTTCTCTCTACCATATGCCACTCCACTATGTAGAACAGCACTCCACTCTATGGCACTCTCCTTCACTGTACTCTACGACACTCCAATTGACGATACTCTATTACACTCTACTTCACTCTATGACTGTTTATGACATCCTACTCTACTGTTTGACATGCCATTCCACTTTACAACTCGCTGCTGCAGGTTACGATACTTGACTCCACTATATGAGACACCATTCCACTATGCTATAAAACACTTTACAGCACTGTACGTACGACCTATTATTACACTCTACTCTACACCACTTGATTCCAAAGTAAAATATTACAGTCCATTACAATGGACTTTACAACTTTGTCCTCCACTGTACTTAGGCTTCCCGTTTTCAGTTTCTATTTTTGACAAATTCTTGTGGTGTTTTTTCAGTGTTTTCCAGTGATTTCAATACCTAAAAAAAACAGTGCTTTTCAGTGGTTACTCATTTTTGCACCATAAAAAACAACTGAAACAGTGTTTTACCGGTGTTTATGGAACGCTTTGCTTTTATTATTGCTTGCTTTCTTCATTGATGCATGGTATATAAACAGTCTGTGTACAGTGTATATGAGGTCCAAATACATGTTTACAAGTCAAAGGCTAAGTCAACACTTTCAGAAATTTGCCTGAAAAGAGAGGCTCTGTGCAAGGCAAACCTCTTGAACTGGGTACAGAGAGAACTTTTTGGAAATGAGAGATTTCTGGGGGTGTTGGGCGTTGTAGGCAAGGCAGGCAGTTCTCATAGTTCATTTAGAATCAATGTGTTGTCATTTGAAGAAGGTGAGAGCTGTGTGACATGTTCATGGTTTTGGGCACTCCTCACAAATCACGTAGCATGATGGCACGGCTCTGAGTAAAGCTACCCTGGGTTTCACTGCTATTTTTCCCCTCAGATTTATATAGTGCTAACTCGACCTAAAGGTATTGAAGTGCTTCACATGAGCAACTGTTGCGTTACACAAGGGCACATTCATTTTTGTTAGGGACGGGTAGATTACGTGATTTGCCCAGAATCACAGGATGTTGAGCGTCATTGCCAAGACTCGAACCCGGTTCACCAGATTTGAGGTCCACCGCCCTAACCATTAGACTATATCCTCTGCTGCAGTTATTTTCAAGGTTTATGGAAGAGTCTATGCTTTAAGTGTTTGAGTTTGTGAAGTTGAAATCTTGCCATTGCAGCATCACACTGATTACTAAAACATGTTTTGTAAAAGAATGATAACTGGTTTGCTATAAATACAACCGAAGAGTACCAGCAAAGTGCGAGCAGAAAGAAGCACTACTATAAATCAAACTCCTGCTCCCCTCATCGAACCTAGCCCCCGCCTGCTGGACATCAGCACCACTCTCGGCGTGAAGGATGGCTGGTGCTCTGCAATAAGCCCAGAGAAAGACAATTTTATCTTTATTAGTATGCGATTTCTCCTTAGTAATAAGCACATTTCAAATAATTTGTGTGCTGTGCGCAATAATTAAATTATGGAAATGCAGACACTTATTCAAACAAGTCACCATTACCGAATTTCAAACTAGATAGACCTGTGGTTTTGGAGCCGTGAGAGAATGCCTTCCTGAACTAACAACATACTTTGAATGGTTACAAGTGAATTACCTCAAGTAGTAAATAAAGATGGAAAGGTACCCCTGTTCTTATGTTTTTTTTATTCTGTAGCACAGAGGGCTTTCTGCACTACAGGAGAACACACCAACAAGGTTAACACATGGCTGGTAGCACCATGCTATGGTAGTGATATCACTACCATAGCATGGTGCTACCAGCCATGTGTTAACCTTGTTGGTGTGTTCTCCTGTAGCGCGGAAAGCACTCTGTGCTACAGAATTTAAAAAACATGCACATTACAGTGCAAATGTCTATAGGTCTCTGCTCCCCCTTAGCTTAGAGAGACCATTCATGCGTTCTCTGTATGGCCTTAAGATGGTTTTATAGGTCCCTCGGAGAGAGAGGGGAAGCATTCCAGAGTTTAGGGGCTAGGAATGTGAAGGAGCGCCCTTCACTCCTTGTACTTTTAATCCTTGGTGGTATAATGAACAGTTGCAGCCTGGCTGGCTCCCCCCCACTGAAGAACCCCAAACTTCTGTGCAGAGTTAGTTTCATTCTTCACTGCTCATTATCGTTCCCTCCTCTCCTGCCCTCCCCTCCCCCCAACATCCCCTCACACTCCTTCACTTCTTAGATAAAATAAACTGTAAGGAACTAAATGACAAGTGACTGATCCTGCCCCAACCCACATGTCTTTCTTGGGACACCGGCCTGTCACAGAATGCACCCACTTTCTCACAGGCGCATCTGTTGTATCTCCCTCAACCCCAGTTTCTTCTCCTACAACCCCCCCTATTCTCTTTTCCATCTTTGCTTCCGAGCTGTGATGGAAATGCGAGCCAACCTTCAAGACGAGAGACATCTGCACAGAGCACAATCAAATGGACACTGACACATCCTTACGAATTAGGGCTTTGGCACGCCTCCAGCCACCTCTTGTGGAAAGTCACTGGAGTCTGCGGACAAAGCCTAATTAACAAGTTAATGGTCTTAAAGACCTGTGAAGTACTCGGGTGCATCTGGCAGATCAAAAACTTGTCTTTGTGTGTGCCCTGGAGGCTGCTCAGCCTGGGCTGACACACTACCGGGGGAGGAGGTGGGAGGGGGGCATGGGACTGAAGCCCGTTTGATCCCAATAGGTTTCTGCTTCCAAGCTCCCTGGTGCAGGGCCGGCTGCCAGATGTGACAAAACCGCAAGTAATGAAGACTGTTTCAGCGCTCAGACCCACCTCCAGGGACTCTGACAAGGGGCGACAGAACAACAAAGCCTCATTAAGTGAATGGTCTTTTTAAAGACCTGTGAAGTACTCGGGTGCGGCCGCAGTAAAACAGAGGGCAGACCACAACAGCTCCTCTCCAACCACGTTCTCTATGAAAATCAGTGACACTCGGTTTAAACCAGATCACCTGATTTTCATCCGGAGGTGTACTGTTGGGGAGAGTTCCGGACAGCCGAACTGTACTGTATGGCACTTCACATAACAACTCTCCACGTGCGACACTAGAGTTTGCAATTTGAAACACATTTTTATTAAAAATGTAACACATTTTAAAAAAATTAACTTCGTTATAAAAACAAAGGTTAAGGCTTAGTTATAATTAGGAAAACTAATTTTCCATATAAAAGCCAAGTTCAAACTGCACAAACTTTACAAATCCTACACTTATAGTTATAGCTTTCATTTACAATTTATCCTCCACCTTCAAATTATTATAAGTAGCAGACCTCATTACACTCTCTTTTCAGCTCCCCAACTAGACAATACTAACTATGACTAGCTTGGTCGGTTAGATTGTGCTTTTTGTGATTTGTTGTAAATCCATTCAGTCGTCTTTGAGGAATGTAGGTTAAAAAATAATTGTAAATAGTATTTGAGAATTTAAGGTTAAAAAATAATTGTATATCTGGATGATTGGATGTCAAAGAGGCTCTATAGACTCTTGTGAGAGCCCTAATTTAAAAAAGGAGCATTCCAATTGATACATGAGACTTTATTTCCCTTCATCTCACTCCCGCAGGAGTCAGTCTCCAGCTAGAGCGAATGCTCTGATTGGCTGCTAGCAACATAAGAAAAATGCTGCTGGCAACCATTACGGGACTTGGGGACTGAGTCCCCTGTATTAAAGTTAAAAAAAATAATTAATATAAGGGGGCAGGGTAGGTATACCCTGACCATCTATTCCCCACGTGGAGACCCAGAGGAATTCATCCAGGGCCAAAAAGAAAACAAAATCTGCAAAAATTGCTGCGATCCCGCAGAACTCTTATGGGATAAAAAAAAAAAAAAAAAAAGGTGGCCAGGCTGCTCGGTTTATGCCCCAGGGAGCCCCAGGCTTTATTGATAAAGTAGAGGGGGTCGTTGTGTCATTAAAGGCCCCAGAGACCCACTGCAGAGGCAGAAATCATGAAAAAATGGGAGGGGCTGCACATCCCCAACCCCAAGCCTTTAATGGCCCAGGGAGCCCATCCCAAGGCCGAAATGTATGATTTAAGTGGAGCGAAGTCCTGGGTAGGCTACCCCTGGGACCAACATTTGTGTAAATGGGGAGGGGTCTGTGCAACCACCCTCCCCAAGCCTTCAGAGACCCAGTGGAGTCCACTCATATTCTGAAATTAGTGTATATGGGGAGGGGGGGATGCAGCATTTACAACGCTGTCTCCACAACGCAGTTCCTTTCCAATGCGGTTGTTACAACACCTCTTTGTTACCACGCGTACCATTGCATCGTAAGTCGTTTCAACGACTTGCTGTAGGGGCGCGCTGGTGTTGGATTTACAATCCAACACCTTCCCTGCTGTTGCACAAACTGGAGTATGAATAGTAAATAATACTATTCCTAAGTCCAGGCGGCCCCATACAGTAAGTCGTTTCAACGACTTGCGATGTAATGGTTTGTGTTGAAAGAACACAGTCATGGTAATGACTGCGTTGTAATGGAATGCATGAACAACGCATTCGTTGTAAAGAGTCATATTCGGGGAGGGGGGCTGCACCCCCCCAACCCTGAGGGTCTAAAGTTCCCGGGGAGCCCACCCCCAGGGCCACATTTTTTCAGAATGGGGATGGGACTGTGCAGCCTACACTCTTCAAGCTTCTAATTGCCCAGAGGAGCCCAGCCTTGGGCCAACATTATATAAAATGGGGAGAGGTTGACTGCCAAACCCTTTGAGCAATGAAAGGTCCTGGGGAGACCACCCACTGGTTGATTATTTTAAGGGAGGGGGGCCACACAGCCCCCTCATTGAGCCATTAATGGCCCAGGGGACCGCATTCCCCGGGGCCTTCTCACATGCTATGTCATGGGGAGCCCAACGGCAGGGAAACCTATGTTTCCTCTCTATTGGTGGGATCATTTTCAAAAAACCCACCAAGTGGAAGCAAACACTTTAAAAACTGCCCGCCTGCTGGGAGCAGATTTTGTATCTGGTTCCCTGCCCGCACTAATGCGGGCAAGATAACAGATCAAAATATTGGTCCCAACTAGAGGGAGCAGCTACTAATTCTCCTCTCTCCGGGTGAGTGCACTGCGGCTTCCGCTGCATGTGGGGAGACAGCTGGGGCAGTGGGGTATTGGCCCCAAGGTGGGTACCTTGAGTGGGCACCATTTCATCCATCTTTTAGTAATGAGGGCTTCGGGGTGGGGCCACTGGGGTCAAAAACAGCTCAGAGAGGTGGGCCATGCAGTACCTCTCCCTTTTATTTAAATGAGTGTTCCTGAGGGGTAGGGTCCAGCAAGGACTAAGAAGGCTCAGGAAAGGGAGAACCACTATGCCCCCTTTAATTTTTGTAATGGCCCTGAAGGATGGGGTCCCCAAGGTTCGGGGAGAGGGATCACGTGCCCTCCTTTCATTAAAAAAAAGGCCCTGGGGATGGGGTTCCCAGGGCCAAAGAAGGTTTGGGGAGGAGGCCACCCAGACCCTCCACTTTAACTTCAGGAGTGGCCCTGGGTCCAAAATAAGGACCTGGGGAATGGGCGTAATAAGGATCGGGAGGGGGGCATGTGGCCCCTCTCATATTAAAAGACCCAAACGGATGGAGTTCCCAGGGCCTAATAAGTAGGGGTTGCCCATAAACTTTGTTCCGCCAGCGGATTTTGTAGAGTTTTGTCCCCTCCACACCCCGCTTGGATCTCAGAGTTTTGACAAACTCAGCCAACCGCCACGTGAAGGAGTTTTTACCCATACTGTCTTGCCAATGGTAAGTTGGCTAGTGAGAAAATCAAGCGCTTGACCACCTCCCAGAGAGATTTCTCAATGTGGGTGGTTGCAGCAGGTTGCTACCACTCACATTGAGAAAGCTGCCGCTTGCGATGATAAAGCTACTGCTTGAGTAGGAAATCTACTCAAGTAGCAAAAAGGAAACAGCCCTCTATGGCACATCGTATGGTGCTGTTTGCGCTGATTTTACAGCGCAGTACAAGCTCCCAACGCTAAAAATCAGCACAAGCAGTGTAACATGCCACAACTTCACTGCTCGCAGAACTCCACAGAATCTCATGGAGTTTTTGGGTAACTCCACAGAACTCTGCGAGTTCCACCACCCCTACTAGTTAGGCCTGGGGAGAGTACCCACTTGCCCCCACTCTCATTAAAAAAAATCAGAAAGGACTTGGGGATGGGGTCCTGAGGGCGTAAAACCACAGATGAAGGGGTAACCTATCCTGCTCACGGTGTTCAATCTGTACACATCGGTCAGGGAAAACCAAGACCCTCCAGACACTGAAGCCCTGTTACTAATGCCCTACTACAGACAGTCTTTACCTGTATCAAACCTCTGACAGTCATTGTACCTACAGTGAGAAAATAAATAGATATAAGTAAAAAGTGGGTACTGTTAACACTTTTTATCCTATGGAGAGAATTTACTCTGTACCACACTGTTTGCAGACAGTGAAACATATCAACTAAGAACAGTGTACACTCTATGGAAAACTTGTCTAAAGAGCAACTATTCCGGTATAATAACCAAGGTCTGAAGGTGCTAAAGATCTAACGACTGCAGCCTTCATACTGTGGTGAAAACTTTACAGAATGCCCATCTTCTAAAGCAAAGCAAGCACATGTGTATAGGTTAATATAAGGTGCACATAGTCTTCTATGTGAAGCAGAAATTGTAAGGCTGGGACAATTTTGTCTAATCACTCAAGTCTGATAAAAAAAACTTACTATGTGGTTTGTAGTATGTAGAATCTTTGCCCTGCTAAAAACTTTTTCTGCAGTACTCAAACATTTGTGCGGAATATAATAAATGCGATGTTGTCAACTGCAATGTGCACACAGACATGCAAAGATGTATTATGTGTTCAATACCTCTACACATCTATATTGCATTAGGAGCACATGCGTTTTGTAAAAACGTATATCAATTATCTGGACACAGGCTGTACAAAATTAAGTAGACTAGTAATATGGTAGTAACCCACCACTATCTAAACTATAATACTAACTAACACACTCAATGGATGATGTCATCAGTGATGCCATACAACATGTTATAGGTGTTGTAATATGTGAGGTTATAAGCACTTCTTGGTGGGCTATAGTTAGCTCTGCTAGCTGTAACTGGTGACATTCCATTTTTTTAAGTTCAAAAAATTAGTGTTGTCACTGACATATTCACCTCACTATAACATTACTTTAACCTTTGTTTTTTCAGTAAATATATATCTATTCACTGACAGAAACCAAAAGGTTAAAGAGATGTTATAGGTAGCCTATGAGTATACAGACACACATCATAGAAATTCAGCAGTTATAGGTACCTGAGCTAACTATATATTATGCCTCCAAAATGCACTGCTTATGACCTCATATTTTATATCACTCATGACATGGTCAGTGATACCGAAGGAAATGGGGCGACCTGCAAAAAATCTGGGCATCTGGTTTGCAGAAGACCTTAGATTTGAGGATCACATTAAAAAGTTGACAGGTACCTGCTTTGCCACGCTGAGAATGCTCCGTAGATTCTTCCCTCTGCTCCCTAGGGAAGCCAAGGAGATGGTTGCCCGGGCTCTCATACTGGCAAGGCTGGATTACGCGAATGCGCTATTCAGTGGCATCCCGGCCTACCTGGTGAAACGCCTGCAAATTATCCAGAATGCGGCTGTCCGTTTGCTATTCAATATCCCAAGATGGAAGAGTGCGCGAGCTGAGTTGCGCTCCCTCCATTGGCTTCCAGTTGCACAGCGCATTCTATTCAAATCCCTGGTGCTCGCGTTCAGAGCAATCCATGATCAAGGCCCCTTGTATCTGAGAAAGAGATTCATATCCTATGTCCCCGCTCGTACTCTCAGGTCATCCACCTTGTTCAAATTGTCTCTTCCCCGTTTTAAACGAGCCAGGCTCGGCGGGCAATCGATCTCTGTGATCACAGCTCGGGCCTGGAACGCTCTTCCCCTCCACTTGCGGTCCACGCAGACTGTGGCGGTATTCAAGAAAAATTTAAAAACACATTTATTCAAAAGTGTAATTTAAGAGGCTTTTCTGCTGCTCTGCTTTCTCTCTTTCCCATACCGCGCCAGGATACTCCCCAGTAACGGAGCGCGCTATAAAATGGTTTATACTATACTACTATACTATACTATATCACTAATGACATCACTGATGACATCTCAAATGACATCGCTGATGACATCATCCACAGGACCACTCATACCCTCATGTAGCATCACATACACCTACTCATATATGTGTACAATCACTCACATATCCATTCACAGCATCCATACAACTACTCACACACCCATTCACTCATCCCTACAGCCACTCATGCACCCACTCATTCACCTATTCAGCCACTAACACACCTAGTCATGCAGCCCCTCACACATCCACCCATATACCCATATATCTGCTCACACATGGAGTAACCTATGCATACAGGCACTCACACACGTCCTCACTCACCCATATAGCCACTGACTCACTCACTCATCTATATAGGAACTCAGACACCCACTCACTTACCTACACAGATACTCACACACCCATTCACACACCCATACAACCACTCACACCCCGCAACCACTCACACATCTACTCACAGATCCATAAAACCTCTCACACACCCAGACAAACACCCATAAACCACTTGTAGCCTCACTTACAAACCCATACAACCACCCACGCACCCTCTCACACACCAATACAACCACCACACACATTCACATACCCACATACCCACTCACAGACTCACACAACTAACCAGAAACCCCTCACTCACCCATACAGCCACTCAGACGCACACTCACACACTTATATAGAGTGTCACAAAGTCGCACAGATCACATATGTTAAGAAATAGTATCACTCATTAGTAGTACACCTAGTACTCTAATTCAACTTTTGTACTAGATTAGTATATATGTTTACCACTCATAAACACTTACACTTAGTTGATGATGTCATCGGTGATATCATTTGAGATGTCATCATTGAATTCATCCATGATGTCATTAACCATGTCATGAGTGATGTAATATGTGAGGTCATAAGCAGTGCATTGCGGGGGCGTAAGTTATAGTTAGCTCAGCTTATTATAGCTGCTGAATTTACATGGTTGTATGCATGTATACTCATTGGTTAATAAAAACGTACCTGTAACCATTTTTTTCAGTGAATTTATAGGTTTATTTTTAAATGTTATTTGCTACCTATAACCTCTCTGTAACCATTAGCCTTTTCAGTGAATTTCTATGGTATTTTAATGTTATTTACTAACTATAACATACCTGTAGCCTTAAGTTTTTTAAGTGAATTCCGAGGTTTTTAAATTTTATTTCCTACCTGTAACCTTTGAGAGCAAGTGTGTGAGTCAGTGCATGAGTGTCTCAGTGGGTGTGTGAGTGAGTGTGTGAGTGTCTCAATGGGTGTCTGAATGGGTGTGTGAGTGTCTCAGTGGGTCTAGGAGTGGCTGCATATGTGTCTCACTAGGTGTGTGAGTGTGTGTGTGAGTGTCTGGGTAGGTCTTTAAGTGTGTGAGTTTTTGAGTAGATGTCTGAATGGGTGCCTGAGTGAGTGTCTAAGTGGGTCTATGAGTAGGTCTGAGAGTATCTGAGTGGGTTTGCGAGTGCTTCTATGAGTGTTTGAATCAGTCAGTGAGTGAGGGCATGAGTGTCTGAGTGGGTCTGTGAGTAGGTGCATGTGTCCCAGAGTGGGTCTGTGAGTCAGTGTCTGTTTGTATCTAGTAGGTCTGAGAGGTGGTGTAAGACAGTATGAGTGTCTGAGTGGGTATGTGAGTGCCCAAATGGGTTTGAGTGGGCATGAGAGTGTCTAACTGCTTCTGTGAGTGGGTGCATGTGTGTCTGAGTAGGTCTATGGGAGTGTGCAAGAGTGTCTGAGTTGGTCTGTAAGTGGCTGTGTGAGTGTGTGCCTGAGTAGATTTGTGAGTGGGTGTGTGTCTGAGTAGGTCTGTGAATGGATGTATCAGTGTCTGAATGGGTCTGCCAGTTGGTGTGTGAGTGCCTGAGTATATGAGCGGGTGTCTAAGTGTTGGTGTGGGTGTGTCAGTAGCTGTGTCAGTGACTGGGACACAATTGAACCGCACCTACCCCTTTATCCAAAAAGAGTCCACCGTTTTGCACAAAACATCTATCCAAGTGGAGTACTTTCTATTGGGTAATTACTAAGTGCTATCTCCTTGGGTAAATTTCCGGTACGTATGCTACACTACAGCTGCGTAACAGGGCTTTAGGTGTGAATGGTATTTTGCCAATTTGATTGTTATTTTAACGTCCTCCTCCATTTAATCTGTGATAACGTGAATCCTGGTCAAGAGAAGATGACGAGACTACAAAGATATGAATCTCCATCAAACAGGGGTACTTCCCCTGAACTTAATGAATAGGTGCTTCTTTGTTTGATGGAATTGTCCTCATATTCCTCTGCATAGAGAATGCGCCACCAAAATCATCAGGTAACGTGCTTGACGGCCTTTTGGTAAGGAGTCCGTCAACATAGAAAAATGCCTTTACATACTACTAAGGAAAATGGTACATAGCCAAATGGGCGAAGCTTGCAGACAATTGTGGGTATTTGCATACTCAGAGTAATTAAAAGTGAGAATTGTGGACGTTGTTCCCACCAGGAGATGACAAAAAAGAAATCACTCATCACAGTTACCCCAGATCAGAGTGTGATCTAATAGATAAATGATAGAGTCACCTCCATCAAGGATTTCAGATAGTGTTTCAACTTGTAATATGAAAGGAAAGATAATTGCATTGGATTGTTTGTGCTTTAGTAACGTGGAGCTACAACTGGGGAACCTGCTATGTTTATATTTGTAAGTGCTTCCAGAGGGTTCATTTCTGTGAAATGAAAGCCAGAATGGAACAACATTTTTTCAAAGAAGAATCTACAGTTTTATTATTTTCCAAGGAGAGGGGGGTCATGTGGCCCCCCTCCCTGGGCCAATTTCGGCCCTGGGAGCCCCATCCCCCATGGCCTGGCCAAAATTCAAAGAGGGAGAGGGCCATTCTTCTACACTTGTTGGGCTGGTTTTGGCTCTGGAGACCCAATGCTCTGGGGTCCAGCCCTATCTACCTAGGTGCCCTGGTCCAACCCTGGGTGCCTAGTGTGCTTTGATGCTGACCGCAGGGGAGCCTTAATGTCCTCACGCTCCCAGTTGGCTCCCCACCTTCTGCGGGAGCTGGCATTGCATCCCCACACTGGGAGCAGATAAATATGCTGCTCCCTGCATGTAGGAGCAATTCTTTCATCTGTTCCTCTGCCTGCATGACAGTGGATAGGGAAATAGATGAAAACTCAGCTCCTAGCATCTGGGAGCAGTATGGCAGATCCTGCTTGCTGGGAATGGAGTTGGTGTTTGCTCTCACTTAACAGATCCTGCCAATCGAAAGCAAACAGAAATTTCACAAGGGTGGGCACCTTGGGAGATAGCAGGAGCTGGCCCTGGGGGGCGGTGGTCCCCAGGACCATTAGTGACATGTCCCCATTCTTTACTATGCAAGAGCCAGCCCCTGGGAGGTGGTGGTCCCTCGGGCTGTATATGACCAGGGACGGGGCCATGTGGCCCCCTCCCACTTTTATTTATTACGTAAGCCCTGGGGATCTGGTGATCCCGGGGACCAGGGGTCCGAGTGGCCCCCTTTCATTAGTTTTATTTTGTCCCGTAGAGGTGGTGGTCCCAGGGGATTCAAACAGCACCAGGAGTGGGGTCCACATGGCCCCTTCCCATTCAAAAAATAAAGCCCCGGGGAGATGATGGTCCTTGAGGCTCAATGATCCCAAAAAGGGGGGTCTGCATGGCCTCCCTCCCATATTTACATAAAGCTCTGGGCAGATGGTGGTCCCCAGGGATCAAATGAGTCCTAGGAGGGGGCCCTCTGCTCCCTTCTTAATTTTAATACAGCAATCTGCCACTAGCACCTGGCCCAGCCCACAGCTATACTGTAAGCAAGCGCGGGAGACCATGATTGTTTTCTTTTTTTACTTTTTCTGCAGATTCGCAAATCTGTTGTGATTTTGCAGCACAAGTTTTAAAAAAATACTTTCTGCCCTGGTGGCCTCCCTGGGGACTCCAGCACCAGGTCTAGGCGGTCAGGATATTCCTACCATGCCCCCTTTTCTTTCGTTTTTTGGGACTCGCCTGAAAATGTTGTGAAGATTCTTCAACCGTTGCCAAAGGTATAGGCAATTCCAAAAAAAAAAATCCTAAGAAGACTGTCTAACTGTAACTACCTACTGGCGACCACCAGTAAGTGTTCCTTAGGTCAGTATTTCAATAGGACAGTAGGAAATGCCATTTTTGTTTTGTAATTACCTTTGGCCCTGTTTGACAAATCTTCACAAAACTTTACAAAAAATTCTATTATTTTCTAGTTTGTGCATGGAAAGTTTCAAGGTGATCCGTGAACCCGGGGAGAGAATAAAGGGGGGCCCCAAAACTCAAAATCCCCTAGCATTTTCTATAGACTTGTTTTGAACACCGATATCGCAAAAACTGCTAAACGGAATGACACAAAATTTGGCAGGATGCAAGAATTTGACCCAGTAAGTGTGCTTTTTGTGATTTAGTATATATCCCTTCAGAAGTTTATGAGATTCTAAGGTGCAAATGTATTTGCATATGTGGATGGTCAGGTTCGAGGAATTGTTGCAATAGTCCTCAAACCCATTTTTTTAAAGTAGAGCATTGTGATTTCCCAGGGAGATTTCTTTCCTTAAGGAAATTTTTTTCCTAGAGGAGACATGCACCTGTTTGACCGAGCCCTTTGATCGACTTTCTGTAGCTTGAAAAATAATGTAGCTGGCAGGCATTACTGGACCCAGGAACCTAGGGGCATATTTACAATAAAGTAGTGAAGCGTGTCGTTAAGCCAAGAAGGTTAATGACATGCTTCATCACTTCAGAAACGCAGGACTGCATCATATTTACTAGTATATGGTGCAGCCCTGCATTTACCTCTGCGCTAACTTTAGCTGCCTAGCGCCAACGCAGGCACCCTTGCACCATAGTGCAAGGGTGCCTGTGTTGAGGGGAAGATTGTTTAATGTTTTGGATGATCCTACAATGGACAACCTTTAGCATGCATCAGACCCTTCAGAGTTAATGAACCTCTTGTGAGAAAGGAAGCAAATGCAAGCAGGAAAATGGTTAATATAAACAGTGTCTGCCCTATGCAGAGATTTTACCCAGTACCACCCTGTTTGCAGACAGATATACTCTCATGAGAGATATACCACATACTATTCAACAGTCTGTACTTAGAACAGTGTTTACTCTTAGCAAAACCTCTACAAAGAGAGACTACTCAGAGTAAACTCCCAAGGCCTGAAGGTACTAAAGGTCATACTCCCCACACCATTTATACTCTGCTAAAAGGGTTAAAGATAGATCCGCTTTTGTGACTTATCAAGCACATGTACATGGGTACATACCTGGTGGACACAGTCATCTGTCCTGTATAGAAATGATCATGCTGAGATGAAATACTCAATAAAATACTTGAAGTCATATTACAAGCGGATTGGGCCACACAAACGTCACTTTTACTGATGTTCCTGTGGCACAATGCCTCCTCCATATTTACAAAGTGCCGTTAAGCTTAAAGGTGCTTTGTAAATATGGGAACCTTTCACACCGTTTTCTGAGTGAAAGGGGCATGCGTCAGGTGTTGCTGTGGGCATTCCACCACAACTCCCATTGCTTTTTGATGCCGCCCCAGATTTACAAGGATGACTTAATCTGAGACTGCGCCAAAACTAATGTCATGCAATAGCAGGCACAATGAGGAGAAATATTTTGATTTCTCCTCATTTTGCTTTTTCCATTTGTGCTGCATTGTGCAGCACACATAGAGAGAGTAAAACACCATTAATGATTGTTTATATGTGGAAAGGTTTCCCCTCCTGCAAATAAACAATCATTAAATAATGATGATTTGCTACTTCTAAGTGTGCTGCAGTATACAGCACACATAAAAGTTACAAATCCCAATTATTATTTTTTTAGGGACACCGTCCTGCACATAAAAAATCATTCCCTGCAATTTAGGCACCCTTGCACTATAGCGCAAGGGTGCCTGTGTTAGCGCTGGGCAGCTACTTTCAGCGCCAATACTGGGGAAAACACAGGGGTGCGCTGTATTGTTGCAAATGAGGTGCATCCCTGCGTTTTGGAAATGGCAGAGTGTGGCACTGAAAATGTTGCTGCAGCTCTGCGCTCTGCCATTTCCTTGAAAATATGCCCTTAGTATTTACTACATTCAATCATTGCAATATTAGAAACTTGTTATCAAGACCAAAAAACGTGTGTGCAAGTCATAAACAGTCACCTCCACACAGTGTCAGTCCTGTAAAAAAACATACATAATGTGCTCAAAACCTGTAAACACCTATGACCCATTAGGAGCATAAACATGTTGTAAACACTTACACCCAATAGCAGTGAAGAAGTGATACTTAGGTGGGAGGATGTAGCCTTGCAGCTAGAGCGGTCGACCTCAAAGCTGGGGAACTGAGTTCGAGTCTCGGCAACGACGTGTTTAACATCCTGTGATTCTGGGCAAATCACTTGATCTCCCTGTGCCTAATAAAAATGAAACTGCCCTTCTGTAATTAAAGTGATGCTCATGTTAAGCGCTCTGATACCCGATGTCGCAGGTCTAGTTCGCGAATATATAAAAGTCTTTAAAAAAATACATTAGGTAGAGTTCTAGGGTGATACTCACCCACCGGCCACTATGTAAACTATATAACAAACTAACACACTCATTGAATGATGTCATCAGTGGTGTTTTCGGTGATGTCATCACTGATGTCATTTGAGCTGTGGCTTCCTGTCAAATTTGGTGTAATTGCATTCAGCAGTTTTGCAGTAGCCCTGCTTAAACAAGCCTATGGAAAATGCATGGGATTTTGTGTTTTTTGGACCCGCCTATTTCTTGATGGATCACCCCGAACCTTTCCATGCATCAACTAGTCAAAAAGTAGCACCTTTTTGGAATGTTCCATGGAAATTTGTCAAACAAGGCCAAGTTATTCGCAACACAATTTTTTTTATTTCCAATGGAAATGCAGACCTAGCTATAACTACCAAGTGGCGACCGCCCCTGGTTAATAAATATATATATCCCCATTCTTTGCACATACACTTTGCTGAAATTTAAAAAAACTTTAGGAAGAATAAAAGTGTTTTCATATGAACTACGGACCCATTTGCCTCTCTGACCTGCTCGGTGCTGTCTTCCTGTGCCCTCGATGAATGGTGTGTGATGCAAAGGAGAGTTAGTGCGGGACACCTGTCTTTATATATAGCCCAGGTGGGCCAAGTCCTGGTGGCAATATTTTTATGGTAATGGGGGACCTCCAGTAAGCGCCAGAATTGCAGAGTGTTGTAAAAAGGGGTATGGCATCTGAATACCTCTCTGCAATGCAGCTCGCTGACGCATTCTGGAGGTACCTGGTGGGCTAGTTGGCCCCCAGGGACCCTCAGGATTGAAGAGAAATCCATTCCCCAATTTAGAAATGCGCCACAGGGTGTGTTTGCAGACATGTCATCTCAGGCCCGCACCCTTCCTTCAACATTGTGCAAACGTGCCTCCTGGCGAGTTGTAAGTTGAGGAATTAATCCCCCTTCAATATTGAGGGTCCCTGAGGGCAATAAAGCCCACCAGTTACCTCCATTATGCGCCAGGGAGCTGCGTTGCAGAGAGGTGTTTTGAGGCCAAGCCCCTTTTTACACCTCTCTGCAACACAGCTCTGTGGCACTTACTGGAGGTACCTAGTGGGCTAGTTGGACCCTTGGGACCCTCAGGATTCAAGGGGACTTAATTTCCTAACCTGAAATGGCCACAGGGCGGGTTTACACAGTGGTGAAGGGAGGGGACGGGGCCTGAGGTGATGTGTGCAAACACGGCCTGTGGCACGTTTTAAGTTGGGAAAATAATTCCCCTTCAATCCTGAGGCCCCCTGGGGGCCAACTAGCCCACTAGGTGCTTCTAGTAAGCGCCACTGCGCTGCATTGCAAAGAGGTGGTCCAGGCCGTGCCCCTTTTTACACCTTCCTGCCACAGCGCTTACTGGAGGTACCTAATGGGCTGGTTTTACCCTATGGACTCTCAGGATTCAAGGGGAATTTATCTCCCAAATTAAAACGGCCACAGGGCGTGTTTGCACACATGTCACCTCAGGCCCCCCTCCCTTCACCAGTGTGCAAACGTGCCCTGTGGTGTGTTTAAGAGGTAGTTTTAATCCCCCTGCTCTATTATGTACTAGGGTCTTACAGAGGAGGCCAAGGTAACCACAGGGGTACCGCAACACATAGTGTTCCCTAGTGGATGTAGGTGTTTTCACTATATTCTAAGTGTCTTTGAACATAGCACTGACTGCAGGACTAGTTAGTCAGACTCAGTTACCACCAGTACCCGTCTGAAAAAGTTGAGGGTACAGAATGATTTTGCAACAAGGCTTCTTTCTGATTGTCTGTTTGCTCTTTCTTCACGTTTTTCTTCTTCCTTTACTTTTCTTTGTCTTTGAGGACTTCTGTTGCTTCTTTCTGCATTTCTTTTTTTTCTTTCTGTGCGTGTTTTGTTCTTTCTTCACATGTCCTACCTCTGTAGGCATAGTTAGAAACTAGCATTTAAAAAAACCTTTGAATTTCACTTAAAAATCCATAGGTTTCAGTCACATTAAAGTTAAAAATTAGCATTTAAAAAACCTTTGAAATTCACTGAAAAAACCATAGGTTTCAGGTACGTTATAGTTTGGAATTAACATTTAAAAAACCTTCGAAATTCACTAAAAAAAACATAGGTTTCAGGGGCGTTATAGTTAGCTGGACATTTCACTCGTACAAAACCCTACAAATTCCCTTGTTATAGTTAGTTAGTTCAGCTAACTATAACTCGCGCGCCCGCAATGCACTGCTGATGATGTCACATATTACATCACTCATGACATGGTCAGTGACGTCACTCATTACATCACTGATGACATCATCCTTGTGATAGAGTGGTAGACCTCCTCTCACCCTAATATAACCTTTGATACACACATTCAAAAATTGAAACTAACATACACATCCACTCATTCACCAACAGTCCTATACAGTCACTCATACATGTACTCACTCATCATATGTACTCATATACCTATACATCCTGTTACCCACCGCCACTCATCCATAGAGTTAATAAAAAATCAAATATCCATTTACTTGCATATACAGTTATACACACACACTCGCTTATATACACCAATACTCACATATACTAGTTTACAATATATGTAGTAACTTATAAAGACACTATTGAGACAGTCATTCACTCACTAACACACGCATTCACACACTCATCCACCCATACAGTCCTGCACACATACTGTCTTCAACACATACAAACAGTGACGCACTCATTCATGCTTCTATGCACTAAGTAATACCCCCACTGAACCATACAGACACGCAGACACTCAAACCGATTCTCGAAAAACCAAGTAATAACCCATATAGACACTCATGTAGCTACTCACCAACCCATGCAGTCACTCATACACAAAGTGAGAGACTGATACAGATATTTTCATATTTAAACATTACTCATTAACCCATGTATTCACTAAGATACACTTAATCAGTCCGTTATACAATTTTTCACAAAAAAGAAAAACAATTTAGACACTTATTTACCCATTTATTCTTCCATCAACCTTGAGATATACATATGTAAAATATTTTAATGTTCAAAAAAACACATATTCATTGGATGATATCATCAGTGAGGTCATCAGTGATGTCACTGACCATGTCATGAGTGATGTAATATGTCATCAACAGTGCATTGCAGGCACGCAAGTTATAGTTAGCTGAACTGATTATAACGGGGGGATTTCTAGGGTTTTGCACGAGTGAGATGTTCAGCTAACTATAACGCCCCTGAAACTTATGTTTTTTTCATGGCACAGAGAGTCTCCACAGGTAATTCAATCCAAAGTGCTTTATTTAGTATACAATAAGTGCGAGCAAGGACGGTCAACGTGTTTCGGCTACTTCCTTCAACTGGACCATAGAGTCCCCCTGTCTAGAACATTATTTAAGTTGGCATTTGTGCATACGATTCCCTGTTTATTTCAATTAAAAATAGACTAGACTGCAAACTCCCATTCTTGTTACAGACCCAGGCTATTAATGGTTGCAGTTAAAAGCTCTATCGATCTAATTCATAAAAGCAATTTAAGAGGAGGAAATATCTCTAATAGTTCATGTGCAAAATAGATCATCCGTTCTAATCTCTGACTTAAGGAGATTAGAAGAAAGTTGAGAGAAAATAGGAGAGGATTAAGAAGGAGCATAAAAGGTGAACATTAAGCTTCCAAAACAAGCAACAAAATATTAATAAATTATGTCTGTAAAGTACACAATCAATACAATTTTTAAAAGAATACTGTTCACCAAAGTACTATGTGAGATGGACCGGATCATATGTTTGTTAAACATCCATTATAATGATATTACAATTATATTATTAGAATTCAATTGTCCTTGTCACCCAGAGTTTGTGTATAGCAGCTCATTGAGAAACAGTGCAAAGTGCAAATTGTGTTCTCATATGTCCATTCTTGCTTTTCTTTTATCTTCTAAAGTAGAATTTCATTATCTTCAATTACTAACAAACTATGGGTCAGTAGAGACATCTAAAATTCTTCAATTCATTTGGTCCCGTTTACATCTCATTTATTAGCACGACGAGTTGAGTTATGTCTTCATTTCCCTTCCCACTTTTCCCCCATTCGTCTTCTTCTATTTTCCAGATGTTCCTGCTCCATGTTATATTTCCTCCTTTTGATGTATTTCAAATCATCTCTGTGCAAGATTTATAAAATGTCCTTTAATGCTGCACGAGTCCACCTCTTGATTAGTTGTTTATGGTTCTCTGTTTATTCTTTCTTTTACTCTGTTTTGTTGTTTTCCATTTACAAATGTAAGTGTAATTCAGCATCCAGATTGTGACCAACTGGATTCTCTGTCCCAAGGGCTAAAATTAGTTTTGATTCCGCTCTTCTTAGGTCCAGGGTTCTATCCCCTCCTCTTTCATTTTGCTTCACCATTTTTGCACCAAAGTATATTAATTCTTGGTTGTCTCCTGAGTGTTTTTCCAGAAAATGTTTTGCCATGAGATAAGAAAGATCTTTGTCCTTTATCACTCTGAGGTGCTGAAGTATCCGTAGTTTCAGTTCATCGATGGTGCTCCCAACATAACATTTCTTACAGGGACATTCTAAAATGTATATCACATACTTGGATTCACATGTGATATGATCAGTGATCCATTCCATCTTACCATTCTGTAGTCGATATGGTTGTGCTTTTCGGCCATGTTCACAGGCTTTACATTTGGAACAGTTCCAAAATCCAGGTGTAGTTAGCCATGATGTTGTCCCTACTCTTCGTGTCTCCAGATGACTATATGTTAGGAGGTCACCTAATAAAGTTGTTTTCCTGTATGTGATTGTAGGTGTTGCTAATATATATATATATATATAGATATATGAACCAAAACTCACCCGGCGCTACCAGCGCCACCAATTATTGTTCAACTGGAGAAATGACGAAGAGTAGAACCCGTTTCTGGTGCCTTTATTGGTGCATATTATTGCTCAGCTTGCCCGCCATTACGCGTTTCGACTGTCTCCACAGTCTTGATATACATATATATATATATCCTGTACTCCGTTTGTCTCCCAGCTCGCGCGCTCGCACAGCCAGCAAGCAGACTCCGGACACGGACCTCGAGGTGCATAAAAGATCTTTATTTAGCAGAAAGAGTCCCCGACGTTTCGGCTCAACGGAGCCTTGATCACATGACAGCGTTTTCTGTGCAAGGTACACCTTTTAAAGTGAAAGCAAGTGGTCAACTCAAATCACCTGTGCAAACTCACTAGTAGACATAGAAAATAAACTATGTAATGCACCCGACTCCGTTTTGCATTTAAAGTTTCTAAATAGATGTAAAATACATTTGTAACCAGATCGTATTTACAATATTTCATACAGATTTAATAACAAATGTGACTCCAATTGTAAGTCAAATTCCTTATAAAAGAATATCATATATATATATTTTGGGCACAAGACCTCTCCATTGTTATAACCACAACAAAATGCTGTTAGAATTTGTAACATGGTGTCTCCATCACAACTACTTTGTCTTTGGTAAAGATGTGTACTTACAGAAAGAGGTGTAGCCATGGGGGCCTGCTTTTCCCCCAGCTATGCGTGCTTGCACGTAGGCTGGTGGGAGAAGTGGGTCCTCATGGGGGAACACCTTCAGACATTTTCGGAACATGTAGCATTATGGGTTTGTTACATTGACGACGTGTTTTTAATTTGGAGGGGTGATGAAGAGAGTGCCAAAACCTTTGTTTCAAGCCTTAACACTAACTCAGTAAACTTGAGGTTTATATCAAATATCAGCAAACATGCTGTAGACTTCCTAGATGTTATATTGTTTTCAAAAGGAAACAAACTATCTACCACCCTCCATAGGAAAAGTACGGCGGGGAATTTGACTCTCCACGCGAGTAGTGCCCATCCACGTCATATCATAGATAACATACCCTATGGAGAATTACTTCATCTTAAACAAATCTGTAACAGTGAAGAAGAATTTCTTACATGTATTTCTGACGCACTGGTCAGATTAAAGGCCAGAGGGTACAGTAATAAGATACTCAATAAGGCAGTCAAAAAAACCAAGCAAAGAACTAGAGAGTCGCTTCTCCTGCCTAAACCTTCCACTAGTGACATGAGGGATGATCCAGCAAATTGTAACATTAGGTTTATTACATCATTTAGCTGTCAGGAAAGAAAAATAAGAGCCATCCTGACTAAGAGTTGGCCTATATTAATGACAGTTGTAGTTCTGTCATCCCAACTCCCCAGCAATCTTAATATTACGTTTCGTAGAGGCCCCTCCATGAGGACACTAGTTTCCAATCCTTTGCCTGAACTACCCAAGAGCACGTCTTGGTTTAAACCCCGGCTGCGGTTTTTTAAATGTTCAAGTTGCAGGGCGTGCAAGTTTGGCATAAACACCACCCAATACAACACCCCCTTCAGTCCAGTTCCATTGCCCATCAAAGGAAACTACAGTTGCAAGACGGAGTATGATGTTTATGTTCTGGGGTGCACCTGTGGCCTGAGGTATGTTGGCAGCACCAGGCTACAGGTGCATGCCAGAATATTGCAGCATCTGCGCACAATTGTCAACAATGATAGTTCGTACCCTGTCGCGAGACACTTTAAAAGTGTACATAATAACAACCTACAGTGTCTCTCATTATTTTGTGCCCACCTCTGTACCCAAACCGCGCAGAGAGGGAGACAGGGACAAAATGCTACGACAACATGAATCAAAAATGATTCTAGAACTAGATAGAAAGGTTCCTAATGGACCTGATACTACGAGGACCTTTATCATTTTTTGTAGGGCTCTACGAAGAATGAGGGGATGCTGACCAGTATTGTAATTTTGGGCAGATATTTGAGATCATAACACCTCAGTCCAGATTGCCCCCACTCTCACCAGTACTTTTCTGTAATGATAGAATTTGAAATGTTCTTCTTTATTATCTTATTCTTTAGATTTTCCCAATCTCTTTTTATGACACAGGGTAATACAGTTCTGGCTTATTAAATCCAGCTGTAATAGTATTATTCACTATACCATGGCAGTCATTGTTGGTTCCCCTTTACCATATTCATTTTTTCTATTATATTCAACCACCTTCTCCTAGGCCTAGGTCTTCGGCCTTTTAACAAATTGGGGCTGCCATCTAAAATAGATGTCCCCAATGGGAATTAAGTTGGTTTCCCATATTCTAGATCTAGCTATAACAGTACTTAAATTATTAGCATATGATGCACTAATTAACTTGTTTACATTGCGATATTTTGCACATTCCAACAGTTTTTAGGAAATATGATATTTCTGAGAAGATTTTAAGTATATGAGATATTACTTTTAAAATATGATAAAAAATATTTGCACAATTTCCATTGTTTACAAATGCGATATTTTGCACAACTATATTATGCTGCTAACTATTTCTTAGATCATTAGTACTGTATTTACCTAGCTTGTTAGAACATATATTTTCTTTCTGCATTCATGCAGGTATACATTTCCATTAATGAATTTAATCAGGAATATGTTTTTTTTTTAATTATCATTGTGGTATTGTTACATAGTAATTTGAATGAAAGGGGACCTTACGAATTTCCATTCATGGAGCCATGTTCACCTCATAGTATGTCGTTTATGTTTATATGTCACATGGTGTGCACTATAGCATATAAGAATAAGGCATTTTAAATTGCATTTCACTGTGATCAAGGGCATCTGCCTGAAACGCGTCAGTCCGCTGCGTGCTTTTTGAACCTGGTGCAATGAAGTCATCTTGCCTTACTTTGGGGATTCGCTGGTCTTTGTTCGCCACAAGCTGGAGGTTCAAGATCTTTTGTTTGGACATATATATACATATATATATATATATATATATATATATATATATATATATATATATATATATATATATATATATATATATATATATATATATATGCAGCTCCTCGATTTCCACCAGTGGTCTCGGGGCACTCATCGGCGGGTGCTGTGGCGCGCTGGTAGTCGCGTTGAATATGCAAGCTCATTCATCAATTTCCTTTTTCAAAAAAAGATATAAGCACTCCAGGTAGGAAAACAGGATTTTATTTTGCCAGCAGCGGCGGTGAGAGAGACATACGCGTTTCAGACAATGTCCTTCCTCAGTGTCTACAGTGTGTTGCGCGCGGCTCTTTTTGTCTACGTCCTCTCTATGGTAAAGAGAGAGGACGGACACGGAGTCTCATTATTGTTTAACATATGAGCGATGGTGATGTGTGGCCGCCATTCTTAAACAGTATGATTTTACATAAAATGTCAATGTTTAAACACATGCAATATTGCTTTTTACGTAAGGTTGCTGCCACTGCCAGTGAAAAGACAAATCTCGCCGTGGAGCGGCATATCACTGGCATCAACACCAAATAAGCGCTCAAAAACCAATATAACCACTGTGCAAAATAAAGAATACAGATGGTGGAGTATGATCGAGCCGCGTATCGGCATAATCCTGGTGTAGCTCGCAATTGCATGTTTTAAGGTGCAAAAAAGTATTATACACAATCTATTATTACGAAAAATGCAGTGTCGGAGTATATCTTAATCAGATGATGTAAAACATCAAAAATTAGCAGTGAGAGAGACAATTATAATTCAATTCTAAAAGGAGATAAGCTCCTAGTGTTCACGAGACATGAATTCATTGGTGGTCACATATAAAAATATAAATGTATACAGCGTCTGATTACATAGTTACATCATTTTAGAATTTTTCAGACAGATGTTAGTTTATAAGACAGCATAAGAGGCAAAGCGATTCTGAGCTTCAAAGTGAGTAAACCTCTTATCTGAACAGTAGACAGATTTATTTCCCTAGGTGCACAGTAAGTTCTTCCTCTAAATTTAATCCTGCGGGACTCTTAGTCTGTAGGTATATGATATAGCGTGACTCAAGTCTCCTAAGGCGAAGTAATCTGTCGCCACCCCTCGGATTTGATGGTATATGGTCAATCCCAAAATAGTGCAACAGCTCCCTGTTGCTACCATGCATTTTGGCGAAATGCCGGGCCACCGGATAGGTTGTATCCTTATTGGTGATGGGTTGCTGGTGTTCCAATATCCTCAATTTTACATTATTGATGGTACTTCCAATGTATTTTAATCCGCAGGGGCAGCTTAGACAATACACCACATAAGGTGTAGTGCATGTGATAAATTTATTGATCATCTTGGGTCTTTTCATGCCTGGGACATTATAAGTTAATATGCGTCTACTGTTTTCACATGCCCGGCATTTGCCACAGGGGTAGAATCCCCTCATATCTTTTAGGGTACCACTCATTTTAGGTTTAGCTGGCATTAAGTGGCTTTGGACAAGACTGTCTTTTATAGATTTGAGCTTTCTGAAAGTGAGCAATGGCTTGGCTGGAACATCCATCCCTATGATGGGATCGGTGCACAGTATATGCCAATTTTTAGATAGTATATTTCTTAGTTTATTTGCCTCATCTGAGTAGGTTGTAATCATACGGAATTTATTTGTTAACTCAGAGTGGTCACTTTTCTTAGAAGTTTGCTCTAGAAGTTGTTTTCTAGGGATACTCTTCTGAGAGTCTTGTCTAGAAGTACTTGTTCATAGCCCCTGATGTGAAATCTCGCAATGCAATCATAGGCTGCAGTTAGAAACTCGGATTCTAAAGAACAATTGCGCCTCAGTCTTAACAATTCGCCAAAGGGGATACTTCGAATCAGGCTAGGTGGATGGCTACTCCCTGCGTGCAGGATACTGTTGCCGGCTGTCGGCTTCCTGTAGAGGGCAGTTTCTAAGGTTGCATTATTCACAAAGACTTGCACCTCAGTAGTGCTAATGTTCGATGTGAATTGTAGATTCATCTGATTGTTATTGAGATCCATGATAAATGCCTCTGCTTGTGTGGTAGAGCCCCTTCACACCAAGAAGAGGTCGTCGATATAACGACGCCATAGCACAATGTGCTCAGCCCATTTTTGGTTAGTGCCTGATAGGGCCACCTGCTCCTCCCACCAGCCCACGAAAAGATTTGCGTAGCTGGGGGCGAAGCAGGTTCCCATCGCAGTCCCATTAGTTTGTTTAAATAAATCATTTTGGAACAAAAAAATGTTATTTCTGAGACAAAAGTCTATACACTCGATAAGCATGTTACTGTGTTCAATATATTTTGATGGCCTCTTGTCCAAAAAATATCTAATAGCCTCCGCACCTTGGGTGTGTTGTATACTTGTGTAGAGGCTGGTGATATCAAGGGTGATGAGCACGTACGTAGGATCCCAAACAATCAGATCTATTAGACCTATAAAATCCTTGGTATCTTTTACATATGATTTCAAATCAACGACAAAACAAGAGAGAAATGAGTCAATATAAGTGGATAGGTTCTCAGTTAATCCCCCCTTAGATGAGACAATTGGTCTCCCAGGAGGGTACAACAAGTCTTTGTGCACTTTCGGCAATTGACTGTTGACTGACCTGAAGAGCAACGGAACCAAGCGACATCTATAACGTGTGTGAAACCTATGTTTTTTTCAGTGAATTTGCAAGGTTTTTTAAATGCTAATTCCGAAATATAACGTGTGTGAAACCTATGTTTTTTTCAGTGAATTTCAAAGGTTTTGTAAATGATAATTAGTAAATATATTAATTATTATATTTCTTTTTTTTATACAAATTTCTTACATTTTTAATATAAGTATTTATATTTATTTTATTTCATAAATTATATTTCATATTCTTAATGTAAAAAATTAAAAAACCTTTTTGTTTTATTAATTACATTTTTTTCAATATATTAAAATGTAATTCTAAATAATTTCTTTTTCATTTTTTGGGGGTAATCGCACCGTACGCGTACGGAGATCGCACCATAATTTTTACGGTAAATCGTCCTCTGCGCGCACACGTTGTGGATACGCTTTGATGTTGCGCATCGCATCTACGCTTCCGCATGACGTCATGTACAGTGCCCCGTACGCGCACGCCGCAAAAGTTTCTAATTTTACATATTAAGGGAAGACATTACCTAGGATAATCATGAAACAAGTTTTTTTATACTTTTAATAACCGTATATTACTTTTGAAAGCAATTACGCAAATCGTGGCGGTACGTCGTCCGTACTCGCATCGTAAGAGCACTGTAAACGCAGCGTAAGAGCTCCGTAAGCGCACTGTGAGTGTACGCAAAGCCATGAGTCTTTAAAAGAAGAGATTTGATTGGTTCTTAACACTTCCTATTCCAACTGTTGAAAGAGCCATCCCATTTTAATCATTCTTCTTTGACTATCTCAGGAGAAGGATAACTTCTGTGGAGCTGCAGTCAATTTAGAAATTACCATCACCATGTCTCAATTTTTGGAATCATCTTCTGACCACTCTTCAGAGGAAGGATTTGTTGCTGAGCAGCCTCAACAAAAACGAAAAGAAGCTGTTATTTGGAAGTTTTTCTCCTTCCCTGAAGGTGAAAAAAAAGTGAATGCCCCTAAAGTCACTTGTAAAATATGTGACAGAACTTTGTCCAGTGGCGACCCCAGAAAGAAAAAATTTGTTTGGGACGGCAAGCATGGTGCTCTATGTAAAAAATGTACGCACAAATATTTGGGCTAGAGCTGTTACAAGAAGTTTGCAGGAGGACCAGGGATCTGCTTTTCCAGTGCACCACCACCACCACCACCACCGAGCGGTATGGTTCCAAACATACAGCCTGAATTTGGAAACCTCACTATTCGTTGCAAGTTTTGCAATGAACTTTTAAGCTATGGAGAACAATCCATAGAACGTATTCTTCGCAAGAAGAGGAACCACAACTGTACCTGTCAATAATTTTTTTTTACTGTTTTGCTGACGTTCCACAGTTTTTTGGGTTCGTGTTTAATTTTTTATTTTTTTTAAAAAACCAAAAAAACTTTTTTAAAAAATACAACAAAAAAATACAAAAATACAAAGACAAAAAAAACTGTTATTTTCAGAACTACCTTCACTGGTCAAAGAAAGAACTATATTTCTATGTTACAACCCCCTTCTGCCTCTTTTACACAGCCGTTGCATCACTTTTGTGACGCAGCAGTGGTGCAAAAGATTTGCCATGGTGTGTGGTATTTACAATGTGACGCATTTGGAAGGTGCATCACATTGTAAAGTGAAATCTATAAGATTTCATTCAATCACTTTTCGGCTTATACTGTGTCAAAACCCTGCACCTGCTTGAAGCAGGTGTAAGAATTGACACAGCATTATGACCATAGGACCCAAAGAGCATTGCTGGAGCTGCATTGCACTTCCAACGCAAGTCAAGCAATGCGCCATCTTCACAGCATATCTCTGGGGATGTACCACTTATTGTACATCTACTAATTACTGTTTTACTGTAGTGGATGCCTTACTACACACTGACCAATGAGTCACTACAAAACTATACCAAGAGTAACAAAGTGTTTGGTGGAAGTGTAAAGTTAGAGACTGCAGAATTCAACATATAAAATACTAATTTACAGGTGCATAGAACAGTGTATGCATAGTCTATAGGGGTTTGAAGCACTCCATGCCCTAAGGCCTAATTTGCACCATGAGTACTTGGCTACTGACATAGGGCCTCATTTATGAGATTTTCTCGTAGGGAAGCACAGCAGTCCTTCTTGCTGCACTTCCCAACGGCAAAAGAAAAAGGCATGAATGCGCCAAATCTATAAGAAACGGTGCATTCCTGTCCTTTTCCCCTGCGCCGGCGCGCCCTGGTCTGCCTGCGCCAACGCAGGCACCTTTGCACAATGGTGCAAGGTTGCCTGCGTTGCAGTGATTATTGTTTTTGTACAGGACGGGAAACCTTTCTGTACAAAAATAACCACAAGAGACTTTTCCTTTTTCTATGTGTGCTGCAGAATGCAGCATACATAGAAAAAGGAAAAATGAGGAGAAATAAAACTATTTTTCCCCTTTGCGCCTTCCTTACGCCTCCCCTGGGGATTCAGAATCTTATGGCACTGCCTCAGATTTACAATTTCCCGTAAATCTGGGGCAGTGTCAAAAGGCTATAGGTGTTGCTGGGAACACCCCCAGCAACACCCATTGCATGCCCCTTTAACACAGAACACTGCGTTAAAGGGCTGATATTTATGAGGCAGCAGTACGCCAAACAAAGTGGCTTAGTGCTGCCTGATAAATATCACGCAGGCAGCTGTGCCATGGAACATCACAAAAAGTGACGTTCCGATGGCGCAAGTGGCCTCATAAATGAGGCCCTGAATTATTTCAATTCTGCAAGGAGAGTGTCTGGCTGAATGTATAGCAGCTTTACTTTTAGAACAGTGTATAGATAAGCAAATACTGCTGTATGGTTCACTATAACACTGAAACAGTAGTGTGAGACTGTTTGGTTAAAGTGTAGTGATACAGACTGGGGAATTGAAGGTATAAAAGGCAAGTTTGCCGGTGTATAGAACAGTGAATGCATAGTCTATAGGGATTTGAAGCAATCCATGCCCTAAGGCCTACTTGGGTGCATGACTACTTGGGATCCAACTGAATGCTTACACTTCAATAAGGAAATTGTCTAGCTGAATATATAGCACCTTCACTTTTAGAACAGAGCATACATAAGAACATACTGCTGTATGACTCACTACAATACTAAAATAGCAGTAGCAGAATGTTTGCAGGAAGTGTCACGATACAAACTAGGCAATTCAAAGTTTAAAAACCAGGTTTGCAGATGTTTAGAAAAGTGCACTTAATATATATAGGTGTTTGAAGCAGTCCATATCCTTAGACCTACTTTGCTGCATGACTACTTGGGTAGTGGCAGAATGAATACACTTCTCCAAGGCGAGTGTAGAGCTGAATGTATAACTGCTTCACTTTTTCTACCATTTGTATAGACAAGCATATATTGCTATATGGCTCAGTACAATACTGAAACAGTAGTGTGATAGTGTTTGCTGGAAGTGTAAAGATACAGACTGTGAAATTCAATGTATAAAGGACTAGTTTTCAGGTACATAGAAGACTGCATGCATAGTCTATACAAGTTTAAATCAGTCCATGGCCAAGGCCTAATTTCCTCCATGATTATTTGGGTACTGACTGGATAATTACAGTTCTGCAAGGAGAATGCCTGACTGAATTTAAAATAGGTTTATTTTTAGCACAGTGCATAGATAAGTACTTTCTGCAGAATAGCTCAGTACAATACCGAATCAGCAATCACAAAGACTTTGCTGGAAGTGAAAGGATATAGACTTGGAAGTAAAAGCTATAAAAGACAAGTTAGCTGATGCATAGAAGAGTGCATACATAATCTATCGAGGTTTGAAGCAGTCCATGCCCTAAGACCCACTTTACACCATGAGTACTTGGATACTAGCTGAATGATTAGAATTCTGCAACAAGAGTCTCTCAAACCATTTTTAATTTGTAATCATAAATGTATTCTTGTAACATTTCATAATTTAATAGAGCTTCTAACATGATTTCATCAGATATTTCATTTTCTTGATTATTAATTTCAAACGTCATATCATGAAATTTGATGTCCTCTAATGCTTGCACAAAATCATCATCCAATGTTTCATCTAAAAAATCGCAGCTGATATCTGCATCAATATTTTCATCTTCATTCTCGCTACTCATGAAAGCTTTATTTAGCTCCTCTATGAGAGTGTTAGAAATTTCGAAACTGTCTTCTATATTGTTCTGTTCTTCTTCCATAGTGATTTTTTTTATGTTGTTGTTCTTTCTGGAAAAACATAAACACTTCATTTTATCGTTTTTCCTACTACATAATACAAAAATAGCTTTATCAAGTATTTTGCCCTTTAAAAAGTATTATGCAAATACTATTCTCAACTATTTTATAAGATTATATCAATAAAATTGCTTATATGTATTTTCTGTTATAACATTTTCTTACATTTTCAAACCAGTCACTCCTTCTCACTATAGGAAAAAACTAAGGCTATTATAATAAATGCAGTACTAAAAAAAGAACAATATATCTATTCACCTTACCAGTTCCAAAGTAGTAGATGTGTTGTAGTAAAATGCAAACAATATAGGTATACTCAGAATATATTTTTATTTCTTCAAATGTGTTTAAAAGATACAAACCATCTTTACATACTTATGTTCTCCATCCACATTATCTTACTTCAGCTCTGTAGAAGTACATCCCATCGATCATTTTTAACAGTTATTTATACTTACCTTTAAAATAAAAAGATTAAAAAAAATATTATAAAATTAGCATCTGTAGAAGACAAAAAAAATACAGTTACAATTCATCTTTTACAACACAAAATAATTTGTAAAGCATTTTATTTGCCTTTTTAGCTGTTCTCAGAATATATTGAATTTCACTAGAAACAGTGAGTTTAATAGTACTCATCACATACCAGCGGGCACAAAAATACAATCAAGAATATTATCTTAAAAAAAAAAAAACAATCTCAATAACAATCTAAAAAATAGAAAGAAAACATGTGTTAAATGTTTTTTTTCTAAGACCAATTTCTTACGTAACTATAAGGTATGTCAAACAATCTTAAAATAACAAAACACTATTGTTAATTTTCTTCCATTATAAAGAATGTTACTTACAAATATATGCTGACAAAATATACAACAAAAAGTCCTTAATGGTTTCAGATACTTTCCCTCACGGCCAAATAGTATGTGGGAAATTCTTAGCTTGAAAGTTGTCCAATAGTATCCCTGAGCGTCTGCCTTCCAGCATTCTAATCCAAAACCACTGACATCATTTGCACCGTCCCCCAGTGCTCATCCCTCAGCCCGACGCTATTCAACATCTCTATGGCCACCCTCACATAAGTGGCCCGCCATTACAACCTCAACATCATCTCCTAAGCCGACGACACCAAGCTCATCGTCTTCCTCACCAAGGAGCCACATACCACAAAAAACAACCTCCACAACGCAATTAAGGATGTCACCAACTGGATAAGGAGCAGCTCTCTAAACCTGATCTCGCACAACATGAAGGTACTCATCCTCAGACCCACCCCCTCAGCTTCAGATGACTCCTGCTGGCCAACTACACTGTGAACAGTACCAACACCTACTGACCATGTACACAACCTATGATTCATCCTCAACTCCTCCCTCTACATGTGTAAACAAGTCTACAGCATTTCCTCATACTGCTATAACACCCTCCACATGCCCCGCAACATTTACAAGTAGATGCTAATCAAAAGAAGAAGAACAGTAACACAGTCCCTCATTAGCAGCAGACTACACTGTGGCAACACACTCTACACAAAAATTCCAGCCAAACACCTGCAATGACTACAAAAAATCCAAAACACCTCCACCTGACTGATCTAAAATGTCCCCTGCTGCAGGCACATCACCCAAGACCTAATACACCTACACTGCCTCAACATCAACAAGAGGATCACCTTCAAGCGCCTCACCCTCACTTACAAAATACTCTACAACACCAGACTAATCTACCTTAACAGCAGTAATCCTGAAAGGCCAAATTGTGTTCTTAAAATTTTGGCTTTAAAAATATTAGGTAAGAATTTGGTAACTCTTTAAGCAAATGTTGCTTAATTGACTATCATTACAATGAATCCAACCTTTCACACATTTTAAATAAACAGTGTAATGTCCAGATGTTATAGAAGGTCCATCATGAAAAATAAATGCAACAGGTACAAAAGTTCTTCCTGATATTGGTACTTGAGTAGTAAGTATGGGCGAATTTTGCGAATCTCGCGTTCGCAAATTTTGCGGATTTGCGAACTCACAATCCGCAAAATCCGCGAATTCTCGCGAATTTGCGGATTTTTTTTTTGTGTTCGCAAGTGTTTCTGCCAGTTCGCGAGGATTTGGTACTAGTTCGCAATTGCGAACTTACTTGTCGGCTCGCAACGGTCGCGACTATGTTGTTTCTACATCTGGTTCATCATCACAGCCTCCCAGCACCCTCTGTTTCACCACTGCCACCCTCTCTTTGACCCATGCCACCCTCTGTTACATCAATGCCACCCTCTGGTTCATCATCACTGTAGAAGATGGGGGGGAAAAGCAAGCCCACCTGCCCTGCTTGAACTGACATGAATTAATTTGGGGTTAGTTTATTAACAACACCTGCCCTGCCCCAACTGACAATAATGAATTAGGGGCTAATTAATGTGTCACTGAATTTGAAGTTCCAGTCTGACACCTGCTTGTCTGCTCCCTTAGCTGTAAATCAGGACCTTTGTGGCATACAGTTAAGGTCAGAGCAGGGTCACACAATAGTTGCAAGCAGGCAACCGAATTCTGGAGGGCCCCCTCAGGAAGCACTACAGGGAATCGTTACAAATCATGAGGTTGACCTTTTGCACCTGCTCATTGCTTTTGCTTTTGCAAAAATTGTTTTTCGGTTTTTTCGCGCTATTCGCGGGGCGCGGCGTCGTGAGAAACCGACCGCGGAAGCCGCCAATTCGTGCGAATGAGCTTTATATTTTTTTGCGGCTTGTTGTTTCGCGAGTTTTTTTGCAGTATTCGCGAGCCGCTTGCAGCGCAACACGCGAATTTACCCCAAGGTCGAGTACGGGCGCGGCCATTTTGTTTGCGTGACGTATTTCCGTTTCCGCCCGCTATGTATAATCTCGCGCAGTAAGCGCATTGCGAGTACAAGTTCGCACGAGATCGCGAGGAAAATCTCGTGCGAACTTACTTTCGCGCTCGTGATCGGGCGCCGGCCATCTTGTTTTTCATTCATTTCCTGTGTCTGGGCATGGTGTTTAATCCTCTTGCTATCTTTGCCATCCTTTGCTTGTTTTCAGTTTTTTTTTAACGATTTTGCTTCTTATCTATCCCTCTCTTTTCCTAGCTGTATATTTTTGTCTTTTCTGCTATTTTTCTTTACTTTTAAACTACTTTTTTAAACTCTTTTCTTTTCTTCTTCCCTATCCTATTCCTTCTTAATTTTCTACTTCCTACCTTACCTGCCCAGACCATGGTGAAGCCAGGCGCCGTGAAGCTGCCCAGGCACTTGAGGGCGGCAGCGGCGGCGGGGAGGAGGAGTCCTGGACCCCGTGCCAGGACACCATGCGGTCGATTGAGGGGGGAGCAGGTGATGCGACGGGAGATCTTCAGCCCGGAGGAAGTGGGCGCGCTGGTCTACTTCGTCCAGCGCCTCCTGCCCAGGACCATCGCGGGAGGCGGCAGGATCGCGGCCGGCGGCTACAACATCCGGGAGCGCCGGAAGCGGTGGGAGAAGTGTGCTGGGCCATATCCCACCTCTACGGGGTCCAGCGCACCTACAGCCAGGTCACCCATCGCTGGACGGACCTCCTGGACCGGGAGCGCGACCTGCTGGACCAGCTCGGCTTGGAGATCCCCGGGCTTGGTGAGTAGTAGTAGCCATTTCATCACTCACTACTATGATGTTTTCTCCTGCTCTGTGTTGTTGTATTGGAAATATTTGTTTTTTACATGGAGCAAGCCAATAATGCCGCTGATGACGATTACATTGTAGTTAAATTATATTTCAAAATCTTCTGTGCATTTCAGGTGCACTGCTCTCCTTCTCAGTGGCGTTGCTACTATGCTTATTTGTTTTCTATTTTGTGGTCTCATTGGCCTGAGTAACTATTATGTATGAGTGTACTTTACAGAACTGCGTAATGCTAGACACTAGGGGGCAGATTACATTTACAAGCCCTTTGCGCCACGTTTACGTTGCCTTGCGTGACGCAACAGCGGCGTAAACGTGGCGCATCCCTGCAAGTCATTTACAGCATGACGCATCTAGGGAGATGCGTCACGTTATAAAGCCATGGGCCTGCACCACAATGGGTGCGTTCCTAGTACGCAGGGTGGGCGGTCCGGCGGTTGTGCGCCTCGCAAAATTGCCTGCGTGAAATCTACAAGATTTGTAAGATTCCTCATCTTACAAGCCTCACCTCGTGGATTCTGTGAAAGAACTCGGCTCCCTGTCTGAAGTTGCCGCTGGTTTCTCTGCTGTCACCGCAACGACTGGCCGGACCCGCTCCGCGGGTCCCGCTGCGCGGTTGACAGCCCTGTTAACAACTCATCAGCGAGCAAAGGTTTGGGCGTTTTCCTTGTCCGGCAGGGCTGCGAGCTTCCAGCGGGGGACTCCAAGGACCAGGAGCCCCCGCGCGCCCGTCACCACCTGGGCTGCTCTCCCTGCCGGCTCCGCCCCCACTCCTGCTTTAACGGGCGACCGGACACTGGACTAGTGGATTCCTCATCTTACAAGCCTCACCTCGTGGATTCTGTGAAAGAACTCGGCTCCCTGTCTGAAGTTGCCGCTGGTTTCTCTGCTGTCACCGCAACGACTGGCCGGACCCGCTCCGCGGGTCCCGCTGCGCGGTTGACAGCCCTGTTAACAACTCATCAGCGAGCAAAGGTTTGGGCGTTTTCCTTGTCCGGCAGGGCTGCGAGCTTCCAGCGGGGGACTCCAAGGACCAGGAGCCCCCGCGCGCCCGTCACCACCTGGGCTGCTCTCCCTGCCGGCTCCGCCCCCACTCCTGCTTTAACGGGCGACCGGACACTGGACTAGTGGATTCCTCATCTTACAAGCCTCACCTCGTGGATTCTGTGAAAGAACTCGGCTCCCTGTCTGAAGTTGCCGCTGGTTTCTCTGCTGTCACCGCAACGACTGGCCGGACCCGCTCCGCGGGTCCCGCTGCGCGGTTGACAGCCCTGTTAACAACTCATCAGCGAGCAAAGGTTTGGGCGTTTTCCTTGTCCGGCAGGGCTGCGAGCTTCCAGCGGGGGACTCCAAGGACCAGGAGCCCCCGCGCGCCCGTCACCACCTGGGCTGCTCTCCCTGCCGGCTCCGCCCCCACTCCTGCTTTAACGGGCGACCGGACACTGGACTAGTGGATTCCTCATCTTACAAGCCTCACCTCGTGGATTCTGTGAAAGAACTCGGCTCCCTGTCTGAAGTTGCCGCTGGTTTCTCTGCTGTCACCGCAACGACTGGCCGGACCCGCTCCGCGGGTCCCGCTGCGCGGTTGACAGCCCTGTTAACAACTCATCAGCGAGCAAAGGTTTGGGCGTTTTCCTTGTCCGGCAGGGCTGCGAGCTTCCAGCGGGGGACTCCAAGGACCAGGAGCCCCCGCGCGCCCGTCACCACCTGGGCTGCTCTCCCTGCCGGCTCCGCCCCCACTCCTGCTTTAACGGGCGACCGGACACTGGACTAGTGGATTCCTCATCTTACAAGCCTCACCTCGTGGATTCTGTGAAAGAACTCGGCTCCCTGTCTGAAGTTGCCGCTGGTTTCTCTGCTGTCACCGCAACGACTGGCCGGACCCGCTGCGCGGTTGACAGCCCTGTTAACAACTCATCAGCGAGCAAAGGTGTGGGCGTTTTCCTTGTCCGGCAGGGCTGCGAGCTTCCAGCGGGGGACTCCAAGGACCAGGAGCCCCCGCGCGCCCGTCACCACCTGGGCTGCTCTCCCTGCCGGCTCCGCCCCCACTCCTGCTTTAACGGGCGACCGGACACTGGACTAGTGGATTCCTCATCTTACAAGCCTCACCTCGTGGATTCTGTGAAAGAACTCGGCTCCCTGTCTGAAGTTGCCGCTGGTTTCTCTGCTGTCACCGCAACGACTGGCCGGACCCGCTCCGCGGGTCCCGCTGCGCGGTTGACAGCCCTGTTAACAACTCATCAGCGAGCAAAGGTTTGGGCGTTTTCCTTGTCCGGCAGGGCTGCGAGCTTCCAGCGGGGGACTCCAAGGACCAGGAGCCCCCGCGCGCCCGTCACCACCTGGGCTGCTCTCCCTGCCGGCTCCGCCCCCACTCCTGCTTTAACGGGCGACCGGACACTGGACTAGTGGATTCCTCATCTTACAAGCCTCACCTCGTGGATTCTGTGAAAGAACTCGGCTCCCTGTCTGAAGTTGCCGCTGGTTTCTCTGCTGTCACCGCAACGACTGGCCGGACCCGCTCCGCGGGTCCCGCTGCGCGGTTGACAGCCCTGTTAACAACTCATCAGCGAGCAAAGGTTTGGGCGTTTTCCTTGTCCGGCAGGGCTGCGAGCTTCCAGCGGGGGACTCCAAGGACCAGGAGCCCCCGCGCGCCCGTCACCACCTGGGCTGCTCTCCCTGCCGGCTCCGCCCCCACCCCTCACTCTCCCAGCTATAAAAACAAAGTGACCGTCCCGCTGCGCGGGAGCGCGCGGGAGGGCGCCGGGAGAAGCCCGGGACAAGGGCGGGACCGTCTGTGACCGTCCGGGGCCGGAGGAGGCTGGGCCGGGCCAACCCCCTAACATCCTACATTCTACGCTACGGCATAGCCAAGGTACTGTTATTGACTAAAAGACACAATTGTAAGAACTTTGATATTCTGTGCCATTGCGCACTGTTGCTTAATCCCCAACTTATAGCATCCCTCCATTCCCCTCCTTGTTGCCAGACGGGGGTCAGTGGGGCCTTCACAAGCACCCTTTGAATCGCCCAGGCACAAGGTCGAGTAGGGGGGGTCAACGAGGTTGGGTTGGGTCCAGATCCCTTGAATATTTGTTTAATATTCTTGTGAACACGTATCCAGAGGCTCAAATACCTGCCCCTACAAAATGGCCCTTAGATCTGGAAAGCAGCGTCTAGTGCACATCCAAACTTCGAAGGGGGTAGTCTCAGGCCCTCTAGATGCCTTTATTACTAGAGCAACCGGTATACTGGAAAAAGAAATTGAACTGGTTGAGCATAGATTGTCCCTGGACTTAGTTACTGGGAAACGTTCCTCAATAGGTGATTTGGCTCGTGTCAAAAGCCCTTTAACTAATGCAGCATTTAATTGTATTTCAACATCAGAGACCGACATAATTGTCCACGAAGAAGGGATTGAACCCCCTACATCTAGGCTACACGAAAACATGGACGTGGCCTCCAATAGTAATGTGACTAGCATAGAAGAAAATAGCCAACCTTCTGTGCTTGAAACCTCTCAAATAAATGCCACTACTTTACCTTGCACTCCTGTCTCACCAATAGAAACCACCAAACAGGCACCACGGAAAAGAAAACATGTATCCAGCCCCGAGGGAGGAAAGACACAGAAACAACCCAAAATAGATTCCGATAATAGCCCCTCCCACTCTCAGTCCATCCAAATACCACAGATAGTGTACTGTCCATCATTGGCCCACTCAGGATCCTCTAACCCTTGCCCAACCTGTTTTAGTAGCGATGACATCCTGCTGGCAAAAATGGAAACAATAGTTAAAAACTTACTGCTTCCGGTGGTAGAAAATATAAGGATATTGTCCGCTAAAATAGATGTTCTAGAAGCGGCAACTAATATTAATATGGACCTCTTACAAAATATATCTGGCACTAAGCCAAGAGGCCAAGTCTCTAAAGGGGGTCCTACCCATAGTACCGGGACAACCATAACAAAGCCTGCAGTGATATCATCCACCAACACTAACAAGAAATCCCTAACAGGGCCAAAAACAACATCTATATCTAGAACCACCAATAAAGACACACCGAAGGTTAAACCTGCAGCGGTGGCCAACAACGCTCATGGGGCAAAATATAAAGCTAATACCGCTCCAAAGCAACCAATAAACACCCCAGCATGCGCCCCTGTGTTAAATAGGGATAATAAAACGCCATACCTAGATAAGAACAAGAGGTTAGATAATAGAAACTCACATAAATCCCAGAGAGTCAACCTACCCCCAGAAGCGGCTCAGTACACTATTGTGTTAACAGGAGTGGCTCCACTTAAAGAGGGCATTAGAGAATCCCAGGTGGATTTGAGGAACAAGGTTACGTTCTGGCTGAATAAACATCGCCCACTCCCCCCGTCGTCCCCCACCGAAATCTTATATGTAAGGAGAGTAGATTGGGTTGGAAAGGGAGAAAAAGATCTAGAAGGGGACTGCATTCTAATTTCTTTTAGAGACCCGTGGGTAGTGGACAGAATCGAACGGAAAGCTAGATTTGCCCGTTTGGGAGATGTCCAGACACTACATCTTGGCTACTTTTATCCCTATATAAATCAAAGAAGCCATACGGGATATAACCCATGGAAAGTCAAAGGGGGAAGACCCATAGAGCCTGTAATACATCACCCCCCATATTACCCCCCCCTCTACAACCATTTTGAGGCACTGTCTGACCTAGAATGGGTTGACTGACTATGTGCACCAAATCAGTCACCCAAACTAGCACCAGTGGAAGATGAGGGAGTCCATACCTCATCTACCCCCACCCCAGAACTGGTAGAGGAGTGCCAGCCAACGCCCGATAGTAGCGGGCCAGTAAAGGGTTTTTTTGGGGTTAAAGGCACTACCCCCAATGTAGAAGAAGTAGGACTAACAAACACCCATCTATCGAGTCCACAATCCCCGTTCTCTGTTAGCAACAACTTCACAGAGATAGATTTGTTATGTTCACATTTGGTGTCCTGGAACGTTGCTGGAGTCAAATCACGCCTGGTATCTGACGACTGGTCGGAGTTTATAGGTAGCTACGAGGTTGTGCTACTACAGGAAACATGGGCTACAGCTCCGTTTTACATGGCTGGCTATATTAACTTTTTTAAACCAGCAGTAAAAGGTGTAAAGGGGCGGGCGTCTGGGGGCTTAACCACATGGGTCAAACAGGCCTGGGGTTTAACGGCTTCTGAAATGTATGTGGACAACCCTGACATACTGGTTGTAAGGTTGAGCAAAACAGGGGGGCAGGATTTGCTCATCATTAACATATATTCCAGAGGTCTCCCTGGCGGCAGAAGCCCCAAATTGATCGGCGAATTAGATACACTGTTAACGGGCTGGGATAAAGCCACCTTCATCATGTTAGCAGGTGACATTAACTGCACGATTGAGCCTTTGTACCAGCCAGAGGATAATTGGGGGTTCGAAGAAGATGTTACGTGGAAAATTCCTGAACTTTCAAACAAAACCATAGTTAAAGCAACGGAGGCCGCCTTGAACTGGACTTCCTTCTGCCTCACTTGGGGTTTAAGGGCTGTGAACGGTCGCACAAAATCAGATTTTGGAGCAAACCCTACCTTTGACAATGGTGTAAGGAAGAGTCGTATCAATTACATCTTTATAAAAATGGAACATTGGAATGTAATCGATGACATGGAAATTATAACACGACCTGAGAGTGACCATAACCCCCTGTCCTTGAAATTCTTAATGTGTGATCAGATAAAAACAAGGGAACCCGATCCTAGGGGGCAAGGGGTGATAACTGTATCAAATGACCGGAGGAGAGTGAAGTGGTCATTAATTTCAAACGATGTAATGATTCAGACCAACATTGAAAATGTAGTGACATGTGCTCTAATTAACATGAAGTCTGTTGCTGTTGAAAAGGGTCAGGATGCCTTACATAAATTGATGGGTATTCATGATAACTGCTTTTCTGAACTTAAATTTATTCTATCGAAGCCATGTAACCATAATACTGGACATCTGAACCCCCCAAGAAGTAAATGGTATAATAGAGAATGTAGAGATGCACATACCCACCTCATAGAAAAAGTTAAAATTAGAGATATCTGTGCTGTTAAAGAGGCTAGGAAAACGTACAAAAAAGTACAATGGGTGGCAAAAAAGGAATGGGAAGACGAGTTTTGGGCAGATCTTCTGGAAGCCAGTAAATCAAATGACCATGTCAAATTCTGGGACATCGTCAAAAGTGGTAAAGATGGCGAGTTTCGTACCCCATCTAACCATGTTTGCCCGGAAGACTGGATCAAACATTACTCTACCCAATTCTGTACAGTGGCCCATGATTCCCCGTCCAGAATGTCTATGCTGCCGGCAATAACACCAGGCAACTTGACCCTGTCCTTCACCGAAGCTGAAACAGAATATGCATTGGGGCTAACAAAGAGGGGGAAGGCACCTGGGTTGGACCAAATCCCGGCTGACCTCTTTAAAGCGAACACGGGTCTGTGGGTACCTTACCTAATATACATAGCTAACACCATTGCGCGAGGTGCCCTCATCCCCAAGACCTGGAAAGGGGCGGAGATTCTCCCCATACACAAAAAGGGTGATAGAACAAACCCAGGGAACTATCGCCCGATCAGCCTAATTGATTGTTTCCAAAAGGTTTTTTCCCGTATGATTTTGGTGAGGGTCCATGGTTGGATGGATATGGAAGGAATACTATCCCCTTTACAGGCAGGTTTTAGACCCGGTACAAGTACTATAGACCAGGTCCTGAGGTTTTGTATGATTTTTTGGAAATTTGTTATACTCGGTGGCGGTACCATCTTTGCTGCATTTATAGATTTAAAATCAGCATTTGATTTGGTGCCGAGAGGAAAACTGTGGCAGGTTTTAAGGGATCTAGGAATGCCGGGGGAACTAGTGGACATCATCATCAGACTACATGAAGACAATTTCGCTAGGGTCAGATGGGGGGCACAAGGCCAATTTACGGACTCTTTTCCAGTCTCCCGAGGAGTCCGCCAGGGGTGCGTTCTCGCACCCACCCTATTCCTACTATTTATAGATCAGGTAGTGAAATTTTTTGGGTCAATTAACACCGATGCTCCGTCTCTGGCGGGGACAAAATTCCCACTGCTGATCTTTGCGGACGACACCCTCCTCTTATCTAAAACGAGGGGGGGTCTGCAGAAGGCATTGAACCACTTTGAGGAATACTGTAATCGCAATGACCTTCAGATAAATGTGGGGAAAACAAAATTTATGGTTTTTTCCAGAAAAAAATCTATACGTAGTAGTGTACAACTTAATGGGGTTAACCTAGAACAAGTTGACACAATGACGTATCTGGGGGTCACTCTGGATTGCCGATTGTCCTGGAAACCACAAATTGAGACCCAGCATTTAAAACTGTCCCAACTTACTGGTTGCCTTTTGCGGGAGCAAAAGAAATCGATCACCAAAAGGGTTGCCCCGGCTTTACAAATTTACGATGTCAAAATCAACGCTGCGACATTGTACGGGGCAGAGTTATGGGGATTTATGGATCTTTCAAGTTTGTACAAAATCCAGTGCAGGTTCCTTCGTAGTTTGGTGGGACTCCCCCAATCAACACCACTGATCCCTCTTTGTCATGACATGGGTTGCCGTCCAATAACAGATATGGCACGTTACAGAGTAGTGTCCACCTGGAGGCGTCTGTGGACCACGGAGGAGTTGTCACTCTTTGCAAAGGAGGTATCCGAGGTAAAGGCTATTGGGGGCTCAGAGAGAATCCCATGGCTGCAGATGGTGAAAAAGACCCTGGCTGACATGGGCCTTAGCCACCTGTGGTTCTCGCCAGATATTAGTAATTTTCCCTCAAAAAAGGATTTTAAGAGTCTATTCTGGGCTTCTACCCGCCATTCCCTGGTCCAGGCATCCGGTTCTGAAGATCTGACAGGGCGTTTTTTAAGATTTAAATTGGATCCGGTTCGGGAGTTATATTGGGATCTTATTTCTAAGCCCCTAGGAAAAAAATTGTATCACCAATTTCGGGTGGGCACTTTACCCCTCAATTCCTTCACAGCAACATGGAATAATAAAACTAGTAATCTATGTAGCCATTGCCCTGGGTGTAAGGAATCAGAGGGACACTTTTTATTTGTTTGCCCGCGATATAGTGAACCCCGTTCAAAGTGGCTAAAACCCATTTTTAAACGTATAAACTGCAATAAATCTTTAGATGCAATATGGGTTTTAAAAACAAACACAACTGATTTTATTGTGATATGCTTGGCTAAATACCTAGGTTGGGCCTGGGTAATCAGATCAAGAAGGAATCTTACCGCTACTTGACAGAGTGTAAGCTGTATAGTGCCCACCACTAAAACCTGTTAAACCCATTTTAGAGCTTTTTAACTATTATGAAATGATATTATATTTGGAATATTTAATGTCTTGATTATTGTCGTTGATGGTTTAATAACTTTTTAACTTTGGACTCAAGCTTGATGTATATTGTTGATTTTACATACATGTAAATGTTTTGCTAAGTTGTCTTTTATGATTTCAATTATCGAAATAAAGACATTAAAACCTGAAACCTGAACCCTAATCAATATAATTTCGCGGAAATATTTTGTTATTGTTCTTTTGAAATGTTTGATTTGGTTGACATTGACAAGCAACAATCATCCATGTTTTCTGTTCTTTCTTTCATGTTGTACGTCAGCTCCCCCCAGGGGCGAGGGGAGGACACAGGAGCAGCAGGCAGCGGATGCTGTTGAACAGGGCCAGGATCGGGCAGGCGAGGTCTCCTTTGCTGGCCCCAGTAAGTTTTCATTTTAGACTAGTACCTATTTTTCCTAGCGTTCCTCATTTGATTTTTTCAAAATCGTCTTTGATCTTCTTGTAGACTGTATCTAAATTCTTATCCTGCCTCTACTATGACTCCCTGTGGTATTACTAGATTATTCTTATTAGTCTGTCTGTGTAGCTAACTAAGATTGCACGGTTGGCGAAACTCCCATTCTAGTCAGCAATAGCTCTATCAACTTAGTGCAGTCCTCTGGGATTGTCCATAATGTCTTTTGAAGTGTTCTATCTGCTTTGAAAATTCCCAACTATAAAATGTGAATGACCACCAAGAAAGAATAAGATACTACCTTTTGGTTTGGATAGGAGGACAATCCATACCACTACAGTGGCGCGGACAATTCTTCTGCAGAAACAGAACTATGGACAATAAATAGTGCATTGCTTATCAATTATAATAGGCGCTGTTAGAGTTTCCACATACCTCTGTGATAACAGACTTTGAACCCCCAATGTCCTTACTGACTGACTACATAGTGTGGCACAGTCATTTACCTCCCGAATTCATCGATCATTGATCCCCAATGATGATTATTATCCAACGTAGCTGAAGAGTACGGAGTCAGAGTCAAGAAGTGTCAGAGGCACGGACTCATGCTTGCAAAAATTGCAAAACCTTTCGCTCAGTCACTCTAGTCACTCTGGACCAAAAAACACAGAGTCTCTCTAAGTTTAAAAGCTTTATTAAAAGTAAACACATTTATTAAAATGAAGTCATAATAAAAAAACGAAACGTTTAACTGAGAATGTAAAAGTGGTTAGTGCTGACGAATAATTGAAGACATTTCTTGTGGTCGAGCCGAGCTCTCACCTTGTTTCAACTTGATCTTGTTGTTAGTAGTCCATCTTCTGTCTGTGTGGAAAAAAATGGTGCGTGTTAAAAAGCCAGCCTTCATCAGTTGTGCCAAAAAGTGCTGCATTACATTGTTTTCACATGTCTTCATTCCTAGACCAAATACTAGTGAGTGGTTTATTCTAACATTCTTAAATGTACTTTGTAGGTGGAACATCTGGTGGCGGGGCCAACGCGGAGGTGGTGGTGCTCGACACGGAGGCGGAGGGCAATTCCTCAGGGGAGGATGCGGCGGTTCCAGTGCCGGCTGTGAGAGTTCAGACGGTGGTGGTGGCGGGCAGAGGTAAGCTCTTATATATTCCTTACTTATTGAGATTGAAGACGTGGCTGGGATGGAAAGAATATGAGATGCATGGCTGGGTGAATGATGAAGCAATGATTGGTGGAAGGACAACAGCCTGGGTGGGTGACACAGAAACTGTATGTGTCCATATACCTGGATCATGCTACTATCTGACTCTTAGATAGCATATGTGTATCTAGAGCAGGGGCACTCATAGTACGGCCCGCGGGCCGGTGGCGGCCCGGCAAGCCTTCCTTGGCGGTGTGCAGACCTTGCAGACAATCACTGCTCCCCCGGCCCCCACAGAGCAGAGTGGAGATGCAGGGCCACAAAGAGGTGAAATAGAACAAAGCCTCTGCTCTGTGGGGCCGGGCAAGCAGTGATTGTCAGGGTGGAGATGCAGGGGCGCTACAACAAACAAAGCCTCAATAATATGTTAATGGTCTTTTAAAGACCTGTTAAGTACTTTGGTGTGGCTGTCTGTGTGTGCGCGTTGAGGAAGCTGTCTCAGCCCGGGCTGAAGACTGACACAGACAGACACACACACAGTGAAATGACAGAGGGGGAGGGAGAGGGAGGGCAGGAGGGAGAGAGAGATGGAGAGGGAGGGCAGGAGGGAAAGCATGAGTGAGAGAGATGTATGTAAATGCTGGGTCTGGTGGCTCAGTGGATGAAGGCATCTGCTGCAGGGACCTGTGTGCAACCTCATGGTCACAAGTTTTCGTTTTGCTTTAGCCCCGCCCCCTCTGACTCCGCCCCCACCAGTGCGGCCCTCGGCCACAAACTACACTGTAAATTTAGCCCCTGAGAGAAAGTTTGTGAGTACCCATGATCTAGAGAGAGTAGACGGTCAGTGGATGAACTAAGTGTAACTTTGAAGAGCATGTAACACTGCACCCGCACGTCCGTTCCAGTGTAGGAAAGGCAAGGAAAAGAAGTTTTAATTTTGTCCAAATACTACCATCAATAGTAGCAGTAGTTTGTATTGCAAGCACAGCATAGATCCGGTTATTACGGTGGCCACTCCCTACCTCTCTTAATAAGTTTAGTAGTACTCAGTCATTCATGTGTGGATGTATCACTGGTCACTCAATAAAAAGCAAAGCACCTAAAGTCATCCCATATATAAGCAAAAACATCCCATGTGAAGTGATAGATAATCAGATTATTTATCTTCTTCAATTTTCCATTTCTAGTACTCATTTGCACTGTAGGGTGAAAGTTAAATTAATTAAGCAGTAGCCCTTGAGTTGTAACAGAGTATTCTCAGTGCCACCCGTAATAGAAAAGTAAGAGCTTCACCACCTGCATGTACTGGACGGGTACAGTAACGCAACGCAAGTCTAGGTCACTCATCATGGCGTGCGTCTCTTTTTCTCGGGTGCAAGTTTACTGCACTGGCATTATGCCGGCTTGCAGAAGATAACGTACCAATTTTCCTAAACAAGAGACAAGAAGAAGAATAAGACTGGTGTACTTTCATAGTCGACTCCAATGGAAGTCCATAGTGCTCGTAGAATTTGTTCCTTAAACTCCCACTAATGTTAGAGCAAGGATGAAGAAGTGTGAGGTTAGATAGATACTGGCCTCAATAGTTATGTAATGCGCTTGCAAGTTGCTAGTTGTACTGCAACACAAATTTCTGCTGAATGATTGAGTTAATCTTAAAGAGCATTGGTTACAGACTATGTCTTTCTTTCTTCATATAGATGCTCCTTCCAAACGAACAAGGAGGAAGGAGCTGGCTAGAGCGGCCCGGCAACGGAGGATCGATGCCACTGTGGCCGAATATCGGCGGCTGGTGGCCCTGGAGGACGAAGAAAGTGTGCAGTCGACCACAACAACAACGTCGTCTGCATCGGCCTCCATGCCCCCACGGGCTGCCACCCAGCACAGTGGTCCACCCAGACTGAGCCGGGCTGCCAAAGCCAAACGCCACCGCTGAGTAGCAAGGACAACAGCTTCCTCTCACAGCCGTTGCACCTGCAAGGCAGTGAAGGCACGCCTGCGCCGCAGTACCCTGATGGTGTCCCGCCTTCAGCAGGAGCGCCACCACTTTTCAAACGTGTTGGAGGGGCTCCGCGTAGAGCACGCCTTGCTCCGCCAGGAGCATGATGCCCTGGCCCAAAAAGTAGACAGCATCCACCCATAGTGTCCCTTGCCCCTTTTTTAGAAACTTTTGGGGGGTGGGAATTGGGAGTTGGGTTTTTGGGGACTTTTGAAGGACAATCGTTGGGGTTAGGGAGGGTCTTGCGGGAGATTATTTTGTTAGGGATATAAATATACTTTTTCAAACTTTATCTGAGCATACCTGTTTTTTACTGCTTGCCTGGTGGGTGGGGGTTTAACAGTGACTTTGTTTTCCTGAAAGTTTAGTTCCATTTTCTTCCTTTAAGTGTAAATGCCCAAATGTTTTCAACACTAAGTGCCTCTCACAGAGTAAGTGAAGTAAATTCAAGAGTCCTAGGACTTTAGTAGTACTACCGTCAGTCTCTCGTCTCTCCTCCTAATACTCCATTATACCCCCAAACCACCAAACGCTTATCTTACCTGTAATTTGTGTTTGAAAGTAGGGCTAGACCCAGGGCTGGCTCCACGGGAAACAGCGAATAAGGTTGGCAATCTTGGTCGGATAAAATTTCCTCATAGCGGTGGTACTAGTGGTGTGACACAGTGGCAGTTGCATGCCTATGAAAAAAAAGAAAATTAAATCTGGTTTGTCCTCCTGAGCAATTCAACGGTACAATAGAGAATATAGCAGGTGACAGAAGTACACTAGAACAGTGCCACATTGTAGCCTAACAAATGGTAAAGTATAACTACTAATTCGGTTGAAGTTCTTTGACATTAGCCATGGGTCTTTGTCAAGCAGAGTAAGAATATATCCTCGGATTTCTTCACCAGCCTGTTGCTATCACCTTATCCTCCCCAGCAAGTGTGTGGATTTATTGCTGTAATTTAGTCACACATCAATCAAAACCACACAGCCCGGGGGAAGAGGGTTAGGGTTTGAAAAATGGATGGGTACGGGGGTTTTTGGGAAAGGTTTTGGGAGACAAGAAAAAATAGCACAGCATGGACAAACAATTGTGAACATAAACAAATCTTTGGGTACAAACCTATCCATCAATCTTTGAAAGTGCATGCACTACTGCATGCATGTCAGTGAAAAGTAAGTAGTACTTTCGACAACTGTGGAAGAAAGAATGCGACAGTACAGGGCGTGTGTGGAATTATTGATAACTATATTCAACATAAGGTCTCTGTTGCCAGATACCTGAGAGCCTTGCTGGTCACTATAAATCCATTCACAACACTCAATGGGGTTGGTCTGGCAAGTATAGTAGATAGAAAAGAAGAAATTGCTCTTTTTCTAGGTGTCCCCTCACTCACCAGGGTTGCCCCTTGGTGACATACTTCATCATTGGGGCCATCCCAGTCCTCTACGGGCTGGGGCGTGCTGCGACTTGCAAATTACGTAGGAGCACTTACAAATGACTATGTGTGGTGCAGATGTGATAGTGGAGTGGACTAAGTGATGTGTTAAGGGATCAATTTAGAAGCAGAGAGAGATCCAAGAAATGCAGTCACAGTCAGAGAAAAAGGCAAGGGATACTGTATCTGTATGTTGTTGTAGTTGTCCTGTTGAATGTGGTAAGTAAGCTGCCTGCAGAAAAAAAATCCTCTTATTAGCGGCACTCCTCCATTGCAGCCGACGCTTCGTCCATCGATGTTGGTCACCAGAAGACACCCCTGTAAAAAAGCACAGCATGGACAAACAATTGAACATAAACAAATCTTTGGGTACAAACCTATCCATCAATCTTTGAAAGTGCATGCACTACTGCATGCATGTCAGTGAAAAGTAAGTAGTACTTTCGACAACTGTGGAAGAAAGAATGCGACAGTACAGGGCGTGTGTGGAAATATTGATAACTATATTCAACATAAGGTCTCTGTAGTCAGATACCTGAGAGCCTTGCTGGTCACTATAAATCCATTCACAACACTCAATGGGGTTGGTCTGGAAGGTATAGTAGATAGAAAAGGAGAAATTGCTCTTTTTCTAGGTGTCCCCTCACTCACCAGGGTTGCCCCTTGGTGACATGCTTCATCATTGGGGCCATCCCAGTCCTCTACGGGCTGGGGCGTGCTGCGACTTGCGAATTACGTAGGAGCACTTACAAATGACTATGTGTGGTGCAGATGTGATAGTGGAGTGGACTAAGTGATGTGTTAAGGGATCAATTTAGAAGCAGAGAGAGATCCAAGAAATGCAGTCACAGTCAGAGAAAAACACTAAGGATACTGTATCTGTATGTTGTTGTAGTTGTCCTGTTGAATTTGGTAAGTAAGTTGCATTCAGAAAAAAATTCCTCTCATTAGCGGCACTCCTCCATTGCAGCTGACGCTTCGTCCATCAATGTTGGTGACCAGAAGACACCCTGTCCACTGCCTGCCTGATGCTGAATTGTGGCTCGCTAATGTGAAGCCTGACTCCATCCTTTTTTCCCCATTGCAGAGACTGAAACCCGGCCTGTAATTATTCAACGAAAAACAGGAAGTGATATAAAATTACAACACCACTGATAAATAAATATAAGGTATGTAGGCTGTGGAGTGCAAAAAGTCACACTTTGATTTTCCTAGTAGACAGTACAATATTTTTGAAAGTGCGTACTCTGTCTGAGTCACCTTTTGAAGGATAAATAAGTAGGGGCAAATTAATGTAGCGGATCTTTCCCCTCAAGCTAGGTGTACTGTAAACTGTGTTTTAGAACAAAATTAGATCTTCCCAGCAGTGCTCCCACGGTCCCAGACCCTTACTAAAGCCAGTCGCAAAAATGTAGAAGACCCCCAATCAAATCTCAAAAAACGAGGCCTAGCAGAAAACTGGTGACAAAACGTACTTTGAAAGTAAAAGTAGGCCCAAGTACCCCCTTACCCACCGTGGATTGCATTCAAACCACTTGCAAGCAACCAAGCAAAAGTATCCATAGCCAGCATCGCTCCAAGACTCGAAAACCCCCCCACCCAAACACATGCAATAGAAATACTGCTAACCCTAACGAACCCTAAGTTAAGAATAGTGGCAAAGGCTTTCTTTAACTATGCCAAATCCCCCCTTTCCCACCATGGATTTTCTTCAAATGACTTGCAACCAAAATTACACATTCTCACGAGTGCTCTAAGACCCCAGAACTCAGTTGCAAAAATCTAGAAACACATGCAATCCTGCTGCTAGAGCTAACCCTAACGAACCCTAAGTTACAAAAAGTGCCAAAAGGCTTTTCCGCGAGGATTTTGTCCCAACCACTTCTACCCGGTATTAGACCTTCCCAGGAATGCCCCAAGACCCGCCAACCCACCCGCCAAGAAGCATAACACCCCCAAACAGGCCAAAAGCAAAATCTCATACTTGCAATATTTCTCGGCCTTCGGTCCAAACGCGCTGCGTAGCTAGGCCATAAGTCGGGGTTGCCACCACGGATTTCCTGAAAAGCAAATGCAATCAAGATTAGAGTGTCCCAGCAGTGCTCCCAGACCCCGAAACTCACCCACAAACAGACGGAACCCCCCCTAAAAGCACCTCAAAGGCAAGCAAGTCATCAAAAACACAAAAAAAATTCCGCCTGGGATTTGGTCCAAACCACTTTTATCCGGTATTAGAGCTTCCCAGCAATGGCCCCAGCGCTGTCAACCCAGGAGAAAACGAGTAGAAGACCCCCAAACAGCCAAAGAGCAAAAGTACAAAAATGGGGACTTAGTCAGTTTTTCCCAAATTTCCCAAATCACTCCGCGCGCGCTCTGCAGCTAGGCCCTAACTCCCCTCTGCCACCATGGATTTGCTTCAAACCTCTTGCAAAGTAAAGTATATATAGCCAGCAGTGCGCCCAGACCCCGAAACCCACCCACAAACACCAGGAAGCCCCCCAAACAGGCCCCCGAAAACGCTACATTGAGCAAAATGTCAGAAATAGCCAAAAAAAATTCGGCCTGGATTTTGTCCCAACCACTTCTACCCGGTATTAGACCTTCCCAGGAATGCCCCAAGACCCGCCAACCCACCCGCCAAGAAGCATAACACCCCCAAACAGGCCAAAAGCAAAAACTCATACTTGCAATATTTCTCGGCCTTCGGTCCAAACGCGCTGCGTAGCTAGGCCATAAGTCGGGGTTGCCACCACGGATTTCCTGAAAAGCAAATGCAATCAAGATTAGAGTGTCCCAGCAGTGCTCCCAGACCCCGAAACTCACCCACAAACACCAGGAAGCCCCACAAACAGGCCCCCGAAAACACTACATTGAGCAAAATGTCAGAAATAGCCAAAAAAAAATTCGGCCTGGATTTTGTCCCAACCACTTCTACCCGGTATTAGACCTTCCCAGGAATTCCCCAAGACCCGCCAACCCACCCGCCAAGAAGCATAACACCCCCAAACAGGCCAAAAGCAAAATCTCATACTTGCAATATTTCTCAGCCTTCGGTCCAAACGCGCTGCGTAGCTAGGCCATAAGTCGGGGTTGCCACCACGGATTTCCTGAAAAGCAAATGCAATCAAGATTCGAGTGTCCCAGCAGTGCTCCCAGACCCCGAAACTCATCCACAAACACCAGGAAGCCCCCCAAACAGGCCCCCGAAAACCCTACATTGAGCAAAATGTCAGAAATAGCAACAACAAAAAATCGGCCTGGATTTTGTCCCAACCACTTCTACCCGGTATTAGACCTTCCCAGGAATGCCCCAAGACCCGCCAACCCACCCGCCAAGAAGCATAACACCCCCAAACAGGCCAAAAGCAAAATCTCATACTTGCAATATTTCTCGGCCTTCGGTCCAAACGCGCTGCGTAGCTAGGCCATAAGTCGGGGTTGCCACCACGGATTTCCTGAAAAGCAAATGCAATCAAGATTAGAGTGTCCCAGCAGTGCTCCCAGACCCCGAAACTCACCCACAAACACCAGGAAGCCCACAAACAGGCCCCCGAAAACGCTACATTGAGCAAAATGTCAGAAATAGCAACAAAAAAAAATCGGCCTGGATTTTGTCCCAACCACTTTTATCCGGTATTAGAGCTTCCCAGCAATGGCCCCAGAGCCGTCAACCCAGGAGAAAACGAGTAGAAGACCCCCAAACAGCCAAAGAGCAAAAGTACAAAAATGGGGACTTTGTCATTTTTTTCCAAATTTCCCAAATCACTCTGCGTGCGCTCTGCAGCTAGGCCCTAACTCCCCTCTGCCACCATGGATTTGCTTCAAATCTCTTGCAAAGTAAAGTATATATAGCCAGCAGTGCGCCCAGACCCCGAAACCCACCCACAAACACCAGGAAGCCCCCCAAACAGGCCCCCGAAAACGCTACATTGAGCAAAATGTCAGAAATAGCAACAAAAAAAATCGGCCTGGATTTTGCCCCAACCACTTCTACCCGGTATTAGACCTTCCCAGGAATGCCCCAAGACCCGCCAACCCACCCGCCAAGAAGCATAACACCCCCAAACAGGCCAAAAGCAAAATCTCATACTTGCAATATTTCTCGGCCTTCGGTCCAAACGCGCTGCGTAGCTAGGCCATAAGTCGGGGTTGCCACCACGGATTTCCTGAAAAGCAAATGCAATCAAGATTAGAGTGTCCCAGCAGTGCTCCCAGACCCCGAAACTCACCCACAAACAGACGGAACCCCCCCTAAGAGCACCTCAAAGGCAAGCAAGTCAGCAAAAACACTAAAAAATGTGCGCCTCGGATTTGGTCCAAAACACTTTTATCCGGTATTAGAGCTTCCCAACAATGGTCCCAGAGCCGTCAACTCACCTGCAAAGAGGTAGAACAACACCCCCACAAGTTCTGAGTCTTTCTTCATTGGGCGTAAACCAGCCCTCTGGTTTGATGGAAATAGGAGTCTGAAGGAGGAGGATAGAGGAGCATGTTCTTCTGAACTTGTGAACCTGAGGAATGCAGACTGCGGCAACTTCAAATCAATTAGCAAACCAGTGAAGACAGTCTTGCTGATGGGCTTGTTTTTGTGATTATCTGATTAAAGTTTGAAATATATTAACTGTGCACAACAAAGAAAGACAGACACACAGGAATAAAAGTGAATAAGGACAAAAAAGAAAGTTATTGATTCGTTGTCTCATTTTCAGGGCTCAGTATCACGGTCCAGGAATGAGAATAAGGCTTCGTCATCATACTCTGCGAATTCAGGCAGGGTGAGCTCAGTGTCACCTGACAGAGTAGAAATTCCCTCATCTATGTTGCTGGCCACCTCGTCTTCACCCGGCGCGATTTCTCGTACTCTGAAATCTGGTGGTATGAGGTGCTGATTCATCTTGATCATTGTTAACCTCTCCACATTTTTGGGCGAGAGGAGGCTCCGTTTGGGAGTTACAATGCCACCAGCAGCACTGAAAACACGTTCAGAAGACACGCTTGCGAGTGGGCAAGACAAGTAGTTTAAAGCCAGGTTGGTGAGCTGTGGCCACAATTCTTTTTTCCGATGCCAATACGCCAATGGGTCAGAATTAACATAGACCTCTGTTGAGTCATTCAGATAGTCCTTCACCATCGACTCAAGGTCCTCATCCAAGGTTCCTCCACTTTGCTTAGCTCTTGCTGTGCCTCTGACCTTTTGAGAACCAAACCCACGCAGAGCTAGCCAATCCTCTTCAGCCTCCAATGTTTCTGTTGTGTCTGGTGCAGATGATCCGGTTGCCGGTGTCTTTAACGGCTGAGAGGTCACTTGTGCCACAGCCACAGGTGCAGAAGTGGATTGTTTTGACTGGGGATGGCCTGCTGATGTACTGCCATTTCCTTCAATTTTCAGCCGTTCTCTTTCAAACCTCTTGGCTGACAAGGCTAGCCAACGTTTGTACTTTGGAACATGTTCATCATCAAAAGGAAAGAATGCTTGGCCTGCCAGCGCCTTTTTGTAGCGTGGATCCAGAATAGTAGCACAAATGTAATGCTCTTCTGAGTGGATCGTTTTAAGACGTTCATCACCTTGTAGGAGCTCTAATAATTTCTCAGCCAGAAGAAAAGAGTCTTGGTTTTTTACATCTTTTTCAAACACAGAATACACCTCCTTCAGTTGGTCCTCCAGCATGTACAACAATGGGATAGCTTTTCCCAAATTACAGTCCTCCTTGCTGACTGCACGCGTGAAGAACTCAAAAGGATGAAGCATGCGTGTCAGGCTTTGAACTATGTTCCATTGCGCCGCACCCATCCTCAGGTCCTCTGTACCCTCTGTCAAGAAATATTGATCGAGTACCGTATACTGCTCATACAGACGCTCAAGCATGTAGAAGGTTGAGTTCCAACGTGTTACCACCTCCTGGATGAGTGCTTTCACTGGCATTTGACGTTGATATAGCAGGCTCCTCAGCTGCTTCCGGGCCTTAAAAGAATGGCTGAAATGGTTGCACATTTTTCGGCAGGTGTCCAATACTCTGTACGCTGCACTGCCTTTATTACCCAAGAATTTTTGGACAACCAGGTTTATACAGTGCGCCAAACACGGCACTCTGAAATAGTCACCCTTCCTCATGGCCTTAACTATATTGGCGCCATTGTCCGTGGAAACATAACCAACCTGGCGTTTTAGTGGGGACAGCCAGTTAAGGACCTTTGTGTTAAAGACATCCAAAATGTTTTCTGCTGTGTGACGTTTCTCCAAACCAAACATGGCTAGTGTTGCATGTTTCCGAGCAGCTTTAAAAACAATGTCCGTGTCAACACCTGTGTTTAGCTTTGCTTTAGCCCCTGAAAAAGAGACCCAGTGTGCAGTGATGCACATGTAATCAGCGCCTGCGCCACTGGTCCACATGTCTGTTGTCAGATGTATAGTGTGAACAGCACTCTTCTGCAAAGCTGCCCCAATCACCTTCAGAACATCTTCATGTAGTGCTGGAACCGCAACTCGGGCAAAATAGAACCGGCTAGGAACCTTCCATTTAGGGCAGAGCTCTGCCACTAATTCTAGAAAACCAACCCCTTCTACAAATGAAAAAGGGAGAAGGTCCAGAGCTAGCATTTTAGCCAGCTTAGTGTTATACAGACGCGTCAGTGGGTGCTTGCGTTCATATTGCGCTTCTGTAAACAACATCTTTTTAATGTTGCCCTGGACCAAGGATTTACGGGATGATGATATCTTCGACCCAGTTACGCTCGCTGATGAACTTTTCCGCATTGATGTCTCACTCTCTCCCACACTCTTAGTGTGCCTCACATGGGGTGTGCTGCTGACAGGGGTACTGGGTGTAAGTGAAGTGTTTGAATCGTCTTCTTCCTCCTCGTCATCATCAGATTAAAAATCAACGTTTTCATTACGTGCAATTCCGGCTTCCTTGAACGCCTCTAGGTGCGGAAACCATTGGACAGGGTGCGCTCTCCTAAGATGACCTCTCTGGCCTCCGGTACCGTAGTTGGTACCAAACTTACCACGACAAACTCGAAGCTTAAAAATGCTACAAATGGCTACGTTTTCCATTTTTGGGCAAACACTAAAGAAGTCCCAAACTGGAGACTTGAAATGTCTTTGGGGGCCGGAAGGCGGCGATACTGGTGGTCGTGGTCCTGCTGCTAATGCCAGATGAAGTGGAGGATGTGGATTGCCGAACTTCAGTACGTTTTGCACTTTCACCACCACGAATTGAGGTCGAGGTGGGTCCCTTCTTGCGAGGAAGAAATATGGAAGCGGTAGGTGTTGGTGTACTAGTTAACTCCAAATGTAATGATTGTTGTGTTTCCATTTCCATTGCCTCCTCGTCGACATCATCATCACGCTCAGCAGGTTCTCGGGATAGGGTCAAAATGTCTCTTTGCTGCATGCCCGCTGGGCCTGCAGTGACCTTTATGATGACTGGCTCGTCATCATCGTGAGAGGCTCCATCAGCAGCAGTATCCCTCACTTCTTGTTGAGCCTCATCACACTCCATAGCTATGAGTTTTTCGACGACCTTCCTTTTACGCTTAGGTACCTTTGTCAGATCATGGTGTGCCTCACTCTCAGACGGCAGTGGTGCTGGTTCCCAATTGGGATCCATTTCATCAGAAGGAGGTGGGCTTGAAGAAGATGTAGACACCAACCTTGATCTTTTCCTTGCTAGGGATGTGGAAGACAATGAATGATCATCAGGAGGAGTGGCTTCCAATGATACCTCGGCTTGATTGTCGATTTCCTGATGTGCCCCTACTTCGGGAGGAACAACTATTGTGGGCACTTGTGACCCTCCATGCACCTCTGCTTGCGCATCTCCTTGCGCTGCCTCTCCTTCCACATGTACTTGGGCTTGTACTTGCACATGGTGTTGTTGTTGCGGCTGTGGTTGTTCAACACTTGTCAGATGAGTTACAACAACCTGTGTTGATTCAGGGACATTGCTGCTACTTTCTTGCGATGAGCCAACATCACTGGTCGATGGTGATCTGAGAAGTACACTGACTGCCTCTGAAGCACTCAAGGGCTTTGACTTAAGTTGGCGTGGTGGTGGAGGCACTGAACCCAATGGAGCGGGGGTGCTGCTCCCAGCTTGGTCCCCAGCAGATCCTGCTGCTGCAGGCGTACTTTTTTTTTTGCTCCCAAAAAACGTGGCGGTTGGCACACCAGCCTCCTTGGTAACTTGCTTCTTCTGCTCCTTACTAGCAACTTTCTTGCTAGAGGAGCTAGGGACACCTTTTTTTGGGGCCATCTTCTTCAGAGCAGGTCAGACAGCAGGCCGCAGTTGCACGAATTGTAGAGTTGTCTGAGGCCAGACGTGACGTCGCGTGACGTTATGCTGCACACACACACCGCTGCAGGACTTCTTCCTGGCACTGGTGGTTCTCTTGAGTCTTGTGCACCTAAAAACAATGGAAGACAGAGGAAAATCAGTTCAGTTATACACCCCAAAAAAATCGAAAATAAACCCAGAAAAATCAGCACAATCCCATTCCATCCATGCCCTCCATGATGTTTAAGTTCAAGACACCCCACAGAAAGACTAGGCCCATGCTAGACTTAAATACCCCTGGTGAAAAGGCCACAAGTACAGCCCCAAAAAACGAAAATCACTGAAAAATCAGCACAATCCCATTCCATCCATGTCCTCCATGATGTTTATGTTCAAGACACTGCACTGTAAGGGGGGACCGGATGCACACCTCTTATTCTTAGTTTCTCGAACTTTGTCTCCATTGTCTCTAAATGGTGCGTGCTGATTGGATAAGTGCCATGCCCTGTCGGCACTTCAATTGTATACATCACTGTAGTGGGGCTTCAAGTCGCCCCAGTCAATCGCACTGCTAAATGTGCCAATTGCGCGATTGTAAGTTAATTATATTCAACGTTCATCCATGTATTCCATAGTCTTATAAGTTTATCATAGTTTTCCACCAACTTTAATATGAGTCCGCACACTAAGTGTTTATGCTGTTTCCGATTTTTTACTGCTCCAACCATGTCTATCCAGACCCTCAGTATGAACAGGACTGACGCATAAATTCATTTCAGGCAGCGTTTATTTAAAAAAGTACCCAATGCATTTCGGGCTCAACGCCCTTCTTCGGGGGTCACTGTGAATGAATAATAAATCACAATCACTAATCATGTTCATCATTTAAATATAACATTTTACAGTTTTAACTCAATTGTCAATGTATTGCGCGAAACCAAAAACATTTTTCTCCCCCTTTAAAGCTTGAACTGAATATGTTACAAAGCTACCTACATGCCAATCAACCGGACTACCACATTCCTACTTCATTGGTCTTTTTAAATTGACTTTAGGACATTTAAACCAGTGCCTTGCTCTGTGTCGTGCATGTGAGTTTCTGACACAACTTTCTACAACAGTTAGTCTAATACTCGTCTTTCATTTCTGAACCCCTCCGTATTCCCATCACAATGCAATCTCCTCTCTCCGAGTGGCAAGCAGCGCAAACACCGCCGCAACCCTTTATCCCTGACTCTTTCCCCACCTTCGCTCTCAAGACCGTTTCTGTCTCCCTGTCTCACCTCTCTCTATGTAACCCCCTCCCCCTTTGGTGTATTGCAGAGTAAACCGGACCCTTTCAATCCATTCTATTTAGCACGTACCTGCCGTGTGTTAATAAAAACAATCCTTCCTTCCTCCGTACTGCCTCCCATCAAGCTTACTCCAATGCACGCTCTCTTATTTAACCCTTAATTCTAACCAATTGGGCTCCTTGTTTCAAATCTCCAGCCTTCGTGGTTTTACATATTAGGTACTTCTTCGTGTTCACTACATCTCCCAACATTCAGTTCAAAACAAGTTAAAACAACCGGCTCATGCCGTAATTATGTAAATGAGTGACAAACAATGATAAATTGCGCATTACGAACAAGAGTGTGTATTCATACAATGTAATTTGCATTTAAACGTGAACTATTAGAGCGCCTCCAACACTGTCTTAAATGAACCACGTTGTTAATCCAGGTGTGCTGACTCGTGCTTTGTGCAACAATTTAATCAATTTTCTTCTTTTTCATCTCTGGGTGCTATCCAGGTGTAGGGCATCTGTAATAAACTGCACTGTAAGGGGGGACCGGATGCACACCTCTTATTCTTAGTTTCTCGAACTTTGTCTCCATTGTCTCTAAATGGTGCGTGCTGATTGGATAAGTGCCATGCCCTGTCGGCACTTCAATTGTATACATCACTGTAGTGGGGCTTCATCTCGCCCCAGTCAATCGCACTGCTAAATGTGCCAATTGCGCGATTGTAAGTTAATTATATTCAACGTTCATCCATGTATTCCATAGTCTTATAAGTTTATCATAGTTTTCCACCAACTTTAATATGAGTCCGCACACTAAGTGTATATGCTGTTTCCGATTTTTTACTGCTCCAACCATGTCTATCCAGACCTTCAGTATGAACAGGACTGACGCATAAATTCATTTCAGGCAGCGTTTATTTAAAAAAGTACCCAATGCATTTCGGGCTCAACGCCCTTCTTCGGGGGTCACTGTGAATGAATAATAAATCACAATCACTAATCATGTTCATCATTTAAATATAACATTTTACAGTTTTAACTCAATTGTCAATGTATTGCGCGAAACCAAAAACATTTTTCTCCCCCTTTAAAGCTTGAACTGAATATGTTACAAAGCTACCTACATGCCAATCAACCGGACTACCACATTCCTACTTCATTGGTCTTTTTAAATTGACTTTAGGACATTTAAACCAGTGCCTTGCTCTGTGTCGTGCATGTGAGTTTCTGACACAACTTTCTACAACAGTTAGTCTAATACTCGTCTTTCATTTCTGAACCCCTCCGTATTCCCATCACACTGCAATCTCCTCTCTCCGAGTGGCAAGCAGCGCAAACACCGCCGCAACCCTTTATCCCTGACTTTTTCCCCACCTTCGCTCTCAAGACCGTTTCTGTCTCCCTGTCTCACCTCTCTCTATGTAACCCCCTCCCCCTTTGGTGTATTGCAGAGTAAACCGGACCCTTTCAATCCATTCTATTTAGCACGTACCTGCCGTGTGTTAATAAAAACAATCCTTCCTTCCTCCGTACTGCCTCCCATCAAGCTTACTCCAATGCACGCTCTCTTATTTAACCCTTAATTCTAACCAATTGGGCTCCGTGTTTCAAATCTCCCGCCTTCGTGGTTTTACATATTAGGTACTTCTTCGTGTTCACTACATCTCCCAACATTCAGTTCAAAACAAGTTAAAACAACCGGCTCATGCCGTAATTATGTAAATGAGTGACAAACAATGATAAATTGCGCATTACGAACAAGAGTGTGTATTCATACAATGTAATTTGCATTTAAACGTGAACTATTAGAGCGCCTCCAACACTGTTTTAAATGAACCACGTTGTTAATCCAGGTGTGCTGACTTGTGCTTTGTGCAACAATTTAATCAATTTTCTTCTTTTTCATCTCTGGGTGCTATCCAGGTGTAGGGCATCTGTAATAAACTGCACTGTAAGGGGGGACCGGATGCACACCTCTTATTCTTAGTTTCTCGAACTTTGTCTCCATTGTCTCTAAATGGTGCGTGCTGATTGGATAAGTGCCATGCCCTGTCGGCACTTCAATTGTATACATCACTGTAGTGGGGCTTCATGTCGCCCCAGTCAATCGCACTGCTAAATGTGCCAATTGCGCGATTGTAAGTTAATTATATTCAACGTTCATCCATGTATTCCATAGTCTTATAAGTTTATCATAGTTTTCCACCAACTTTAATATGAGTCCGCACACTAAGTGTATATGCTGTTTCCGATTTTTTACTGCTCCAACCATGTCTATCCAGACCTTCAGTATGAACAGGACTGACGCATAAATTCATTTCAGGCAGCGTTTATTTAAAAATGCATTGGGTACTTGAATATAATTAACTTACAATCGCGCAATTGGCACATTTAGCAGTGCGATTGACTGGGGCGACATGAAGCCCCACTACAGTGATGTATACAATTGAAGTGCCGACAGGGCATGGCACTTATCCAATCAGCACGCACCATTTAGAGACAATGGAGACAAAGTTCGAGAAACTAAGAATAAGAGGTGTGCATCCGGTCCCCCCTTACAGTGCAGTTTATTACAGATGCCCTACACCTGGATAGCACCCAGAGATGAAAAAGAAGAAAATTGATTAAATTGTTGCACAAAGCACGAGTCAGCACACCTGGATTAACAACGTGGTTCATTTAAGACATTGTTGGAGGCGCTCTAATAGTTCACGTTTAAATGCAAATTACATTGTATGAATACACACTCTTGTTCGTAATGCGCAATTTATCATTGTTTGTCACTCATTTACATAATTACGGCATGAGCCGGTTGTTTTAACTTGTTTTGAAGTGAATGTTGGGAGATGTAGTGAACACGAAGAAGTACCTAATATGTAAAACCACGAAGGCGGGAGATTTGAAACACGGAGCCCAATTGGTTAGAATTAAGGGTTAAATAAGAGAGCGTGCATTGGAGTAAGCTTGATGGGAGGCAGTACGGAGGAAGGAAGGATTGTTTTTATTAACACACAGCAGGTACGTGCTAAATAGAATGGATTGAAAGGGTCCGGTTTACTCTGCAATACACCAAAGGGGGAGGGGGTTACATAGAGAGAGGTGAGACAGGGAGATAGAAACGGTCTTGAGAGCGAAGGTGGGGAAAGAGTCAGGGATAAAGGGTTGCGGCGGTGTTTGCGCTGCTTGCCACTCGGAGAGAGGAGATTGCAGTGTGATGGGAATACGGAGGGGTTCAGAAATGAAAGACGAGTATTAGACTAACTGTTGTAGAAAGTTGTGTCAGAAACTCACATGCACGACACAGAGCAAGGCACTGGTTTAAATGTCCTAAAGTCAATTTAAAAAGACCAATGAAGTAGGAATGTGGTAGTCCGGTTGATTGGCATGTAGGTAGCTTTGTAACATATTCAGTTCAAGCTTTAAAGGGGGAGATAAATGTTTTTGGTTTCGCGCAATACATTGACAATTGAGTTAAAATTGTAAAATGTTATATTTAAATGATGAACATGATTAGTGATTGTGATTTATTATTCATTCACAGTGACCCCCGAAGAAGGGCGTTGAGCCCGAAATGCATTGGGTACTTTTTTAAATAAACGCTGCCTGAAATGAATTTATGCGTCAGTCCTGTTCATACTGAAGGTCTGGATAGACATGGTTGGAGCAGTAAAAAATCGGAAACAGCATATACACTTAGTGTGCGGACTCATATTAAAGTTGGTGGAAAACTATGATAAACTTATAAGACTATGGAATACATGGATGAACGTTGAATATAATTAACTTACAATCGCGCAATTGGCACATTTAGCAGTGCGATTGACTGGGGTGACATGAAGCCCCACTACAGTGATGTATACAATTGAAGTGCCGACAGGGCATGGCACTTATCCAATCAGCACGCACCATTTAGAGACAATGAAGACAAAGTTCGAGAAACTAAGAATAAGAGGTGTGCATCCGGTCCCCCCTTACAGTGCAGTTTATTACAGATGCCCTACACCTGGATAGCACCCAGAGATGAAAAAGAAGAAAATTGATTAAATTGTTGCACAAAGCACGAGTCAGCACACCTGGATTAACAACGTGGTTCATTTAAGACAGTGTTGGAGGCGCTCTAATAGTTCACGTTTAAATGCAAATTACATTGTATGAATACACACTCTTGTTCGTAATGCGCAATTTATCATTGTTTGTCACTCATTTACATAATTACGGCATGAGCCGGTTGTTTTAACTTGTTTTGAACTGAATGTTGGGAGATGTAGTGAACACGAAGAAGTACCTAATATGTAAAACCACGAAGGCGGGAGATTTGAAACACGGAGCCCAATTGGTTAGAATTAAGGGTTAAATAAGAGAGCATGCATTGGAGTAAGCTTGATGGGAGGCAGTACGGAGGAAGGAAGGATTGTTTTTATTAACACACGGCAGGTACGTGCTAAATAGAATGGATTGAAAGGGTCCGGTTTACTCTGCAATACACCAAAGGGGGAGGGGGTTACATAGAGAGAGGTGAGACAGGGAGACAGAAACGGTCTTGAGAGCGAAGGTGGGGAAAGAGTCAGGGATAAAGGGTTGCAGCGGTGTTTGCGCTGCTTGCCACTCGGAGAGAGGAGATTGCAGTGTGATGGGAATACGGAGGGGTTCAGAAATGAAAGACGAGTATTAGACTAACTGTTGTAGAAAGTTGTGTCAGAAACTCACATGCATGACACAGAGCAAGGCACTGGTTTAAATGTCCTAAAGTCAATTTGAAAAGACCAATGAAGTAGGAATGTGGTAGTCCGGTTGATTGGCATGTAGGTAGCTTTGTAACATATTGAGTTCAAGCTTTAAAGGGGGAGAAAAATGTTTTTGGTTTCGCGCAATACATTGACAATTGAGTTAAAACTGTAAAATGTTATATTTAAATGATGAACATGATTAGTGATTGTGATTTATTATTCATTCACAGTGACCCCCGAAGAAGGGCGTTGAGCCCGAAATGCATTGGGTACTTTTTTAAATAAACGCTGCCTGAAATGAATTTATGCGTCAGTCCTGTTCATACTGAAGGTCTGGATAGACATGGTTGGAGCAGTAAAAAATCGGAAACAGCATATACACTTAGTGTGCGGACTCATATTAAAGTTGGTGGAAAACTATGATAAACTTATAAGACTATGGAATACATGGATGAACGTTTAATATAATTAACTTACAATCGCGCAATTGGCACATTTAGCAGTGCGATTGACTGGGGCGACATGAAGCCCCACTACAGTGATATGTTCAAGACACCCCACAGAAAGACTAGGCCCATGCTAGACTCAAATACCCCTGGTGAAAAGGCCACAAGTACAGCCCCAAAAAACGAAAATCACTGAAAAATCAGCACAATCCCATTCCATCCATGCCCTCCATGATGTTTAAGTTCAAGACAGCCCACAGAAAGACTAGGCCCATGCTAGACTCAAATACCCCTGGTGAAAAGGCCACAAGTACAGCCCCAAAAAACGAAAATCACTGAAAAATCTGCACAATCCCAATCCATCCATGCCCTCCATGATGTTTAAGTTCAAGACAACCCACAGAAAGACTAGGCCCATGCTAGACTCAAATACCCCTGGTGAAAAGGCCACAAGTACAGCCCCAAAAAACGAAAATCACTGACAAATCAGCACAATCCCATTCCATCCATGCCCTCCATGATGTTTAAATTCAAGACAACCCACAGAAAGACTAGGCCCATGCAAGACTCACTACCCCTGGGCATAAAGGTTGAAAAGTAGGCAAAATGGTTGCAGGCCTAACAACAATGCCTGCATTCAAAATGGCCACTTGCCTCCCAGCACATGGCCAGTGCCTGTAGCAGCACTCAAAATGGCCCTCAGCCACATGGCCTGTCCCTCCCCATGAACACCCCCAAAAATCGAAAAACACTGCAAAATCAGCACAATCCCATTCCATCCATGCCCTCCATGATGTTTAAGTTCAAGACAACCCACAGAAAGACTAGTCCCATGCTAGACTCAAATACCCCTGGTGAAAAGGCCACAAGTACAGCCCCAAAAAACGAAAATCACTGAAAAATCAGCACAATCCCATTCCATCCATGCCCTCCATGATGTTTAAGTTCAAGACAGCCCACAGAAAGACTAGGCCCATGCTAGACTCAAATACCCCTGGTGAAAAGGCCACAAGTACAGCCCCAAAAAACGAAAATCACTGAAAAATCTGCACAATCCCAATCCATCCATGCCCTCCATGATGTTTAAGTTCAAGACAACCCACAGAAAGACTAGGCCCATGCTAGACTCAAATACCCCTGGTGAAAAGGCCACAAGTACAGCCCCAAAAAACGAAAATCACTGACAAATCAGCACAATCCCATTCCATCCATGCCCTCCATGATGTTTAAATTCAAGACAACCCACAGAAAGACTAGGCCCATGCAAGACTCACTACCCCTGGGCATAAAGGTTGAAAAGTAGGCAAAATGGTTGCAGGCCTAACAACAATGCCTGCATTCAAAATGGCCACTTGCCTCCCAGCACATGGCCAGTGCCTGTAGCAGCACTCAAAATGGCCCCCAGCCACATGGCCTGTCCCTCCCCATGAACACCCCCAAAAATCGAAAAACACTGCAAAATCAGCACAATCTCATTCCATCCATGCCCTCCATGATGTTTAAGTTCAAGACAACCCACAGAAAGACTAGTCCCATGCTAGACTCAAATACCCCTGGTGAAAAGGCCACAAGTACAGCCCCAAAAAACGAAAATCACTGAAAAATCAGCACAATCCCATTCCATCCATGCCCTCCATGATGTTTAAGTTCAAGACAGCCCACAGAAAGACTAGGCCCATGCTAGACTCAAATACCCCTGTTTAAAAGGCCACAAGTACAGCCCCAAAAAACGAAAATCACTGAAAAATCAGCACAATCCCATTCCATCCATGCCCTCGATGATGTTTAAGTTCAAGACAGCCCACAGAAAGACTAGGCCCATGCTAGACTCAAATACCCCTGGTGAAAAGGCCACAAATACAGCCCCAAAAAACGAAAATCACTGAAAAATCAGCACAATCCCAATCCATCCATGCCCTCCATGATGTTTAAATTCAAGACAACCCACAGAAAGACTAGGCCCATGCAAGACTCACTACCCCTGGGCATAAAGGTTGAAAAGTAGGCAAAATGGTTGCAGGCCTAACAACAATGCCTGCATTCAAAATGGCCACTTGCCTCCCAGCACATGGCCAGGGCCTGTAGCAGCCCTCAAAATGGCCCCCAGCCACATGGCCTGTCCCTCCCCATGAACACCCCCAAAAATCGAAAAACACTGCAAAATCAGCACAATCCCATTCCATCCATGCCCTCCATGATGTTTAAGTTCAAGACAGCCCACAGAAAGACTAGGCCCATGCTAGACTCAAATACCCCTGGTGAAAAGGCCACAAGTACAGCCCCAAAAAACGAAAATCACTGAAAAATCAGCACAATCCCATTCCATCCATGCCCTCCATGATGTTTAAGTTCAAGACAGCCCACAGAAAGACTAGGCCCATGCTAGACTCAAATACCCCTGGTGAAAAGGCCACAAGTACAGCCCCAAAAAACGAAAATCACTGAAAAATCAGCACAATCCCAATCCATCCATGCCCTCCATGATGTTTAAATTCAAGACAACCCACAGAAAGACTAGGCCCATGCAAGACTCACTACCCCTGGGCATAAAGGTTGAAAAGTAGGCAAAATGGTTACAGGCCTAACAACAAAGCCTTCATTCAAAATGGCCACTTGCCTCCCAGCACATGGCCAGGGCCTGTAGCAGCACTCAAAATGGCCCCCAGCCACATGGCCTGTCCCTCCCCATGAACACCCTCAAAAATCGAAAAACACTGCAAAATCAGCACAATCCCATTCCATCCATGCCCTCCATGATGTTTAAGTTCAAGACACCCCACAGAAAGACTAGGCCCATGCTAGACTCAAATACCCCTGGTGAAAAGGCCACAAGTACAGCCCCAAAAAACGAAAATCACTGAAAAATCAGCACAATCCCATTCCATCCATGTCCTCCATGATGTTTAAGTTCAAGACACCCCACAGAAAGACTAGGCCCATGCTAGACTCAAATACCCCTGGTGAAAAGGCCACAAGTACAGCCCCAAAAAACGAAAATCACTGAAAAATCAGCACAATCCCATTCCATCCATGCCCTCCATGATGTTTAAGTTCAAGACAGCCCACAGAAAGACTAGGCCCATGCTAGACTCAAATACCCCTGGTGAAAAGGCCACAAGTACAGCCCCAAAAAACGAAAATCACTGAAAAATCAGCACAATCCCAATCCATCCATGCCCTCCATGATGTTTAAGTTCAAGACAACCCACAGAAAGACTCAGTCCACCCACCACTGAGTACCCCTGGGCAAAAGGCCCCAAAACAGCCCAAAAATCGAAAATTCCAAAATTTTAGTTGCAGCAACTGTAATGCCCCAAACAAACTTATCTGTAAAATTTCTAATCCAACAGTGATCCAAAGAAAGTCAAAAAGGCCTCAAATCCAAATATCCAGCAGCATCCACAAAAAGTAATCCTTCCAGCTCCAGATCCAAATGAAAAGTGACCAGGAGATGGACAAAGCACTGGGAGGAGCCTGCTAGACAGGAATAGGAGGTTAAAGACTGTGGGGCACTTCCTTCCTCCCCCCCCTCCCCCCCTCCCCAAAATGGACTCCTCGCTAAAAAAGTGCAGGCAAATGTCAACCTAAGGAGTTATTCAGATAAAAATCATCATTTCAAGAAGGTTTATGCTGCTTGCTGGTGGATTTATTGTGCAAAATTGCAAATTTTATATTTTCGCTTGTGCGAGATTGTTGCTGCTCGCCGCATCTCAAATCTCGCAATTGCGAAGTACCGCGAGACGTGATCTCGCCGTACTCGCGTTGACAAACTCTCGCTGTGCAAGTTGGCAAGCCGGGATGACGTAATCGCGCTCGCCAAATTCCCGCGGGATCACACAGCAAGATCCAAAATGGCGCAGCACTCGCAAAATATCGAGAAAAACAACTCGGCAAACGATGATAAACGCCGCGCGCCGCAAAAATTGTATCACCAACGCCGCGCGCCGCAAAAAAAATCCACTGCGTGCGAATTTGCGGATTTTGCGGGAAATTCGCAAATCTCGCGGATTGCGAATTTCCCGAAAATCCGCAAAATCCGCGAGCGTAACGGATTTTCCGCCCATGCTTATTGAGTAGCTACAAACTTTTTAATTAAAGTTTCCAATTTTCTTCCATCAACTCTACAACGTTGCAGCATTACAATTACTTACTGTCCATATCTTTGTATTAATAATGTTGATGACATTTCTGATTTACATTGGCTACACTCCATGTTTTGACTTGCTCCTCTAACTAGATTGTTAAAAGACACTGATTCACAGTCTGATAAAGTCAAATATATGAATCTTTCAGTGTCTATGTTAGTAGTACATGTAAACAAAAAATTTCACAGTCATGTTGCCATTTATAAGAAAGGCCAAATAGGTTGTCAATATCTATACCGTCATCTTCCAATACACCAAGCATAAATATTAAAAATTCCTGAGAATCTTGCTGAATATTCTGCGTAAATTGAGTAGAACCAGAACATATGTCCAAAACATTTCGAATATCAGAAACACTTTGGATTTTACTTTTGTCACTACTACATTTCTCATAAACAGAATACAACATTGAACAGAAATTTTCGTCCCGGTTTTCAACAAATTGTTGTTGCAAACTTTCAAGAAAAAAAACAACATTAACAACTACATTAGCATAGCAGTTGACACCACAACTATTTTCAAAACGATAACCAATATTCTCTTCAACACTGTCCTTTTTATTTTTCCTTGCAGTCACAACTTCATCTTGTTTTTTTCCTTTTTCTACAGTTTTGCAACAGATATTCTCAAATCTTCTTTTTCTACCTACCATACGCTTTTCAAATACTGGATATTGACCTAAATAGGGTGCATATTTTCTCTTAAACCATTATACTCTCTCACACAATTTGCATCTGCACTAACCTTTGTCTCATCAAAGTCAATCAAGTTCCATCCAGATAAAGTTCTCACTCGAGACAAAGCAACATATGCCATACCCTCTTTAAACACGGTACTTCCAATATTCACTAAAGCATTATCTACACCTAAACCTTGAGATTTATGAATAGTCACTGCATATACCAAAGAAATAGGAAACTATTTCATGCATACATACAAATCTTTTACAAGCAAAAACCGAGCTGAACAACGACTAAATTGTTGTACTTCAGCAATTTCATCAAATTTTGATTTTCAAAAATTCAATCCCATCTCTATTTACATAATTAACAAATTCAACAATTTTACCCATTGCTCATATTACTAAACCTTTTTCCACATGCAAATTACAACGTAAAATTACCCTACAGTTTACACATGCATACAAATTATTTTCTAAACCAGCAGTTTTACTTATCGATTTCTATAAAGTATCCAATTTCCTCTTCTACTTTTCATTCAAAATAATAGTGATTCCTTCATGTTCTATTTTATTATTAGCTTCCAATTTTATAATTTCTTCATTTTTCTTCATTGAATATAGAACATTCACGCAGTGTTAGCATTAAGCAGATTACAGATTTGTTTTCTGCATTTCTCATATATATTTTCTCAGGAACAATATTTTCATTTGGAAACAAATTGGGAAGTAATCGTCTCTGTAAAGCTTGTTTGACATGTTCTGTCACTTTTCCAATTCTTATATCTTGAAGAATAGTTCCATAATCAGCATCATTTGCCTCTCACAAATTTTTAATAAGTTCCTTATACTCAAAATATGACCAAATGTTAACATTTCCAATGCTCCCAAAGACTTTCTGGTATCTTCATGCGCCAATGTTTTAAACACTGGTTGTCCTTTTACAGGAGTAAGCTATAGTAGATCTCCAAAAACTATGACGTGTTTTCCTCCAAATAATACGTCATACTCTGTTTTAAGAATTTGCTGCATTCTTAAATGCACAAAGGCAAGCATTAAGTTTGATACCATGCTTACCTCATCAATAATGAGAAGTTTCATTTTCTACTACACTCTTGAAACTTCACACCAAGCTTCTCCAGATAGCTTGTAGTATTTCAATTTGTTTTCATGCTCTACTGGTAGCATTAATAAACAATGTAAAGTAATTCCTTTAATATTGTGTGCCACCAACCCAGTTGGAGCAGTGACAACACTAGACAAATGCGACTCAGTTGTTTTGTGTAGAAAAGTTGAAATTACTTAAATTAAAAAACGTTTTCCTGTTCCTGTTTGTCCACTCACGTACATTCGGATAGGTTCAAATGATGAGCAAGAGCACTTTTTTTTCTCATGAAGTAATCCATGGTGAATCTGTTCTCTCACTTGCTCATATATTTGTTTCTGCTCAACATTTAGTTGTTCTTCCATGTTTTCTAAGTTTGTTACATCTCCTTGAGCTTGATACATTGCTGTTTCCACCTCTTCCATAGCAGTTGCTGCTTCATTTTTAACAATTGGTTCTCTGACTCAACTGAGCAGGAATTTGACTGTCTTGAGAACTGTCTCTAGCAATCTCAGCTGCAATTGTAGCTTCTTGGTCAATTTCGTCATTCAACATTTTCACATAATTAGCAAAAACAGGACATTCTTTAGTATCTTTACATGCGTTGAAGGAGTCTTCATAGCTCTCGAAATCTCCAAGTAATTCCAATTCTGAACGCCATGGCTTGAAAAGTTGCAAAAGAGCTAAATAGCAAAATTCCCTTTTGTCAGGTGTTTCGCAACTCCGTTTACGGTGATTAATCAAATGTTTTTTTTTTGTTTCACCAAACATCCTTCAGAACCAATCACAGCATATATACAATTATTGATGTTTTTTTATAATATTTTGTTTAATATTTAGTTTAAAAATATAGTTTTGCAGCACTTCATAGAGACAAATGTTCTCAAGATGATGACTTCTATTTATTTGGATAATATGTATCCAACATATTTGTTTTCACAATATCTGTACTTTCTGGCTCTTTTTCAGCTAAATATTCAATTTCTTGTATAGATTTAAGTACTCGGTTTCGAGTTGCAGCAAGACCTAGACTCACCCAAATGATTCTTCTAGGTTTGGAGTATAGACTTGCAGATGATAAGGGATCCGAGCATTCATGCGCACCGATTTCTCGTTGAGATAACATCTTCAAACTGTAAGTATATAATTTCTTACTTAAACTCTTCTTGTGAGAAATCTCTTCCCACATTTCCTTCAATTCCGTCTTGTCTGATTTCGTTATGTACAATGTTACATATCGAGCAACAGCAATGGAATTGTCCGCAACATATTGAATATCCATATTAGCATTCCACATGGATAAAATGACTGGGTTATAGTCATTTATATATTTTGATTCTTCATTTCTTCTTAAGTTGTAGGTATTTTCTGGAGACTTCCTAGTGATAGTATGTCGCAAAGATGACATAAAACTGTTCACTCTTCCTTTCGATATTACAGGTCGTGGAAATGCAAAACGGCATTTGATGTAGAATTTGTCGTTAGAGTTGTACTTTCGACTACAGTATTTCCCACAATGATGGCTTTGGAATCGTAAGACTTGTTGTCTTGAGTCCTTATCTTGTGTACATTTGGGTACATCACATGTAGCATATTCATCAATAAAAGACAACACAGTATCATCTGAGTCTCTTCCAAATTTGGGAGCATCTTTGATCCATATCAGCATATGTATGTGAGGAGCACCTCTTGCTTGATACTCCTTTCTCCAAAAGAAGGCCAGAAACTCTCCAAGAGGAGGATTTTTTTTATTGGTGATAAAAGACATCATAGCTTCAAATCTATGATTGAAATATCAGCATACATTAACTGGATCCAAAGAGCACAATTCTCCAGGTGTTTTGTATTTAATATTTAGTATATTTGGATTTGCCTCTCAAAGAAATTGAAGTAAATTATCCCAAGCATATTCAGCACAGCTTGGAGTAAGGAACCATGTAAGAGTTCCTAGGTTCCTTAGCGTTCATTTAAGTTCTCCATGACCATGGTACCAGCACTCATTAGTACATCGCTGACATGCCATGAGAATAATTAGCTGAGATTCCAAAACATTTTCATTCTGGTGTACTTTATTCATAAATTCCTTTGTCGAAACATTTTGCAGATGTACAACTGTTTTAAATATATGATTTACTGCATAAGAAAGTCCAGACAAATCCCTCTCAAACAAAAGATGATACAAATATGGAATACATTGTCGAAATCTTGGATCTTCTGCATACAATCTTAATGTCCGGTATTCAGATTCAGGAATCTGCACATGTCGGTCCTCATATCGTCCTTCTTTTCCTGTGGGAAACAACTGAGGGAAACAACGAGCTTCCAAGCTTTTTTCCCATACACTAATGGGACTTCCCTTTGCTTCTTTCATTTGGAATAACTCTATAGTATTCCCCATCACTTCTTTAGAATGCAGTGGATGAACACTGCAATGTTCGTAGATTTCTTCTGTTCTGGACACATCTACTTTTTCAATTTGTCCAGATGGCAAATCACTATCTTCTTCTACAGTTATTTCTTCTTCTCTCACAAACACATTTTTTTTATATTGATTATTTTTTACCAGATACAACGTTGCCATTTTCACTTTCCTAACATCCACTAATTCCTGCCAGATTTACTCTTAGTAGGAACGCAATTAACAAGAATAACTAAAGGTTCATCTTCTACATTTTCTACACCAATTGTTTCAATATTTTTCTTTAACTCTAGTGGCAAATATACAACTCTTCCCTTTATTCCTCTCTGTAAATCTGAAGGAGGCAATTTCCCTGTCTTAGGCTCCATACGAACAATAGCCTGAAAAGGATGCACACATTGAATAAGAATTGACTCATAAGTATTTAAATCCATCAGTTCAGAAGGAATATTCACCAACTCAAAATTATTATGCACAGCTTAGCAGGCATTATATTCTTGTCTAATTTGTTATAACAAAATTTACAAATACGCTGATCAGAACCCAAATCAAAACAATTCTCTACCAACAAATAAATTGCAAATTCCATCCACTCCTTATTATTTTCCTTTTCACATTTTAAATACAGATCAACAGTCCTGGTCTGATTTTAATAATGAGTATGTCAACAACAAATACAAGAATAATTTGGTGTTTCACCTGAAATCACCTTGAACTTTGAAATTTCTTGCTCAAATTTTTCTGTACTACAATGTTGTACATTCTCTTCTACATTCCCTTCTATTAACGTATCTATTTCTGCACTGTCTTCTTCAGGCCCAAAGTAACTAACCTGAATTTCATCACACACGTTCGTTACGTCTGATACAGATCCACTCAAAAGAGCACTGTTCAATTTTTTTAACATTAGTGCTGGACTTTTTGCATAATACAACGTTCTCACTAATTTCCTCATTTCAGTATGATGTACTGCTAACATCCTGAATGGTGAAAAATACTTCAACATACTTTTTTAGAAAGACAAGCTAGAGAATGACCTTGCAAACCAGTATTTTCTCTCACTCTGCAAGGGTCTAGTCCTTGCAACATCTTAATCTTTTGTTTAACACTTTTCTTAGTATAGTTACATAAGAAATTGCGTAAAAAATCAATAGATTCCAGCCGTACACTACAAATGCTACTGCAATTCCAAGTGTACACTGGACCTTTAGGACATCTCCCTAAAACTTCATCAGCTACCACCTCTTCCACATTTCTAGGAACAATTTTCTCTTTCTCAATAGGACAACCATTTTTAAGCTCATAAGCACGACCAGTAGTGTCAACTGCATGCAACAAATCATTACTCTGAAGCTAACTCTCTTCATTATCAAAAGGCTCAGAACTTGAACTATGTTTTCATTCACCCAAAAAAAACTCAGAAAAATTACTTCTGTTAATTACTCTTCTCCACTTACTTTTGGCCTTCATTAAATGGATTGGCTTATCTAGTGATCGAATTCTATTGATGACTAAAACAAAAACGGTTTTTTTTCAATTCAAAAGCTTTCTCAACTACTTTTTTAATACATTTCTTTTTCTTATAAAATACAGTTTTTTTTTTACAATTCTTTACTACTTTAGTCAAATTAGTCAATACTCTATTTAAGAACATCTTCTTCCTTATTTCCTTATATTGGTTTTTCCTCCTTTTGCAACACACGATTTTTTCAAAAGATGATTTTCCATGGTTCTTCTCTTTCCTCTTAGTTGCAGATACAGTATTACTATTTTTGTCTTTGTGCACACTACTCTTAGTGTTTAACAATTTTCGCAGAAAAGTCTTAGTTTTCTTACCAGAACTTTTTTATTTTTATTAACACATTCTTGTTCATGTAAATCTTGTAGATGACTTCTCTTTAAATAAACTGCTTTCTTTCGTTCTTTCCTCTTTTCAGTTTTTGAAGGCATGATGACTTTTTTCAGTGTTGATCAAAAGAATGTATTATAAAAAATTCATATCACTTTAGAAAAATAAATATATGAAATACACTATTATATGACTTATAAGAAGAGAAGGGAAATTATCACAACAAACGTGGGAGTATGAAAATAGAAGAAGTTACAACAAGAGAAAGAGGACTATGAGACAATGAGAAATGTAAATAGAAAAAACAATATTAGCAGACACTGCAGTATAAGGGCATAAAGAGACTATGAAAAGACTGCAAAGTATGAAGAGAAAAGAAGGAGTATAAGGAGAAAGGTGGCAGTATGATGAGAGAAGGGACAGTATAAGAAGAAAGAGACAAACTGTGCGGAGACAGGGGAGCAGTATAATAAGAGAAACAAGGACTATATACAGAAAACAAGGGATATGTGGAAACAGGCACTACTATAAGGACAAAACTATATATCTAAGGAAAGAGGGGTGAATATAACAAGAGACAGAAGAGTACCAGAGGAGAGCAGGGATAATGTGAGTAAAAGTGCTGCATAAGAAGTTAAAGGGTGTACAAAAACAGAGGAAATACTTCGAGGACAAAGGAAGGAGTATAAACAGATAGGAGATAGGTGAGAGAAATATGACAATAAGAAAAGAGAAGAATATCAGGACAGAGTCGGATTTATAAGAACAGAGAGAAGAAGTGTGAGCAGAGAGAGGAGATTATGAGAAGAAAAACAAAAAATAAGAGAAAAGAATGTGAAGTATGTGCCAATAAGAACAAGAATCAGAAGAAAGGGAGAATATAAGGAAAAAAGAGTATATATGAGAAAAGAAGAAGGAATATAAAGAAAGAGAGAGACAAACATGTGGAGAAAAAAGAAATATAAGAGAAGACTGAGTGTATAAGGAGAGAGAGAGTACCATGAGCAGACAGTAAAAACTATGATGACAGAGATGAATATTAAGACAGGAGAGATTATGAAGAGTAGGGGAACTATGCAAAAAGAAAGGCAAATATGAAGAGAATAGAAAAGTATAAGGAGAGAGGGAAGTATAAGAAAAAGGAGGTAGTATAATCAGAGAGGAAGGAGTAAGAGGATAGAAGAGGGAGTATGATAAGAGAGTGTAGAAAATATGAAAAAAGGGGCAAATATAATTCCCTAATGTACACAGAGACACCGTGTGATATTAGACATAAACATATGACACCATGCATATTACTATTTACTACTATATCCTAGGGAGTATTAAGGGGGCACATTAAAAGACAGGGGAGACAATGAGGACAGAGAGTAAGTAAGAGGACAGGAGGGACTATGAGAACAAGCAGCACTATGAGGAAAGACAAGTAACAATAAGGAAAGAGGGGAAATATCATTTTGCAAATACATTTCCAATTTTGCTGCATTATTTTTTGCCAACATTAAATCCAAGTATGTCACACAATAGAAAAAGAAAGAGGCCCAAGGGGCTTGTAAATCTACCCAAGAGTGTATGCAGCAGTCTATGTATACTGACTGGAGAATTGTTAAGAAGGAGGTATGAGGAGAGAGGGAGGATTAAGAGGTCAGAGGAGGGAGCATAAAAAGAAGGGGGAGTATTAGAAGACAGAGCAGACAATGAGGACAGAGGAGGACTAAGAGGACAGGAGGGAATATGAGAACAAGCAGCACTATGAGAAAAGACAAGTGAGAATAAGGAAAGAGGGGAAATATCAAAAGAGAGGGAACAATATAAGCAGAGAGAGGTAGACTGTGAGGAGAGACAGGAGAGATTATAGAGAAAGGGACAAGTATAATTCCTTAATGTACACACACTCAGTGTGATTTTAGACAAAATATTGAAAACCATACATTTTACAAAACACATTTACTACACTAAAACGTTTAAGTGACTGAACATATTCCATGTATATAACTACTACATTTCAGTGGACATCCCTGACTCATTTTGCAAATACATTTCCAATTTGCTGCATTATTTTTTGCCAACATTACATCCAAAAATGTGACACAATAGAACAAGAAAGAGGCACAAAGGGCTTGTAAATCTGCCACAGAGTGTATGCAGCAGTCTATGTATACTGACTGGGGAACTGTTAAGAGGGAGGTATGAGGAGAGAGGGAGGATTAAGAGGTCAGAGGATGGAGCATCAAAAGAAGAGGGAGCATTAGGAGACAGAGCAGACAATGAGGATAGAGGGAGACTAAGAGGACAGGAGGGACTATGAGAACAAGCAGCACTATAAGGAAAGACAAGTGATAATAGGAAAAGAGGGGAAACATCTGCAGAGAGGAGACAGTATAAGCAGAGAGAGGTAGACTGTGAGGAGAGACAGGAGAGATTATTGAAAAAGGGGCAAGTATAATTCCTTAATGTACACAGACACTCAGTGTGATTCTAGACAAAATATTTAAAAGCATACATTTGACCAAAACACACTTACTAGACTAAAATGTTTAAGTGACTGAACACATTCCACGTATATAACTACTACATTTCAGTGGACAGCCCTGACTCATTTTCCAAATACATTTCCAATTTGCTGCATTATTTTTTGCCAACATTACATCCACAAATGTGACACAATAGAACAGGAAAGAGTCCCAAAGGGCGTGTAAATCTGCCCAAGAGTGCATGCAGCAGTCTATGTATACTGACCGGGAAATCGTTAAGAGGGAGTTATGAGGAGAGAGGGAGGATTAAGAAGTCAGAGGAGGGAGCATAAAAAGAAGGGGGAGCATTAGGAGACAGAGCAGACGAGAAGCTTTTGTTTTGGACATTTGGGCAAGATGGCCGCGGACCGATCCGCCGAGTGAGAGGCTGTTTCCCTCTCCCCTCCCTTGGAAAAACATCAGGGATATGCAGATGCAGACGGAAAGTTCTTGAATTCTACATAGATGCTGATCAAGACAGGAAACAACGGAGCCACCACTGTAACCCTATTACAGTTGGGACAGACGATCTATAATCGAGTTGTCTTGGTAGAACGGCTGCTAAAGTTCATTACCATATACCTCAGGACCGAGGTAGTGGCAGAGGACATAAGGAAAGCGCTATTTGGAGAACGTGAGCGTGAACAGAGTATGCCCTCGCAGATCACGACGAGAAAGCAAACCGCCAGAACCAAGAGCCTGGACACAGACGCCGAGATGGACTCAGCCGCCAAGAAAAGAGAGCTGAGAAGGAGAGAAAAGGAACGTGAGGCTGAAATGAAAGCCGAGCAGAGAGCAGAGCGCCGGGCAATTGCAGCAGCCGCCAATGCAGGACGCGCTGAGAAGAAAGCACTCAGAGCGGAGGCGGCGGCAAAAGAAACGGCAGCGAAGGAATCAACACCCAGAGCAGGAAGAGGGGGTCTGAGGCAGCCTACCTTGGTCGAATCTTTTGGCAGGGAGGCATCCACGGATAGAGACAGGACCCCAATCCCAGCTGTAGCTGAAGCGGAGAGCAACAAGACGCCATCACCACGAGATCCAGCTCCCGGGGAGGCGGTGAATGAGACGGCAGAGTCAGAACAAGTCGGGCCAGCGCAAGCACTGAGAGAAGCTGGGTTCTGCACAGACGAACAAAGGGCGGAGGGCGTTACAGAGCCAGATGCAGGAGCTCTGTTAAGTGTGCCTAGTATCCAGCCTGGAATCGAGCCCGGTAAGGACATGCCTGATTTTGCTGCTAATGCGGAGACAAGTGTGGAATGTGGAAATGCAGGTCTGGAGGGGGGAAACCCGGCAATGACATTGGCGAATACAGTATTAAATCAAGGCAAGAACGCAGGTGACTTAAATGGGGCGAGGGAGCCTGACGGCAACATGACTGGGCTTGATAATCAGATCAACAGCGGAACAAGAACTGGTCCTTCAGGGGAGATCACTCCTACTAATACTCCTACTAATATTAATAGTGTACCCCTGATAAACAATTTCGCTATTATCCCAGGGCTCAATCAAACCCCGGCAGTCACAGTTGATTCAGCAGACACCCATACCTGCGTCATACCCCAAGAAGACAAAGCAGGTGAACAGAGGAGGGGTGTAGATAATGCTGCGGAAATCAGAATGGGGGAGAACAAAGGGCTTGAAGGGAGGGGTAAGGCACCAGCATTGACAGTGGGTGCATTAGACCCAATGCCGAGTTTACTACCAGGGACTCCAGGAGATGACATTTTCTTCTCACTGAATGAGGAAACTGTTGAAATAGGCAAAGTAACGGAAGCGCATAAAAATAAGGGGGATCTGCTTGACTCTGAAATAACTGATCTAGATGTAAGTATAGAAGAGACGGAGGTATCTACCTCAGAACAGGGATCCGAGACAGATACCGAGTCCGAGACAGGTCAGACAGGCCACACTCAATCCTCCACGGACGACAGTGTTCAGAAACAAACAGTCGTAAGAAGGAAGCAACAGAATATCAGGAAAACGCAAAGAAGGCTTAGTCCCAGACCTACCGAGAGGCCGAATAAACTGATGTGGGATTACTCAGCTACCTCGAGGATGTACCAGGATGAAGGGGGAGCCAGGTCTCGGCATAATGGACCCTCAGGCTCTCAATCGCAATTTCAAGGTCAGGGCCCCACCATGGAGATGCTTTACGCCACCCTTAGGCAAATGCAGGAAGAGGTGAGTGCCAAAGCTAAAAGAGCAAAACGGACAAGTAAGAAAATCGAGGGGTCATTGTGTAAAGTAAACAAGTTATATGCAGAGATGGCTGGTAGAATGACAGAAGTGGAGGAGAGAACTGGCCAATTGGAGGATGAGGTCTCACAGTGGAAAGAGTTTAAGACGGCGCAGGAGAAATTCAATGAGGATCTACAATGGAAAGCAGAGGATGCGGAAAATAGGCAGAGGAGGAACAATATAAGACTTCTAGGGATTCCGGAGGGGGTAGAGGAGCAGAATCCCAGGGCCTATGTGGTCACACTGTTAAGAGAAACATTTCCAGAGCTCACCACTTGGAATTGGGACGTCGAGGTACAACGGGCGCATAGATTCCCGCTGACAACCAAGAAGTCCTATGGTGACTCTCAGAGTGAGAGACCAAGAGCTATGTTGGTATACATAGGGAACTTTTTGGCAAGACAAGCCATTATGGATAATGCCAGACCACAAGATCGTCGGGTTTTCAAAGGAAACTCTTTCTTCGCCCGTCCGGATTTCTGTCATGCCACGGTGGAGAGGAGATGGAGATTGCGACAAATGATAGATCCATTCCAGAAAGTTGGATGTGAGGCAAACCTCCTGTACCCCGCAAGGCTGAAAGTAATAATAGAGGGCCATACGAGAATGTTCTTTTCGGAGATTAAAGCACAGAGCTTCCTGACTGAGTTAAAGGAGAAAAGACGAAAATAAACAATACACACAAAAAAAAAAAAAAAAAAGGGGGGGGATAAGGCTGACGGCCGCAATTGATATGGATTGTACAAGGTCTGAATGGGTATAGAATAGGGTTAAAGAGAACTTAAAGAGGTGAAGGGCTAGATCACTTTGTATCGTTTTGTATAGGCTCAGCAGGATTCAGCTTTATGAGGGATACTGTTATGTATTAAGTAAGGAGCTCCTAAAGGGGATCAGGTGGAGCACGGAGGGATTTCTTTTTCAAAAAGGCATATTTTCCTTCTCTTTGTAGTTCCTTTTTTTCTTTTTTTTTCTGCATTTGCATCTATTATATAGGTAGGGAGGGGCGGGGCGGCTCCACTCAAGGGGATCGGAAACCAGTCATACATAGGTCAGGATTGACCTAGTTGCCTGTGGACAGGGGAGGGGAGGGGAAAGGGGGGCGCCAATAAGGGAGAGATAAAGACGAAACAGGAAAAGACAAAATATGCAACACAGATGGTACAAGTAGCACAGCAAGTTGATGTAGCACAGGTAGAAGGAGTAGAAGGAGTAAACGCATACCAAATACAGAGGGAAGAGTTGAAACAAGCGAAAGTGCATAACGACTTTAACATTTGCAAAGAAAATATAATAGGAGCAAGAGGTTGTAGGGAAAGCTTACACAGCCCTCCATGGCTCCATGAGCGGGAGTATTAAAATTATCACCATGAATGTGTGTGGGTTGAACGACAGATTAAAAAGGCAGCGACTGGCATTGCTGTTAAAGAATACTGGGGCTGATTTTGTCTGTCTACAAGAGACACACGTAGAAGGGAACAGGTCGTTCTTGCTGGAACAATTGGGATTAAGGGTCTTAGCACGTTCAAAACAAGGGGCGAGAATTAGAGGAGTGGCTGTACTAACCAAACATGCAGACATTAAAACGAGGAAGAAGTTTGAGGATGAGTGGGGGAGATGTGCTCTGATTGAGTGTTTTATAGGAGAGGAGTGGGTTACCATAGGCTCTGTTTACGGATCAACCGAGGATGACCCAGAGTTGTTTCTCTTTTTGGATACTGAGTTACCATCTTGGGCGTCACGGGTTATCTTGGCAGGAGATTTTAATATCGACGGGGCCAAGGGGCTAGATATAGATACAACAGGGCAATACAAGGGAAGAAAGAAGAGAGGCTGCAGGGCAATACAGAGTTTAGCAAGAAACAATGGAATGTATGATGTATGGGGGGCCAAGAAACCGTTAGATCCTGGATATACATTCTATTCAGCGCCTCACCGCAAATGCGTTAGGCTAGATTATTTTTTTATTTCCCGGGTATTATTAAACAATGCAGCAATTGAGAGATTACCGCGTATATTGTCAGACCATAACCCTCTAAAATTAACAATAGAAGGAGAAGGGTTTAAGAAGGTGGTGGGACCATGGACGTTCGAAAGGGGTTTGTTGAAAGATGATGATTATATTACATACATGCATGCATGGATTAAACAATTCTGGGATATTAATAGAGGGAGCACTAACATTGGGAACGCTTGGGACGCATTCAAGGCCTGTGTTAGAGGGGAGACGCTTAGCTATTCCATTGCTAAACAGAGGAAGGAAAAAACAGAGAGAGATCGTTTGAACAATGCCCTGATTTTGGCAGAAACACGCCTTGAGCTAGCTACCATAGAACAGCGGGGACTCACTGAACGACTATTAGAAGTAGCAGCAGCTAGGGCAGCAGCTCTGGAAGAGGTGGCGATCAAAGCCGCCAGATTGTACGATACGCAGAGAGAGAGGAGTTACGAATTCAGCGAAAGAATAGGACGCACGCTAGCTGCACGAACAAGACAAAGAGTAGCTAAAGGCGAAATCAAGGAAATTAAAGATGGAACAGGCCAGATAATCACTGATGATAAGGGAATCGCTGAGGTATTCAGGGTTTACTACAGCATGTTATATAAGGAGGAGTTAGACCGAGATAGGGGGGAAATAGAGCTTTATCTAGAGAACATCCCGGGTAAAGTACTTAGCGAAGAGGACAGAGAGTATCTGGATAACGACATAAGCGACGAGGAGATAAATGATGCTATATTGGGGTTACCAAATGGGAAAGCAACTGGACCCGATCAGATTCCAGGAGAATTTTATAAAATATTCTTATCTTCAATATTTAAAGAAATAGCAAGAACTTTCAAAGGAGTACAGCAAGGGCAGGCAATCCCAGGAAGTTGGGCGGGAGCAGACATTGTAATTTTACTAAAAAAAGGGAAGGACCTGACAGAACCTGGATCATATCGACCCATTACATTAATCAACGCTGATACAAAAACATTCTCAAAAATACAGGCAGCCAGATTCGCCAGGGTAATCACTCAATTAGTGAGTGTCAATCAACACGGTTTTATACCTCACAGAGATACCACAACACATTTAAGGAAAATGATAACACTGTTTGATATTCAGGAAGGGGAAGGGAACCCAATGGCCACCTTGTTACTCGACGCTGAGAAAGCATTTGAGAGGGTGGCATGGGAGTATTTATGGGCTGTTTTGAGAAGAGGGGGAGTGGGCGAAACGTTTATTAAAGTAATACAAGCACTTTATACAAACCCATCAGCATGTGTCAGGATAAATACAGGTCGCACGAAACCCTTCAACATTATCAGGGGCACAAGACAGGGGTGTCCCTGTTCACCATTGTTGTTTGCAATGTATACAGACCCATTAATACATAAATTGGAACAAAACGCACGAATTGAACCACTAATTACTAAGAGGGGAGATATAAAGGTTCTAGCATATGCAGACGACATAGCGGTTATAACACCCAACCCAATGGACGCGATAAGGGAAATAGAATCAGAGGCAGAGCAGTTTGGGCGAATAGCGGAATATGCATTGAACAAAAATAAGACACAAATTATCAAAAATACACACACGGATTGCACAGACACACGGGTGGTTAACGAAGGGAAATATTTGGGTATTACTATTACATCAGATTTAGGAAAATTGGTGGAAATTAATATCATTCCTATCATTACAAAAACGAAAAAAGACCTGGATAGGATACACAATCTGCACATGACACTTGTCGGAAGGGTCAATTATGCGAAAATGAACCTGTTGCCCAAAATGCTATACTTGTTTAGAACAATTCCGCTGTTCTTTAGTCTGATCTGGTTTAAGAAATTAGAAAATATGGTAAATAGCTTCGTATGGGCGCAAGGGAAGACGAGAAGGGCACTGAAATACATGTCATTACCATACGACAAGGGAAGATGGACTCTACCAGACCTCAGGATGTATTATTGGGCTGCGGCTTTGCAGCAAATGACCTGTTTACTGGGAGGGATGGAAGGAGAGGAGGAATTACATATAGGGTCTTTAGAAGTGTATGGTTTAATTTTGGGAGATGAAACCAATAATGCTTTCCTAAGATACACGGAGCCAAGTTACTTCAAGCGAACTAGGTTTAAGACATTGGAAGCCGACGATAAAATCTGGAAGGCATTTAAGAAAAGTTTTGGTTTGGGGAGACTTCATGGACATACAAGAATAGCAGGGGACTCAACATTACCTTCGGATATTTTCTCTGATGTAATCTTTAAAGAATGGGTCAGACAAGGTATTAGAAATATGGGAGACTTAATGGGGGAATCAGGGGTACGCCAATTTACGGAGCTTCAACAGAACTTTGGGGTTAGCAATAGGACTTTCTTTAAGTATCTACAGGTAAGAAGTTTTCTAGGTAATAAACGTGGTGGTCAGGCGGGATTTAAGGAGAACCCAATATTACAGATGATCGAAGCAGAGCGGCCATGTACAATTAAACGGCTGTACGCAGCATTGATAGAACATAGAGGGGATGATTTAGGGAAGTATGAGACTAAATGGATGGAGGCATTAGGAATTTCAGAGGGGATATTTACAAAATCACTAACCTTTGGGCATGAGATCTTATGTCTGGCATCACTACAAACACAACATTACAAAACTCTGTATAGACTTTACTATACCCCAGCTAGGATTGCTCAGTGGGGAGGAACACAGGGGGTAAGGTGCCCGAGATGTGACAGCTCGGAGGCGGACATAATTCATATGTTCGCAGGGTGCCCAATCCTTTCACCACTCATAAATAGTATCGAAATGTTCTGTGATAAATCATTGGCCCTCAAAGTGAAATTGACACCTGATGTAATAATATTAGGCCTAGAGGATTGTAATGCACAACAACATACTGCAGGTGGTTTCATATTTGTGGCAATGGCCGTATTACGTCTTTGCATAGCAGCTGTATGGAAAGATAAATTGGCTCCCCCTTTCCAGCAGTGGTTGGATAGGCTATTGCATATGCATAACCTTGAGAAGGCTATCTACGCTAGAAAGGGGAAAAAAGGGAGAGCATTTGGGTTACAGCTGTGGAAGCCGATTGCTGACTGAAAAGATAGGATGTTAAATGTATAAGGGGGCAACGCAAGGTAGCAGGCTCAGAAGAAGTGCATATCGGACCCCTCTTTTTTCTTTTTCTTTTTTCTTTTTTCTTTTTCCTTGCTGGGTGGTCGAGGTCTTGGGTTTAAGGACTGTCATACATAATGTTAAGCCTAACGTTTCTCTTCTTTCCCTTCTACTTTAAATACCTAATGTTTTAGTTGGTAGGTCCAATCAGGATCCCTTTGTCGATTCTGTTATTTTATACCATATTTTGTAAGAAATGAAATTAATGCAATATGTACCATCTGTAAATGAGAAATGAGAAATCTTTGTCTGGCGCGGGGTGGGGGGGTAAAACTGTTGTAAAATGTCAATAAAAATAAAAAAAATAAAAAAAAGGAGACAGAGCAGACAATGAGGACAGAGGGGGAGTAAGAGGACAGGAGGGACTATGAGAACAAGCAGCACTATAAGGAAAGACAAGTGAGAATAAGGAAAGAGGGGAAACATCAGAAGAGAGGAGAAAGTATAAGCAGAGAGAGGTAGACTGTGAGGAGAGACAGGAGAGATTATTGAAAAAGGGGCAACTATAATTCCTTAATGTACACAGACACTCAGTGTGATTCTAGACAAAATATTTAAAACCATACATTTTACCAAAACACATTTACTACACTAAAACGTTTAAGTGACTGAACACATTCCATGTATATTACTGCTACATTTCAATGGGCAGCCCTGACTCATTTTGCACATACATTTCCAATTTGCTGCATTATTTTTTGCCAACATTACTTCCAGAAATGTGACACAATAGAACAAGAAAGAGGCCCAAAGAGCTTGTAAATCTGCCCAAGAGTGTATGCAGCAGTCTATGTATACTGACCGGGAAATGGTTAAGAGGGAGTTATGAGGAGAGATGGAGGATTGAGAGGTCAGAGGAGGGAGCATAAAAAGAAGGGGGAGCATTAGGAGGCAGAGCAGACAATGAGGACAGAGGGGGAGTAAGAGGATAGGAGGGACTATGAGAACACGCAGCACTATAAGGAAAAACAACTGAGAATAAGGAAAGAGGGGAAATATCAGAAGAGAGGGAACAGTAGAAGCAGAGAGAGGTAGACTGTGAGAAGAGACAGGAGACATTACAGAGAAAGGGGCAAGTAAAATTCCTTAATGTACACAGACACTCAGTGTCAATTTAGAGAAAATATATAAAACCATACATTTTACCATAATACATTTACTACACTAAAACGTTTAAGTGACTGAACACATTCCACCTATATAACTATTACATTTCAGTGGACAGCCCTGACTCACTTTGCAAATACAATTCCAATTTGCTACATTATTTTTTGCTCAACATTACATCCAAAAATGTGACACAATAGAACAAGAAAGATGACCAAAGGGCGTGTAAATCTGCCCAAGAGTGTATGCAGCAGTCTTTGTATACTGACTAGGGAATTGTTAAGAGGGAGGTATGAGGAGAGAGGGAGGAATAGGAGGTCAGAGGAGGGAGCATAAAAAGCAGGGGGAGCATTAGGAGACAGAACAGACAAAGAGGACAGAGGGGGACTAAGAGGACAGGAGGGACTATGAGAACAAACAGCACTATAAGGAAAGACAAGTGAGAATAAGGAAAGAGGTGAAACATCAGAAGAGAGGAGAACGTATAAGCAGAGAGAGGTAGACTGTGAGGAGAGACAGGAGAGATTGTTGAAAATATGGCAACTATAATTCCTTAATGTACACAGACACTCAGTGTGATTCTAGACAAAATATTTAAAACCATACATTTTACCAAAACACATTTACTACACTAAAATATTTAAGTGACGGAACACATTCCATGTATATAACTACTACATTTCAGTGGACAGCCCTGACTCATTTTGCAAATACATTTCCAATTTGCTGCATTATTTTTTCCCAACATTGCATCCAAAAATGTGACACAATAGAACAAGAAAGAAGCCCAAGGGGCTTGTAAATCTGCCTAAGAGTGTATACAGCAGTCTATGTATACTGACTACAAAATTGTACATTTAGAACACAAGCCTAATTCTAAAAAAACAACACTATTAACTACACTATAACTAAAAAAGTGACTGCACCCATTCTACATTTTTTAATACTGCACTTTATTGCACAAAGGTGACTCACTAAACACATTAACTTACCAAATGATTTTATCACAATATTTATCCAAATGCAGACAAACTCAGAATATGATTCTACAAACTTTACAAGGATAAACACATTACTCTTACTAAAAATAAAATGCACCACATACATTCCCTTACAAGTTATCAACTCACCTCCCAAACTGATTGGTAGATTAAGAAGAAAGCCACTCAAACAGCAGATAGTCTTATACAGAATCTCTCTGCTTCAGTGCTTGCAGCAGAACCAAGAAATGACACATATTCCCTCCCAATTTACACATATATACACGTTAATAACAAATCAAATTCCATCACACAATAATTCAAAACCAGAGACACATTTCTATTGGTTCAACATTTCAAACCTTTCCAACTGACATACCTTTCCACCCTACCCCCAACAGATCATGCAAAAGTGAACTGTCAACAGAGGTCAAAAGTTCAACACTGCTCCTCAACAAGTTTAAACTATGCATAAGTACTTACTTATAAGTACCAATAAAGATAAAAGGTCTCATTAGAACCAACCAACACATAAACACATAAACCTGATAGATATCTGTAAAATATATATTTTTTAATTGATTTTTTTCTTGCTTAGGTTCGCTTACGGGACGACTTACAGACTTTGCACTGTACGCCGTACGTTTGAGCATGGTACGCGTACGGTAAATCTATCGTAAAAAAAAATTGCCTCTATGACTAATTAATATAATACCCCGGGACTCCATCTCCTGTGGCTAAAATATAACGTTGGGGGCCGTGGGGGGAGCCCCAATGCCCCCACAGTCCCAGCCGGCTCCCCGCGTCCTTCGGGAGCCGGCATTGCTTTTCGTCAGAGAGAGCAGCTAACATGCTGCTCTCTCTGACGAAAAGCAATCTGCTTTCTGATTTGAAAGAGAGAGCAGGTTTCATGCTCTCTCTTACAAATAGGAAATCAGTTTGCTATGGTAGGGTGGGAGCCGCGAGGCTCCTGCCCTACCATAGCAAACAGCAGTGTCCCGGGGGTAGGCACCTCGGGACACTGCAGGAGCCGGCCCTGGGGGGGGTTGCGGTCCCCAGGGCCACCAGAAGGTTCCAGGAGGGGGGCCGCGTGGCCCCCCTACCAACATTGAAAACCCTGGGTGGGGGGTTGTCCCCGGGGCTGGGAGTCTGTCATGGACCCCCTATATTCAATATTAGAGCCCGGGGGAAGTGGCAGTCCCTGGGGCGAGTGGGGGGGTTTGAGCCCCCCCACACAGGATTTTTTTTTCAAATCAAATCGAAGCCCCGGGGGGGTGCAGTCCCCGGGGCTGCGGGGGGCTGTGAGCGCCCGCATACTTTTCAAAAAAGCCCCGGGGGTAGCGGTCCCAGGGCTGGGGCCCCCCATTATACCAAAAAAATTGCCCCCCGGGGGCTAATTAAGAATAAAGCGGACTTCATTGGTTTTTTCTTTTACACCGCGTACACGTACCATACGGGTACCCCACGATTTAAAAAATAATAATAATAATTGGGGGACCTTGGGGGTCCTTGTGGGACCCCCAAGCAGGCCTAGGGGGTCAGGGTGTGTCTACCCTGCCCCCTTTGCGTGTTTTTATGTTTCTTTTACTGCTTTCTTGTGCCTCAGTTCTACCGAGGCACAAGATGGATGCCAGCACTTCCTGGTTTGGAGTGTTGATAGACAGTTGACAGCCAATGAGCATGCAGCCCGTGCTCGTAATGGTACGCTTGACCGTACGCTACCGTACGCGTACGTTATGTCGTTTATAGATATATCTATGATTTTACTTATGATTTTCTCAGGAACTACTGAATCGATTGACACCATTAAACAAAAAGCGTGATCTGCGAACATAACTCTACCTTTTTGCCAAATTTGGTGTAATTCCGTTCAGCCGATCGGGCTGTAGCCCTGGCTAAAGGTCCTATGGAAAATTGCATGGGGAAAACACGTTTTGGGACCCCCTTTTTTCTCAGCCCCCGCTTCATTAATCACCCCCAAACTTTAAGGGAAGGAGCGGAGCGGAGCAGGCTATTTTCTTGGAGAATTTCCCGAAGATTCATCAACCGGCGCCAAAGTTATTCCAACTAGAATGCTGGGGATTTCCTATGGAAACTAGGTCCTAACTATACCTACCTAATGGCGACCGCCAGTAGGTAATATATATATATATATATATATATATATATATAATAGTTATTTATTTATTTATTTATTTACTTATATGCATGTATATATATAATAGAGAGATGGAGAGAGGGGAACTGGAACATGAAGGCAGTATGGTGCTCTGTTAAATTGCAATGACTGCACTGTAATGAAACAAAGAGCCATTGAATGCACTCTTAATATGAATTGGAGTTGCCTCATCAGAGGTGTTAATACTAAACCCTGTCGGTCATTTGACATTGATATCACTGTAACATTGTGAGTCAATTACTGTGTTAGTATATATCATTTATTTCTGGAAACAAGAGAAAGGCCGTGTATGTGAATCTAGTCATTTCCCACACACATCAAACTATTTTTCCCAACAGTACAGGGCACCAAGTCTGCTATTACAACTTCAAGTTAATTGTTTGAAACTAAATACAGATGTTATACTTCCCTTTTAAAAGGCCATATTGATTTGATCACATATTGGATAGCCATGCCGTTTTCACATAATCGTGGCTATTGTTGGGATCCTGGCTTTTTAACTCCCCTTGAGTGAAAGAACGTCAAAGGACAGAATTTTACAGAAAATACTTTTTCATCATAAAGTTGCTTTCCTACTTCAAGGTGTGAATAGACAGCCCAGACACCATTTCTTTGAACCTGTATCATATTTATTTGTCTGTATTTGCAATCTTTGACATTCTTGCATGCATGGGCCCACAGGCACAAGGAGGCTGGTTGCAGCACAGTGTTTTGTGTTGCACATTAACCAGTCTCATCACTTGAACTGCAATAGATTCTCAAAACACTTGTGATGCAAACTGACATTTCACAAAAAAATACAAAACACCCACCTAATCACACAATGATGTGGTGTAGAACATTTTGTGAATATTAACGAGTGCTGAATTGGAAGCCCTCATGAGACTGCCTCCTTCCTGGCATTTGCATGTGCAATGCCTGTGTTGTGAATGCCTTTGCTTGGAGGTAAAGGGGTCATAATACCACAAACGTCACTTCGTGGAGAGCATACCGATTCTGTACAAGCTGATTGTTAGCTGTCAAGTGCTGACAGATGACACTATGTGAATGAATACTGCTAACCCATGGCAGGAGCTAAGCATTGCATGCTTTGCAACAGCAAAAATTGTTGCAAATTATTTATACACACCCTTGTTACGGAGGCAGAACGCCAGGCACCCACCCCCTTGATAATGTGATTAGTCATGATAATTATGACTTACAAAGCATGTTTGTGCATTGTGAATTTTGACCTTGCACTCGAACTGTGAATTGCACTGGCTCTGTAAATGCAAAGTCTTTTTTTTGCATGATGTCCAATCTGTAAATTTTAATATCAACATATATATACATATATCTTACCCAGCAGTGGTCGCCTTTGGGCATTTATGCTTAGGTCAGCTGTTCCACAGGAAAAGCATTTTTGTGCTGCTAATAACGTTGGCCCTAATTGACAAATCTCCACAAAACTTTCCAAAAAATGTGGTATTTTTTTAGTAGTTTGTGCATAGAGGTTTCAGGGTGATCCATCCAGCAGGGACTGAGAAAAAGGGGGTCCTAATACAACAGAAATTACCATGCATTTTGGATAGGCTTTCTTAAGAAGGGCTACAGCAAAAACTGCTGAATGTAATTATACCACATTTGGTAGGAAGCTACATCTTGGTCTGCAGATTGTTCTTTTTGTGATTTGGTGAAAATCCGTTCAGTAGTTTTTAGGTCTCGCCTGTCTATGCGCATGCGCATCAAGCTTGCGAGACTATGGGGGCTTAAACACTCTTTAACCAACTTGCAAGGAATCGTGGCGATTCCTTGCAGTGCCCGTGAAATTCAAGCTCAATGCGCATGCGCATTGAGCTTAAAAGCGCGTGCACATGCCCCCAGCCGCCTGCACCCTCTCCCCGCTCCGCCCCCTCCCCTGCCCGCCGTGTCGCATTTCTCCTCCCCCCTCCCCTTCTCTGCCTTCCCTCCGTCTTGTCTCTTTTGGGCCCCCTCCTCCTCCTACTCTCCTCCCCCTCCTCCTCCTACTCTCCTCCCCCCTCCTCCTCCTACTCTCCGCCCCCCTCCTAGTGCGTTAAAAAACAAAAGAACACTGCCATCACCTTAGCAACCGCACCGGGGCAATTTCTTACAATTCTAGGTTTCCTTAAAATTAAAAGTGAAATTCTACCGGTGCTATGCCCATAACCTCACAGCAGGGCAACCCGTGCCAATATCAGAAAGGCTGACTGAAGCACAAACAACAAATATATATAGAATGAGCGATTCTGCATGATTCAGACTACATGCCCCCAGCCGCCTGCACCCTCTCCCCGCTCCGCCCCCTCCCCTGCCCGCCGTGTCACATTTCTCCTCCCCCCTCCCCTTCTCTGCCTTCCCTCCGTCTTGTCTCTTTTGGGCCCCCTCCTCCTCCTACTCTCCTCCCCCCTCCTCCTACTCTCCTCCCCACTCTCTCTCTCACAGCCTCCCCCAACTCCGCCCCCTCACTTCTTGGTTGCACGGCCGCTAGGCCGTGCCTCCCCTACTCTCCTCCCCCCTCCTCCTCCTCCTACTCTCCTCCCCCCTCCTAGTGCATTAAAAAACAAAAGAACACTGCCATCACCTTAGCAACCGCACCGGGGCAATTTCTTACAATTCTAGGTTTCCTTAAAATTAAAAGTGAAATTCTACCGGTGCTATGCCCATAACCTCACAGCAGGGCAACCCGTGCCAATATCAGAAAGGCTGACTGAAGCACAAACAACAAATATATATAGAATGAGCGAGTCTGCATGATTCAGACTGTTCTACTGTGTCCTTTCCTCCGTTCTACTCTCAACATTTTAAAAGTTTCCGAATGAAGCTCTGGTTGGAAATTCTTAGTACGAACCCTTCAGGTGGGCTGGAAAATGTGTGTGAGGGTTGCTCTGAAAAAGGTGCGACCCACAAATTGTAACTAGTAATGACGTAAGTAATTATAGGTTTGGCTTACACGTGACCTAAAATCCTCTGCATTATATGCTGTGCCACCCGACCAGTTTTGGGCTACCTCTCAGCGAGTTATATTTGGGTTCAATAACACATCACACACAAACAAGCATACACTTCATTTAAAATAAAAAAATAAAAAAAGACAAACCTTTTGGCTTTGCCAATGCTTGCTACCTTTAGCAGATACACAAGTAACGGTGATTTGTTTTGCGTTGGATGAGAACTATACACGTTTCGACTCTGAAAATATGAGCGGGTGTCTTATACATAACTGACGCATGTGGAAAGGATAGTAGCCATCCAAAAATCAGTCACCTTTGTTCTCCCTGTCACACCACTTCCCCTGCAGTCTCACACAGACACGCCCTTTCTCTTCCTACGTTTTCTAAAATCTGCCATCGACATCTCTCAGGTCATCGCCTTCCTTCTTCCCCACTATTTTTTCACTCTTTCCGGAATTACTTCCTCGCCTCACCTCTCGATCACCATGCCCTCTCCTTCACTCACACAATCTCTCTGCCTTACATACAGCATTTTCTTTTCCTTTGATGCTATCAATATTTTAACAGCAGTGTATACCACCGTTACACTCTTTCCACATAAAATACCATCAGTTGTTACACTTGACCACAATCTGAACTCATCCAAACACCTAGAATAAACTCAGTTCACAATACACTAATCAAGAGTTTGGTCTCACACGAGAAAAACTCAAAAAAATATAACATAAGAAAAAGTAAATACTCTTAGGGAATGCACATACATACAGTGCCTGTATCGCTCATAGGGATTACCACAAGGGCGCTTATCATCGTTGCATCAATCAGTGTTTTTGGCTGTGACGTTATGGGCATGAATGAAGGAATAGTAGAGACCAGTGTCAAAGTCAGCTTTTAATTACTGTCTGGTCCGAGACCTGGCAGAACCCACTCTGCGCCGCAAAGAAATGGAATCTAAACTCCCTCACCCACAATGCATTTGAAAAACCCAGAGGTACGGGTTGAGCACTAATACAATAGCTCCGCCCCCTGCTCTACGCCCAAACCCCCTTCTCCAACCCCTCCCCACTCTCTCTCCCAGCACAGCACCATCAAAAAACCCCAGCCGACAGTGCAATAGGTCTTGCAGCATTTGAGTTAGAGCTTTTAGAAATGTTTATGGCTTTTTTTATTTGTAATTCTTTAGCATTGGCTACAGGAAACAAAAATGCTAAAGATTTACAAAAAAAAACCATAAACAATTCTAAAAGCACTAACTCTAATGATGCGAGACCTATTGCATTTCCAATGCTTGTTTAGAAATTACGGTTAAACAATATATGTATATATGGAAGGTTGGGTTCGCAAGATGCTTGAGAGACCTTTGTGGGAGTGTCAATTTAAAAATGGAGTATTTTGATTGATCCAGAGAGCTTTTTTTCACTTCGGCAATTTGTGTCCATGGGAGTCATACTCCTGCATAAGCAGCACTCTGATTGGCAGCCAGCAACATCCGAAAAATGGGTGCAAATACAAAGTCTGCACCCAGTGGGCAGGAGCTTCAAAAATACATCGGTGTGAGAAGGGAAACAGAATACACATGCTCCTGCCCGGAGGGAGCTACTATTAATACTGCTTCCTCTGGGTATGAGCAATATCTCAATCTCTTTCTCTGCTCGCATCAGTGTGGGCAGGGATACAAATCAAAAGTCTGCTCCCAGCTGGTGGGAGCATTTTTAAAGCTCCTGCCAGCTGAGAACAGAATTTCTGTACGCTCCCCTTCGGCTGGAGTTTTGAAAATGCTCCCACCAGGCAGAGCAAACACAAGTTTCCCTGTCCACTCCGGTACAGGCATGGAAACTGCTGTTTCCCAGTGGTGGGCACCCTGGGACACAGCAAGTGAGACTCCCATGAAGAATGGTGTCCCCGGAGCAATTAATGCCCCCCCCCCCTTTTTGTAAACTTAGTGACCTTGGGATTGGGTCCCCAGGGTCTTTTGAAGGTTCAGGTACTGAGGCCCTGCAGCCCTCCTCCCCTTCGTTCATGAATTTTGACCCCAGGGTTGGGCTCCCCAGGGCATAGAAGTGCTCAGGGAGGGGGTTGTGTAGCCCTCTTCCCTTTTTTAATGATTTTAGCCCCTGGTTGTGAACTCCCTGGGACCTATTATGGCTCAGGAGGGGGTCCTCATGCCCCCTCCCCTTATTAAATGTAGCACTGGGGTTGGGTTCCCAGAGGTCTATAGTGGCCGCACGAGAAATGTGGCTCACCGGTTAGAGGAGGCAGACCCTGAAGCAGAGGTCAGACCCGGGACCAGGGTTCAATTCCCGACGCGGCAGGGTCTTGAGCTCAATTGTCCACGGACTCAATAATTCTCGCCTCAGAGCCTACTCAAATTGGGGGTTCACACTCTGCAACTCTGGGCAATAGCTTGCTCAATCTCCACTACGGCCCCCGCAGTGGGATGCCTGGCTTTCACCTTGGGGATGCCCAGTAGGGGCTAACTCACAGGGAAAATCCAGGACGGGTTCCCAAAGCAAAAGCGCCTTGAGACCTTCAGGGGGGATAAGTGCGCTATATAAGAACCAACACATTACATTACATTACATTCTCTTAATTAATGAAACCGCATTTGTTTGTTTGATCCCATGAAAGTCCAGCAGGATCATAGCAAAAACTGCCAATTGTGTTTTTATTTGGCCCCAGGGGGTCCTTTGTGGTCCCCCATGTGGCCTAGGAACAGGGTATCATTACCCTGCCCCCTTATATTTATTTTAAATTTACTACTCACATTTAAATTAAGAAGCAGTCCTGGGAGATGGGGTCCCCAGGTCTTTCCAAGACTCGGAGAAGGGGCTGTGGGTCCCTATTTCCTTAAGAAATACTTTGGGCCCTAGGGTGTGGAGTCCCCATGGGCCGAATAGCACTCAGTGAGGGGCTGTGCACACACCTTTTCATGATATTTAAATTGAGTCCCGGGGGATGTGGTCCCTGGGCTGACAATGGCTTGAGGAGGGGGTTGTGCAGCCTTGCTCTCCTTAGAAAAATAAAGTGTGCCCTGGGAGATGGAGTTCTGGGGCTGAATAAAGCTTGGCGAGGGCTGCCACATGCCCCCTCCCCATAATATATAAATTGGGACCTGGGGTATGGGGTCCCCAGCACCTAACAGGCTCCGGAGGGGGTCAGACAGCCCCATGGCCCATTACAATCTAATGTTCACCTCATTTATTAATAAAAGCTTCAATTTCATTAGTACTCTTGATACTTAATGGCAAGCTTCTCTGGATAGCTTCTGATATTCAAGTGTATTGTCATGTTCAACTTGTAGCATCAGTAGTCAGTGTAGAGTAATTCCTTTAATGCTGTGTGCAGCTTATCCAGTTGGTGTTGTTACTACACATGATACATTTGATTCTGTTGTCCTCTGTAGATAAGTGGTGTGAAATGTATTTAGAAAGCTTTCCAGTGCCAGATTGACCACTGATTTATAATGGTATTGGCTTAAACGGTGAGCATTTGTATTCTTGCTATTTCATGTAGGAATCAATGCTCTATTTTCTGTTTTACGTGTGCATAAATTCCTTTCTGTTTGCCCTTCAGTTGTGCAACTAACAGTTCGTAATCAACAGTTACTTGACTTGCTTGACCCATTGCAGACTCCACCTCAGGCTATTGCGGCTTTGTTTTCAGTAATGGGTTGTCCAAGAGCATCTTTACTCAGTGGTACAGGACTTTGACTGCTTTGGGAACTCTCCGTAGCCACCTCACCAGCAATCGTTGCTTCCTGTTCAATTTTTTCATTTAACATTCGCAAATAGTTTGAGAACACTGAATGCTCTTTTTCACAGCGTTGAATGAATCTTCAAACCTGTCATAGTCTTCAGATTCAGCACATTAAGGCTTGAAGAGTTTTAGAAGTGCAAATTAGAAAAATAATCTTCTATCTGGAGTTTGGCAACTACGCTTTCTGTGGTTAATTAGATTGCTCGTTGTGTCTCTCACCAAAGAATGTCAGATCCAACTACTTTCTGTTACATTGCTTCTGTATCTGTAGCATTGAACTACTTCATAAAAACACACGTTTTCTAGATGTGGACTCCTTCTTGTATAGTATGTGTCCAAAATATTTGATTTCACAATGTCTGTACTTTCCGGTTCGTACTCTTTTAGGGACTGATTTTCCAGGAAAGACTTTAACACTCTATTTAAACCTTTTGCTAGTCCTAGACTTTCCAAGACAATTCCTCTTGATTATGAGAACAAGCTGACTGAACTCAACTGATTACAGCACTCATAGGATTCCATCTCCCTATGGGCAAGCATCTTCAAACTGAGGCTGTATAATTTCTTCATTAGAGATTTTTCCGCAGAAATCTTCTCTCACATCTCCTTCATCTCCGTTTTCTCTGATCTTGTATGTAGGATGTCACAAGCTGAGCTACAGCAATGGAGTTGTCTGGCGCAAACTGAATGTCCATATTAGCATTTCACATTTTGAGAATCACAGGGTTGTAGTCATTATTATACTTGTAGCCCTCTGTTGATTTTTTGGTGATTTCCCTGTTAGTGTATGTCTAACTGCAGACATAAAGCTATTCACTCTATCTTGGTAAATGACAGGTTGTGGAAATCCAAATTGACGTCTTGTATAAAACTTTCCTTTTCATCTATATTTTCGATGGCAGTGTTTGCCACATCTATGTGTTTGAAAGTGGATAACTTGTTGTCTGAGGGATTTATTACCAGTGTCTTTCAGGATGGCGCATGACGCATACTGTTCTATGAAAGAGTGTACAGACTCATCACTGTCTGTTTTAAATTTTGTTGCACCTCTTGCTTGGTACTCTCTATGCCAAAAGAAATCAGTTACTTCACCAAGACAAGGATTTGTTTTGTTGCAGATAAAAGACAGCATAGCTTGAAATCGGTGGTTAAAATATCGACAAACATTAGCAGGATAGAAGGAGCAAAGTTATCCTGCTGACTTGACCTTGATGTCCTTAAATTTCACTTCTCTCATAAAGTCAAGCAGGTCATCCCACGGGTACTCAGCACAACTGAGTGTTAGTTGACAAGTAGGTGCACCTAGATTTCTTAACATATATTTATTTGAGTTCTCCTTAAAGACAATACCAATATTTGTTGGTGCCACATTGGCACACCATCAATTTTTCATCCTTTTCATTAACTTTCTCAACAAAATCCTTCACTGAGAGATTTTGAAGACTAACTCCTGTCTTTTGTATGTGGTTTACAGCATATAAATGTCCAGACAAGGCACTCTGAAAGAGAAGATGAAAAATGTATGAAATTCACTGGCGAAATATTGGATCCTCTGAATATAATCATCTTGACCGGTATTCAGTTCCCATTATCAGTACAGGACACTCATCATTGTGGTCACCTATTTTCCCAGACACTCGTAGGAGTTCCTTTTGCTTGCTTCATTTGAAAAAACAATAGCATCACGTTGTTTTTTTAGAATGCAGGGGATGGATGCTATAGTGTTCATAATGTTCTTCTTATCTGGATTGATCTACTTTTTTAATCTGCCCACTTGATGGTAATGTGTTGTCCTCTAAAAAGTTACATTTTGAGCCACATCAACATTTTTATAATATTTTTTTTGTGTACCAGGTATAATGTTGTTTTTTCAACTTTATATACATCTGCTAACTCTTGCCAGAGGGTTGGAACCCTATTTACTAAAAGAATAAGTTGTTTATCAGTATCTCTCTCTACCACTATAGTTTCAACATTATTTTTAAAATCGAAAGGTTAGTAGACAGCTCTCCTTTTGAGGCTTTTCAGTAACTCTATTGCTACTAATTTTCCTGTCTTGGGTTCTATATGAACTATTGCTTGAAATAGATGCTTGTATTAGAATTGATTGATAAACATTTAATGCTTGAAGCTCTTCTGGAATTGATACCACTTCTAAGTTGTTATGTATAGCTGTAGCTGGCATTTTGATAGTTGCTAACTCATCATAGCAGTACTTACATATAATTTGTCAACTGGACAATTCAAAATAATTATACACTAAATTCTTGCAAGTTATCATTGTTCTCTTTTTCAGTTTTTGAGTACACAACTACATTGCGAGTTTGGCTTTTATAGTGAGTGTGTCGACAACAATTACAAACACAGTTTGGTTTCTATGTTAAACTTTGCAATCTGTTATGCAAAGTTTTTAGTACTAATTCATTTATCCTTTTCTTCTAAAATTCCAGTAATCAACTTTTCATTTAGCCTAGACTTCTCTTGAGGACCAAAGAAATGAAACTGAAAGTCTTCACAAACTTTGTCTACCTCTGCTACTGTACCATGCAATAGACTTCTTTATATCTCTCCTAGACAAAAGGCAGGAGTTTTCATCTCGTGAAGTCATCCTAAAATTATTAAAAGGGCTTACGCAAACTTTCCTTGAAAGACATGCCAGGGAATGTCCCTGCAAATTAGTATACTGCCTCACTCTGTGTGGATCTAACCCTTGCCAAATTACAATTTTCTATTTCAGACATCTGCATAGAAAGTCATGTATGAAAGTTCTTAATAAATCAATTGACGAACACTGCATATACTACTGCAATTCCATTTGTATAATGGAGCCTGGATACACCTTCCTTACACCTCGTCAGCTATCACTTCCTCTACATTCCTAAGAACCATCTCCTCTTTTGCAACAGGAGTACCATCTTTTACCCCTTAACAACGACCAGTTAGATCAACTGCATGCACAAATGTGTTCTATTGGAAATAGCTTTCCTCTTTAAAATAAGGCTCCACAGTAAAGATATGCTTCCATTCACCTTTAACAATCTTGCAAAAATGTGTTCTATTATTATGCCCTTTTCTATGTTTTTTGTTCTTCATACACAATATTGTTTATTATTCAATAGATAGTTTCCTCTTCAGAGCAAATGCTTTTTCAACTCCTCTCAATATGTTGCTTTTGTTTAAATGCAGCCCTTCTCTTATATTTCTTCATTCTTTGCAGCAAATTCTGTATTACTCTAGTCCGAAACATTTTAACTCATAACTCCTTAAACTGTTTCTGTCTCTTTGACAAACTACTTATTTTCTTAGAAAATTTCCTATTGTCAGAAACATGCACTTCTTGCTTTTTTGCAGTTGATGAGAAAATTTCATTTTTAGATAGGACTTTACCCTCATTCTGCCTTTTACCACATTTTTTTGTCAGACACTGTGTAGTACTCTTACCAGCTTCTCTTTTTTCCCCTCTGGACCTTCTCCATCTTATTTTCTTTTCTCTCTCAGTTTGTAGTTGTTAATACTGTTTACTCTGTTCTGTCTTCTTTGTCTCTTGTCTGGCAAGGTATTTCTTTTTCTTTATTTAAAGGTGCATATCTAGAAAAATAATAAACAATAAATTAACATCCACAATAAATCACTTCATTACTAATTCACTGAGTAAGTGGTGTATTCTTTACTCTATGTTTTGTAAATAGTTATACAAGAGATAGTTTCCTTTTCTACTCTCTGTTCTACACTAGGTAGATTTAACTGTATATTCATCTACCTCTTTTAGTCATAGGTATTAGTGATACGTTGAGTATATTGCTGTATATATTAATGGTGCAAGTGTGTATCACTCCATACATTACTGTTTCAGTCACTCTATTATTGTGTGTCTCACTCTATTCCTGCGCCTCTAAATAACAGTACTATTCTGTAGCTGCCTAAAGTTATAAACATGTTACTCTCCTCTCTACCTTGGTGTGTCTCCCTGCATTACTGGATCTAGTTTGCTTCTCTCAGTACCCACTTCTTTGTACATAGCTGTACTAGTACCCCTTTACTATGCACCTGTCTGCATAAGTGTGTTACTCTATGCATAATTTTATACCTTTGAGTCTCAGTCTAGGTTTCACTATCTTTGAATACCTTAGTTTATGCATCAGTTTCTCTCTTGCTATGTCAGCATACAGTTCACTATGTATCTATTTATCTCACTGTCTGCATCAGTGTCTGTCTAAATGTGTTATTGTATACATCAGGTTCTATCTCACTGTGATAATGGATACATGAGTGTATGCTTGGTTCTCTTAATGCATCCATAGGTATATAATTATGTGCGTTAGCGTATAGAGTATATATCAGACAATACCTGGTTGCGTTACTGGAAACAACAGTGTGTGCCAGGTTGTCCCAATCTATACATCAGTGAATACATGTGTGTGTCAGTATATTAATGACATAATGCCTGGGTATCTCACTGCTTAAATTAGTATTTCGCTGCTTGTTTCAGCTGCTACATTGGTGTATACCTGGGTTCTATTCCTCTTAACACAATGTCATTCTCTGTTGCTGATCACTTTACTTTTACCTATTTTAATCATATACTTCCTTTTTATATTCCCTTTTACTTTTTCTTAGCATCCTACTCCTATTTATCTACCTTATATGCTGACATTCTTCTCAATCAAATAGTTTTCATGCTACAGCTTAATTCACATACTTCTTAAATGTGATTCTTGGTCTGTATTTTTGTTTTTCAGTATCAGTCAGAATATCAACTTTCAGAAAGTGCACAAAAAGCAAGCACAAGAATGGTAGACCCCTCTCATATAAGGGAACCATTAATGGCAACCACATCAACTTTACTTTCAAGGTTACAGGGGAAGTTAACAAGAAGACAATTCTATTATATTTTACTGATAATACAACTCTTCTGAATCATCAGAACTGTTAACCCTTTCTTATACTCCTCTAAAGAAAGCCCAATTTGATAGGTGTTTTGGCAAGGTTCAAGAAAGCCAACTTGGTGTTTCTGAACAACTTGAAAGACTGTATCCTATTTTATGTGTAATGATGACATACACACACTCAACATAAAGGCTCTAATCACAGTCACTCTATTTCCAAAACACTCATTCATTTTCTATGTTAAAGCCTTTTTAATAAATTGATCATGAATCTGCGGATCCGTTGTGGAACCTAAAACAAAAAGCACACATTCAATATCAAACAGCACATTTAGGATTCTGGGTGTATCAGTGTCCTAATGGATATGTGAGTTTGTGGATGAGTCTCTGTATGGGTATGTGAGGGGGTGTGAGGGTGTATGTATGAATATGTGAATGGGTGTGAGAGTGTCTATAGGGGTATGCGAGTGGGTAGGAGACTGTCTGTATGGGTATGTGAGTGGGTATGAGAGTCTGCATGGGTATGATTGTCAATGGGTGTGAGAGTATCTGTCTGCATGGGTATCATTGTGGGGTATAAAATTATCTCTATGCATATGTGAATGGGTGTGGGAGTGTCTGTATAGGTATGTGAGTGGCTGTGACATGGTCTGTATAGGTGTAAGTGTGAGTGTAACTGTGTCTGTATGAATGTGTGAATGTGCGAGTGAGTGTCTATATGGGTATGTGATTTGGTGTGACAGTTTCTGTGTAGGTGTAGGTGTGTGTGTAACAGTGTCTGTATGGGTAAGTTAGTGTGTGGCTGAGTGTCTGAATGGGTATGTACATGGGTGTGAGAGAACCTATGTGTGTTTGTATGAGTGAGAGTGCCTGTAAGAGTATGTCAATGGGTGTGAGGTGAGAGTATCTATATGGGTGTACGTTTGGGTAAAAGAGTGTCCCTATGCATATGTGAATGGGTGTGAGCATTCCTGTATAGTTGTTAGTGTGGGTGTAAGTGCCTGTATAGGTATGCAGTGGTTGTAACAGTTTTTGCATAGGTATAAGTGTGGGTGTAACTGTGCCTGTATTGTTCATGTGAGTGAGTGGGTGAGTGTCTGTATGGGTATGCAAGTGGGAATCAGAGTGTCTGTATGGGTATAGGTATGGGTACAACAGTGTCTGTATGGGTAAGTTAGTGTGTGGTTGAATGTCTGTATGGGTATGTAAGTTGGTTTGAGAGAGTTACACGAGATCATGAACCCATTGTGGATTTACACAGGGGTACTGCTGAGCCCTGCAATGGGTATGCAGATCTGGTGAGTGTCAAAAAAATGGTTTCTGATATTTAAGACCCCAGTATGCATGCTTGCCCCTCATTTTTATCATACACAAAGGGTCAGGTAAGCTCTCACCTGACCCCTTCACTTAATGTTGAGCCAACTTCTCAGCCCCGGAAACTGTTTCCAGACAAAAAATGACAGCCACAACTTTTCTGTGAAAGTGAGGCAAACCAATCAGAATCTTACTTTGGCGTATTTCCCATAGGTGGATCCGTGGAGAATCCACGATCCTAGATATTCAAATTTGATTTTCAGTTAATATCTCTAAAACTACTGGATGAATTTACACGAAATCACAAAAAGCATGCTTTCTGAACCAAGAGCTAGCTTTATGCAAATTTGGTGTAATTCCGTTCAGCAGTCCTGTCTGCAGTCGTGCTCAAAATCTCAATAGGCATTAACATGGGGAAAACTTGTTTTAGGACCCCCCTTCCTTTTATCTCAGCCCTCACTTGACCGATCACCCGAAACTTTTCAGACAGCAGCTGAAGTGAGCATCTAATTAATTCGAAAACTTCTGTGAAGATTCATTAACCGGTGCCAAAGATATAGGCAAGTCAAAAAACTGGTTTCCTACAGACATCCCGAACATGCCCAACAGAATAATAACAAATTTGGAAGAAAGGTAGATATTGTTTCAGAGAAGAGCCTTTTTCTAATTTGGTGTCAATCCATTCTGTAGATGCTGAGTTATTCAAGGAGCTTTACTGCACCCACCAAGCCACAGCAAATGCTTTGCTTCCACAAGCGAGAGAATAAAAAATGCTCTCCCTTGCTGGAAGCAGAGCAGAATTGCTTTTAGACCGAGGAAGCTGGAAGTTTAGCAGCTCCCTATGTCTAAAAGCATTGCCAGCTCCCGCAGGATGTGGAGAGCTGGCAGGGACTGTGGGGTCTTCAGGCTCTCCCAGTGGTCCCAGTGGAGAGTAGGTGCCCTGGAGGTACCCACTTAGAAAAGACCAGGCCCCGGAGGATGGGGTTCCTGGGGCCAAAATTGGCCCGGGAGGGAGGACACACAGTCCTCTTCCCCTAAAAAAAAAACAGGCTGGGCTGCAGGGGATGGGGTTCTAAATCACCCCAGGGAGAAGGGCTGCGTGGCCCTCCCTTCTGTATTATTAGTAGGCCAGGCCCCGGGTGAGTTGGTGCTAGAAGCTCAAATTGGCCCAGGAAGGGGGCTGCACAGCCCCCCTCCCCTAAATAAAAAGAATGTAAATACAAAAAGGCCTGGCCCTAAGGAATGGGGTACTGGGGTCAAAATCGGCCCAGGGAAGGAGGGTGACTTGGCTTTCCTCCCCTAATCAAAGCTTTTCTTACTTTTGAATCCCAGCTCAAGTCCCTGGATGCCCCCATCTCATAACCACTCTGCAAAAGTGCCTCTTGACACACTACTGGTTGGGGAATTAATTCACCTTGCCTGCTGAGGGTCCTTGGGGCCTACAGGCCCTCCTGTTACATCCAGTAAGTCCCCACAGTGAGATTGGTGGTTGGGGAATGTCTAGACATTCACTTTTTGTATATACACTTTCTTTAAATACATCTTTATAGTATATTATAGGACCTCGCGCCCTTTAATATTTGGTTTAGATCAAGTTGTGTTTAATTATTTGTGTGCTTCATTTGAGGACCTAACTCCGTTGCATTTATTGGCTCCATGTGGTGTTTTAGTATTCCTCACTCCCTTCTAACATGGCCGCCGCATTCTGGTACCCCAGCACTGCGATGTGCGTATGTGCGCAAGTCCAACAGTGTTTGTTTTGCCGACGCTTACCAGCGAGGCAAACAAACGCTGACGGAGACTGGAGTGATACAGTCACGTCTTTGAATACAGCATCCCAAGTAAGTCCCCTGCTCAGGGCTGGACATAGATAGTGTGTTGGGCTTTCTACTGGTCAACAAGCTTACAGGGTATTTTACGTTTTTTCACCCGCAGTTTGGATGGTTTGCTGGCTACTTGAGAGCCGATGTTAGCCCGTGTTTAAACGTAATTCAGGAACTTTACACGAAAGTCAAGCGGAATAAATGTGGAGGTAAGCTCCAAACCTGGTTTCCCATAGAATTGTTGACTCAATGATGTGAATACGTATACTTAACCCGTCCAATGTCTATTTAGGAGCTTGGTCGATCTACCCTGTGAAGTGGTGGTGGTTTGAGATTGTGGAAGACAGCTTGTTCAGTGAGTATAGATAGCCACATGAGAACCTCATATGAGGTGTTAAGGAGTTAATGGTTGTAGATATGTGCAGTACCTGGCACGTAGTTTGGTCACACTGGGTGTGGTGATGGTAATTTAATGGAAGCAGACGATCACATATTGGACATAAGTAGATGTATCCCCTATACTGAATATGTAAATATTGTATATGTTTTTGTAGATATCATGTGCAACACATAGTCCTGAGGATGGTCTTGGTGGAAATTACACAGTAGAGACCGAAACGTCGACGCATATACACCGTCTGGTTCACATTCATCTAAAAAAAAAAAAAAAAAAGGATTTGTATATATTGAATTGATGGATTAACTGACTGCATGTACAGGAGCACCCTATGTATATATTTATTTATTACATACTGTACCAACGGTGTATCACACTACAGAAAATGTACTGAAAATTGTAGTGTTGTTTTGTTGCCTATCATCTGGACTTCTTTAATTTTGTGAAAAACTATAAGAATCTTTTTCTAAATAATATGTATAAAAGATTGGAGATATTGTGTTTCTTATGTTTTCTTTCCAAGTAAAGTACTTATAAAAGACTTAATAGAAATTATTTAGATATTGGAAACAATTCCTCAAGGAGCTTTTGGTCTATTTAACTTATATTACCCAGTTCCTTGGGGACTATTGGGTTGTCCTGTTTCTAGTGACTGCAAAGTGCTGCAGCACCAGAGACAACTGCTTTGGGGGGCCATTACACAACGGTACAAATGCATCAGTACAACTAAGGCATCAGAGTCGTGACGAGCCGACACCCAAACTGGCCGCACTGGTGTTTAAAACCTAAACTTCCCCCAACCTCTGGTATAAAATCAGTTTAGCTTGCCTAATACCACAAGACCTGGGTACCCACGGAGCCATCCGGTCTCGTGATCACCTCGATCCGCTGGCTCTACCCTCCATAATTGGATCTGCGACTCCGGACCGAGGCCGCGCCGGCCGGGAGGACGTCCGGAGCCGCATCACGAAGTCTCTGCTGCAGCTGTTGGGACCTGCGGGTGCAGGGCGGCGCTCTGCTTGAGGCCTGGCTGGAGCGCTGCGGGGAAGGATGGACCGGGGCTCCGGTGGTGTCCCCCATCTGTTGTCTGCCTGAGGGGCTGCTTGGTGGACGCGGCGCTGTGCCGGGTGGGCTCCGGTATGCACACAAGTAACGGTGAGCTGCGGGGCTGACATTTGGTGATTGGTGATCACTGGTGGGGCTGTGGGCACTGTTATAGGCCTCCCCTCGGAAGGTTTTCGAATCTGGGTGCCGCAAACTAACTGTGATTCCCAGGAACTGACCCACATCCGGAAAGCCATTGTTGTGCAGCTTGGAGCCCCTCCGCCATCTGCTTCGAGTGCTGAACTCACGAAGACCTGAGGGCGCCTGAGCTTGGGTGGTGGAGGTTTGGGGCTGCTGGAATTTCCGCTTTTGACGATGGCTGACTCTAGGTTGTGACTTGGTCTGGTGTATATAGTGCCCTGTCTACACCCCGATCTGGCTTAGGTGTGCAGGGACTTTGTGCAGCGGCCATTTTGGGCAGACATCTGTCCTCCACATTATCCATAGCATGGAACAGCTGAATTAGAGTCTTGTGGGGAGTGCAGCATAAGTGGAACTATCCATTCCGGTTGCAGCCATCAGCTTAAAGTAGCAGTTCATAAAGCAGCTGACAGGTGTCGAATGCCTGTGCCGCAGACATGCCTGATGGGCTGGTGCTGAGACCGGAGCGGCAGCTATCCCAGAGGTTGGTGAAATTGGCCGGTTGTGGAGAGGAGCTATAGGCGGACACAGGAGGCACCCCGAGGCAAACATTTGCGGTCGGTCGCTGAAGATATGAAAGAGGGGCGTGGCTTCTAAATGGCATCCAGGGAGTCAGAGCTGGCTGCTGCCTCCCATGAACAGAGCTTCATCATGGCTGAGACCAACTACCACATCAACACCTACACAGAGAGCTACAAAGGCCTGGACATGATGTGCCTGACCTTAAAATGGCATCCGCCTCAGCTTTCGTTTCCTCTGCAGCCTAAATGGCAGCCTCCAGCTCCTTCTCTGGATTGTTTTATATTCCCCTCCCCCCTTCTTTTACCTCTGTCATCTAGTGGGGACAAGTTCTTCCGCTACTTCACCATGCAACTGTAGCCTATGTATCTATTCAAAACTGTTTTTCCTGAACGCTGAGACCGGAGCAACATGGCTGATATCCGGTGGAGCTGCAGGACAGCTATAGAGGAGATTGTCCCTGGTTTCCTCTTGACCGTCACCTACCCAGCCGGACATTGGGCACAGTTCTTCCTCATCTCCCTGCTATGGCTCCTACCTCCCCTCCCTCCTACGAATTCTCTCAATATTGTTGCTGGGATCCCAGCTTACCGGCTCTTGGAATGGCTTTTACCTGTTTACCGGCTTGTGCCCCCTTCACCCTGCCCCTCTTTCATGCTCTCTCTCACCCTCCCCTACCGCTTTCCCTCTTTCATTCTGTCTACTTCCTCTGCTCCTATCCCCTCTCCCCTTAATCTCTCCCCTTGCCTGCTGCACCGCCTAGCCCCTGTCCCTTGCGCCCTTTAACTAAGCACTCCTTCTCCCCTTGTTGGGGAAAGATCCAATTACTTATACTCTGGAGTCTCAATGATGCCTCTGAGAGAGTCCACAGCACCAAGGGAGCCACTCGCAGTTGAGGTATGGTATGGTGCCCCTTGCCAAAGCCCTCCCTCTCCCCTTTTTGGGGAAGGATCCAGTAGGTAGGCCTTGGAGTCTCAAAGAGAGTCCACTGCATTAAGGGAGCATCTTGCAACGGAGTTGGGGGAAGGATACCACTTCCCCTGGGATCACATCTTACTTGACTTTGGATGCAACTATTACTCGTCTACTGGTTTTGTGCCCCCGTCACCCTTCCCACTTTCATGCTGTGTCTCTCACCCTGCACCTCCTCTTTCCCTCCTTCATTCGCTGTCTACTTCCCCAGCTCCTACCCCTTCTCCCCTGAATCTCTCCCCTTGCCTACTTTTTCCCTTACACATACGTCCTAATTGTTTGTCTCGACCTAACATGTAACTATGTAGCTATACTCTAAAAACTGGGTAGCCTTTGTAACAATGTAACCTGCAACTATGATCTGATACTCATGTAAATCGCTCTGATACCTCCGGGTCTAGCCAGCGCTATATAAAACCTTTCAAATAAATAAATACACAAGTGTTGCACATGCTATGGCCAACACACTATGATGAGCATTGTCTATGTGTACAACAGCAATCCTAACACCTGGCACATGGCATGACAATTTGCCTGCTGTACCAATTACACCAGGGAAGTCTTCATAGGTCTCCACACTGTGATCAATATTTATATTGTGACTAGAGAAGCTGAGGCAGTGGGGTGCAAAAGAAAACAGAACATCATTTGGTCACATTGTTTCAGTTAATCGATCATCTCACCCAATTTGAAGTGAAGGACAGGTGTACCTTTCTTGAAGTAGACGGCATAGAAGGATAGGTGAAGCTGGAAAATGAGAAGGGCCTTATTTTGACTTTGGCAGTCACAGAGCGGGGCCACCACGCTGCCGCCCTGTGCCGAGACCGCCAAAGCTATAAATGACGGCCCGCCAGAGTACGACTTAATTTTACTCTTGCGGGCGGATCTTTGATGGTCCCACTGCGGTGCCTTTGAAAAAGGCACCGCAAGGGGAGCATCAAAGGCAGTTTCTGCAGGGCATGGACAGTCAATTTATTGCCCTGCAGGAATTGGGGGTGAATGCACACAGGGGAGCACAACATGTGCCCCCCTGGTTGCACCCCATAGCACAGAGGTACAATTATTATTGTTATTCTCCACAGTTTTAATATTTTACTCCCAATAATCTGTCACATTAGTGTGATTACGACACATCAGATCAGAAATGTATATGCCTACTCGTGATGAGGGAAGTTGGCTAAATTGGACACAATAGGGGCCTCATTTATGAAAAGTGACGCATCGCTGCGTGAAAACAGCGATGCGTCACTTTTCACTGCGCACTCCTTACGACATTCCTGATGCGTCATTATTTAATGTATGACGCATCATGTCGCAAGGAGTTACAGATACGTCAGTATTTCTGACGTATCTGTAAGCGCAAAAGTGACGCATTGCTGGAGTGTGTCACAAAAATGACGCAACTCCAGCAATGCGTCCTTTCACATGGGGGAAAGCCCCATGTGAAAGGGCTTGCGTCAGTCTTACGCCTGCTGTGAGGCAGGCGCAAGATTTTGACGCAGCAGCGTCCTAAAAGTGACACCGCGAAATCTCATAGATTTCACTGCGTCACTATTACGAGGCTTTTTGCGGGGGAACGCCCCCTCTGCATACATTATACCTGACGCAGGTATAATGTGGCGCAGGGGTTTAAAAAGGGACGCATCTACCTAGATGCGTCACTTTTTAAATATGGCGCAACAAGGCGCATTTTTTACACCGCTGGTGCGTCACAAAAAGTGACGCACCGGCGGCGCAAAACTGACGCAAGGCCTTCATAAATAAGGCCCTAGGGCTTTTGACAACAGGCAGCTGACGGTTCTGTAAGCCAGACCTACTGAAAGGTGCTGGCTCTGTGAGGTGTCAGTAACGGGCTGAGTCTAAAATGTGACAACATTATCTTTAATAACTACACGTCACAGTGCTCACAAAATGAAATTATTACATACAGCTGCAGCCCTCGCATGACGTTTACACCAACATCAGATGTATTTTTGTATAACTTCTGGTGACAGCAGAATGCACGCACCTTGGGTACACATTCTTATTTAGAAGCAAACTCTGTTTCTAAAACCAGGTCGTTTTTTTCTAAAAAGTACACTTTCTTGCTTGGCCACATATGAGTGTTATGTGATGCCCGCTTTAGGATTCACAATGCCAGGCCTTAGACTCCATGGTGGAATGACGTTCGAAGAGCTGAATACTTTGGTATCGAGCACACACAGCAGGGGGTCTCTGCTGTGATGAAATGCAAGCTCCATTTAACTAGGAACCGCCAGTGGAAGACCAGTCACTTCCAGGAAGCAAGGCCATAGGAGCTATTCGGGTCTTTTGATAGGCGCACTCATAAAACAGTCTCTTTTCTTAGTATACGACTGCAACACAGCCGCACACCCAGTGCTATGATGCTGGCTGAGCCAAGTTCAAGACAGCAGTAAATTTTAAAGACTAAGCGGTAGTTTATCAGAGACGTGGTAATAATGAATTTGTCATCATTATTATAATATCACCACTAGAACCACGTACTTTGGTTCTTTTCAGGGAAAATCTTATTGAATAATTGAGAACAGATTACTTTTATTTGTTAACATTTTTGTATCCCACTTTTCAATAATGCCTAGGAGCCAGAGCCAATTCGAGTTAGGGGGCTTGCCATTTAGAAGTCTTGTATTTAACAGCTGTTGTACCAGTGATAACCCAGGGGCATATTACCAAGGGCATTATCGCCGCATTAGCGGGACTTTTTCCCGCTAATGCGGCGATCATTTTATCGCTTTATTACCAAGCTGTCGCTAACACCAGTTAGCGACTGCTTGTAGGCGATAGCGGGCATTTAGGGGCCCACTTTGCATGTCAGCGATAATTATCGCTAATGACATGCAAAGTGGGCGTGCCAAGATGTTAGGGACTGAAAGCAGTCGCTAACATCTCTAACTCCTATTAGCAACTTTTGGAAATATTCGCGCTAAGCGCGAATATCTCCAAAAGCTAACGCCTGCTAAAAGCAGTTCTTAGCCATGTTATCCAATGGAAGGTGGATAACATGGCTAAGACCATTGTCACGATAATGCATGAATATCGCTGATTTCTGAGTGATATTCATGCATTTCGCAGGATTTTTACCGCTTTTGAGATAAACCTTGATAATATCAAGGTATCTCAGCAGTAAAAATCCTCGGTGTGCGGCGATATTTTTTGCCCGCTAACCAAGCAATAGCGATAATTATCGCTATTGCTTGGTAATATGCCCTCCAATCCTTCCACATAGACGTGCCCTGAGGCGGATAGTGCCAGTGTATCACGGTGACCTAAAAAGAGGAGAACCACTAAAATGTATTGAACTTCTATGTGCAAATAGTCAACAGGGTGAAAACCACGAGAGCCCGGTCAGGCTGCAAATCTCTGAAGACGGTATTTCCAAGCAGGCCCAAGCATATTTAGTAAGGTCTCTTCCAGACCTACCTCAATTATAGCCACTGCTTGGTAAGGGTTTGTGTTCACATTGTTATTCTTTCTTGTAAATTCCTCATGACCAACATGACTATAAATAGCAGTTATTACAGGCCCTGTAAAGCCTTTCCATGTATTTTTAATAACTAATTGGGGAATAGTGATACGTTTTCCTCTTTTACCATTTTTGTGGTAGCTAGTTCTTATATTCCAACCTCTTTCGAGTTCTTATTGCCTGAAATTACGCAGCTTGATCCACAAAGATTTACTCCGGTATTCATCTTTTTGGCTTATTGCTCAGTGTCTGGAGGAAGTCAGGAGTACTCCAAGTGTGAGACACATGGAAGTACTTGAGCAGCACCCATCCATCCATTTTAAAGTGATTTTCCAGAGGTGGAAAGCTGATATTTTAACGTTAACCAGATCCAAATATGTGTACCTCCAAATGATGCTTCAAGTCATTTGGGGACATCAAGTCTGCCCAGCGCCTGAACAAAGTACCTAAGTTGCAGTGCTCCCTATGCACGCTACCCCTGTAAAACAAGAGATGGCTTTTCCGACCTAGCCACTGAAATACATATGGGCTCTATTCACAAAGGTATTTTCAGCCAAACGTGCCTCCATTTCTGCCTGTCAGAAGTTCACAAAAGGATGGGGAAAAGGATTTACTGCTGCTGATTTTTCTGCCATGAGTGCAGAGAAATCCGAAGTCAAAAATCACATTCAGGGGCAGGAAGGGGGCATTGATGGGTGTGATTTGCCTCAGAAGTTTGGAAACGCCAATAAAGGTACATTTATGGGTATTCCTGAACTTCAATATTACAGCTTTCCAACTTGGAAATGGTCAGTGATGTACTGCAGTCTAAATCTGGAGGAAGGGCCTTTAAAATATTGAAAGTAGAACAGAGAAAAATGACGAATTGTGTGTTTATAGAGGAAGTTGCAGCATTGCCCCTGTGCGGCACTCTACGCTACCTTAAATTTCGCACAGGGGAGACCGACCAGGAGATGTCACATAGCATTCCCTGGAGTATGTCTGAAACCCTGCAACAGGTGCAGCTTTTCAGGTAAACTTCTGTAAATGTTTGTGAAATATAGTGTTCTATTAGGTTCACGTTTATGACAATTGACTGGTTGCTGATAACAGGCTCTAGGCTTCTTACATGACAAGTTGGTATGGTCCATTTTATCACTTACAGCAACACAGCACTCACCTCAAACAAATGTACTAAAAAATGTCGAAAACAAGGCCGTTACATTACTCTCTCCTGCAGGCTTTCCAGCCTAAAAATATGTGTGCTATTGTCTGGTCTTGTTCTGCCATTGATCCTGCAGAACCACAGGGAGATAATCACAGGAGCAGATATGTGCTGGAATGCCAGGTCAAGTGGGAAATCAGGAACTCATCCACTCTCCACAAGAGACAAACCAAAGCACAAGAGGTGGGTGTGTGTGGCTTGTCGAGGCAAGCCATGCCGAGATGGTCTTGCTGTGGTCTTTGGACAGCCTGTGACTATTGAGAACTATCACAGAACACTCCTGGAAGAGCAAAGATCTGTTGGAGCTTGTTGATGGTCGGTAGGGGAGTGTGTGGGCCATGGCAAGTTGACTAAATTATATCGCAAAGAAAAGGCTCCAAAGGCAAATTATGTTAGTAGAGTAAATATTGTTGAGCATATTTGGCTTTTAAACACAGTTTCATACAAAGGCATTCCAATGCTTTAAGAAATTTGGAGGCTTCCAAGGTTATAAAATGTTACAGATTTAGCAGATCCTATTCAAAATGTTAATCAACTATAATTAATGATTTTGTCTTTCATGGAAGCAAATTTATACCGTTTTTAACACTGTCTTGCAAATAAAGACTACTAGAATGCTTTTGGTTCCCACTATACACTGTTGGCCTGTGATGTAAGCCACACCACACTGCTAAGGGACCCCAGTAGGAGGGCCAGGGAGTTATGCTGTTGGAGCTGTCCCCAAATGAAGCGTCACATCACCAAAGCTGCCACGAAGGAGCTCAGGACAACTCCCTAGACTACCATCAAATACTTGCAACAATGGAGAGCCTGGTTGAGGTCCAAGCTCCAAAATGTATTAAGACTGACCCTGAGGCCAGCCCATCACAAGCAGATGGAGAAAGTTTGAGTGAACAAGTGCCACAAGAAGCACCTCAGATACCATTACTGTCCACCAATGGGTATGCAGTTGTTTAATTCTTAAAACCTCCATCTGTATTTAATACTGGCAAAAAACATAATATTGGCAATAGATGGACTACATGAATAGAGACTTTTGAATATTGATTTCATATATGCAATAGATGAAAAGGGCAATACAAAAGTTGTAAAGTACCTAAGGAACATGGGTGGTGAGGGAGTAAAAGAAGCCATAAAAAGATACCACAATTAGGTGCTGTGACGTGCGATCAAATCGAAACAGCCTTGAATATCAAGTTAAATCCAGAGCCAAATGTAGATCACGAAAGTTACATATTCCGTCAAGAATGCCAGAACAAGGTGAAACCATCAATGAATTTCTTGAGAGACTGGATGTTCTGGTGAAGCACTATAAATTCAATGAATTTAATGATGAGGAACCTACCCACCTTAGAGTTATCGATGAATTTCTCTCAGATTCCTTTCGACGATGAATACTGAAGGAAACTCTGAGTTTAGAACAAGGCCTCAAGACTGCAAGCGCTGAAGATCATGCTGTTCATCAAACGACTGACATGGAGGCAAAAGGTGAACAAAATGTGTCATTCATGAGCATGAAAAGTAAGCCAAAGTACAAGGCCGAGAGACACAAAGTGATTTTGCCACAGAAAAAGAAAAAGTATTACAGGTGTGGATTGCCCTTTCCACACAAAGGTAAATGTCCTGCCATTGGACAGATACTGACTGTGGTAAAGCGATACATTTTGTGATGACTTGCAAGGTGAAGAGAAAAGTAAGTGTATAAAAGCGTGAAGACAAATTAGCCAGCTGACCACTACCTCAGTGACTTCAACGCGCTACCACAAGGCCAAACTGTCACACCAACTGAGGCAAACCAACACCAAACAAAGTCAATCATCAGATTTCCTCAGTATCAGTTTCAAGTGACAATGACAATTTTGCGATGTTAATGTTTACTTCAAAAAGGAATGCATCAAGAATTGTCTCCGTTACCACAAGTTATGAAGTTAAAAACTAAAGTCTACACATGGGCTGCCTCAACGCCCTAAAAAGTTATGGTTCATTTGTAGCCACGATGAAACATAAGAAAACAGTGCTACAAGCGCCCAGTCATGTACTTCAAGGAATGGCTTGAAGTGCCTGTTTACTCAGTTTCAACACTGCTCTGATATGGGACTGATATCAGTGAACTACAATATGAATGCCCATCATGAAATTCTAAGTCAATTTCCTTCATTATTTCATGAGATAGGAAAGCTCAAAACAATGAAAGTAAAGCTACATTTAAATGAGGACAGATACATTGTGTTTCACTTGTAAGAGGCTGTTGTAAAGGAACTTAATTCATTGCTTAAACATGACGTCTTGAGCGCTTCACTGGTCGTACATCATAGGTTTCTCCCATTGAAGTAGTGCCTAAAAGAGCCAGTAAAGGAGCTGTACGCACATGTGTTAACATACATTAGGCCAACAAGGCAATTGAGCGAGAGACACATCCAGGTTAGCGCATTGCTGATATGATAACTCAATTGAATGATGCAAAGTTCTTCTCTCGACTCGACTTAAATAAAGGATATCACCAATTGGAGCTTAACGAAAAATCCATGTACCTTTTAACCTTTTCTATACCTACTGGTCTGTTTCACTATACGTGAATGACTTCTGGTGTATCCTCTGCTGTAGAACTTTTCCAAGACATCATTCTACAATTATACAGCCTGTAGTAAATCAATTTAACTATAGTTATGGGAAAATTGAGGCGTTGAAAGGCCAGAAGTGGTGTCTGCATGCCAGCTGGAGGCAAGGAGCGCATTTTTGTGGACTACCTACTTGTGTCTGATGGCAGGCTGATGGCCCCTGAGGAATGACTGGTAGTTTTTAGTTCCAGATGGCCTGTACGAAGGCTGGAATAATGTGCTTTTAGTATGGAATGAGCGTCTTTCACGGCTGGTTGCTGGTGGTTAAATACAGACTTGTGGTCTCTGAGTTGGAGGTCTTTGGGTACATGCTGACATACTCTGAGGAGAAATTGGTTGTGCCTAATGGTAGGCTGGAGCTGTCTGAGGGTCCGATGAAGATCTGTGTGTGACATTCCTAATGAACTGATGAAGGTTCCTGAATACTGGCTGGGTGTTTCCACATGTAACATGAAAGGAGGGAAAGGCAGCTGTAATGTGAGCTTAATTCTTTATTCATATATTGTCATAATTTACTGCAGAAATATGAACAAATTGAGTTAGCTATATAAATGGGACTGGAGACTCTTTCCAGCTATAGACCCAGGATTCGGAAAATCATCCCTATATCTATCTGGACCACCCCAACTCTGCTACAATTATGAAGAGTTAAAACGCAACTCTTTAAAAAAACACTAGATCTCAATGAATTAACAGTCCACAGACCATCTAAGTCTCTTATAACTCGCTGACTTTATGATTGTCTTTGACCATGTACAGTGCTCCATAGCCATTTTGGCTAGGTTCACCTTACAGAAATACCACATTAATATATACCACATATCTACATGTCTTTTGCTCACATACATAAATATTTAACTGAACTTTGTAATACAAATGTGCAGTATCTTTATAATTTAGCTTATAATGCACTGTACCACTCTACTTTATGCCAGTGCACTCTGTGCCAGTGCACTCAGTGCCAGGGCACTCCACATCGATGCACTCTACACCACTGCACTCTACGCCGCTCTCATCCACCTTGCAACTCTGCACTTCATAACACTGCACTCTACATCACATCACTCTACGCCTCACTACACTTCTCTTCATCACTCTTCTCTATGCCAGTGCACTCTACCCCACTCTACTATGCACAACTGCAATCTTCACCACTGCACTCTACACCACTCCTGTCTGGGCCACTCCAATTTACTCTGCACCACTCAACTCCACTCCCATACCACTCTACTCTGCATCACTGTACTCCATGACAATGGACTCTACACCACTACTCTATGCCACTGCACTCTTCCTTGCACCATTCCACTGTACCCTGCGCCACTCCACTCTACGCCACTTCACTCTTCTCTGAAACAATCTTCTCTGCGCCACTGCACACTATGCCACTCTGCTCCACATTACGCCACTGCACTCGATCTGCACCAATCCACTCTACCCTGCCCCCGCCACTCTATGCCACTTCATTCTACTCTGAAACAATCTACTCCATGCCTCTGCACTCTACCACACTCTGCAAGACTGCACTCTCTGCCATTACACGCTGTGCTACTCTGTACAGCACAAATCTATACCACTCTACTGCACTCTACATCAATGCACTCTATGCCACTACACTCTACGCTACTGCACCCTATGCCACTTCCCGTCATTCTAGTCTATTCTGCAGCACTGCACTCCACATTGCTGCCCTCTATACCACTCTACTCTATGTCACTGCACTCTGCCATACACCACTCCACCCTACCCTGCACCACTCCACACTAACTCACTTCCCTCTACTCTGAAACAATATACTCTATACCTCTGCACTCTATACCACAAATCTCTACACCACTCTGCTCTAACCCACTGCACTTTTTGGCAGTGCACTCAACACCACTTAACTCAAAACTAATGCACTCTATCCCACTGCATTCTATGCCAACTACTCTGCACCACTGCACTCTATACCACACTCTACGCCACGGAATGCTATGACTCTGCACATTACACTGCACCACTCTTCTTTGCCCCACGCTACCCTATGCCACTCTGCTCCATGACACTCTTCTCTAAACCACTGATCTCTGCACCAATGCACTCAACACCACCTCACTCAGAACCAATGCACTCTACACTACAGCACTGTATGCCAACCACTCTGTGCCACTGCACTCTGTTCCACTGCACTCTATGCTATTGTACTCTATGTCACTGCACTCTACACCACTTTTTTATACTCTGCACCATTGCACTCTATGCCACTGCTCTCTGCACCACTCTACTCTGTGCCACTCTACTCTACTATGTGCCACTAAACTCTGCACCACTCTACTCTGCGCCACTGCACTCTACCACACTCTGCAAGACTGCACTCTCTTCCACTGCAAGCTAAGCTACTCTGCACAACTCAACTCTACACCACTCTACGGCACTCTGCGCCAATGCACTCTATACCACTACACTCTATGCCACTTCACCCTATGCCTCTTCCCGCCAGTCTAGTCTCTTCTGCACCACTGCACTCCACACTACTGCACTCTAGATCCATCTACTGTATGCCACTGCACTCTGCCATGCACCACTCCACCCTGTCCTGCACCACTCCACTTCACCCCGCTTCACTCTACTCTGAAACAATCTACTGGATGAAACTGCACTCTAAGCCACTATACTCTAAGCCACTGCAATCTTCTCTGCACCACTCTTCTCTACACCTCTGTACTCTACGTCACTCTACTCCATATCACTGCACCATAAGCCAATGCACTCTACACCACCATACTTTGTGCCACTTAACTCTAGGCCACTCTACCCCATTTCTATGTCACTCCACTCTTTGACACTCCACTCTACAATACTTCACTCTGATGCTCTACTCAATTAACTCTGCTCTATGACACTCTACTCCAGGACACTCTACTCCACTCTATGACACCCATCTCTACAACACTCTATGCTGCTATACAACACTACTCCACTCTAAGATGCTCTAAGCAACTCCCTCTATGCCACTCTATGCCACTTTACTCACTCTATTTTATGACAACTACTCCACTCTACTCCACTGTGCACCACGCCACTCCACTCTATACCATTCTACTCTATGACACTCTATGCCACTCCACTCTGCTCTATTCCACTCACCTGCACTCTATGCCATTCCACTCCCCTCTATGACAATCTACTCCACTCTATGCTACTCTATTCTACAACACTCCACTCAAAGCAACACTCTACACCACACCACTCTGCTCTGCACCACTCCACAACACTCTATGACACTCTACACCCTTCCTCTTTACTTCACTTTACTCCCTCCCTCCACAACATTCTACACCATAATACTCCAATTTACGCCTCTCTTCTTTACCCCACTAACCTTCAGCCATGCTGAATTGCAGCCCCACTGGTATACAACATGGTTAAAATGTATTGGCAAAACGAATAGCTCTTGCATAAGTGAGATCTATTGGCTTTTCTAATGCTTGTATTTTGCACGAAATGGGAGATTTAGTTAGCTGTCCAGAAATACAGGATGTTAAGCTGGCTCCGAGACTCGAACCTGGGGGCATATTACCAAGGGGGGGCGATAGGCAATTATTGCAGACTTAAGCAGCGATAATTCTATTGCCCTATTAGCAAGCTGTCGCTAACTGATGTTAGAGGCAGCTTTTAGGCGATAGCGAGTGGTTTGGGGCCCGCTTTGCATGTCAGCGATGTTTATCGCTAATGACATGCAAAGTCTGAAAGCAGTCGCTAATGTCGCTATTGCCTATTAGCAAGGCAGCGCTAAGCGTGAATATCTCCAAATACTAACACCTGCCCAGACCAGTTCTTAGCCATGTTATCCAATGGGAGGTGGATAACATGGCTAAGAGCATTTCGACGCTAATGGGTGCATATCGAGGTATTCTCAGCGATATTCACGCATTTCGCCGCTATCGCTGGATATTTTAGCACAATGGAGAAAAACGTTGCTAATAGCATATTTTCTTTGCTAACATATCCAGCAATAGGCAGCGATAAAAAAATCGTCACTAAGCCTATTTAGCGATAAATATCGCTACTTGTTGGAAATATGCCCCTGGTTCCTCAGTTTCATAGTCAGCAGATCTGGAATTTAGGCCACATCCTCTTCTTGAATCATTGCCACCTCAGCCTGTTTTGGGGCTACAGCTTGACTAGCCATCCCCTGTGCTGAATGTCGCTCGTACGACCCTGATGTGAATTTGACTTCTTTAAGAAGAGGGTATGTATGTACTGTTCAGCTCCTTGGTGATTACTCCAGCCTGGTTCATGCTTTGAGGACTCCGGCTATGCCTTTGCCGATTGATGCAGTTGTTCATTAACTTTCAAGGCATCTGTCTGTTGGCATATGCCGGTCAAAGACCCACGAATGTAATCATTTCCAGATTTGGGCTAAAATACGGCTGATTTGGATAATTGATTTGGTTGATTATTTTGACCCTTCTCTGTAGTGAAGGATGTTCTACTTATTGTAAAACATTTTCCCAATCGACCTTAATCCGCTCTGTGTAGAGCTATCTTCTTGCCTTTGAGAGCACTCTGCCTCTGTATGGCCCCCTTCCTCCCGTTCTCCTTTTCTTGATCTCTCTTGCTCTCTCTTTCTCTGTTACCCCCACTCTCTGTCTCGGTCTCTTTCCTCACTGATACAACCACTGTTTTACTGTCTCTCCTTTCATCACACTTTATATCGCAGTCGTCTTGATGTTGCTGGAGCGTTCCATCTTTCTTTTATTCGTCTTTTCTCACTCTTCCTACCTGTCTTTTGCTCTGTCTCTTTCTCTCTTTTTGACACAGGACCCTCACTCTCTTTCTCTCTCACTCTCTCTCATTTTCTACTTTCTCTCTCTTTTAGCACTTTCCCATCCACTCTTATTTTCGCTCTGTTTGTGTATTCCTTTCACAGTTCCATTCTCGTTCTCCTGTATGCTCTTTCTTTCTCTAATTCTCTCTATTATGTGTTTTTCGTCCATGGTCTCCATCTCTTCCGTTCACCCGCTCTCTATTCTTCGCTATCTCTCTTTTTCTCTCTCGCTCTGTTTCTTGTAATTTTTCCCCATATATCCTCTCACTTTCCCTAACTTTCTCTTTTTTTCTGTCTCTCTTGCTCTGCCTCTTGCTCTTCCTTTCTCCCTTCATGTATCCTTCTCTTTCTCTCACTATCTATCTCTACCTCGTTCTCTGTCTCTCTCCCTCACACACAAACGCACACACAGTCGCACGCACTCAGACACAGACACACACAGACACTGTGTGCAGTCTTTAACTACTGGTAGGGCTAGACTTCAAATGTGTTCTTAACACTTAAGACTCAAAGCTCAGTGTAACTGGTAGATTTTTTTGGTTTACTAGACAATGACACGGTTGGACATAATTTAAATTCATCTTTGATATATTCACTTTTTGACTAAATCAACCAACAATATATCGAAATGTAGATGGGTCAGGTGGCTCACAGTCGGGCAACATTTTGTCGAATACACGTTTTGAGGCTGACTTTCAAAGCTGCAGCCAAGTACTGCACAGCCCTGCACAGCCCTGCACTTCAGGTCTGAGCACTGTATGCAATCCAAGGCACAGGCGTGCGCCTTCTGTTTCATGCAATGATACATACAATGTGCCTAGTAACTACATCCTGGCCCTCCCAAGGCTCGCCCAAGAAATTAAGGGGGGGGGGGGGTGTTGCATGGATTGCATTAAAGATTTGTGATCACCAGATAAGTGTAACCAGTGGGCCTTCAAAACGAGAGCTCCAGAGCCGAGGTTTGAGTGATCCCTGAGAAACAGAAAGGATATGACTTCTGACAAGAAACATGTGGCACCAAGATGAAAGAGGCACTGGCCCAGGAGGGAAAGTGGCATTGGAATATGTTTTAAGGATCTGGTGGCTGGAAATGGAACTAGGAAGCTTTTTTTTTGTTTTTCGCTGTCGCACTCTAAAAGCGCGGCTGAGCGGCCATCTCTCAGCGCCCGTCGCGGCCCGGCCTCCCCAAGCAGCTGTGAACAGAGGCTCGGCTCTTATGCGGCTTAGATCAGCTTTCGGCTCCTATGCCATGCGATAAACGCGCAATCCGCGGCAATGGTTAGAGGGCAATTTGGCTAATCAGATCCAGTCGGCTGCTAATGGTTTCAAGCCACCACTGGAGGGGGAAGCCCATTCAGTACAGTAAATGATGCAGGCGAGCGAGCTTTGATCTCTGGGAGGGCAGCAGCGGTTCAGCGAGAGACCTGCAGCGCTGCACTTCAAAAGGCTAAACAAAGCCAGTTGTCCAAAATGGAGTGCCGGCCGGAGGAAGGCACGTGACGCGGCTCTGAAGGAAAACTGTGCAGGGACTCGGGAAACATGGGGAACTTCTGCGGCATGTGGCCTTGATTTCGAGGCCAGCGCACCGTGACCGAGGAAGAAATTACATTATCATCAGAGCACGACTTTCAGTACTAACATATACACAGCACAGAGGACTCATTCAACTCATCATTCTCTTCCGCGTCCGAGTCTTTACTCATTAATGTGTCCACAATATTAGAAAGGCGCACTCTGTCAACCCAGGAAGGAGTTCGAAGCAACAAGGGGCCTCATTTATGAGGCCATCCGTCACTTTTACGCCGCCGGTGTGTCACTTTTTGTGACGCACCAGTGGCGTAAAAAATGCGCCTTGTTGCGCCATATTTACAAAGTGACGCATCTACCTAGATGCGTCACTTTGTAAACCCCTGCGCCACATTATACCTGTTTTGACGCAAGAAAGGGTCATGGAAGTGACGCAGTGAAATCTATACGTTTTCACTGCGCCACTTCTAGGACACAAATGCGTCAAAATCTTGCGCCTGCCTCACAGCAGGCGTAAGACTGATGCAGGCCCTTTCACATGGGGCTTGCCCCATGTGAAAGGACACATTGCTGGAGTTGCGTCACTTTTGTGACACACTCCAGCAATGCGTCACTTTTGCGCCATACAGATACGTCAGAAATACTGACGTATCCGTAACTCCTTGCGCCATGATGCGTCATACTGTAAATATGAGGCATCATTGGTGTCGCAAGGAGGGCGCAGTTAAAAGTGACGCATCGCTGTTTTCAAGCAGCGATGCGTCACTTTTCATAAATGAGGCCCATGGCCTTTTCCTCCTCTAGGTACATATCCTGGGTGTTGATGTGAATGGGGATTTTGACACGCATTTCACCCTGTTGTATTTATGTTTCACTGATAAAAAAGGCAATGTCTCTGATTCACCAGACATGATAGGTGCTCGAGGTACGAGCAAAAGAGTTTCAAGTAGCCATGCTCTCAGAGCCACTTTCAGAAGGGCACAGGGCTCGCCAGGACTACTGGTCACAACTGTGGTAGTTGAGGCCTTTTACTCCTGATGTCCTGGGACCCAACCTACTATGGATCCTGAGCAACTGGACCAAGTACCCCTTCTGCACTAGACTCTCAGTGGTAGCTGCACCTGACACTCAGGTGTTCCCTTTGGGTGAGGGGGGGGCAGGAGTGTAGATACAGCTTAGTAAACACGACTCCTAACACAAAGTGCACCGAGCAATGTCAATAAATCAATATCCAGTAAATGGTTATTTTTCTATTAAAAATATGTCTTTTATTTCTAACTATTACAACATTTACAAGCAATAACACAATTCCCCTAAGGACGGGGCTCTAGTATGTAGCTGGCGAATCCTTGGTGCACCCTCTCCCTTGTAATGTGGTTGGCAGGGGCGTATCTTGTCAGTAAGATTTAGGGGGTGTGAGCTTCAGATTTCTCAACAACTACTCTGGCATTTCAAGGTAAAATACATTATCTGAGAAGCAGGAGATGAAGGGGGTTTAAGCGGCAGTGGAAAGGAAGGGAACAGGGCGTATTGTTAGCAGTACATAAAACAAAATATTTTGAAAAATAAGTATCATCTTTATAAGAAATTCAAAACAAAGAAGAGAGTGTATGTATGTGTTTACATCTGTGTCTGCAAGTAAAAATCCTAGGTGAAATCCGACAGACACCTCACCATACCCAACAGAAAGCTTCTACACCCAACTATTTACTACAGAATACATTTATAAGGGTGGTGTAACACCCCAAACACTCCCCTGAAGTTTAGCCACTGGTGGTCTGGGTTATTCCCCATTCACTGAAGGTCTTATCCAGGGAATGCTCACAAAGAGGCCTTACTCAATTGTCTACTCTGACTCTTAGGAAATAGTCAAAAGTGTCTATGGTGCCACAGCACCTTTAGAAGTGAATCCCCAGGGCCTAACAGGCCCCTATCAAGTCTTAACCACTCCAGCTGAACAGAACTGGTCAGCTGTTCAGTTCAGACAGGCTTTATTCGACGATAGTCATAAAAGCAAACAGTACATACAAATAGAGTTTAGACATAGAACTAACATTTTTTTTTTAAAAAGCTGTACATATATACATAAAAACCCTCAAGTTCATTTTACAAATAAAACCATTTCATCTGTCGAATAAAAATGAATATGTACATAGTTAAAAATTGGTTTCAGTACGGTGATTACATGTATTTTTTGAGCATTCTACTTCTAATAATCCAGGCCCAGCCCAAATATTTTGCCACGGCTATACAAACAGTCATATCAGTACAGGAGCGGATAATACGAACTGTCACCGACCCCCGGTCGGGGCTCAATAACCTGCACATCGGGCGAAGCCAAATTCTCCGGGGCTCCATGTATACTGGGCATTCAAAAATCAGGTGTCCAATGGTCTTCTTCAATTGGAAGTATAGTTTACGATCCAAAGGTTTCGAGATAACGTCCCAAAAGGCTTCCAGTTTTGGTACATCCTTAATGTCTAGGAACATTCCGGTCAAAGACCCAGGATCAATAGACCGGTAGGCCCCAGAAGCCACAAACTGCCAATACAGAGACTTTAAAATCTTCTTAGGCGGAAACCTTGAATTTGCAGGATCCTCCCATAGATTCCGCAAACCCATATTAGTCAAGAGGCCCCGAACATGCTCTAACCACTTGATCTTATGAAAGATGTCACTATGGATAATATCAAGCAGGCCTCTTGCAAAAATCTCGAGTTCCGGCGTAGTCCAAATCCACCTCCAGTATAAAACTGGACGAAAGGAAGCTATAAGCGCAATTGGGGATAACCCTAGATCATAAAAGAGGGGATTCATAGGGGTACGCTGAGGGAGTTTTATTAAATTCCTTATAAGGGAATTTTCAGAGATTGACATCCCCCTGAGGGTTTCATATCCCCATATCTCAACCCCGTACAAAGCGGAGCTGACTGCTTTACCATTATAGACCACCAGTACCGGAGATATAGGCTTAGTGAGAGACTTCTGGTGTTCCAAACACAGAGCTCCAGTTAACTGCCTATGTCTTAGGGTGGCCAATTCAATTTGTTGTTTCCAAGACAAATTGCGGTCAATACATACACCCAAATAGGTAAAGGCTTGGACCCTTTCCAAAGGACGCTGGTTCATGTTCACAGTACCCTTAAAAGATTTAGAAGCGTTAAAAGTCCTAAACTTTGATTTCTGCACGTTTACTTCTAGACCCAGAGCGATACAAAAATCTTCAAAAAGCTTCAAGCCCTTTTGAAGCCCGCTGGGAGTTTTTGAGACTAAAAGACAGTCGTCGGCAAACATTAAAATAGGGACTTTTGCTCCAGCAAGAATCGGTGCATCGAGCACTGGTCAGCATTTCAACATATGCTCAACTGCTGGTACTTGCAAGGATCCATTCCTGCTTTTGATGCGTGGCAGCATCCAGCAGGCACAGATTCCCTCCTGAGCGGCACGTCCAGCCTTAACAGTGACCGAAGGTCCAGCAGGCTTCCATTGTTGTGGTAAGTTCAGCTTTTCCCAACACGAAGTGAGGGTGTTGATCTTTGGGTTCCGGAACAGGTCTCATCTATGGAGTGAAGTCCTCTTGATTTCCTCCGGAGTCCTTGGGCAGGTCTTGGTTCTCAATTCCGACCCACAAGTCATGGCTTTTTTCTTTCCCAGGAGATGTCGCGAACTTTGCAATTATTCAGTACCGGCAGCCCCTACTGGCATATGGGTTACTGGGGTATCCACTGGCAAGGTGTCAACAATTTTTGTGTAGCCACCTATACCATGGTGGCCCCTCCTGGTGAACGGGGTCACCGCTAAGGTCCACACAAACTTTGGTTCTTTGTCGGCACAATTACTTACCCAGTTGTCCCTTCTTGCATACGGGGTCAAAGTGGTACAAACTTGTCACACCCCACACAGAACTTGATTGACGGCTCAGTCCACAGCAGCCTGGCATACAAGGGTTGAAGAGGAAATCCTGAACACGGGCAAAAACCCATTCAGTGCACAGCCATCTCCTCATACTTTGCACCACCAGTCCTCTGGGAAGGACACACCATTGGCCCACACTCTCTCCAACAATTTCCACCTCCGCATGAAGTCCAGCCCATTAATGCTATACTTGAAAAATGTGCTAAAGGTAAAGTGAACAGAGTCCTAATGCGTCAACAAAAACAACTTCAGCACAGTAAGGGGGTGAAGTTGAAATGTTATGGGGTTGCTGCACCAAGCTTAACATTCTTTCAAGGACCTCAGCAAATACTCGCTTCTATAAGAACTCAACACACTCAGTAGAAACCATCTGCTCAAATCATGAGTCAACACTGCTCAGCACAAACAACACCATACTGAAAGGTCACAGACTCAAATTCTCACTCAACTGACTTCACTCATTGTCTCAGCCAAAAACAACGTTACAAATTACCCACTAAGTCTCAAACAGAAGGTAAGCTCTTCAAATCAGTTAGATACTCTGTCAAATTCGTTTCAGACGTGTCAAGCTCACACTTAACTGACCACAGCAATGCCATCAAACACTTGTTTGTGACAAAATAACCATGACCAAAACACACATCAAATTCACTACACAACATTCATCTTCCCTCTAATCACACCTCCATTCACCCTGAAATGAATGATCTTCAGTCTTCTCGCACAAACTGACCTCGTCGACTCCCTTAAAGTCATATACTCTAAGAATGAGCTGGGAGTACAAACATTTTTTTCTTTTGGGGTAAGACAGTACAAATATTTAATCACAATTGGTCACAACAAAATCAATAATTGTCAAGCAACAGTTAATCAAGGAAACAAAAATAATTCATATGTTCTTGGTATATTTCTCTTTAAACTCCCAACAGCCGACGCGTTTCGTCCTGAAAATAGGACGTCATCAGGGCTGTGAATGTAAACATAAAATGCATATGTATAAGTGACACATTCCTTTACATGAAAAAACAAAAAGAATTTATACATTTGTTATTACAACACCATACCATCTGGTGCCAATAAGGTAATAATATTGTCACAAATTATTATAGTATTCGCTCACAAACCAAGGGATTTAGCGGGAGTTTTTACATGCAAAGATATCTATACATTTCTTTAATTGCATATGTTAGACAAACCGGGATAATGTAAGCAACCGGTTCAAAATTCAACTGAGATGGCATATATGATGCCATATAAGAGATGTTGACTAGTAACCCATACTAGGGGCTCACCTTGAATTATTGTTAGTGCAATGCTACCAATATCTGCAAGGTTTCAACGTTTTAAGTGTAGGAGGCTCCCAAGGTCAATCATATATCTTCGTTAATCTAAAAGTGTAATGCCATTTCTTAGTATTTCAATCAAAAGATTCAATCAAAATAAAAATTTCAAATTTCATTGGATTCAGAAGATAACACAACATGTCAGAGGTGGGGATTGGGAGCTACAAATTTGCCAGACAGAGGCACGATAGATAATCAAATGTCGAACTATGAAACATGGTCTTACTATTGATTCAGAGTTACATCATTTCCTGTGATAATGTAATATTCTAATATGTAACATATAGGCCTATAAATGCAACATCAAGGCCATTAACTGGATATTTGTTAAGATTCTGCATTATGTCTAAATAGTTCATGGTAATTATTTCAGTTCCTCTGTTAATACTGGTGAAAGTCTAAAATTTCTTCAGAGTCAATATGAAACATATTTTGAACATTTATTGAGATAAATATCAGTCAAGCGGAAATACAGATAAAACATATTTAAGCATTATCACTAATTTTTGGACCCGTGAAACCCAAACCTTACTTAAAATGTTACTTTCATACTATTATGGTGAAATGCAATACTGGTGATAGAAATTCCAAAATGTAACATTAATATGCATAATATTCTGTACACACATCGGGATAAATACTAGACAACCGGCTCATATTTAAAGATTCTAACGGGGTTACATTGGTTCTTGGGACCCGCTTGAATCTGAACCATTATCGTAATGTTACGATGGTCCTTCGATACAGTAAAATGTAACTCATGGTTACTGGAGAAACATAATACGTGCCATTATGTGATTAATTGTTAGATTCGGTCAATTGTTGCCGTTATTTACTTTTTGGGGAAGAGAAAGACACACTTGAATGGCAACGGGATCAGGGCCTATCAGCTTAGGGCTTACATACGTGAACAGCGAATAACATTGTTGCTTACTAAAATCACGTTTGTAACATTGACACGGTCCTTACAGCGGACCTAAAACGGAAGTACATGGGCATATGACCGGATGTTATTCACTAATCGGACCGCAATGAGAACAGTGTTCGGAGGTACAGGCGGAAGCGGATGTCCTAGGAACCAAACCGGATATAATACGGATGCCGGACCGGAGTGGAAACAGGTCCGAGCACACAGGTGCATCTTATTAAACTTTGCCCGGGAATTTTTAGCGGGCTGTGATTGGACATGGGGCACCTTATATTGCACAGAAACTATGGAGAGATCGCTATCGGGATTTATTGTACCCGGGCGATTGGAGAGAAGCGAGGCTCCTATTTTCTCGGTGAGTTAATTATAAGTAAAGAACGGATTTCCTAGACTGAGTGAAGTCAAAGTAGATTAATAGGGTGGCACTCTTGTCTTTTTTTATCCCTATAGACTATGACTTTTGCAGGAAAAAGATGAGGTCAGAAACAGGCATTTTGAAGGCATGAATTTTCTAGATACTGGGATGAGTAATGTTGCCTTTGCATATAGAAGGATAACTTAAGGCATTAGCCTTGGTATAATTAAATGAGTAAGGAGTTCACAGTGTGTACTGTTTAAATTACAACAGGAGAAATAATTGGAGAAGTTCACTGGAAGAATAGAGAAGTTGAACGGAGGGGCAGATTTGGAGTGGACAATATCAGCTCACTGACTCACAGGTATATTGTTGTGGATAATGAATTTAGAAATTGAGAGGTATTGGTAGGAAGTATAAAAAACTGGCTATGGCTTACTTGTGCCCTTACAGATGTTTAGGAACAGAATAACAGAAATGGGAGTATGTAGGGGTTATATACACCCAGCACTTTCCTTGATTTAACAAACTGTCATAGTACTGGTAGTTATTACAAATATAATGGTCATGGTCTTACATGTGTCCATATGTATGTTTAGGAACAGATCAACAGATATTGGAGTAAATAGGGTTCATACATATCCAGCACTTTCTCTGATGAAATATGCTGTGGCAGGTATTAGGAGCGAGGATTATGGTACACGTCTTTTGATTGAATCTTTTGATTGAAATACTAAGAAATGGCATTATACTTTTAGATTAACGAAGATATATGATTGACCTTGGGAGCCTCCTACACTTAAAGCGTTGAAACCTTGCAGATATTGGAAGCATTGCACTAACAATAATTCAAGGTGAGCCCCTAGTTTGGGTTACTAGTCAACATCTCTTATATGGCATCATATATGCCATCTTAGTTGAATTTTGAACTGGTTGCCTACATTATCCCGATTTGTCTAACATATGCAATTAAACAAATGTATAGATATCTTTGCATGTAAAAACTCCAGCTAAATCCCTTGGTTTGTGAGCGAATACTATAATAATTTGTGACAATATTATTACCTTATTGGCACCAGATGCTATGGTGTTGTAATAACAAATGTATACATTATTTTTGTTTTTCATGTAAAGGAATGTGTCACTTATACATATGCATTTTATGTTTACATTCACAGCCCTGATGATGTCCTATTTCCAGGACGAAACGCGTCGGCTGTTGGGAGTTTAAAGAGAAATATACCAAGAACATATGAATTATTTTTGTTTCCTTGATTAACTGTTGCTTGAAAATTATTGATTTTGTTGTGACCAATTGTGATTAAATATTTGTACTGTCTTACCCCCCAAAAAAAAAATAAAAAAATGTTTGTACTCCCAGCTCATTCTTAGAGTATATATTAGGATACTTTAGGGTTGGACGGTGCCCTAGTAGCTGGTAGAAGTGCAACAAAAAAGATATTTTGACTACACTATCCCTCAGAGTGCACCAAGGCACACCCTATGTCGTCCGTTTCTTTTGTAAAAGTCCCTTAAAGTCATGTCCTACGTAGATTACATCTTCCCTCATTTATTGTGAAAACTTTCTAAGGAGCTGGTTTCACATACCTCGGCGGTATGATAAGTGTCTCCCTCATGCAAGAAACCTTTACAGACAACTTCAAAATAGGACACCTCATCCCCTTTCCAGGAGTGGGAGGATGGGTGGGGGAAACAACGGGTAGCCGGCACTTTTGTCAGGATTTCACGGACACTTTTGTTAAAATCGCCGCATTTTTACAAAAGTGCCGATTTCGCGGCAAACCGCGAAATCGCGAAATCCTGGAGGGTCTGAGCAATACACAAACCTGTCTGGGGGGTGGGGGGAATAACTCTTCTCCTCATTTGTTGACCAGGGAGGCCTGGGCTTCCCAAAATTGAACCAAGGGTCCTCCTTGTAATGTAAAATTGCAGGCACACTGGCACTCAGTGTATGGACCCAGCACACATTATTTAGTACTTTTACCTTCATGCATTGTGCCCTCACAGACAGATATACATTCAGCGCACACATTTGCTCTGTGCACTGTTCAGTACTGTAGCCTTTCTATGTTGTGCCTCGATGTGGTACTCACAAACACACACACTGCCAGGACACACATTCTCATGCCTGCACTGCACAACACTTAACATTTCATGTATGGTACTTTTCACAGGCACATGCTTCCACTGCACCCCCATTCCAAAGAACTACAATCCTCATGAAATGTATACATCGCACATATTCAAACATCCAGCTCACGCACTTGCCATGTAGATAATGTACAGCAATGCTCTATCCCTGTGCTGTACCCTTTTCAGTGGTAGAGTAAGGTAGATTGGACGAGAGTGTGGTGAACTGAAATAGAGTGGGTGGACTGAACAAGAGTGGAGTGGGTGAATTGGAGTGAAGTGGGGTGGATTGAGTGGTTTGATTGGACTGGAGTGAGGTGGGGCGGGGTGTACTGGAGCGGGGTGCATTGTATTGAAGTGGGGTGGGTTGGATTGGGGAAGGTTAGGATGGATTGCATTACTGAGGTGTGGTAGATTGGACTGAGGTGTGGTAAACTCAGGGGGTGAAATGGACTGGAGTGCGGTGTATTGGACTAGAGTGTGGTTTATTGGTTTGGGAGGGACTGGATTAGGGTGGTTTGGATTGGATTGGAGTGGGGAGGGGTGAGGCGTACTGTAGAATTATGTGTTAAAGCATAATTTTGAAAATAACACATTAGAAAGAAATAATGTTGCTTTTGAATCTTAAGAACAATATAATAGTCATCTTCTGAGAACAGCGCCCTTAAGCAAAAACAACACAAAACCTGGGTGAAAAGTGAGAAAAGGCGGCTTGGCAACATAAAACTAAAAGTTAACTATAGAAATATAGGAAATGCAACTTTGAAATGTTTTCCAGTTTAACACCTTCTGTTTGTAGGACACTAGAAGTTAAAAATAACAAAATAAACGTTAACCATGTCAGGAGCAGCAGACAGGCACTGATTAAGTTGAATCACTTTGCTTGGTCCTTGCTCCATGGACAGGAACATTTATGATGATGTGCCAACCATGACCAATTACGAGGCTGTAAAGAAGTGCCAGGCAGGGTCACAAATGATAGCCGATGGGCGTGCTCCAAGCCCTTTTCTAAATACAACAGTGTCTCGTGAGTGAGACGCATGCGCTAGCACATGCTACCGCAGGCTCGCCCCTAAAAAACACCAGTTACAGGGGTAGGAGACAGTTAACACATATGTTTGTCATCCTTCTGGGGAAAAAATACAGCCTTTTTTTTGCAAAGGCCAAGACAATACTTAAATAGGACTGTATATAAAATTGTCTCATCGTTTCAAACATTAGATTTCTGGCTGTGTTTACTTTAACTATTAGTCAGGGATTATTAACATAGGCCTAGAACAATAGGAAGTATAAGGAGAAAACACATTTAGATGTGTTCTAGAGCAGCGTTAAAGTTCCCCGAGTAATACTTAAAGAAAGCTTAGGCAAATAATTAATCTTAAAACATCTGTTAAGTTTGCCTCCTATCCAAGAGAAAAATACCAGTCATTGGTATGCAAAGGCCCATTACATTCTTCCTGTGTCTACTTTAACTATTAGTCGGGGATCACTAACACAGCCTTAGAACAATACATAATAAGAAATATTAATGGAAAGCACATTTAAATATGTTCTAAAGCTGCGTTAATGAGCTCTCAGTAATATTTAAAGTAAACAAAGACAGAATAGTAACATTAAAAAATATGACCCATTTGTTACAAAATTAAAAGAGCCCCGTCTAAACAGCCAAGCTAGACGATTATCCCCAGGCAAGATAAGAGGCAATTAGCAGTGATTAGCAGTCTGTAAAAGTTACTCCCCCGGACTGCCACCTGCCAACCTGGATGATAGCAGAGCAAGCAGCATATGTAGGAGCCGCCTGCTCTGAACTACGTGACCTTTCTGAAACTCGGAGGTCTGGAAGAACACTTACCTGCTGCAATGTCCTAGTGCCCTGTTCTGCAATGTCCTGATGCCTCTTTGGTAATCTGCTCCTTTGCAGGGGCTGCCAGTGTGTGTGCTGCTCTGCTGCGTACAGTGGTCGAAGTGGGCGGGAACGGCAGGGCACGGCGTTACCCTACTTCTTTAATTCTGTAGCTTCCGTTCCCCTACTTTTTTATTATGAACATGCGTCCCTGGACGTCAGAAATATTCTGTTCGTGGATGGGCGGGGAGCATAGAAGGAAAAGGTCTCTGTCTCTTACTTCCTGCCCAGACAAGACAAGGAAGGTGTCCGCTTCTGCTCTGCCACTGGCAGCTGCCCCCTCTTTCTTACTCCTATTCCCTCTCGTTCTGTCTAACTCCTTCTCACTTTTCCGAAAACCATGAATCAAGAAATGGTTCTCACCATCTCTTCCTGTCGTCCAGTTGTACCCCTATGAAATGGATACAAAAAAGAAAACCACTTTTGCTGGAAATGCCGTTTTGACATTTTTCTATTCCAAAGTGCAGCCTCGGAAATAAAATGTTCAAACGCTGAAAAATTATTAAATAAAGCAAGATGGAGTGTTCTTAAAGTGGCCAGATCATTTTTTTCAAACCCCAACACATTAGTGCCACTTTACAGAGTTTGCCAGTAAAGCGCTACTTTTGTTTTCTTGTCTTTCAATTAACACCCCACTTCTCCTCGTGTATGTCTGCCGATCAGAGTGAAAGAAATGCTTCACAAACGGGTTCATGGGAGGGGGCCCCCTCCCGGGGCCTCTAAGGGATGGTGTGGGAAGGCCATGGGGAGGGTACACCTCTCAGGCAGCCAGTTCAGGGACTCGGCAGGGCACCCATTGTCAGCACTTTAGCCCACACAAGTTTAACTCAGCCCCCAAGCAATTCTCACACCTTCAGTTCGAAATGGGCTGTACAAAAGGTGCTTGAGGTGGCTGAGAGGAGGAGCTGCGGCCCAAGTGGAGTCTGCACAAAGCAGCTTCCCCGAGATCAGAAGGGTCACTTATGTAGATTTCAGGGGCCTCCCACATTCCCTTTTGCCCAGGGCCCGAACATCCTAGGACTGGCCCTGCCTGGAGGTACTGCAATACCTGGTTGATGGGTGGATTGGAAAACGAAATGTGTACGGCGGCTTTGTGATCACAAATGTGGTCTTTTGAAACCATACTGCTTACGTTTTGTAAGCATATAAGCAGTGGACATTGAAATGGGTCCTTTCTGGGCCCTGTAGTTATGTCCTTAACATTTCAGGCAAAAATACTTGTTGATTTCTGAATAATGACTGTAAAAGCGTTAAGTTCACCATGTTCCTGCTTACATTTTACATGCTTTATTAAATCTTTCATTCCTTATGAGTGTTTGCTTTTTCCAGAATGTTGTTACCTTTTCTTTTAGGCAGCATATTGCTCTTGCCTAGTGTGTAATTGTAATTGAGTCACATCCAGTTATTTATAGCAGGTCAAATTGGATTGTAGCTGAAGGCAGTATGAGTTTCTCTCAGTGGGGCAGTATGGTGTTCAGTGAGGGAGCAGATGTAGCACTGTGGTCAGAGCTGCTAAATTTAGAACTGGGGAACCAGGTTCAGCCTTCATGAACAGTCTCCCAGACCACTCCCCTGAGGGAGCACATTCCCATGCCAGGCCCTAGAAGGCACCAGAAAAGCCCTGGTGTGTTAGCACCAGCAGGTGGACCCTAGCAGTGGCAAGTGTGGGTTCACCTTGAAGGCTTGCCCACCACAATCCATACTGAAGTTCACCTCCAGTCTTGCGGGCAGGCCTACGAAGTAGCAGACCCTCGAGCAACAGTGACTCTGTCACTGAGGTCACAGGACCCCTGAGAAGAGCTGGCTCTAGGGCGGTGCGACTGGTGTGACCGCAACGGGCGCTGACTTTGAGTGGGGGAGTCGTATTTTATAGTTTTAAAAGCACTTGCTGCCTCCTTCCTGGCCGCCAGCTATTTTCGGCAATAATAAAAATGTCATGATAACTCTGATGAATAAACTTCTTCCTAGAGCGAGATCGGAGATTTGTCTAGTGGAAGTTTTGACTCATGGAAAGATAGCGCAGAGGGTTAATGTGCCTGCTGCAAAGAAAATGTAACAGGCCCATCACAAAGTGCACATATTGTAAATAGGTCAGTGGGTTACTGCTTTTGTCAGTGAGATCCTTTTGCTACTTGCAGTTTATAAGTTAAAATCCTAACAAAGAACAGTGAGCTACTAACTTTCATCTAAGAGCTGCATGCAAACTGCAAGGTATAAATTAGAGCGTTATGTCCCCCCCCCCCCGTCTCCCCAGTCTTTGATTATCCTAATGTTGCAAAAAGTGTTATTTTTGATACAAATCAATAACGATTTTTAAAGAGAACCCCCAATCATGGTATTAAGTTTTAAATTCTGAGTTTGTGTTTCTCCAGGCCAATCACTATTAAACTATACTGTCTACTAGTATGGGTATCATGTGACTCCTACACCTTGTAGTCCTTTGTCTTATGGAACATTTCCTATACAGTCATTTACACACGTAAAATTGATTATCTCTGTCTATATTGCTGACAAACAGAAACTCCATGGCTCAGAAACAAATGGCTTGTGCTTCCACTTTTAAGCATTTTGGGGATATTCTGTGATTAAAATAAATTCACAAAGTGGAATATGTTTCTAATGTCAATAGCTCATATTAATTGTTAAATAATCATGTGTATCCATTGGTTGAATTACATACCATAATAAGCTGTAACTGGCCAGTGAAATGCCACACAAATACTAAAGATTGGGATGTTTTGCGCATCCTGGCCACACCTCTAAGTCGGCCCACTGATCCAATCCTCAGGTTATTCCCGCCCTTTGATTCTCCGCCCACAGTTCCCCTACTTTTTTTCCCCCACTTCGACCACTGGCTGCGTAGGATTACAGTTTTTCCGCTGTACTAGTGCTTTTAAATGCAGCTTTGATGAACGTTACACACTCTCGCCTAATGAAGACAGTGGCGATGGAGGGAGGTGCATTTAGAAGTAGTGTCAGAGCACTGGCAAAAGGTCGGATGCGCGAGCACGTGAGCACGTTAAAGGGAACACTGGTAACAACACTGCATAGGATTACAGCCCTATCTTGGCTACAGCGCTGCACCAATGCAATTCCTCTTAAGATTCACTGCAGCCTCCCACCTGGCATACAGGGGTTGCAAGCCAGGCACTTAAGGCTGCATCCCTCTTCGGGTAACAACACTGCACTGGGTCATGGACTGAGCATTATCACAATGCTGCACCATGGCGAAGTCCACCTGGCATACGGGGACACCAACAACAAGCATGGGTGGACAGCCCAATCAATGAATTGCTCCCCACAGACAAGAATGTTACTTTCTGGGCCCGGGACCCACTTGTCAGGATCCTCACTGGACTTCGCTCACTCCAGGCAATCTCTTTCTTCTCACAGAGTACTCTGGTCTCGGGTCAAGTAGAAGCTAGTGCTCGGGTTAGCAATCTTAATTCTCTTAGATGATGTCCCCACACCCAGCATGGGAGACTGGCACTCAGTCTCCAGTCCTGCTCACAACAATCAGAAGTCATGCTGAGCTTGTCCACACTGATGTATGGCTTCAGTTTGTCATTTTGGGAGTCTCAAGTTCCTCTTTTATATTCTTTCCCTAGACACAAATTTGATTTAGTGTCTCTGCTTTTGAAGTTTGTGTTCTGGGGGTTGCCTCCTTGAAAGTACCTATTCCTCCTACTGACTGTTCCTCCAGAGAGCAGTCTATTACAGCAGGAATGTCTCCAAATCTGATAGCCCCAAACACAGGCTGTGGGAGTGACTAAAGGCTCACACCTGGATGTGAGCATCAATAATATGTGAATCGAAGGGTTAAAAAAGCCCTCCACTCGTGCTCTTTATGATTGCCTTATCAGCCCATCTCCTTCCTAAAATGTGCGCTGTCCTTTTTCACCAGTGACCGTTCTTTAGAATCAAAGGGCCCGTTTAAAGTGTACTGAAGAGCCTAGCTTTACATTCCTCTGATGAGTGTCCCACCCAGCTCCCAGGAATTCAGCAATCCACATATCTGTCTGGGGGCTCCTCTACCACTACATAGTTCTCCAGCAAGACCTGGGTCTCAAAAAATGGAGCCCAGAGACCTCTGTGTATTGTTACCCTCATTAGCACACACAATGAGGGTACACTTGGAACTGTTTGCTAACACCCATGTACTATACCACTTTATTATAGGCACACATAAACCCCAGTTCACACAGGCAATCGCGTGTTGACTCTCCTGTAATGTACCAGTTCACCGTCACATGTACACCCGAGCATGCACATGAAATCATGTGCACTGACTCTCCTGTGCTACACCACTTCATAGGCACATATACATACCGGCGCACAAACATAATTATGAGTGCTGCCCGGCTCTACATATAAATCAATGCAAGTGAAGGTCAAATTAAGCACACAACAGTGGGAATTTTTATGAGTGAGTCAGGGGGTCTACTCCAGTGACACAGGTAAGCTTGTTCACTCTACTGATGATTTTTACTTGAAAAGATGGTATGCTGTCACCAGTGCTCAACTCCTGGTGGAGGTGGTTGCTTTTCGACATCCAAGTGTAACTCTATGGGAGCCCCTCCCAGTCTTCAGGAAGACCGCAATCAATGAGACAGGCCTATGTCTATGCATGATCCATGTTTGCCCATGAACGATAATTTGTTACTAACAGTATTTAAATTGAGCTGGTGGTTCCGGTGCTCGTCACCAGCACTTAGGACAGCTGCTCATATGAAGATGAGCAGAAATACAGTTGTTTATTATTAATTGAATACACGTTTGAAACAACTTATTCTGCCACTCAAACTATCCTTAAAGCTCGGGGCCTCAAACAGTCTGAATGATCACACTAGTAGCAGTGTAATGGTTCGTAGTCATGTAGGTTCTGTCATTGGCAGCGCTGCCAGTGGCATTGTGTGATGCAAACTGCAGTGGCCTCATCCTTTGGTAAATTTAGCACTGGTTACCAAGGATCCAGATATCACCACAGCTGGGGCATTCAGGGCTGGGGTACACTTCCGTTTTCATTAGATGGACTTTTCCGTCCCAATAGGCATAATCTCCAATTTGCAGACACAACCTGTACTGTCCAGGCATAGCCTCAAATACAGAGGCACATGGGTATGAGCTCACATCAATTCTCCCCTCCTTCCTTAGGACACTTTCCTCTGTGCAGACATAGGTCTCCCTCAACCCTTCTCTTACCTTGCAGGGCGTCTACCCATGTGCTTTGATGTGCTGATTGAGATTTTAACACCCTGCAGATATAAGTATATCACAAATATCTGCGTCATACAGTAAGGGAAAGCAGGGCTGGGAAGGCAGTGAAAGAACAAGCAAAGCAGGCAGGCTTCCAGTCTTGCAAAGTGATGAACTTTGGAGACAACGTTTTCCCAGTGCTTGTGTTTTTCCCGTCATACTGAAATTGATCTGGTGGGTTTAGGAAGAAGAGTTCTTTCACTACGAGGCTCACCAGTAACATGTAGGGGGCTGCTCAGAGCACTAATAAAGGGGTTCTTCACTTTTTTTAAAACTTCTTTAAAAGTGCTGCATTAATGCTGTAATACGCTGTTCTTTAATCCCGTCCCAGCTGACTGGAAATGTTCTATATTCACCCTGTGCCTACGTCCTGCATTTTGAACATACACAGTCATGTCACACGACCTTTAAAATGACTGCTCCTTTTCAAGACTCTGATTATAGCAAAAATTTGCGTTTGGATAAAAAGGCTTCATAAACCAAACCTACCATGCATTCAATTTTCTGAAGTTAGTAAGCTGGGCCTTCAACCAAATGGTTTAAAAGATGTTTGTTGTACTTAAAAACACCCATATTCGCTCGGGGCACCTTTTGCCTACATTTCCGGAAAAAATTAATGCTACTTGCCTCAATTGTGGCCTAGCTCCTCTTCACTACTGCTATGGAAAACCACAAGAAGAAGAGGGAGCAAGCAGCTCTCTGGTCTTGAGTTTTTAGATCGAAGCCTAGCGTGATCTGCGCACCTGCGCAGTCTTGCTGGCGAGATCTAATGATTTTGAGGAGCTTTTAGTTACGGGCTTTAAGCCCCGCCCCTCTTTCCCATTGGTCGGCGTCACCGTTCATGCTAAACGGCGGACAGCTATTTGGAAAGATGTGTTGATTATGTACACTTTTCTCCATTTCTGCCGTCCCACTTGGACGGACTGCCCTGACTTCCTGCTGTCGTAAAAGGTTTGTTATCTTTGTGGTGCCAAACAGATGTCCCCATAAAGAAGATAATAAACCTTTTACGCCATAAGGAAAGCAGGCTGAGGCCGTCCAAGTGATGCAGCCGAAAAGCAGAAAAGTTGCGGCGAGCGCTTGTTTAACCATATAATTGCTGCTACCGATTGGGTGCATGCTTGTTTATGAAATTATAAATGTGTATTGATAATTTTTTCCCTGTCAAGTTTTTGTAATGTATTCCAGTGCTTTTTATTTATTTTTCATTGCGCTTTCTTATATTGTAATTTTATTTTCCTGTCCTTTATGTAACTTCGTCTCTAGATAGTATTGAAGAAGCAAATCATGTTTTTGTTTGTGTAAGTGCCAGTGCCTTTTATTTTTATTCAAAATTTGAACTGTTTAAAGCAGAGGTCCAGAGCACGGCGTCCGTGGCCTGTGCCCCGGTTTAAAGTGCTGCCTAAGAGAAGCGAGAGGAAGGGCGTCTTAGTGATGAAATCAAAATAAAGGTCTATCAGGGCGTAGTGTTGGAGAATAAAAGGGGCGTCTTTACCTAGAAACAGGAGGGCGGGCTGGGGTGCAACCGTCCGCCAAAATTCCAGTGATCACCTCCCGTGCCTTTGATCTCGCCCCTTGCCAGGAAGTGATGAAAGGAGGGATTGTTCCTCCCTCGTGCAGAGTGAAACTCTCGAGTTTGTCAAATGGAGCTGATTATCTTTGAAATGCTGAGCGCCCCCTTGGAGTAGATTGGGGGTCAGCGCGGCCTCATTGTCACCCAAACAGCACTCGCAGGCCTCACCTTCATAAGATGCTTCCAGGGAGCCCTCCCCTATTCCCATGACAAAGGGCCGCTGGTGTGGTGTTGTTTGATCAGGACCCTACTATGGGCGGCATGGGAGGAGGCGCTGGTGGTGGAGGCCTTTGCTCCCCCAGGATATCTTATGCATGTGGAGAGACTCTGCTATTGAATTACCTGGAGTGTTTCAATGCTGGGGGAGGGTCCAGCAGTAACCTGAACCTCGCCAGGTCTAACAGGACGAAACTTGGGCCTGGTGCCTGGCATGCCAGCACTTGGAGTTTCTGTCACGTGGCAGCTTGCCTCCTGCTTCCCACCTGGTGTGCTCCCCATCACTTATTTGATTGTGTTTAGCAGTTGGCTTTAGCAGTACTTATTATACCAACATTGATTTGTTCGTGTCTGCCTGCAGAGTGAGTCGTGTTTATGGGCATTACCTGCAGTGTAAACTACAGATGGGCGCTGCATTGTCCGCAGTGTGGAATGCAGTGTCGCAACACCCTTCAGTTCTCTCAAACCCAGCTGGCCTGGTAGCACACCTCGCTGTGCTCCTTTTAATTCACTTGAGACAAAGTCTGTATTGTTGGTTGGAGGCAGCCTCTGTGAAAAGGTATCTGGGGGCCAGTGGGTCTCACTGCAGGCAGAGCCAAGGTGGAATCGGGCACATGGGCAGGAGTGAATCCATTAAACACGCACTCTTCACTCTCTCTTTATGAAGTCACTTTAGTGTCCTAGCTTGAAGGACTGAACCAGACCACTCTGTGGTCTTCTGTTCTGCTGCTTCCAAGCCCTGTGCGTTCTAGCCCACGTCCTGGAGCAGAGATGGAGCTGCCCTAAGCAAAGGACCGCCGTCCTCTCCACCATCCAGTAAACATACAACATCTGATGCGCACTAGGGTATTGTGGGGCGCCACAGACCTCTTCAAGGATGCCCCATGGTGCCATAGAGTCGGCCCTGCACTCCAGGGCTTCACATCCGTGCGTGTGGTCCAGGCAGGCCGGGTTAGCAGCTTTCAAGGGTCCGGTGATGGGGCTGTGGAAGTATGTGGTCTCGGCAGATATTGGTGGTTGTCTGGGGACCACCTCCCACCAGGTAATTGCAGACACTTTCCATTTTGCGCCTTTTGTTCATTGCCTTAGGGAATTCTGGGTGTTGGAGTCTTGTGTTGCTTCCATTGAACTCATTAGATTATCAGACCTGATCCCCCGTGATTTGAGGGTGAAACGGTCAGATAGGGTTGGTGTCAGTAATAACCTGGAATGAGGCGGCCACCCTGTTTTCAAAGGAGAGTATGGGAGGGGCTCTGACGTGTCCTGGGTCTGTCAATCAAACTGAGGTCTTACCCATGGGGCTGCGCACCCAAGGTGCCTCTCTGGTCTTGGTGCGCTCCTTGCTGCAGCTTCGAACGGAGATTAATGACGGGAGCGGAGTTATCCAAGCTGGGGAATTCACGTCTCCGCTGAGCGCACTCTTCTGCCAGGCAGTGGAGCGAGGACCGGGGCGGTGGCAAAAAGTGACCCGGAATGGCGGAGGGTCTAAGAAAAGATTCATCCTGCATTAATAATTGAAGGGTCTAAAGTGGATAAAATGGGACGATGGGCCATAGCAAATATAAAGATTTATTCTCATAAATTCACAATATCAGGATACTATGGTCCTAATTTGGATGGCATAGACCCTTTGAATATTCCGTGTGTCCAGTTATCTTCTCAAGATCCATTATTGTTTGCAGGAGATTTTAATTTAGTTCTGGATCCTGTAATGGATAGATCTCTAAATAGTAGGGCACTATTAAACTGTAGAATGAGATCTCTACTAATAAGTATGATGAAACAACTAGAATGGATAGACATCTGGAGAGAAAGAGAAGGAGGTAGAAGAGGATACACATTTCACAATAAGAAGCACGGCCATAGATCCTGGCTAGATTTTTTTTTGATTAGTGAGACTCTCAGAAGTTGGGTGTCAGAAGTGAAACATTTAGGGGGTCATTTATCTGACCATACTGCTGTAACTTTAACGCTGAGACTTCCCAGTAAACCAAAAAGCAAAAGATGGACGCTGGACCGATCGATTTTGAGTGAGGAGGAAATAGTAGAAAAACTGGTGGGGGGACAAATTCCTTTTATTGTCAAAATATTGATAGTGCTCCCATAAAAATTGTATGGGACGCTTATAAGGCTTTTTTAAGAGGATGTATCACTTCCATCCAGTTTGCTAGGAAGAGGGAATACAAAGTCGAGATAAAAGAAATAGAGGATAAAATTCAATTACTAGAACAAAAGTGCATGACGCAAGGAGAAAGTATAGAGAAGGACTTAACAGATAGGTTATTATCATGTAGATTGAATCTGGCAGGGATTCTTGATGGCAGACTGAAGAAGAAATGGGAAGCCAGTAAAATGGCGCATTTTGAATACTGGGAAGGCTCTGGCAAACTTCTGGCGTGGAAAATGAAGCAAGAATTAACTAGAAGTATGGATCTAGCTGCAGCCTTCGATTGTGTAAATAGGGAGAAGTAGTGGATTATTTTGTCCAACCTAGGGGTAGAGAGTGGCCTCCTTAGGATTTTGAGTGACCTCCATCACAATACCTCTGCCAAAGTGAGGTACAACCTGGAGGGAGAGACCACCGAGCCCTTCAGGTGTACCAGCGGGGTCAGGCAGGGGTGTATCCTGGCCCCCTTCCTGTTCTCCATATACATAAATGGTCTTGAACAGTTTTTATTGAGACTAAAAGTGGATTCACCCAGAATAGGAAACAGGCAAATTGCCGTCTTGCTTTACGCAGACGATGCAGTCTTGCTGGCTCGCACCCCAGTCGGGTTACAAAGACTGATAGACGGGTTCATAGATTTTATGAGTAGCCTAGACTTAGCGGCTTGGTCGCAGATTGGGGCAATGGTCTCCTGAGCAGATGCTGACTCTATACAACTCCATTTGCTATGCCAAGGTGGCATATGGGGCAGAACTATGGGGGATGGTGGAAGTACCTAAATTGCAAGTGGAGGAAAATAAACACCTGAGAAGGCTCCTTAACGTACCCCAGTGTGTCCCCTCCCAGATCATACATGAAGAATTAGGATGTGAGTACCTAGAGGACAGGGTGGGCTGCAGGCCTCTCATTGCCTGGTTAAAGATCTGGGTTAACCAAGAAGCCAGCTTGACCAAACAGATAATAAGTGCCTGTATGGGCAGAGAAAAGGGACTGTCCATCCTCTGGCCTGAATATGTGAAGGGAGGTTTGGAAAGCATAGGATGTGAGGATCTTTTCCTGACGCCATCCCGTATAATAAAATAGGACCAGGTCAGAGTAAAAGAGATGCTTCTCAAAGACAGAGCCAGAGTTCGAGAAGTAAAGAACAGAAGCAAACACTCAGTCCAGGCACACGCTATAGTAAGGTCCTGTAGAGGTCTGGAGCCTTATCTCGCCCTCATACACAATGCACAGGATGGGTTTTTATTTACACGTTTTAGACTCAATTTTTTACACCACATTTTAGCTGAACCAGTGGGTTTTACCAACACAGTTGAGTCAAAGGGGCCCTGCGGCTGCGATCATCGATCTCCGCAGGATACCCCTCATTTTGTATTAAAATGCCCATTTTATCTTATGCCCAGATGTCGTTTTTTATTAGGTTTGTTTAAAAAGGCCAATCTCAGACACGTGAACGAAGCTCTTAATTTTTTAAAAATGGCCGAGATCCCCTGACTCTCTTTTGTGTGATAATCTTTTTAAGAGCAGCAGTTAAACTAAGAGATACTAGAGGTATTTGCTGATTAAACAGGAATTAAATTTGCACAAGCACTTGGTGGGAAGTATTTTTGACTTATAACTAACATAAGCAATTAACAGTACTGTGTCCCCTATGAGGTGTTCTTAATGATAACTGTCAATATTGTCTTTTTTAATCTGTGCTTTTATGGTGTTATTTAAAAATGCAGAATAATAGTACTGTCTACCCTGGGAGGTGTACTTAATGATAACTGTCAATATTGTCTTTTTTAATCTGTGCTTTTATGGTGTTATTTAAAAATGCTGAATAAAGAATATTTTGACTTTGAACTAGAAGTAATATAAGAGAAGTAAGGTGTAACGTTACAGGAAAAGTTTGTCAGGAGTCGGAGGATATTGAAGAAGCTTTTCGAAGACATTTTGACAGAGTCTATAGAGAGGAACTTGCGCCTCAGGAGGGTATAATAGAAACTTGGCTTCAGAGTTATCCACCAGTAGCAGTAAGTGATGAGGCTTCCGTTAATATAAGGAAATCAATATCCCAAGCTGAGATCAGGAAGGCAATAGGGTCATATAAGAGAAGTAAGGCGCCAGGGACGGATGGCCTTCCAGCCGAGCTTTATAAATCTTTGGTTGAAGCTCTGATTAGAATAATGGAAAGATTGTTCTCTGGTATCTTTGACAAAGGTGGGAATATGCCTCCCTCATGGAATGAGGCTACGTTGGTTTTGATTTTAAAGCCTACGAAGCCAGCGAAGTAGTGTGACTCGTATAGACCAGTCTCTCTGCTTAACCTAGACTATAAGATCTTTGTTAAGGTTTTAGCAGAGAGACGGATTGGCATTATGGGTGGGTTGCTACATCAGGATCAAAAGGGTTTTGTACGAGGTAGAGGGATTCAAGATCTAACCTATAATTTGATTGGCACCATTGATGTAGCAACGGAGTATAAGATCGCCTTGGCCGTTATTTCGTTGGATGCCACCAAGGCTTTTGATCGGGTTAATTGGAGTTATCTGATCAAAGAATTCGAGAAATCAAATTTGGGAGGGAAGTTCTGCAGGGTGATTTAAGCCATTTATCGTGCCCCTATAGTCAGAATTTTGATTAATGTTAATACTTCTTCTGTAATACAAGTTCAAAGAGGCACAAGGCAAGGGTGGCCTCTCTCACCATTATTATTCAACTTGTATATAGAGTCCTTTGCAGAAAGTATAAGAAGACATGATAAAATGTTGCCGTTTAGATTTGGTAACTGAGAAAAAAAGGTCTCACTATATGCTGATGATATTATGGTATACGCATCAGATCTCGAGAAAACCATTCCTATCATATATAGCTTGGCTGAGAAGTTTGGTAATATCTCAGGATATGAGATAAACTAGTCAAAAACAAAATGCATGGCGTGGAATTATACAGTCTGTTCGCTTCAACCAAAGAAAAGTAATGAGGTATCTAGTTATACAAATCACCCAAGACATTAACAAGATACCTAGTACAAATTTACGAAAAATAGATAAAGAAATTGCTGATTCTCTGAAAAGTTGGACATACTTACCCTTAACATGGATAGGCAAAGTAAACTTATTAAAAATGATGCTCTTACCCAAATTGATGTTTATCTTCCAAAATATTCCGTTAGCCTTCAAAGATGAAAACTTGAAGAAAATACAGTAAAAAATGAATTCATTGATATGGGCTTCGGAAGGGACGAGAATCTCCTAAAAGAAACTTCGGAGAAGGAAAATTAAGGGCGGCTTGAACGCACCGGATATAATCACTTACGCAAGGATCTTCTTAATGAAGGCTGGCAAGATGCTGTTGGATGAGCCCAATTTCTCAGATATAGGTATAATGTATATGGAAATGCTGCAGGGTGAAAAGGAGCAGCATATGCATATTTGTATAAATTTGGAGACCCCCGCTATCTTAAAAAGGTTAGATTAAAATCATTAAGAGACTGAAGGTCAGATGTAGGGGGGCTATTACCTGTCAGTAACGATCGAAATTGGCCGTTACCGACCGGTAATAGCCTTTTCAGATGTAGGTGGTAAATGTACCGATTCAGTAAATAACAAATCGGTATTTACTCATTCGGTATTTACCGAATCATCATTTACCGATTCGGTATTTACCGAATAGGTAAATGAGATGTAGGAAGCACTTTAAAGAGTGCTTTTGTGCTTTAAGGATTCGTTATTTACCACCAACTACTAGTTGGTGGTAAATAACAAATACCTGTGTAAATGCAAATATGTACATTTACACCTGTGCCATGTGACAGACATCATACATGCCCTTAGGGCATGCATGTGTGCCACATATGCGCACCAAAGGAAATGATGGACGGAGCGTTGACAATACAAGCACTCACCCCCAGTCAACTGATCTGGGTTTAATCCATCACCGTTCTTTAGCCCACTCTGCCACTCCAGTTCATACATGGCCATATGCAAATCAGTCTGATCCTGTGCCTCATGGGAACAGTCCAGCCCGAACTGCCAAGCCATGCCTTCCTTGGACCTTGTCTGAACTGGGGTGGCAGAGTGGGCTAAAAAACGGTGATGGATTTAACCCAGATCTGTTGACTGGGTGTGAGTGTTTGATTGGTTCAGATGCTCCGTCCATCACCACCCCCTTTTGTACCATATATGCACACAGCACTATTCAGGGGTGCAACAGGGTCTCAAAGTGACACCCTGCCACCCTTGATTTCTTCTCAATTTTACCGAATCTGTATTTCCTATGGACCTCCAGGCCCATAGGAATGAAAGGCAATTACCGAATCGGTAAATACAGATTCAGTAAATACCGAATCTTAACGATTCGGTATTTTTTACCGACTTTTTATCTACATTACATTTACCGATTCGAAAATACCAAATCGGTAAAATTCTGTATTTTCGAATCATTAAATTACAATTTCCTACATATGGCCCTTAGCGACTACTTGGAGCAAAATCAGAAAACTTTTAAAAATTAGCTATTACAGCTCTAAGGCGCCTGTATGGGATACACCTGGCTCACCGGAGTGGACAAAAGACTCATTAGCTTCCCTGCTAAAACTGGCTGGTGTAACTCGCTGGGAACAATTTATGCCAGAGGGATCTTTGCTATACTGGGAAGACCTAAGATCTATAACGGATAATCGAATAGCGAAATTTAAATATTTGTAGATAAAAAGTTGGTCGCAAGTAGTTGGCAATGTGGTTGGTACTACTAATGAGTTCGAGAATGTTTTAAGATCTACACAATGGAACAAGAAAGAAATCGCAATTCTTTACTGGCTCTTGATAGAGTTGGCAGACGGGGATTCTATCCTACCAGTACAACTGTGGGGCGAGTGCTTGCCAGGCGCAAGTTTAGAAGATATATGGCAAGTATCTTTTGAGTTATTATATTCTACAGTTCAAGCTGTCAATTTAAGGAGGAGCCATCTTTTCTCTCTTCACAGAGTATATTGGTCTCCTCTTAAATTATCAAAGTTTGCAAAAGGCACAATCCCATTCTGTCCAAAATGTCGGAGGGATAAAGTTGATGATGTACATATGTTTGTAAGCTGCCCTAGTCTACAGCAATTTTGGGACTTGGTAATGAAAGGTATGGAAGAAATATTTGGGTTCGAAATTCAGGTGAGCATTTTTTTAATATTCTTCGGCATCTTCCCGAATTACAATCTGTTGTCATTGGATATTAATAAGCTTTGTTTTTATCTTATTTTACTAGCGCGTAGAGAAATTTGTAAATGTTGGATCAAATGTACCCCTTGGGTTTATTTAGATTGGTTTAACTCCCTGAAATATGTAATGAAATTAGATATAGCCACACGAAAAGAAAACAATAAGAAAAGGGCTTTTTGGATTCCGTGTATAGAATGGATGGAAAGATGATTATTTATTTTATGTTGTATTTTTTCATTGTTTTTAGGGGTATGTTTGTCCAATGATTATGCCTCTACATGGAATTACTTCACCCCTCGGTCAGTTCTGCGGCCCAAACATAGAAGTAAAGTACAGACCAAACACAAGAGGTTCTGTGTAAAGTGCAAACCATTAAATGAGAGATTTCGCGCTGGTTTCAGCAGATGAACTTAATCAGACTCTGTTAAGGTTTAATGGTGTATGAGGACAAATAAAAAAAAAAGAATAGATTCATCACTGCTGCGGTTCACAGCGTGGCCAAATCAGCCTTTCATTGTGAGGTGAATGATCAAATGAGCATCATTTTGTTGGTCACAAAACCTCGTGCAACAAGTACTTGAGTGGTTCAGTTTGCGGTGACGCTCTGTAAGCCGTCCTTTTTGGTGCTGTTAAATGGGTCTTGAGATAAGTGCACTTTTGTCCAGCGCCCCTCCTCCCTCCCTTAATTACTGCTGCCATTCTGCTGTTGACTGTTTTACGCTGCGGTTGTTGAGTGTTGGTGACAAAAGTGGTGGTCAAGACAGAAGACCTACCACTAGCAGTGCACTTTTAATCCTACCCTTAAAGTGGGACAAGAAAATACAGAGTGGCTCGAATCGGCCCTGCAACTTCAACCCCCCCCTCCCACACTGTTTAAATGGGTTGCAGAGCTAATTTGTCCCGCTCCTTTGAAGACCCTGTAAATGGGTCACCATTCATGATTTTGTTACCTGAGAATAAACAGCAGTATAGGGAGTCCTGATTGTGACATGCCAAGATTAAAGCTGCGCCCCTCCAAAGCCCACCGTTTGCTTAATGCTCTTAACGTGCAGCGTCTTGCTTGCCCCATGACTTGCTCTGATGCGGAGGCCTCAGCAGGGGAGGATTGATCTCTATCTGGGTTTGCTGTTCTCACCAGTTACCCCTCCTTCCGACATGTCTCTCACCCTCTGCCCTGTTGGTAAACTTGGTAATGGTGTGAACTCCTTATATGCAGACATCACACATGGCTGCCCTACTACTCACTTGCTACTAATCTCTCCACTACTTACTCTCTACTAATCTCTCTACGACTCACTCTCTACTAATCTCTCTACTACTCTCTACTAATCTCTCTACTACTTACTCTCTACTACTCTGTACTACTCACTCTCTACTACTCACTCTCTACTACCCACTCTCTACTCAATCTCTACTCTACTCTCTACTACGACTCTCTACTATTCTCTACTACGACTCTCTACTCCTCACTCGCTACTACTCTCTGACTTTCTACTCCTCACTCACTATGACTCTCTACTAATCTCTCTACTACTCACTCGCTACTACTCTCTACAACTCTCTACTACTCCCTCTCTACTAATCTCTCTACTGCTCACACTCTACTCTCTACTACCCTCTCTCTACTAATCTCTACTACTCACTCTCCACTAATCTCTCTACTACTCACTCGCTACTACTCTCTATGGCTCTCTACTACTCACTCTCTACTCTACTCTCTACTACTCTACTCTCTACTACTCTACTCTCTACTACTCACTCTCTACTCTACTCTACTATTCACTCAACTACTCTCTACTACTCACTCTCTACTACTCACTCTCTACTACTCACTCTCTGCTACGACTCTCTGCTATGACTCTCTACTCCTCACTGGCTACGACTCTCTACTACTCACTCTCTACTAATCTCTCTACTCATCACTCGCTACTACTCTCTACGACTCTCTACTACTCAATCTCTACTAATCTCTCTACTACTCACTCTATTAATCTCTCTACTACTCACTCTACTCTACTCTCTACCTACTAATCCTCTACTACTCATTCTCTACTAATCTCGACTACTCACTCTCTACTCTACTCTCTACTAATCTCTCTCTACTCTCTAATACTCTCTCTACCCCTATCTAACTCTCTCTACACGCACACATATGCATTCATATATATGTATGTGTATATATACATACATACATACATATATACATCTGTATATCTATTTAAATGCAAATATAAATGCTTGAATACATATACATATGCATGTTATGTACATGAAAGTTTGAAAAACACTAATAAAAGCAAAGCTAAAAAGCCAACTAATTGCAAACAGAATTGCTTTAACTTAAATGAGGGCGCGACCTATTGTATTTTCAATGCTTGTTATCTCTGTATCTGAGACTCCTCAGCTCCCAGAAACACAGGTGATATTTAACCCCTTGTGTGCTCAGGAAGGCCCCTGGCCATCCTACGTCATGCTGGGCGTGTTCTCAGGACGGTCGGGAGCCGTCCGAACGCCGCCGTCTCCACAGCGCTGCGCAAATTCCCCACCTGCGTGACGTAAGACGGCCGTGGGCCATCCTGAGCATGCAAGGGGTTACGAACCCTAATTAAATCCCGGCACCGCAGCACAATTCGCGCCGCAGGAAAGGGGTTAACAATGTCAACGCAGTGGCTCACTTGTGTTAATGGACATTTCAAACGGCGGAGGAATGTCCCAAAAACAAAGTCGGTGTTTCCATTGCTTTTGAGGGTACTTATTTGTTACATACTTTTTCAAGTAGCAGATGTTTTTCTTTCTCCTTAGGGACTCTTTTTTAGGTTTTGCCTAGCCAATGCGTACGAAGTACGCATGCGCTAGGAAAAACTTAATGATATCTGTGTGTGGGGACTGGACCGTCCCCACTCTCTCATTGGCTAGCTCCATAAATGGAGGCTAGCCATTGGGAGAAGGCTGTGTCCGTCAATCTCGGACCAGATTCGGGGGCGTTCCCGAGAATTTTTGGCTTTTGGCTACGTCACGCTACGTCAGCCGAAAGCCGATTCTCGGGAACGCCCCCGAATCTGGTCCGGCATTGACGGCACCCGGAAGAAGTCCAGGTGAGTGCTTGCTTTTATTTTTTGGCTGTTCCCACCCCCTCTCCTGCTCTCCGTGTCTCCGGCCCCCGTTCCCGCCCCCCTCCCGCTGGTGCTCGTGCTTTGCTCTACAATGCCCATTCCCGCCCCCCTCCCGCTGCCTCTCCCGCTCTCCGTGTCTCCGTGTCTCCGGCCCCCGTTCCTGCCCCCCTCCCGCTGGTGCCCGTGCTTTGCTCTACAATGCCCGTTCCCGTCCCCCTCCCGCTGCCTCTCCCGCTCTCCGTGTCTCCGGCCCCCGTTCCCGCCCCCTCCCGCTGGTACCCGTGCTTTGCTCTACAATGCCCCTTCCTGCCCCCCTCCCGCTCTCCGAATAGGCTTGTTTACATTTTGGCAGTTACATGCAGGTCACCTGATTTCATATTTGTTACGCTTGTGAGGGGCAAATGGATTATTTTACTTCTAGCATGTCAAATGCGGACATCGATCGAGAGTACTGCAGTTGCAGGTTTGAGCAGTGGGCCCTGACAGTGACCATGCAATCTAGAAGAGGAAGAGCAGGAGGAGGCGAGGCGGAGGGGCTGGCACGGTGTCATGTCAGCAGTCGTCTCTGTCTCCTAACCTTGGAATTCCCTGGAAATGGCACGACTTTCTTGCCCGAAGAAGTGTGTGTGTGTGTGGGGGGGGGAAGGGGGGGGAGAGGTTCTTGTTTCTAAATAGAGCCCAAGGATTGAATGGTCTGTATACACTCATATTTGCCCCTCGTGCTCATAACTTGGAGGCAACTAGGGCAAACCCAGCGCGCAGGAAGAGTGCGTGTACCAAGACTGAATAAAAAAAAAGAAGGCGGGGTGGGGGTGTTCGTCTCTTTCCCCATCCCATAAACACCTCCAAAGCAGGATCCGCAGGACACTGGAAATGTCCGCCCCCATAGACCGTAAAGACTACGAACGTCTGTCGGGGACCTATGGGTGGTTCTTCTCGAGGCCCTGTGACTTTCTGCAAGAAGCCCCCTGTCTAATACTATTGTTAAATGATGTCCAGACGAGTTGTCAAACTTCAATGCTGCTGGTAACACCGCCGGTTTGTGTGCGCCTACACGTCTGCGTGAGCTCCTATTTGCCCCTCGTGCTCATAACTTGGAGGCAACTAGGGCAAACCCAGCGTGCAGGAAGAGTGCGTGTACCAAGACTTAATAAAAAAAAAGAAGGCGGTGGGGGTGTTCGTCTCTTTCCCCATCCCATAAACACCTCCAAAGCAGGATCCGCAGGACACTGGAAATGTCCGCTCCCATAGACCGTAAAGACTACGAACGTCTTTCGGGGACCTATGGGTGGTTCTTCTCGAGGCCCTGTGACTGTCTGCAAGAAGCCCCCTGTCTAATACTATTGTTAAATGATGTCCAGACGAGTTGTCAAACTTCAATGCTGCTGGTGACACTGCCGGTTTGTGTGCGCCTACACGTCTGTGTGAGCTCCTGCTCGGTGACTGCTCGTGTATGACCATGTCCATGTGTGTCTGTTGTGACTGCTCTGATTATCTTCGTTGATGGGAACAGGAAGCGTAAGGGATTTATCCCCCCCCCCCCCTAGATTTTGGAGTGGAGGGGACACGGGGGAGAAGTTTAGGTCGACAGAAAAACTGCGCACTTCCACTGTTGATATCCGCATGGGATGACGGCCCTGCTGCTTTCGACCTGCTGACCGGCCTAAGGCTTCAGCCAGGGTCGGATTTATTCTCTGGGGCCCGAGGACAAATTCCCGAGGTCAGATGTAGGTGTTGTTTGTCAGGTCTGGGGCAGGGTCTCCATTTAGCACATTGTCATTCTCCATAGAATGCGTCTCCTTCTATCCTGGGCCAAGGGCCCAGCATGGAGGACTCTGCCCTGCTTCTGTGTAGGAGTTCACATCCTCCTGGCAAAGGGAGGTGCTGGGGGCTATTGGAGTTCCTCTTTGATAAGGTGATGCATCTTTTTCATGCAACTCACCTCAAATACAGACATACATGGGAAAGGAAACCTGCTCCATACCTGAAGCGTGCTGTTTTGAGAAGTAGCAGAGTGGGAACGATTCAATATCATTTACAAAAGCGTTGCTCTAGAGGGCAGAAGGAGATGAGGTTCTTTGTTATTGGCAAGAGATGCTCTTTGAAGAGTTAACTTTACAGTGCAGCTTTGCTTGCTGATACCTGTGTTGGGCTAAATATTCCTATTGTAGCTTAATGACCATTTCCTCTTGATGACAATTTTTTCCTGTATTAGTCCTGTTTCATGTCACGACTAGCACTAGATTCTTTTTTTTTTTTCCTTAAATTTTGTTAGTCTTTTTTATGAATAACGCATAGTTGGGTACATGAATAAAAAATATTATTTGTACATATTAACTGTAATGTATTTACATTTTTAAGTGGATCAAAAGTTAATTTCAAAACATCGTTTAGTTTTAACACATCTACACCTTGACATCGGTTATGTTTGTATTTATGTTTTAGAACTTCTGTGGTGTGAACCAAGCTAACAAGTGATTGAATGGTGTAAATAGCCCAGTACTCACATAAAACCCTCTTTAGTTTGATGGCCCGTGTGTGGGGGGGCTCGCAGTGTGTGGGGGGGGGTCTGTGTGGGTGTGTGTTGGGGGGCTCTCTGTAGGTGTTTGTGGGTGTCATTTGCGAAAGATAAAGCTATTGGCATTGCAAATTACAATGCGATTTATTTATGTTAAAAAAAAACATATATAAAAATAATGTCAAGAGCATTGCCAATAGCTCAAACTTTAACAAAGGCAAAACCATTGCATTGTAAATGCTTGTTCACACTGCATGCTTTCCAGGCTCTTCTTGGGGTGTGTGTTCAGCTTCAGCACTGTATTTTACTGCATCTTAGCACCTTCCTTCCCTGTTTTTGCTGTCATCCTTTGCGCACCCCCCTCTGTTTGCTCCACCCCCTCCCAGCCTCTCTCCCACCCTGCTTCCATGTCCCCCCAGTCCCTACAAATTGTTTATCCTTCCGTGCTACCTCCGTCGTTCTTTTAAATGGCTTATTCTCGTTTCCGACATTTTCTACGACTCTTCCTTGTTATTTTGGATTTGTTCCATGGACTTTTAATAAAGACCAATTTCACACATCTACAAAAAATAATTCATTCGAGTGTGTCACATGACCCAGAAATAGTTGCCCGTAGGCCAGGCGCGCAACACCCATTGGACTCACCGGGCTTCAGCCCCCCCGTCGTGTGTGGCAGCCCGGGATGAGACAGATCCCGGGGACACACACAGAGTTGCACCCGAACGTTTCACAGGTCTTTAAAAGACCATTTGAATGTTAGTTAGGCCTTGCAGTTGTTTCACCCCTTCTAAGAGCCCCTGCAGCTTCACTCTGCCTACTGATTAAAGGTTCAGCCCCCCCCCGAAATTTTTTCTTAGCCCACCCCCCCGAAATTTTGCTCTAGTTGCGCCTCTGCCGTAGACCGTAAGTTATGCTTATGCTAGAACGAAGCAGACACAACAAAACAGAGATAGCTGTCCGGACCACAGCCTCCAGTGCGGAGTGGTGGGAGTGGCGCTGCAGGGTCTCCCAGAGTTACTGCAGGGGCGGGAGAGGCTCGTAGGAACATGTGAGGTAACAGAGCGGCTGCAATGTTTCTGTTCATTAAATGATTGAGAAACAGGCTTTAAAGGGTTTAGTTTGCGTGAGACTAACTCTTTTTAAACAGGACAGGGTGAACGAAGTCAAAAGACATAGCAGATGCGCATATATGCTGTTTACATTTATTCAGAAACACACATACTCCTCAGAGAATCCTGACTTCTATTTTATGATATGGATATTTGAATTTCCTGAATCACTGGGTCCTTGTTTGGTATACTGTGTCGCTTGTGATATGCACACTTTTCCACAAATAAGCAGGGTCCATCCACATCTATGAGACTCATTTACCTTTCTGAGTAAATTCGGATTCAGAAGCAAATTCCTGTTTGCAAACATGAAATTAAAACAAGTTCACCTGCTGCGCATCCTTTGAGTTTTTCTGCGTAGTTTGCACCTAGAGGTGGGTGAACTGCTGAAAGCTGGAACTTGAAGCCTGGTTCCACTTGAGGTTCTGTTGCAGTGGTCGAAGTGAGGAAAAAAAAGTAGGGGAACTGTGGGCGGAGAATCAGAGGGCGGGAATAACCTGAGGATTGGTTCAGTGGGCAAAGTTAGAGGTGTGGCCGGGATGCGCAAAACATCCCAATCTTTAGTATTTGTGCGGCCTTTTACTGACCAGTTACAGCTTATTATGTTATGTAATTGAACCAATGGATACACATGATTATTTAACGATTAATATGAGCTATTGACATTAGAAACATACTCCACTTTGTGAATTTATTTTAATCACAGAATGTCCGAAAAATGCTTAAAAGTAGAAGCACAAGCTGTGAGAAGGTGGCCTGATATGCAGTGCTCACTATTCTAGTGAACACTATGTATCAGTCCAGCAACCCTTATTGATGATTGGTTGTAAGTCAACCTTATAGACCAGCTATCCTAGTAGCGTGGATACGAGCAGTCTAAGGCTAAAGACTCGAGAGGGCGCGTTAAGCCAGCTGTTTACCACACATATACCCCTTGAATACCAAGTGAAAGGACACCACACAAGTGTTATGAAAATAAACAGTTATTTATTTAAAGATCACAACAGCCCTGTACTCTTTATGAGGACAGGGTACTAAGCACAAACCAAAACTCTTACAAAAATACTTAAGTTAGCACAGTATATACAAATGCCCGAGGGGCACGGAAAACCATATACTCTGAAAGTGGAATGCGAAATTCCTAGCAGGTAAGTACAGTACTAATAGCTTTTGGAATCGCTAGGACTTGACTAGGGAATCGTTAGATTACGTCTAGGAGGCCTAGGGGACTCGGGTGCAGTGTGTGCACTCTCACGCGAGATGCGGGACAAAAGTCTATGGTAGCTAGGAATTAGAAAGTTAGTGTTCTCGGGCGAACCCGACCTGGTAGGGAGAAAACGAAAGTAGATTCTGACCCTTGGATAGTGAGGCTATGCTGGGGCACCGAAATGCCGAAGTTACCTAGCCCAGGGGCTGCAGCTGCATAGGTCTGAAAAGACGTCGGGAATCCTCGTAGACGGACCAGGAGCCGGAAGAAAAGATGCTGGCCGGTGACCAGTGAAGAAAGTTCAGTCGGATCCAAGCCTGGATCTTGAAGATAGATGACACCTGAAAGCAGAGGGGACCAAGTTCGAGACTACTAGCCAGTAGTCAGTGGGCACCAGGAGGGCACCGGATGGTAGCCACCTCGACTAGGTGAGTGGGTGACGCTTGACTCGAAGATCTCACGGACCAGGAGGCGTTGTCGGCGACCAGGATGGAGGATCGAGCTGTCCCACGAAGATAGAAGCTGTCGGCGTCGCTGGACCCAGGATTGGGCAACAAAGCCTTGGCAAATTCAAGCCCACGCGGTGGACCTAAAATGGCGTCTGGAGTGGACCAGGAGGGTCCGGGGTGCCTCTCTTGAACAAGGAAGCAAGGGCCAGCCTGGAGCAACCAGACCAGCAGAAGAGTTGTCGTCGGGCGTCGTTCAGAAGGCCACAAGCCAGCCGGCTAGTAGCCAAACAACGCGGTGCACAGCAAACAGCAGAAGGGCCCCACGCCGATCGTGGAGATGCAGGGAGGCTGATCTTGGGTGCTGGAGCTGCGCAGGGTTGGGGCTTCTCGGACCCCAAAGCACTCACCAGTGGAAGACTCGGTGGGCTTGCAATAAAGATGTCGTGCAGTCTTGGCGATCGTCGGTCCCTTGAGGTCTCGTCGCACTCACGGTTCTCAGCTTTGCTGTAGAGGTGAGTAGAGGTCAGAGGTGCCAGGGAAGCCGGGTCTCGTCGTGCTGGGTCGTCGGATTCGTGATGAAGGACTTGCAGCAGACCGCAGTGTTCTTTAGGATGGTGCCTGCGGATGCAGGGTGACTACTCCTTAGCCACAAGGGAGAATCTTGAAGAAGAAATCGTGAAGTCCTTTCGAAGAAAGTGGTATCTTGATTCCAAAGATGATCTAATTTTAACAGGGGGCCCGCTCCCATCTTTATACTAAAAAAGGGGGCTGACCCGGTGACTAGGTCCTGCCTATGGGTGGGACTAGGTGGGGGGTGGTTACACCCCTCAGCCATGCCGGACTTCCCCAGGCCAGGGGCTGGTGTGCCCCTGGAACTGGTTCAGACCGGCCTATGCGTAGTGAGCACCGGGGTGCCACTCAGCAGTCACCTTCCTGTAAAGCCCTGCCTACCCAGGATACACAAAACCATGTCTGGGACGGTGCTAGCACCGCCCCTGACAGGAAACCCTTTGTCCAGGCTCCCCTCACTGGAAGGACTCCCAGCTGCAGGGGGTCAGACTCGTGTCTGTGGTGGCAGCATCCATTTTGTGGAGCTGAGGCTTCAGTTAACTTTAACCGGGGTTCACAGTTACATACATGTCGTGTCCCTCTAGAAGGGTGGAATGCTAACCCCGTCGCCAGAATTGGCGAGGGGTTAGTATTCCAATTCGTATGACACCTTACTCGACATGTTTTGATAAAGCAATACCAGAGATAGCATTTAACCGCGAGGATTATAATGCACTTAAGAGTATATGGTATGCGATATCATGGAACAGCTATTAGGACTTGATTCCGCAAGCTGCAGACAGGCTCAGCTCATGCCAGAGCACTATCTCACATGATTCCAAGCACTCTGCCTTCAGGATTGTCAAGGCCTGCCATAGGAGTGACTGATAGGAATCTGTGTGTCCATTTTAGGGTTAGGTATAGGGATACTACACCTACAGCAAAGGGTGATTACACGACTTTGCCCCAGCTGTCATGCAGCCAGTTGTGTCAAATTTAGGAGGCCAGCCAGGGGTGGCATAATACATGCTGCAGCCCCTGGCAGCCCTGGGTACACCCATGCCCTGAGTTACAGGGTCTGATAGGGTGGCCCAGTACCAATTGGAAATGTACCTAGGGTACATGGAATCCATTTTAAAGAGAGAGCAGTAGGCCTGGGGTCCTGATTGGCAGGGTCCCAGGTCGACTATGTCCAAAACCAGCTAAAACACAGGGCAAAAAGTTGGGGGCAACCATAGTCAGGATGTACCTTCCTACACAACCCCCCCCCAAACGAAAGGAGATAAGGCTATCCTTGTCCAGGTAAGCCTCTATTACCTAAGTGGCCATATAAGGAAGTACCAGCTCTGGCTTGGTTTCCCCCTGTGTCATGGTCCACTAGGCAACCCCTCACCCTAAGGGTATCTGAGGGTCTCCACCATAGGGAATCTCTGTCTCTGGTGTGTCTTGGGAAAGAAGAAGGCTGATGCTGGGATGGAGTGCTGAAGTGAGGCTCCTCTACCTTTGGGCTCAACTTCCTCCAATCACCATTCATCATGTGTGCCTTTCTTTCTTTAGCTGAGATGCACTGAGCTCTCAGGGTCAGCCTCTGGCTACCTAAAGCTGGAGGCTGAGTCCCTCTGTTTGGCTTACTGGAGGGACAGGTCAGGTCTGGGGTTTTTAGGCCCCATGTTTGGCTGTGCCCACCAGTGTCCAGCTGTGGGAGTTCCCTAACTACTTTTAAGGGGGATCCCTCAGGAGTCTGACTTATTTTCACTTGGCTAGGTTTACCAGCTTCAGTGATCCTAATCTGCTGATTAAGGGGTTCTTTTGGACAGGGGGCCCTTTGGGGTCCACCACTGGCCTCCCTGGTCTCTTCAGCCCTGGGCTGACTGAGGCAGGGTAGAGAGGTGCAGGTTACCTGCTCCAGACTGGGTCCCACCTGTGAAGGGTCCACTGCCATCAGGGGCTCTGCCAGGCTAGGCCTGACTACCTCTGGGGCAGTTCCTTCAACAGAGGTAGAGTCAGTTCCCTGAGGAGGCTGGCTCTCACCTAGTGTCTGGGAGGGGGGAGACTCTCCTTCCTCCTCAATGCTCTCTGTTTGAGTGGAGTGATCCATTGTTTCAGGCTTCACAACCTCACTATCTGTCTGAGTAGAGGCTGAGACCATTTCAACCTTGCCAACCTTTTCAGGAGGGCACTCAGTTTGTGTTTGGGCTGTGACTGTCACAGCCCTCCTATCCTGTTCTGGAAAGTCTGTCTGAGCCTGGGCAGTGGCTACCACTGCCCTTCCAACCTTTTCAGGGAGGACTGGTGCTTGGACTGGGGCTGTAGCTATTACTGCCCCACTAACCTGTCTGGATAGGCCTATCATTCTGGAATGAGTTTCTTGTTCCACCTCAGCCCATGCTGAGAGTTCCAGGTCATTCCCCAGTAAGCAATCTACAGGTAGGTTATCTGTCACTGCCACTCGCATGGGCCCTGTGACATTACCCCAGCTGAGCTTGACTACTGCCATGGGATGCCTTCTCTTCATTCCATGAATGTCTGTCACCTGATAAGTAAAACCAGGGGTCAGTTGAGCAGAGGGGACCAGATGGTCACTCACCATGGTGAGGCTGGCCCCTGTGTCTCTGAATGCCTCAACTTTCTGACCATTCACTAAAACTTCTTGTCTATACTTGCCCAAAATGTGGGGTCCAGTAGTGAAGTTGGCAAACCCCATGCCAGTCTCACAGACAAGAGTGTGATCAGGGAACCTGGCTAAGCCATAGTCCTCCTGATTGCCCAAAGTAATGCCCACCACATTCTTGGGGGCACTCCCACCACCTGGGGGATTACCACTAGTGGTAACAGGAGGTTTAGGAGTATTACCTGGGGGTACATTTCCCTTATTGCCATTTTTAGGGCAACTGGCATCACTTTTGTAATGGCCCACCTGTTTACAGGTATGACAATAAGGTTTCTTTTGCTCTGAAGGAGTGTTCTGGGACCCACCACCCTTGTTGGAGTTTTGGGGCCCTTGGGAAGTCTTCTCTGTGGATTTATCCCCACCCTTCTCTTGAGGCTTGGTTGATTCCTTTTTCTGGTCACCACCCTGGTTTTTAGGCCTAACCCTGGTTCTGACCCATTTGTCTGCCCTCTTACCCAATTCCTGTGGAGAGGTCAACTCAGAGTCTACCAGGTGCTGATGTAATATCTGGTTCTGACAATTATTTAAGATTTGCTCCCTCATAATTAGATTATACAATCCTTTAAAATCAGTAACCTTACTACCCAGTAGCCAGCCTTCAAAAGCCTTAGTGGCACAATCAACAAAGTCAGTCCAATCTTGAGACTGAGTTTTCTGGGTGTCTCTGAACAGCATCCTGTATTGTTCAGTGGTTAAACCAAACCCATCAACCAGTACATTCTTCAAGACTTGGTAATTGTTAGCATCCTCCACCCTTGTGGTGAGGAGCTTATCTCTACCTTTACCATCAAAGGAGAGCCACAAGATAGCTGCCCACTTACTTTGGGGAACACCCTGCACAGTGCAGGCTCTCTCCAAAGCAGTAATCCATTTGTGGATGTCATCCCCTTCTTTAAAGGGGGGCACTATCTTATTCAGGTGCTTTGTATCAAAACTCCTTTCCCTATTGCTAGGTTTATTGCTGCCACCAGTGGGAACTAGCCCACATAATTCTTGCTCTCTAGCAAGGGCAAGTCTCTCTTTGGCCAGGGCAAGTTCTTCCCTTTCAATCCTCAGTTTGACTGCCCTTTCTTCAGCTTCATACACTCTCCTCTTAGGGGAAGACATTCCTCTGTGAGAAGAGTTGAGAGAGCCATTGGTTCGAAAGGATCTGCTAGAGCCTCTTGATAGAGACCTAACTCGTCCATTCCCAATGTTAAGCTGACCTGAGAGTGGGCCCAGGAGTCCCCCAGTACCAAGCTCATGTCTGCTTAAGTTGGACCTGCTTAGTCTACTGACTTCTAGCTGTCCCTTATCTGCCTCATCCCCAGACAACTCATCCTCATCCTCAGCAACATCTGCCTCAAGGAGGGGATGGATATCAAAGGGACCCTGTAAGGAGGGCAAACTTCCATCTGGATGAGAAGGGTCGGGGTTACCAGCCCTACTGGCATCATAAGCCTCTAAGAGACCAATCAGAAATGAAGTGGTGGGGTTAGACCCCTGTTTTAGTTTCCTGAGAGTACACACTTGTCTCATCTCATGGAAGCTAAGAGCAGTATATTTTGAAGGGATGACCTGTGGAGGGTCAACTGACACAAGGGGAGACTCAGTGTTTCCTCCTGTGACCGACATACTGCTTCTAGTGTGGTGTAAGTGATGCACCTACCTACACTATGTGTTACCTACTGGTCCCTTGCTAGAGTTGTAGCCAAGGTGTGCTAAGCCTTGAGGAGCTACAACAGCTGGTTCAGTAGAACTCAGAGTATTCTAAGCTTTAGTTATATGTACCTAACAGTACTTATGTGATCTTTCAGCAAGATATTCTTAGGATACGTGTGGTAAAACAACAGCAAGCTCAAATCCCAACCGCTGCTCACCAATGTGAGAAGGTGGCCTGATATGCAGTGCTCACTATTCTAGTGAACACTATGTATCAGTCCAGCAACCCTTATTGATGATTGGTTGTAAGTCAACCTTATAGACCAGCTATCCTAGTAGCGTGGATACGAGCAGTCTAAGGCTAAAGACTCGAGAGGGCGCGTTAAGCCAGCTGTTTACCACACATATACCCCTTGAATACCAAGTGAAAGGACACCACACAAGTGTTATGAAAATAAACAGTTATTTATTTAAAGATCACAACAGCCCTGTACTCTTTATGAGGACAGGGTACTAAGCACAAACCAAAACTCTTACAAAAATACTTAAGTTAGCACAGTATATACAAATGCCCGAGGGGCACGGAAAACCATATACTCTGAAAGTGGAATGCGAAATTCCTAGCAGGTAAGTACAGTACTAATAGCTTTTGGAATCGCTAGGACTTGACTAGGGAATCGTTAGATTACGTCTAGGAGGCCTAGGGGACTCGGGTGCAGTGTGTGCACTCTCACGCGAGATGCGGGACAAAAGTCTATGGTAGCTAGGAATTAGAAAGTTAGTGTTCTCGGGCGAACCCGACCTGGTAGGGAGAAAACGAAAGTAGATTCTGACCCTTGGATAGTGAGGCTATGCTGGGGCACCGAAATGCCGAAGTTACCTAGCCCAGGGGCTGCAGCTGCATAGGTCTGAAAAGACGTCGGGAATCCTCGTAGACGGACCAGGAGCCGGAAGAAAAGATGCTGGCCGGTGACCAGTGAAGAAAGTTCAGTCGGATCCAAGCCTGGATCTTGAAGATAGATGACACCTGAAAGCAGAGGGGACCAAGTTCGAGACTACTAGCCAGTAGTCAGTGGGCACCAGGAGGGCACCGGATGGTAGCCACCTCGACTAGGTGAGTGGGTGACGCTTGACTCGAAGATCTCACGGACCAGGAGGCGTTGTCGGCGACCAGGATGGAGGATCGAGCTGTCCCACGAAGATAGAAGCTGTCGGCGTCGCTGGACCCAGGATTGGGCAACAAAGCCTTGGCAAATTCAAGCCCACGCGGTGGACCTAAAATGGCGTCTGGAGTGGACCAGGAGGGTCCGGGGTGCCTCTCTTGAACAAGGAAGCAAGGGCCAGCCTGGAGCAACCAGACCAGCAGAAGAGTTGTCGTCGGGCGTCGTTCAGAAGGCCACAAGCCAGCCGGCTAGTAGCCAAACAACGCGGTGCACAGCAAACAGCAGAAGGGCCCCACGCCGATCGTGGAGATGCAGGGAGGCTGATCTTGGGTGCTGGAGCTGCGCAGGGTTGGGGCTTCTCGGACCCCAAAGCACTCACCAGTGGAAGACTCGGTGGGCTTGCAATAAAGATGTCGTGCAGTCTTGGCGATCGTCGGTCCCTTGAGGTCTCGTCGCACTCACGGTTCTCAGCTTTGCTGTAGAGGTGAGTAGAGGTCAGAGGTGCCAGGGAAGCCGGGTCTCGTCGTGCTGGGTCGTCGGATTCGTGATGAAGGACTTGCAGCAGACCGCAGTGTTCTTTAGGATGGTGCCTGCGGATGCAGGGTGACTACTCCTTAGCCACAAGGGAGAATCTTGAAGAAGAAATCGTGAAGTCCTTTCGAAGAAAGTGGTATCTTGATTCCAAAGATGATCTAATTTTAACAGGGGGCCCGCTCCCATCTTTATACTAAAAAAGGGGGCTGACCCGGTGACTAGGTCCTGCCTATGGGTGGGACTAGGTGGGGGGTGGTTACACCCCTCAGCCATGCCGGACTTCCCCAGGCCAGGGGCTGGTGTGCCCCTGGAACTGGTTCAGACCGGCCTATGCGTAGTGAGCACCGGGGTGCCACTCAGCAGTCACCTTCCTGTAAAGCCCTGCCTACCCAGGATACACAAAACCATGTCTGGGACGGTGCTAGCACCGCCCCTGACAGGAAACCCTTTGTCCAGGCTCCCCTCACTGGAAGGACTCCCAGCTGCAGGGGGTCAGACTCGTGTCTGTGGTGGCAGCATCCATTTTGTGGAGCTGAGGCTTCAGTTAACTTTAACCGGGGTTCACAGTTACATACATGTCGTGTCCCTCTAGAAGGGTGGAATGCTAACCCCGTCGCCAGAATTGGCGAGGGGTTAGTATTCCAATTCGTATGACACCTTACTCGACATGTTTTGATAAAGCAATACCAGAGATAGCATTTAACCGCGAGGATTATAATGCACTTAAGAGTATATGGTATGCGATATCATGGAACAGCTATTAGGACTTGATTCCGCAAGCTGCAGACAGGCTCAGCTCATGCCAGAGCACTATCTCACATGATTCCAAGCACTCTGCCTTCAGGATTGTCAAGGCCTGCCATAGGAGTGACTGATAGGAATCTGTGTGTCCATTTTAGGGTTAGGTATAGGGATACTACACCTACAGCAAAGGGTGATTACACGACTTTGCCCCAGCTGTCATGCAGCCAGTTGTGTCAAATTTAGGAGGCCAGCCAGGGGTGGCATAATACATGCTGCAGCCCCTGGCAGCCCTGGGTACACCCATGCCCTGAGTTACAGGGTCTGATAGGGTGGCCCAGTACCAATTGGAAATGTACCTAGGGTACATGGAATCCATTTTAAAGAGAGAGCAGTAGGCCTGGGGTCCTGATTGGCAGGGTCCCAGGTCGACTATGTCCAAAACCAGCTAAAACACAGGGCAAAAAGTTGGGGGCAACCATAGTCAGGATGTACCTTCCTACACAAGCCATTTGTTTCCGAGCCATGGAGTTTCTGTTAGCAATATACACAGAGATAATCAATTTTCCGTGTGTAAATGACTGTATAGGAAATGTTACATCAATCAATCAATCATCGCATTTATAAAGCACGCTTCTCACCCACGAGGGTCTCAAGGCGTTGGGGGGAGGAGGGGGGTGCTGCTACTGCTCGGAGAGCCAGGTCTTGAGTTGCTTCCTGAAGGAGAGATGGTCCTGGGTCAGCGGCAGATGGGTCGGGAGGGAGTTCCATGTCTTGGCCGCCAGGTAGGAGAAAGATCTTCCTCCGGTGGTGGTTCTGCGAAACCGTGGGACAGTGGCGAGGGCGAGGCTGGCGGTTCGGAGCTGGCGGGTGGGTGTGTATAAGATGAGGCGGTTGTTGAGGTATTTGGGGCCCATGTCGTGGAGAGCATTGTGAGCATGGGAGAGGAGCCTAAACGTGATCCTCTTGCTGAAGGGGAGCCAGTGCAGGTCTCTCAGATGGGCCGAGATGTGGCTGTGCCGCGGGATGTCCCGGACCAGTCGTGCGTAGGCGTTCTGTATGCGCTGCAGTCTTTTCTGAAGTTTGGCTGTGGTTCCGGCGTAGAGGGCGTTCCCGTAGTCCAGTCGGCTGGTGACGAGGGCCTGGGTGACGGTCTTTCTGGTTTCGATGGGGATCCACAGGAAGATGTTTCGGAGCATGCGCAGGGTGTTGAAACAGGATGACGAGACGGCATTGACTTGCTTGGACATCGTGAGGGAGGAGTCCAGGATGAAGCCCAAGTTGCCTGCGTGGTCCGTGGGCTTGGGGCGGTGCCCAGAGCGGTGCCCAGAGTGGCAGCTAAGACAAAGGACTACAAGGTGTAGAAGTCACATGATAACTATACTAGTAGACAGTATAGTTTAATAGTGATTGGCCTGGAGAAACACAAACTCAAAATTTATAACCTACAATGATTGGGGATTCTTTTTAAAAATCATTATTGATTTGTATCAAAAATAACACTTTTTGCAACATTAGGATAAGCAAAGGCTTAGGGAAAAAACCATAACGCTCTAGTTCATACCTTGCAGTTTACATGCAGCTCTTAGATGAAAGTTAGTAGCTCACTCTTCTTTGTTAGGATTTTAACTTATAAACTGCAAATAGCAAAAGGATCTCACTGACAAAAGCAGTAACCCACTGACCTATTTACAATATGTGCACTTTGTGATGGGCCTGGTACATTTTCTTTGCAGCAGGCACATTAACTCTCTGCGCTATCTTTCCCTAAGTCAAAACATCCACTAGACAAATCTCCGATCTCGCTCTAGGAAGAAGTTTATTCATCAGAGTTATCATGACATTTTTTTTATTGCCGAAAATAGCTGGCGGCCAGGAAGGAGGCAGCAAGTGCTTTTAAAACCATAATTTACTCCACCCCCCCACTGAAAGTCAGCGCCTGTTGCGGTCACACCATTCGCACCGCCCTAGAGCCAGCTCTTCTCAGGGGTCCTGTGACCTCAGTGACAGAGTCACTGTTGCTCTAGGGTCTGCTACTTCGTAGGCCTACCCGCAAGACTGGAGGTGAACTTCAGTATGGATTGTGGTGGGCAAGCCTTCAAGGTGAACCCACACTTGCCACTGCTAGGGTTCACCTGCTGGTGCTACACACAAGGGCATTTCTGGTGCCTTCTAAGGTCTGGCATGGGAATGTGCTCCCTCAGGAGAGTGGTCTGGGGGACTGTTCATGAAGGCTGAACCTGGTTCCCCAGTTCTAAATTTAGCAGCTCTGCCCCCAGTGCTACAACTGCCCCGTCACTGAACACCATACTGCCCCACTGAGAGAAACTCATACTGCCTTCAGCTACAATCCAATTTGACCTGCCATAAATAACTGGATGCGACTCAATTCAAATTACACACTAGGCAAGAGCAATATGCTGCCTAAAAGAAAAGGTAACAACATCCTGGAAAAAGCAAACACTCATAAGGAATGAAAGATTTAATAAAGCATGTAAAATGAAAGAAGGAACATGGTGAACTTAACGCTTTTACAGTCATTATTCAGAAATCAACAAGTACTTTTGCCTGAAAAGTTAAGGACATGACTACAGGGCCCAGAAAGGACCCATTGCAATGTCCACTGCTTATATGCTTACAAAACGTAAGCAATATGGTTTCAAAAGACCACATTTGTGAACACACAGCCGCCGTACACATTTTGTTTTCCAATCCACCCATCAACCAGGTATTGCAGTACCTCCAAGCAGGGCCAGTCCTAGGATTTTCGGGGCCCTGGGCAAAAGGGAATGTGGGAGGCCCCTGAAATCTACATAAGTGACACCTTCTGATCTCGGGGAAGCTGCTTTGTGCAGACTCCACTTGGGCCGCAGCTCCTCCTCTCAGCCACCTCAAGCACCTCTTGCACAGCCCATTTCGAACTGAAGGTGTGAGAATTGCTTGGGGGCTGAGTTAAACTTGTGTGGGATAAAGTGCTATTGCTGACAATGGGTGCCCTGCAGAGTCTCTGAACTGGCTGCCTGAGAGGTGGACCCTCCCCATGGCCTTCCCAAACCATCCCTTAGAGGTCCCGGGAGGGGGGGCCCCCTTCCCATGAGCCCATTTGTGAAGCATTTCTTTCACTCTGATCGGCAGACATACGCGAGGAGAAGTGGGGTGTTAATTGAAAGACAAGAAAACAAAGGTAACGCTTTACTGGCAAACTCTGTAAAGTGGCACTAATTTGTGGGGTTTGAAAAAAATTATCTGGCTTTATTTAATTATTTTCAGAGTTTGAACATTTCATTTCCGAGGCTTCACTTTGGAATAGAAAAATGTCAAAACGGCATTTCCCGCAAAAGTGGTTTTCTTTTTTGCATCCATTTCACAGGGGTACAAATGGACGACAGGAAGAGATGGTGAGAACCATTTCTTGATTCATGGTTTTCGGAAAAGTGAGAAGGAGTTAGAACGAGGGGGATTAGGAGTAAGAAAGAGGGGGCAGCTGCCAGCGGCAGAGCAGAAGCGGACACCTTCCTTGTCTTGTCTGGGCAGGAAGTAAGAGACAGAGACCTTTTCCTTCTCTGCTCCCCGTCCGTCCACGAGCAGAATATTTCCGACGTCCAGGGACGCATGTTCATAATAAAAAAGTAGGGGAACGGAATCTTCAGAATTAAAGAAGTCGGGGCACGCCGTGCCCTGCCGTTCCCGCCCACTTCGACCACTGTTCTGTTGGAACCTGGAACCCAGCTTTTAATATGGCTTATGCCTGCACATCGCCTATCTACCTTCATGCACAAAGAGGTAAAACAAAGCACTCATTTTTTAGTTACAACGGAGACACAAATATATATTTTTTTTGTGGCTAGTACAAAGTGAAACAAGAAAACCTGCATTAAACACAGATTCCCCGCTTAACCAAACTGAGTGATCGTAGGCAGTGGTCAAATGTGTGTAAAAAAAAAGTAGGGGATCTGTGGGTGGATACACCGAAGGCGGAGATGACCCAAGGATTGGATCAGTGGGCGGAGTCAGAGGTGTGGCCAGAATGTTGAAAACATCCCAATTCTTTGTATTTGTTTAGCATTTCACGGACCAATTACAGCTTATTGTGTTATTTAATTCAACCAATGGATACACTTGTTCATTAAAGGTTTCATATGAGTTATTGGCATTTAAATAAATTCACAAAGTGGGATATATTTCCAATCACACAATGTCCAAAATACGCTTAAAAGTGGAATCACAAGCCATTTGTCTCGGACCCATGCAGATTCTGTCATCAGCACTTCTCCTCCCTTCTTCCACACGAGCAGTTCAAACATTTATGGCAAAATATCCTAGCTATAATAGAAAAACAATGCGAATGACCAAGGTTAAGCACTTCAAAATCCTAGTAACAAATATAAGTCCAGAGTTTGTGCAAGACACATCCGGAGCTCGCCGCACTGATGCTCCACTGCGACACAGATACAAAGATTTGCAAAAAAAGAGGATGGTGCACATAAAGATAAAGTCAAAGAAGGCTTCGGATTTATCCAAAATTCCTTTATTCTTATCACTCTTTAAAATCTCAGCCAACGCGTTTCGTTCACTTGGAACTTCGTCAGGGCTTGTTTGGAGATTATGATTCCAAATAGGAATATAGGGATGGAGATAAAAGATATTGACCTTGTTCTCCAAATATCAATCTCAATACGGAGTTAGTATCAGGCTGGAAATAAACAGCTCATAAGTGCTAGTCTAGAGTTGATCGCAAGAAAGCCAGTATGCACGTCCTGCATGTGGCGCTTAGACCCGTGTGCACCCGGATCCGGATACACACGGGTCTAAGCACCACATACAGGACTTGCGACTGCTACACTGGTCGGCGATTCCTTTCCATTATTTCCTTCCATGGGCCTCGATGGTAGATCCTTCCTAAAGATCGTTGGCATACTCCTTTCTCGCGATCGACTCTGGACTAGCACTTATGAGCTATTTATTTCCAGCCTGATACTAACTCTGTATGGCAAAATATCCTAGTTTGCCAATGTTTTCTGCATAATTATGGCTCTGCCATATTCACCACATGATATATCATCCACTGCATAATCTTACAGTTTTAACTAATCATTTTTGTAGCTCAAACGGATAAAAAGTTACTAAAAACTTGACTTGTGTTGCTGCAAAGTGAATAGCCCTTTGCAAAGGTTGACTGATCACCTTTCTCACTACTGCATTTGTATGTTACACTGGTACTAACGAGGCAGAATCTTTGCAGAGACTTAACATGTGTAAAAATGTCAAAATAATAAAGTATAAGAAAATATATTGCAATATGCTGCAGCCTTTTTTTGCTGAATAATTTAGTCAACACTTCTGCATTATTCCAGTGGCCCCAGTGCAGGTAGCACATGTTAAAAGGGCTTGTGCATGAAGCAGAGAGACTGTGAAGTTTGCAAAGTTAGTTGGGTGTGCGTGCAAATCCTGCATTGCCGACCTCTGGTCAGTTCCAGCTAGTACTGCTGAAACAAGGCCAATCGAGGTACCAGTGGGTGAGGCGGACTGGCCTCGAGGGCAGAGCCGGCTTTAGTGCTGGTTGCCCCCTGTGCAACAATGTATGTTGGTGCCCCCCAATGACCACCTATGCCTTGGACTCCCTCACTACCATGCTTTAAGAGTTCCCTTCAAGGCTCCATAACCACACTCTTTCTTAGATGCATTTAATTTGATTTTCAGTGCCTCTCATTCCAGTGTACGGTGTTAGAGCACTTTACATCACACACACTACTCAGAGACAATCATTTATACATGCGTAAATCTCTGTATAGGAAATGTTACATAAGACAAAGGACAAAAAGGTGTAGAAGTTGCAGGACAACCATACTAGTAGGCAGTATAGTTTAATAGCTCACTGCTCTATGTTAGGATTTTAACTTATAAACTGCAAGTGACAAGGGGATCTCTCTCATAAAAGCAGTAACCACTCACCTAGTTAACATTTGACCACTATGTGATCTGCATGTTACATGTTCTTTGCAGCAGGCACATTAACCCTCCGCACTACCTTTCCAGGAGTCAACCTCTCCACTGGACAAAACTCCAATCTCTTTCTAGGAAGAACATTAATCATCGGAGTTATCATGACATTTTTATTGTTGCTGAAAATTGATGGAGTCCAGGAAGGAGGTAGCAAGTTTTTTTTAAACCATAATATACTTGCAAACACTACGCCCCCACCCGAAATAGGTGCCCGGTGTGGTCACACTGTTCGCACTGCCCTAGCCTGCTAAAGGTTCCTGTGACCTCAGTGACAGAGTCACAGTGACTGGATCACTGTTGCTCTAGGGTGGGCTGCTTCGTAGGCCTGCCTGCAAGACAGGAGATGAACATCAGTATCGACTGTGGTGTACAAGCCTTCAAGGTTAACCCACAATTGCCACCACAAGGGTCCACTTGCTGGTGCTAAGACACCAGCGCTTCTAACGTCTAGCAGGGCCTTCTAAGGTCAAGCATGCGAATATGCTCCTTCAGGAAAGTGGTCTGGTGGACTGGCCATGAGGGCTGAACTTTGATTCCCAGTTACAAATTCAGCAGCTCTGGCCATAGTGCCACATCCTCTCCCCCTCTGAACACTATACTGCCCCACTGAGAGAAACTCGCACTGCTGTCAGCTACAACCCAATTGTGCTCGCTATAAAAAAAACACCTGAATGTGGCTCAATTCAAATTATGCACTAGACAAGACTAATATGCTGCCTAACAGATTTTATTGTTGCATTACCCTTTGTATCCGACCCCCCCCCCCTGTTCTTACGCCGGAGCCAGCATAGCGCACCCATAATATTGATGACAGACATACGATTGCTCACTTGACATTTTGTGGCATCTTACACTTCTGTGGGGGGCACACTCGATTACGGAGACTTCTGGCCGATTCTAGGGCCATTGACATGGGTCGGCCGAATTGATGGCGGTCATCTTAGGTAGGGCTACCCTCCCACGGCGCTCCAGTCGCCGCTATAAAAGCCGGAGCAAAGGGATATTCGCGAGAACACTTCATTTCTTACTTTTACACCGAGCCGGATGGCTGTTTGATCTTTAATTGTGCTACAGATTTTATTGTTGCATTACCCTTTGTGTCCGACCCCCCCCCGTTCTTACGCCGGAGCCAGCATAGCGCACCCATAATATTGATGACAGACATACGATTGCTCACTTGACATTTTGTGGCATCTTACTTTTTTGTGGGGGGCACACTCGACGGAGACTTCTGCCGATTCTAGGGCCATTGACACGGGTCGGCCGAAATGACGGCGGCCATCTTAGGTAGGGCTACCCTCCCACGGCGCTCTAGTCGCCGCTATAAAAGCCGGAGCGAAGGGATATTCGCAAGAACACTTCATTTCTTACTTTTACACCGAGCCGGACGGCTGTTTTATCTTTAATTGTGCTACAGATTTTATTGTTGCATTACCCTTTGTGTCCGCCCCCCCCCCCCTGTTCTTACGCCGGAGCCAGCATAGCGCACCCATAATATTGATGACAGACATACGATTGCTCACTTGACATTTTGTGGCATCTTACACTTCTGTGGGGGGCACACTCGATTACGGAGACTTCTGGCCGATTCTAGGGCCATTGACACGGGTCGGCTGAATTGACAGCGGCCATCTTAGTTAGGGCTACCCCCCCACGGCGCTCTAGTCGCTGCTATAAAAACGTTCAGGCATGACTCCGCGCAGCGGACGCGTTCAGCGGGTGTGCCGGACTCGCGCCGGAGTCAAGCCTGAGTCCTGCCCGTCTGCGCCCGTCTGCGGCCGGACGCGGCCCAGGGCCACCCCTCTTGATCCCAGCGCCCTGGAGATATCAGGTAAAATTACCTATTCGAGCGCCCAACTACGCCATCTCTGCCCCACTATACCAATAGGGTGCAAACACTCTCTCAATCCAGAACAGCTTCCCCTTACATGCGCTGCATGTCTATTTAAAACCCCTCTTGTTAACTCCTTACAGAGTGACACCGGCGTTAAAATGCTTCTGCTGAACTGCCGCTTGCTGCGTGAACGTACTACTCAAATTCATGATTTGATCATGGACCGTCAGCCTGAGGTTTTCTTTTTAACAGAAACATGGCTAGACGAAACCTCCTCTCCAGAAACACTTGATGCTATCCCGATGGGATATTGCTTACTCAGATTAGATCGTGAGAAACAAAGAGGAGGTGGGATTGCGATTATTTATAGAGAGGAACTCACATGTACCCTGGAACCTGTAAATATTACAAAATGTGAGGCCGGTGTCTTTTCTATCATAATCTCCCCGAAACTCACCATAAATGGCTACCTGCTCTACAGACCTCCTGGTCCTGCTGCAACTTTTTGCGACAGCTTATTGGACGCAATTACTCAACCAGCAGTTAGATACAACCACTTTCTTCTGATGGGGGACCTAAATATTCATTTTGAGAATACAGAGTGCATAGAAGCACAAACTCTTCTAGGGGCACTCAAATCCCTGATGTTAGAACTGCAAATTACAACGCCTACACATCAATCAGGCCATCTACTCGACCTGCTCTTTGCTAACTGGAATTCCATTCTGACTACCCCTCCCTTCACAATTCCTTGGTCAGACCATAAACGTATTGCCTTTGAAATCTCTCACGTCCCTAATACTACGAAATTCCCTAAATCCCTGTCCCATAGGCGCAGGAATTGGAAGAGATTTACGCAAGAAGCCTACAGGCTGGCATTATTGGAAAACCCCCCTCCCTTGAGTGATAACCTGTCCAAAAGCTGGGCAGCTTATGAAGAATGGACGGAAAAGGCATTGGATAAAGTCGCACCCTGGACTACTAAAATCCCAGTAAGAAGTAATAAAACGGCTCCTTGGTTCACTGACGAATTAAAAAGGGCCAAAGCCACATGCAAAAGATTGGAACGCCTTTGGAGAAGAGAATATAATACAGGGAGTAAACAACTTTACAAAACTGAACTAAGCAAATACTCAAAAATGATCAGAGCAGCAAAGAGTAAATGTTTCAACGATAGAATTTCGAATGCGAACAATCCTGCCAAAGAACTCTTTGCCATATATAAAGAAATAACGGTCCCCAACAGATTATTGGCCCACGACACGCTGTCCAATGAACTATGCAACTCCATTGCAGATCACTTCATAAACAAAGTGGACACAATACACGCTTCATTTACTAAAATACCTGCGATTCCTATGCAGGTGAAGATGACAGACAGCTGCCCGGACAGAACTATGCGCTTAAACAGTTTTGTGATGCCAGACTGTCAGTCAATGCTCTGCATTGTTAAAAGTGTGAAATCAGGCTCACCTAACGATGCTGTTCCACCTAAATGCTTCACTGACATCACAGATGTTTTATTAAATCACATAAGTCATCTCATCTCCCTCTCTTTCCTTGAAAAGCGGGTACCTGAACCTTGGAAAAGAGCTCAGGTTATTCCTTTAAAAAAGAAATCTAACTTGCACGTGTCTCAGCTTCAGAACCTCCGCCCAATCTCTCTGTTGCCCTTCTGTATGAAAGTGGCAGAAAAAATTGTGAACATACAGCTCATGGAATATTTGGAGCAAGGGCGATTCCTTCACCCTACCCAATCAGGCTTCAGAGCTCAATATTCTACTGAATCGGCAGTCCTTTATTCAACAGAACTGCTGAGGCAAATAGCTGACAAAGGCCAGACAGCAGCGCTTGTGTTACTTAACTTAAGCGCAGCTTTTGATACTGTGTCACACTCCACGCTGCTGTCACGTCTATCAGAGATTGGAGTTGAAGGAGATGCATATGAGTGGCTAAAGTCATTTTTGGAAAATAGAAGTTTCCAAATTCACTGCCCGCCATTCAAGTCTACTCCTAGACAGCTGAAGCACGGGGTTCCACAGGGCTCAAGTCTGAGCCCTACCTTGTTCAACCTGTACATGGAACCCCTTGCACGTATAGTTGAGTCCTTCGGTGTTAATATTATAACTTACGCCGATGATACGCAACTGATGATCACACTCAGTCAAGATGGTGAAGAGACAGCTATCAACTTTTCAGCCTGTCTCTCAGCTGTAGCGAGCTGGATGAACAACAACTGTCTGCGTCTGAATGTAGACAAGACTGAGGTGTTGCTCATTGGTAAGGCTTCTTCAGCGTGGTCATCAGACTGGTGGCCAGTAGAACTTGGTCAGACCCCTGTCCCTACGGATTCAGCCAATAATTTGGGAATGATACTAGATACCAAACTTTCGTATGTGAAGCATATCGAAAAGGTTACTGGCAAATGTTACGCAGTCCTCAAAATCCTGTGTAAGGTCCTGGACCTAGTACCGATGAGTTCAGGGAAATCCCTTGTCCATGCCTTAGTCACCCCCCATCTTGACTATGGCAATGCCCTACTTATAGGGCTGAGCCAAAAAGGTTTGCGACAACTACAAAGAGTCCAGAATATGGCTGCCCGCCTAGTTCTCAACCTCCCACGCAGAGCTTCAGGGAAAGATGCATTATCCAAATTGCACTGGCTTCCTATAAAGGAACGTATACTTTTCAAGGCCATGTGCATTTCCCATCGAATTGCACAAGGGAAAGGACCTCCTTATCTGAACAAGCTCCTCAACATCCACCGCCAAAAACGTCACTTAAGGTCACTGGGCAGCATGCTGTTTTCAGTTCCTCGCATTTTTAAAGCCAAAATGGGCGGGCGTTCATTTTGTTACTTAGCGGCCTCCTATTGGAATAAACTGCCCCTTGAATTGCGGATGGAACCCTCCGAGAGGAGATTCCGTATGAAACTTAAGACGCATCTCTTCCCTATAGACTCGTGGTCTGTGTCTTGTTAGAGATTCTACTGGTTTGGTTGGTCTGATGGTTTAATGATGGGGTTCTATAGCGCGGGGACACACTGTTCAGTGTAACCAGGTGCTCAATAAATGGTTTTATTATTATTATTATTATTAAAAAAAAGAAACACCATCCCGGAAAAAGCAAACACTCATAGGGAATGCAAGATTAAGTAAAGCATGTGAAATGTAAGCAGAAACAACATGGTTACCGTAACAATTTCTCACTCACTATTTAGAAATCAGTAAGTGCTTTCACCTGAAAAGATAGGGACATGACTACAGGGCTCAGAACGACCCTTTCAATGACCATTGCGTATATCCTACAAAACATAAGCAATCTGGTTTTAAAAGACCCCTTCTATAAACACAGAGCCATGGTACACATTTTGCTTTCCAATCCATCCATCAACCAGGCATTGCAGGGCCTCCAGTAATGGTGCACTTCCCCACCCCGGGAAAATAATGTTTTTCAAAGAAAGACAAGAAAACAAAAGTAGTGCTCACTGGCAAACTCTTAATTTGCCGGCTTGCCGACCTTTGTTTGCACCATATAAAAGATGGCATAAATACATACAAGCAAACTGATTAATTCCTAAGAGGAGCATGTCCAAAACAGGAGTGGAGGGGGGAATTGACAATTATCACATCATACTCATTCCAAGATCTAAAACGCGCAGACCCATATACAGTCCATACCCGGTTAACACCACGGCACCTGGTAGCAGCATTTATCTGGTTTCCCTCCAGCGCAGCAAAGCCCCTCCCCCACCCAGTGTCATTCTATCACCATGGCCTCTGTCGGATGTAGGCTGTAAACAGCTGGTCCATCTCTCACCCTGCCCCACTTGTGGGACAGGTTCACCTGCTTGGCTACCATCCACTCCGGAGGAGACTTGGAGGAATGTAGCAGGGCTGTGTGCCACCTGCCTGTGCAATCCCCTCATTGCAGGTTACCCAGGGATGGGGAAAGGGCAAGCAGACCCAGAATCACTAAGATGCTCAATGGTTCACACCTGTCTGATGAACTGTAGTGGCAAATCCATAGGCTGTGACCTCAGAAAATCTACGTAAGGCTCCAACACCAATTGCTGACAGCAGCCAACCCATCAGTAACCTGAGGGCCTACAGGACAATTGCTGGGCCTTGAGGCAAGGCCAAAGTGAACAAGAAGATGCACTATCATGAAGAAATTAAGCCTGTCTCTCTGGGTATGGAAAATGGGTGCCTGACAGCTGATGAGGACAGCCCCACCTCTACTCATAAATCTATCCACATAATTGTACAGCACACCATGCCACATAATTACACTACACAAATCCATAACACATCACAAAATCCCATGCCACACAATTCCACAATTAACTAATCCAATCTAACCCACACAATTCCACTACACACTGCATACATACACTTCATAACAAACAATAAAAGATATTGCCATTTGCAATGCCAATATCTCTAACTCAATAAAATGCGAGACCTATTGCATTTCCAATGCTTGTTTGTTTCTATATATCTCTTTTTTTTAAATTTATTTTTTTATTGCAGGAAAAAGAAAACATCATTAGATTACGTACAGATTTTAGAAACAGAAATATCCAAAAATAAATTTAACCATCCAATACATACAGAGGATGATAATGTACATTCCTTAAAAAATAATAATAATAAAAATAGATCATTTTAATTGCTGCTGGTACATATAAATCAAATAAATCAAATAAAAGTACCCCAAATCATTTGCCTTGCTTTCAATGCCTTAGTACCCCTTAACTTAGCCAACGATAGTTCCATTATGTGTATTTCATTAATAAGATTCCACCACTCCATAATATTGGGTGGTTCCTCCGAGATCCAAGTCCGTGCAATAACCAGCCTGGCACAAGCAAAAGCAATAGAAATCAAGTCTTTATGTTTATGATTGGTATCTTGTATATCTAGCAGTACTAAATGTGCAGAAAGTGTAGGAAATATAATTTGTCTGCTGCTTAGGGCCGCAGTTAATCCTTTCCAGAATGTTGTAAGTTCCGGGCATTGATATAGCATGTGTTCAATGCCGGCGGCTTCTAGATTGCATTTGGGACATTTAGTTCGCTCGCTAGAGCCCTTTCCCATGGTCCAGCTAGCAATTCTTTGTGGTGTATAATATATTTGAGTCACCGTTCTATATAATTGAAGCCTTAGACTTGATGATTGTACCACCAGATTTATCTGTCTAAGCGAGCCAGCAATCTGGCTTGGGTTGATGTTCACACCTAATCGGTTAGTCCATTTGACCGCCATGTTTTCACAGTCTCCTTGCTTGTGGCTACTTAAGTAGGTATAGCTTTTACTAATAAGTGATTTAGTATGTTTCGAGTGGAGGAATTTTAGAGTATCTGAATTTTCTATTTTTCCAATTTTCATTTTATTAACAAAAAAATCTTTCATCTGAATGTATTTAAAATACATAGTATCTCTAATTTTGTAAATTAATTTTAGTGCATTCAAGCGCAAAAAACCATCCGAACCAAATAAGTCACCTAGAGTGCTTATACCGTGCTCCAGCCAAAAAGCTGCCGCACCATCGGAAAAGAAGTCTGTTAACCCTGGATTCCCCCAAATCAGTAACTCTGCATTAAAGAAAGGGATCTTACCAAAAATCGTTATTTGGTCCCAGATTCTTTTAATGTGTCTCGCGGTCTTAAACTTGACTCTCTTAAAGTAGTTGGGGCCATGCACGCGGTACAAGAACTGGTTACTATCTGCTCCCAGCATAAATTGGTGGAATAATAAGGAAGAGTCGTTGATTATTAGGCTATGTATACGTTGAAAGAAAGTTGCAAAAAAATATTTTTTTAAATCCGGGAAATTTAAACCCCCTTTTTCAATTGGGTGTTTCAAATAAGCCATTGATCTACGAGCTTTTTTATAGCTCCAAATATAACTGCTGCAAATGCTCTCTATTTTTTTTAAATATAGGTTACTAAGTTGAAGGGGGATAGATCTAAATAAGTAAAGTAATTTTGGTACGATCTTCATCTTTATCAAATGTATTCGTCCTACCAGGCTCAAAGGTATCTTATGCCAGTTATTTAAAGATGCAGTTATTTCCTTAAGTAAGGGGTCATAGTTCAATGCGACAATTTTCTCTGTGTCTGCTGCAAGCTTGACTCCCAAATAGGTAGCATGAGTACAGAGTCCTGTTATCGGTTGAGCAGGTTTGTAGTTGGCAATTACTTGAGTTTTGTCAACATTTAATTTGTGCCGGATATCTCTCCAAATTTACTAGCTTCTTTAATTATCTCTGGGAGTGCCGAAACTAAATCTGTTGTAAATATCGCTATATCGTCAGCAAAGGCAGTTATTTTCAAAGTCTTGCCACCATGGTGTATTGGTATTATATTATCTTGAGCAGACAGTGCGTTTAAGAATGGTTCTAAGGCTAGAGCGAAGAGCATGGGTGATAAAGGACACCCCTGCCTTGTCCCCCTTTTAACTGTGAAGTTGGCTGAATTGGCTCCAGCATAGCTAACTGTTGCTAATGGTAATTCATACAAAGATCGAACCCATCTAAAAAATTGTCCCTGAATGCCGAATGCATTCAACACCGCCCACAAGTATTCCCACCCCACTCGGTCGAACGCTTTCTCCGCGTCCAGCATAACCATTCCGAGTGGGGTGGGGACAGGCGAGGCTTCGTCAAATGCAGTCAGAGCAGTATTAATGTGAGTAGTTGTGTCTCTCCCCACCACAAACCCATGCTGTTGGCAGTTCACTAAATCAGGCATAATAGAGGCTAGACGATTAGCGAGAATTTTGGCAAAAACCTTGGCATCGGTGTTTATTAATGAGATGGGCCTGTATGAACCTCGGTCATCTGGTGGTTTACCTTTTTTTAGGGAAAATATTATTTTAGCAGTTCTCCAGGATATAGGAGCACTTCCTGTTTGACCTACAGAATCTATCACCAAGTGAAAAAGCGGTATGAGTTCTTTCTCGCATATTTTGTATAGTTCTATAGGCAAACAGTCTTCTCCCGCAGCCTTGCCTGAAGGCACTGCTTGGATGGCAGTCTTTATTTCAGTAATGGAGATCTTAACACCAAGTTGCTCGATTGTTTCCGTTAGAAATCGATTGGGCAAAAATTTACTTAAATAATTTATAATTTCTTCTTGAGAGGGTAAATGATCTGGAGTATATAAATGACTATAGTATTTATCAAATTGCTCTAAGATTTGCTCTGGTTTATTGTATTCGATTGAGTCTGACCCTTTTATTGATTTTATAATTGTTTTAGCTTTTTTATCAGCTACCTTATAGGCCAAAATTTTGCCGATTTTATCGCCCCCTTCATATTGGGCTAGTTTGTATTTATGAATTTTGGCACTAAATTTCTCCCTGAGAGTCTTTTTTAATGCCGATCTCAATGAAACCAATCCTAATCTCAGTTCTTCTATATTCGTCCTCCCTTCTGTAGCAGCATCGATCAATTGTTGTTCAGCTAAAAGAATACTGGATAAAGTTAGCTTGTCTGCCCTCCGTCTTTCAGCATTTTTCCTTAAAATGTATTGTTGCACATAGCCTCTGATGCTGCATTTACACGCGTCCCACACGAAATTAACCGAGGTTGAGTGAATATTAAGTGTCATACATTCATTTATATGTCCTTTAATACCCACGACAAATTTGGCGTCTGTAAATAGATACCTAGGGAATGTAAACTGTCGGGGGGATTGCTCTTTGTTAAGGGTTTTAAATTCGAATAGTATGGGATTGTGATCAGATGTGACTCTCGGGCAGAGTTCTATATTGCAATTATCCACAATTCTATCTGTTGCCCATACCATATCGATTCTGGAACAAACTCTGTGGGGGGCCGAGTAGTATGTATATCCTGCTATGGTAGGATGCCTAATGCCCCAGACATCTTTCAAATTATGTAACCTGCCCAATTCCACTATAGCTGCTCTAACTCTACGCATCCTTATTGTGTTAATTTTACTTGTGGAATCCTTCTTATAATTCATAACGCAGTTGAAATCTCCCATTATAAGTAGCTCCCCCTCCCACTCGAGTAATTCGATGTTTAGTTTCTCATAAAGTTTGGGTTTGTCAACATTAGGGCCATAAACCAAGCAAAATACATAATATTTTTCAGCAATTTGCACCTGAGCAATTACCCACCTTCCCCTATCGTCAGCTGCGGTTTTAATGATAACCATTCTTATATGCTTCTGTTTCAAAATAGCTACTCCCCGGATTGATGCCCCTAGTGTTGAATAAACAACAAGATCGTTGCCCATTTGAGATAAAAGTTTACGATCTTGAAACCCAATGTGAGTTTCAGACATAAGTGCCATGTGTGGTCTATACAAATTCATTTCTTCTTGCACCAATCTCCTTTTATCCTTACTATTGAGGCCAGCAACATTCCACGACAGACATCTAAAGAAAAACATTGATTGAAACTAAGTTCTTCATACTCCTCTGTATTATATATCGTTTAATGTATAAGAACACAAAAGCTTTGTCTCTAAGTCTACTCATCTTTTTTTCCTGCAATGCAATTTTTCCCCTTTTAACCACTCCCCAGGAACCACAAGCCCATTCCACCCAACCCACCCCCCGTAACGCCTCCCCCCAGTATCTACCCAGAGGCCTACCTCTATCTTCTGCTGCCGCTCTATGGGCAGTCTATCAGAGAGGTCTCCCCGTGATCCCCCACACTCTGTATTATTATCATACGAGAAAAGAAAAAAAAAATTCAAAATATATGTCCGAATGCCCTGTTGAATTGCACTAAGCTGTTATAGTTGGGCGTAAGTCTCATTTTCCACCTCTCGACCTCCCCTCACCCCCTCTCTCTTTCTTATATAATTTTACCCCCTTACGTTCCCCTCTCTTTACTAGGTATTTAAAGTCATTTTTGCAAGAAGTTGCTCGGCGTCCTTTATTTCAGTGAAAAAATAAGTATGATCGGCTTTCATGACTTTGAGGCGGGCCGGTTCTTGAAGATAGACTCTAGCCCCCAGGGACTTGAAAGGATCTATCAATTTGCGCAATCCCCATCTTTTATCCATAGTAAGGTCAGATTTAACAAAAAAGGTTACGTTGTCTAATGTCACTGGTGTATTCGGTCTAGCTTTAATTGAGACCGCTTGTCTTAGCAAGTAATTACCAAAGTAGACCATAATAGGTCGTGGGTATTTACTCTCTTTGTTCTTTAAAGTTAAGGGCAATCTATGTACCCGTTGTAGTTGGGAGTCCAAGTCCCAATCAGAGAGATCTGGAAAAGCTCTTTGAAAAAGATTGACCAAATAGGCCCTGGCATCCGAACCCTCTGACCCTTCGGGTATTCCGAAAAGTCTCAGGTTTTGTCGGCGCTGTCTATTTTCCAACTCTCAATCTTACTATGTAATAGCCCTATATCTTCTTTATATTGGCTAGTTTGAGCTGAAGTAGTAGCCAGCGACTCCTCCGCTTCAACGACCCTTTGTTGCAATCCTTCGATGTCTTTTCTGACCCCATTTAGTTTGTTAGTAACCTCCTGGAGACAGTTATGTACCTTAGTATTATCTTCTCTTAGTTGGAGAAAGTTCTGTTGTGTTTCTTGACGGTGTATCAACAAAGTTTTTAAAATAAGGTCCAACGAGGAAACTTCAGGGGAAGTCTTAGAAGAATTAAGAGTTGGTGGAGATGGTACAATTAGTGGTACAGGTGAGGACTCACTGTCCAAAACCTGGAAGGTATCTCTGTTTTTAACTTTAGAGTTCGATTGAGTTGATCCAATGAGCGGTGAGTTAGGTGGTAAAGTCACAGCTGAGTCAGCAAGGATTTGGGTCGGAGGTGCCCCCAACGACCCTGAGTCTGCATCTCGGTCGACATCTCGGTCTATCAAAACGACATTAACGGTGGAATGTTGTAGCTTTTTAGAGGCATTAACTCCTGGAAGAGAGCCAGGGGCACACAATGGCATATTCTTAGACTGCACTCTTGGTTACATCCATTTAAGCAGGGGGGTTTGGTCTTTTGTCGATTTCCCTCAAGCAATTTCTGAATCTAAAATGGTAGTTAGTAGAGCAGGTTTCAATTTTTTCCCACCTTTCTTTGCTTTGGCTCTTAACTTTCCCCATTTTTTGAGGCTTGAGGAATTGTTGACTTCTATTGGTAATTTAGGATGGTTTTTCTTTTCCAATGATCCCCTTCCTAAAAAAACTCCTCATACTCATCATTAGAGTCGTATTCTTGATTTAGTAAATTCTCTTCCAGCGCTGCGCCATCACTGTTGATTCTCTGTTCTCGCTGTGTTAAGTCTGATGTTTGTATTTTTGCTGCAGTTAATGCTTTCATTAGTATCAGAGAAGTTGGTATTTGAAGAGTAGATGTTATTGCAACCCCATTTGCACCCTCTGTATCAATGTCTATAGTAGCTTGTGTTGTTTCTTCCATATCAATGGCGATAGCCGTAGCACAAGTCGTAGCCACCATGTATGTTTCTTTATTGGCTCCTTTAGTAGGGCCGGTAGGGCCAGCATTTATACTCGTAATAATGCCAGAAGTATTACCAGGTTGAGTGGTCTCAAAAGGTTCACTGTATGAAGGGCCGCAATTAATTGGAGATAGATTGAGCACGCCAGACGCAGCAATGTCTCCTTGCTCAGTGACTAGCGCTCTGTGTGTCCCTTCTAGTTCATCTAGCTTCTCTGTGGGCACATCAAAGCCCTGCAAACCGACAGTTAAGTTATCGCTGGGTGTAGCAGCCTCATTTAGAATAGTAGCTTCCATGGCAGTATCAGTGTCAATGTCAATATTAATAGCTGCGGGATTCAAGGATACTGAAGAAAGACCTCCTGCACCGTCTAATTCTAGCGCTCGCCTTTTTTCATTTTCATTTTCATTGAATTCTACGTTTTTCATCAGTAATTTGTCTTTAGAGGGTACGCGAGGGGTAGTAAGCGGTAAAGAAGGTGAATCAGTAAACTGAAGCTTACCAGTCTGTTTCTCTGCAGCGGTCGTTTTCTCAGGAGTTTTTATAGTGGAGCGGGGCATCCTCGCAACAATTGCTGAGATATTGGTTTAATGGGTTTGGAGACCAAGGTTTGTTTCTATATATCCCAAGGTCTATGTACTGTAGTTCAACAATTATCAGACCTGAGAGCAAATGAAAATGGTAATTCAGTGGAAAATAGATAAAATGCAGCCCAGGAGAAATATAATTTGCAGAAAGTGAAGGGAATAGAACAAGTTATCAAACATAAAGATGTAAAAAGAGTATCTAATCAAAGATCAGATGGCATACTCTAAAGAAGTAAATTGCAGGAGTGAGAACTGGTAGAGAAATCTCTAACCCTCGTGAAGCTACAAATATTTTGGATTCAGGCTGTGAATGTTTAAGAAGCAGCAAGGACCTGGGAGCCAAACTTGATTTTAATAAAAAAATCTGTATCTGGTATCTGCCTTTTAATGAAGGAGGCAGATGGTCAGAAAGAAGAGAACCGTTTAAAGCACAGTGCACTCTATTGTGCTAGCAGTGATATGAAAAACAAGGAATAAAGGTGAAAAGGTTGATGGCAACAGTAAATTATTTTGTCTTATTGAAAAGACTGGAACTCCATCAAGTCAGAGTTTATTAGTTCAGAGAATCGTAGGCTGTTTTTGTTTAGTATTTCATCTGAGGAATGCAAGCATACTTTGCTCCTGTAGGTTGGTTCAAGGTATATATGAAAGTCAAAACAAGCTAAGATGGGGTCCCTGTTGGGCAGGTGGCATAAAGGAGCTTGCAGACTGAGTGGACTTGATACAAATTTCCAAATCGGAGCAGAACGAAACTGGATAGATGGAAGCCAGATAATTTAATGGGTACTTTGTTGGTGGGCAGAATAAAATACAGGTGTTAGCCCTGAGAATAGCAGAGCAATATGAGAGGCCAGTGGAAAGGAGACTGTACAGTATGAGCATACATTCCAATGTAGACCTACAAAAACCAGCCGCGGCCCGAGGAGGGAGTTAAGGTGGGGCAGAGAGGCAGGCGGGGGAAGGGCAGGGTGGGAGGGGTGTTAAAAACCGGAATATGGATAATTGGAGGTAAGTAAACAATTTAATAAATAAAACAAATTTCGTAGCGCGCCATGCATCAGCATATATTGCATCTGGGACTTAACACTGTTCCAGAGGAGGGAGCTGAACATATTCATCAGAAGAGGGTACTGCCAGGTTTCAATTGCTGTGAAGGGCTGGAAAACCAGACTGCTAACTGTGCAAACCCTTCAAGTACTCACCACCTGTGTTAGTGTCGCATCTGGGTAAAGAGCGATAGCATCCTTTTTAAGCAACATTCTGTGCTATAGTATTTGCCTGGCAACAGCTATCATAGTAGGTTTGGTTCCCCACTTTCTGCACAGTTCTCAGCCATCATTGCATTTCTTGTGTTTGTTGTTTTTCTTCTCTTCTTGGTTTCTGCAGTTCCCTATTTTAGTGCTGTATTGCCTAGCCCTGTGATTTGCTGTCTCTTTCCGTACTTTGCTGTAAAGCCTTACCTTTGTATTTACAGCAGTGTCCTGTGACCTTTAGCTTGTCTCTGGTTCAGTTTTGGCTTGTAACCACCATATCTGTTGCGGAAACTGATAAGCAGATTCTATTTGTTCTGTGTTATGTGGCTACTTCCTGGATTCCAACTTACTATCTGCCCTCTGTGTTTCAGCCTGTCCCAATTTAACAAACCCTGTAAGACCTAGATCGAATGTTGCCATCCCTGAAACACAGGAACCTTGAAAGAGTGTGGACCCCAGTCCAGGATTTTTCTGTTGCTCCCTTCTCCTGTTTCTCCCCAGATCCCTATGTCTGATACCTTGCCCTATTTCTGCTTACCCATGTGGGCATTCAGGGATGATATGGGATTTCAATAAGTCTACAACTCCAGATCTGAAGAAATATGCCTATCTAGATGAAGCAAGATCCTCTCCCACCAATTGTGGCCTGATTCTTCTTTGAATGCGCTCTTCACCTAGATAAACCGAATAGTTCTCTGGAATGCTCCTGGAGGTAGGAGCTCTTTAAGTGGATATGTTCAGCAAAAGATTGCTTAACACCTTGGCTGCTAAGGGTTTTACCCTCCTGTGCTGAGCCTCGTCGAAACCCATTGTTCATGACAAGGTCAGCTCGTCATAAGCACAGCTCCACTGTGCCTCATGACGAGCTGAGCTCGTCATGAGCATGGAAGGGGTTAAAGAGCAACATTACCTGTTGATCTACCAGCTCCAGTTTATGAATGCTGCCTCCGGTAAGAATAAAAACAAATGAAAATTGGATATTTAGAAGTCCTAATTAGTCCTAACATCTACTAATAAAAAATTTCTGACCAAAACAGAGAGCCCCTTATGGGGTCTGAGATCTTCTTCAGGACGCATGTGTCTCTAGGAACACTGTCCCTACACTGACAATGAAACTAATTAAATATAAGGCTCAGTGTGAGTAAATCAGTGTGATGGTGCACAACTGTAATGAAATAAATATATATCAGTTAATAATGTCAAAACGCTGCATTCCATGCTGAACCCCTTGTGTATCACTGCAATACACTGGACGTGCAACAAAAGCATACTTGTGAGTGTGTATTACTCTATAAAAACTAGAGTGTTGGCACCATTGGGGGAGTACTATTGTAACATAGTGAAGAAAAAGATAAGTGCTTTGAGTCCTCCTTCTAATGCTATAACATACCAATAAAAAATGTCCCCAAGGCCTACTTCATCAATAGGTGGTACTCATAATTATACCTAAACTCTTTGCTTGATATTTTCTTTGTTGTTACTCTTTACAGGTTCCTAGTATTCACTGCACTGCACTACAGTCCAGGGTGGATTATACTGCAAAAAGGTAAGCAGGGATCCGAAAGGAACCTTGCTTGAGCCATGTCCAAAATAGTTTCCGACCCATGAGACTGGGCCAAGTAAAAGATGACTGCCTACCTCTGGGACTCAACTAAATACTGTGAGAATAGAACATTTCCAACCTTCATCTTTATTTTCCAAAATGGGACCAAAGGCAGGTAACTAGTATGTGGTTACATCAAAAGCTAAGTGGCCATAAAGATAGGCATGAGATCCTGGGATAGTAGAATATAGAATCCTGGCTGATTCTTTGGTTGGTGAGGTAAGAGGTAAGAGGGTTAAGAGCATGAGAATAATGCTTGGGTCAAGGGCAGGCATGGCCTGACACACACAATCTATGAAGTGTATGTCTCCCTTCACTGCAGCAAAGAGTACACAATAGCTCCTTCCTAGACCTCTTACTACACAGTTCAGCCAGACTGCCAGCATTTACTAGGTGTAATGCTCATCAGGCAGAATTTACCCTCCACAGTTACTGGCCTCTTCACCAAAGTATCAACCATCTAATTTAACAATATTTTCCTTGCAACTTCAACCTCCCAGGTGCAAGAACAGCCATGATCATGAATGAAGCATTCATTAATCTAATAGAGACCTCCACCCTAAATAAGCCTGCCACTTTCCCATCACACTAAAATGCAACATTCTGGACATTGTACAGTCAGCAGCAATCTCAACTAGAGTGCACCTCCATGTTTCAACTGGCTGACCACAGACCTCTGTTTCAATCTTCTCCACTCCCAACCTTTTCACTGTTAGGAAGCAAAACAGGCCTAGAAATTGCTTTGGTCATTCAAGAACATACTCAACTACGCCGTCCAAGAGTATTTCATTTCCATACCCAGCATATCTAACTATGAAACTGATCTTATCTCCCTTCTCTCCAACCTAAACCACACTTTGTAAACTACAGTTGACATATATACCCAATCAAAATCTACCCTTTCAACACTAACCAGTCTCTCCCATGGTACACACAAGTCTTTACTCATGCAGTCAGAAGCCAAGTAAACCAATATCTTTCACTGAAGACCTCAAATGGTATGCAAATCCTCCTATGTGTACCCCCATGGTTTGTATGGATTGTTACGTTGTGGTAAATATTTGATTTACCGTCCTAATTTCTATGCAGGTAAGTACTTAAACAAAAATAACTCAATCGGAAAGAAAGACGCAGAGTCCGTGGTGTTAGAGTTCTTAGGGGTTTTATTCCTTAAAAAGGAATGGTTCTTGAACCGGATGTCATGTTCCTTTCACCACTGGGGTTCAGGAAGGGATAGAGCAATACTTTATTGACAATACATAACTTTTATACTTAAATCATATAATGCAAACCAATACAGTAGGCGTAACAGCTGAGAGAAACAAGATAAGAGCAAGATAAGAGCACACACGTGTTAGCAATACGTAAGCAGAAGGCGTGAACGAGGCGTGTACATAGAGGTGTGTGCTAGAAACGTCACATGAAAGGGTCACAAGTGGGTGGCATAAAGCTAGAAGGATGTTCCTGCAGTGGCCGTATCATTCAGTAATGTGTGTACATCTCTAATTAATCAACACAAATAGTGACAGAAGAAGAAAAAGTGCAAGTAAAGTTCATTCAAAAAAATATATATTTTTATTTACTTATTCTATTTTATTTTTATGTGAATATAAATACATATGAATTTAATTCTTAATCAGCGAATCATCTTTTGTAAAGTTCATAGGTAATACATGAAATGTTTGAAAAAAATTCATAAAGGACACAAAAACAAATCTAAAATCCATAACAAATTAGTAGAAGTTCCCCTGAAAAACAATCATACACAGCAACTCACTCACGTGCTGACAGTCATTCTACATTCATACCACATACAAAGATGAAAAAAGGAACTGGATCCCAATTAGCAAGATGACTACGCTAATGTGGTTCAAGGGCAACGAGGTGTGATTGTTGGCCCTTGTGGCGGGTCTACGCGCGTTTCGGTGGGCAAGCCACCTTCATCAGGACCTTGTACATCGGATTGTGCAGATAGCAGGGGATCAGACAAGAAAGAAATTGGCAGGGTGATAGATAAGCTATCACTAAAACGAGGTCTCTATAAGAGTAGATTGGTGGGGTCACTCAAATGGCACTGCATCCGAAATGCCAAGTCAGATGTGTTAGGTGACCCTCAAAGCTTCATATTGGTGTCTAAGATATCAGATTCTGTGTAGGAGGCGAAATGAGCAAGTTGTTTCCATTAAAATGTGGATTCTGAAGAAATACTCCTATTATTTAGAGGGTCTCAGGATACTGTGGTCCGCGTAGGGCATCAACTCCTATGTTATTTCGATCTAATTATTAATGGTGATCAGTTGTCATAAAAAATAGGCATTCTGCGAGGTAATTTGATACTGTGACGCCACCGCGACCCTTTAGGTTCGGCGAGTAGCGTTCAGGCATCTACGCGTCCCCGGAGCCCTCCGTCCATTAATAATTAGATCGAAATAACATAGGAGTTGATGCCCTACGCGGACCACAGTATCCTGAGACCCTCTAAATAATAGGAGTATTTCTTCAGAATCCACATTTTAATGGAAACAACTTGCTCATTTCGCCTCCTACACAGAATCTGATATCTTAGACACCAATATGAAGCTTTGAGGGTCACCTAACACATCTGACTTGGCATTTCGGATGCAGTGCCATTTGAGTGACCCCACCAATCTACTCTTATAGAGACCTCGTTTTAGTGATAGCTTATCTATCACCCTGCCAATTTCTTTCTTGTCTGATCCCCTGCTATCTGCACAATCTGATGTACAAGGTCCTGATGAAGGTGGCTTGCCCACCGAAACGCGCGTAGACCCGCCACAAGGGCCAACAATCACACCTCGTTGCCCTTGAACCACATTAGCGTAGTCATCTTGCTAATTGGGATCCAGTTCCTTTTTTCATCTTTGTATGTGGTATGAATGTAGAATGACTGTCAGCACGTGAGTGAGTTGCTGTGTATGATTGTTTTTCAGGGGAACTTCTACTAATTTGTTATGGATTTTAGATTTGTTTTTGTGTCCTTTATGAATTTTTTTCAAACATTTCATGTATTACCTATGAACTTTACAAAAGATGATTCGCTGATTAAGAATTAAATTCATATGTATTTATATTCACATAAAAATAAAATAGAATAAGTAAATAAAAATATATATTTTTTTGAATGAACTTTACTTGCACTTTTTCTTCTTCTGTCACTATTTGTGTTGATTAATTAGAGATGTACACACATTACTGAATGATACGGCCACTGCAGGAACATCCTTCTAGCTTTATGTATTCTCTTCCCCTCGGTTCCTGGGCCATAAATTACTTGTTTGAGGGGGTCCCATTGCTCATGTTTATCACAAGTGGGTGGCTACATAGCAGAATCTTGCAATGTCAGCAGAAATCTGAGATCTGGATGCGCGCGCAGCTGCTGCATGACGTGTGATTGACGTGGAGCTGGAGGGTGCAGGGGACTTGACATTTACACTAGAGGAAAGAGACAGAAGTCGGGCATGTCAGATCAACTCGTTCCCCTATCATATCTGATATCTGATGTTTGGGAACCATATTATCTAGAAGGAAAAGGTCTCTTGGCCAGAGGCTATTCTATACTGACTGTGAGTGCGTGTATAAGCGTCTACGTGTCTGCATGAGATGCGAGGGGGCATGGGCCTACCATGGTAACAGGAGCTATGAATTACTTGCATGGAGACAGTAAGGCCTGACCCTTTGCTCTGCAGCTGGAAGGATGTTTACTTAAGCTAGTAGGCAGGAATGTATTTTTGAGGAGCGGAGCAGATAATTCGAAGGTTGAATGCAGTCTTGGCAGGCAACAGGCTGAGCTAAGCACCGTTAGCCACGCAAGGAGTAAGGTAAAGGTCACGGATACAGAGGCAGCCCCAGGCTGAGGCATTCAGAGTCAGAAGGCAGGAAAAGGCTCGATGGCAGAATTCAGGGCCTACTTCGCCTGGGCTGGAAAACGTGTAAAGTATACTACATAAAGACGTTGGCAAGGCATACTTAGGAACGGAATATTCAACCCATTCATGGTGGATCTGAAAGAGGACATGTTAACGTTGGACGCAAATGTATTTGCGTCTTCATAGCTGGCACAGGAGGGAAGTTACATGTACCTTAAGCTTGCACATGGAGACGGTGGGGTACACGTTAGGGAACATTTCTTGACCATAAAATTTATATTTCCTCATTCCCTCCTTGTTCCCTACGGACCCTTCATGATATATCAATCCTCATGAATCGATCAGTCTGTTCTTGTAACATCATTTGCTCTTCTTTCTTCTTTTCGCGTTTTGAGAGGAAACTTGAATGCGGAATACATGATGTGGCGCACAGCCCACAAATCGCCGGCCCACATTGTAGGCACAAGCAGCAACTGAATACATGAGAAGGGCAATGCCTAGGAAGGATAGGATCTTCCATCCCCAAGCGGTCAACGTTGTCCAGAACCAACCGGACCAAGTCCAGGTGCCTGGATTCTGATGTATCAAACTTGCAATTTTATGAAGACGTGTGATAGCTTTATATACTGTTGGCGCGTTTTCTGGAATGAAAACACATCAACTCGAGCCGATGACCTTACAGGCTCCGCCCCTATCTGCTAGGATGACGTCAATAACAAGACAATTTTGAAGAACAACAACCCGCATGGCAGATTGCTCCTCTGTTAAGTTACCTAGAGCGGAAGTAGTTTCATTCACTACTGCTTCGAGGGTTCTAGTTAATTTTCGTATCAGTTTACTATTGAAAACGGCACCTAAGTAGGGGAAGAAACCTTTATTGAAATCTGTATATTTCTCCCATGCCGTTTCAGTGTAGTCGACAATCGGGAGATCTCTTCGGAGTCTATTGTTCACTAGATTTGTATTTCTATGGTAATCAGGAGGGGCTAGGAAAACAGGTGGCAGAAGGAATGCAATGTAACAGGTCCCATCCCAATCTGGAGGTAAGCGTATGTATGCGGTATGGCCACAAACAAAATAAGAATGACGAGTAGCTCTAAATGTAGACTTGCCTTGATCACTGAATTCGACTACAGTAGTACATTTACTATGACCTAAGTGTACTGAACCATTCTTTCTGACACATAGTTCACCTGTGACTGGTAATACTGACATAGCAGGGAGAACTGGCGCAGCTTCGGATTCAACAGTAAGAATCATGAGGTTAATTGTATAATTACCTAATCCATATACTTCATTTTCTAGATCAGTTCCTGTCTTAATGGGAAGTCCCTTCTTGTCAGGGTAACAGGCTTTGAGCAAAACTAAGTTCAGGTTTCCCCAAACCCAATTTCCTTCGAAAACAGCAATATCAGGATCTAAAGAATTAATTAATCTAAACCATGCACCACAGGAGCCATTGTGAGTGAACGGGTATGGAAAGAGGGGCAGAACTCCCTTGTATTTCTGGTAAGGAGGGAGTCGGCCACATATCCAACAGTTTGTAGCATTATTAGTCTGATGGGAGTGATGTAACATACTAATGAATGTGTTGTTGCGCAGCGCAAGTCTGTAAGATAACTCATGTAAGGGTAATTCACTAAAAGAATGTTCGGCAGTGACATTGTAAGCAGATTGGGCATGCTTGAAGATAGGGTAATACAGATGCAACAATATACTGGCAGCAATTATCAGAAGGCTTAGAAAAAACATAACCAATAATGTCACTATACAGTGACTACGAAGTGATTTACGATATGCACGTTTCTTGAGTTGTCTCTCTCTCTCTCTATCTCGGTCTAGGGGATACATGTCAGAAACTAATTTAACCGATTCACCTAGGGGAGGACTTAAACAATTAAACTGTCTGACTTACTAGACCGTAGCTTTAACTTATACTCCTCTTGCGGAGTTTTCTCTCTCATGGGAATTTTAAAGTCACTAGGATCGGGACAGTCCTTTGAGGGGGTGGAAGAGTCAGTCTTTGGCAACAGTTCAGTAAACTTTTTAATGTGACTTGTATGGATCCATCCTTTGCGGCCTTCCACCTTAATTGCGGTCCTCGTGGTCAGAAGGACGAGCTTCGGCTCCTGCCAACGGGGCTCCAGCGGACTCCTCCTATCAAAATTCCGGATTAATACTGTATCCCCAGGACGGACATCGTGTGGCTTCACATCAGTGTTGTCGGGAAAGGCTGCAGCAACCTGTGAATGACATGATTGGAGTGCAGACATCAAGGAGGCAAGGTAATCTGTCAGCATATTACAGTCAACATCAGTTATTTTCTTAGGCATGGGCGTCCCCCACATACTTGGTGGTCTGCCAAAGACCACTTCATACGGGGATAGTCCTGATCTCGAATGCGGAACCATTCTCATGTAGAATAGTGCAACTGGCAGGGCGACTATCCAGTCGACCCCTTTCTCTTTACATATTTTAGCAAGACGTGTTTTCAGTGTCTGGTTGTGTCTTTCTACAAGGCCAGCTGCCTCGGGATGTCGGACGCAATGGAATTTCCACTGATATCCTAGCAAAAGTGAAACCTGCTTCATGAGCTCGGATGAGAATGGCTGTCCGTTATCTGAGTACACGATACGAGGCAAGCCGTACCGTGGGAAGAATTCTCGAACCAGCTGCTTGGCAGTGGTCGGGGCAGTGTAATCTGGGACTGGATATGCTTCGGTCCAACGGGAAAGTGCACAAACAACTACGAGGACGTACTTGAATCCTCGACAACGTTCCATCTGGATATAATCCATCTGGAGGACTTCAAAAGGGTGATCGGGAGGATGAAATCCACCTTGCTCTACAGGGACGCTTTTACCTGGATTGAACTGACAACAGATCATGCAAGTACGCACTTTCTGTTTTGCTGCTGCTCGTAAATGTTTGTTGTACCAGAGGTTCTGTAAACTGTCTAACATAGCTTTTTCTCCTAGGTGTGCTGGACTATGTGCTGTATTTATTATGACTTGAACCATAGAATCGGGGAGAAACCATGTAGATTTTCCCTTCGTCATCCATCCCTGATCTGTCTGGATCCCTCCTAGTTCAGTCCATTTCTTGATTTCATCTGGAGTAGCATGTGTCTGGATATCGATTACATCTAGTGTGGGATCCCGAACTGTCATACAATGCGTCGGTACTATGATCTCTGTTACATCAGTTGTCTGGGTGTGAGTCAATGCTGTATGTTTTGCTGTTCGATCTGCCAGGTCGTTACCCTGGGAAATAGAGTCTGTAACTTTAGTATGTGCCTTACACTTCATGATAGATATGCCTGAAGGCAGATGTATTGCTTCTAACAGTGCTTGAATGAGGGGACCGTGTTGAATCTTGGCACCGTGAGAGGTCAAGAAACCTCGTTCTTGCCATAACACTCCGAAGTCGTGTACGACTCCGAAAGCATAACGTGAATCAGTGTATATGTTAACATTTCTGTTCTTTGCTAGTATACAGGCTCGGGTCAGAGCAATAAGCTCTGCTGCTTGAGCGGACAGTGTATCTATACGATGTGTTTCTTTGACTTCAGTTCCAGTAGTCACTGCATATGCGGCTACTATTTCTCCTGTGCTTGTTCTCATACATGAACCATCCACGTAAAGTGTCAGGTCTGGATTTGTCAGTGGAACATCTGTTAAGTCTCGTCGGGGCTTTGTTACTGCATTAATGATTTCTATACAATCATGCGGGGCTGAATCTGTCATAATCGAAGGTAACAATGTTGCAGGATTTAGAATGTTACAGCGTCTGATTTCTATGTGTGGCTGGAATAGCGTTAATTCATAACCTGTCAGTCGTGCTATAGTCAGATGTTGAGTCTGTGTTCGGTTTAGAAGGACTTCTACAGAATGCGGAACTTGTACTGTCAATGGATGTCCTAATACTATTGAATCGCTCTGTCTGATTGCTAGGGCTGTCGCTGCGACTGACTTTAAACACGCAGGCAGGGCTTGAGCCACTGAATCCAATGTACTTGAAAAATAAGCACAAGGCTTATGTGAACCTGCTTGATCTTGTGTGAGGACAGACAACGCTGTACCATCACGTTCTGTAACAAAACGTGTAAAAGGTTTGCTGTAACATGGTGTCGCTAAAACTGGTGCCTGACATAAAGCTTTCTTTAATTCCTCAAAAGCCTGTGTATGTTCCTGAGTCCAAGGGAGGGCAGTCGAAGTCGCTGCCTCCTGTGTTGTTAACTGAATGAGTGGTTTAGCTAGAAATGCATACTGAGGAATCCATTGTCTGCAGTACGAGGTGAGGCCTATAAAGGCCCGCACTTCCTTTTGTGTCTGGGGTTGTGGCATATCTACAATTAACTGGATGCGATCAGGAGTGAGCTGTCTCCCCACTTTGGACAGCAAGTGACCCAGGTACACAACTTGCTGAACACAGAATTGTAGCTTCGAAGGAGACACCTTGTGTCCCTTGTCGGCCAGAAAATGTAAAACTGTCAGTGATGCTTGTTCACATTCGGGTTCACTTTGTGCGGTGATCAGCAGATCATCGACGTACTGTAGTAAGGCTGTGTTAACTGGCATTTGGATACTGTCAAGTTGTCTTTTCAGTGCTTGACTATAGATGCTGGGGCTTTCTGTGAATCCTTGAGGTGCGCGTGAAAATTTGAAACTTCGACCATTTAAACTGAATCCGAAGAGATATTGGCTCTCTGGATCAATGGGTACACTGAAGAAGGCGTTCTTGAGGTCAATTACAGTGAAGAACGTCGCTTCTGAATCAATAGTAGTCAATAAGGATGAGATGTCGGGAACCACAGGATACTGTGGGACAATGCATTTATTCAGTTCTCGTAAATCAATCACCAGCCGATATACTGGCGGTGCATTGGGATCAGTACGTTTAAGAATCGGAATGATAGGAGAATTACAGACATTGGAGTCGGTTTCTACGACCACTCCTTGGGCAATGAGCTCTTCAATGATTTCCAGTAAAGCCACTACAGCATCGGGTGGTAACTTGTATTGTCTGATTCGGGGTAAAACAACTCCTGGTTTGAGTGTGACACGGTATGGTGTGATGTGCATGCAACCTACATCAGTTGGGCCTTGTGCCCACAGGTGTTTCGGAACATTTTTCAATCTGACATCAAACTCTCGTAATACATAGTGACCCTTAAAGTCACGCAGAAAAAGTCTAACTCCTTCCGGAGAACAACATATCACTGCTCCTAGAGCCTTCAATGTTTTGATACCTAACAAGTTTTCTGGACATGATTTCGTGAGTAACAAGTCTGTAACGCGTGATAATGGACCTACTGCTAGGGGAACAGGTTTCGATACTTCATTCACAATAGGCTGTCCTGAAAAACCAAGGGAAACATTCTGTGAGCCTGAGAGGGGTGCCCCTGGAACTTCGTCATGACTTATTGTAGTGCGGCTTGCCCCTGTGTCAATTAAAAACTTTCTGTCTTTTCCCAATACTTGACTGTGTACATAAGGACCCTCTTGATCTACAGGAATCTCAATAAGAGGCAAGCCAACCTCCCTCTCTAGGCTGTTTCATGTGTATCGCTGATAATCGGGGTAATCAGATTTGGCATACTGGCACATCTGCTGTGAAACTTGCTGCGTCGCGTCAATGGGCTGTGGCTGTGGCTGTGATACCGCTGTGGTCTGTACTGTATGTGGTGGAGCATGCATAGGCTGCATATTCTGTGAAGTCTGTTGCTGAGCCTGGTCTTGTCTAGGCTGACGCGGTCTTTCTTTAGTTTTACCTGTTGCTATGTTGTATTTCAGGACTGAACATTCATGTACGTAGTGACCTGGCTGTTTGCAGTAGTTGCATGTCCCTTTAACGGGAGCTGCTGAATTACCTGTCTGGGTCGCTCCCTTTTTCTGACCGTCGGCTGGAACCGACTGGGCTACTAACATTTTCATTTTCGTGTCTTTCATACGTCTCTGTTCGTGATCCTGTTCTTCTCTAATTCTGTTCTGGTGATATTGTAACATTTGTAACATCTGGGATGGCGTATTTGCTTGCCATGTACTTTCAACTTTATATACACTGTTCTTAACTTGTGTCAGGGAGTTCTCGACTAATTTCGTTACAAAAAGATGTGGGTATGATTCGCTACCTGGTTTCAGGCCACTATTAATAATGAAACATTTCTCGAATCTCGAATAGAAGTCACTAGTATCTTCATCGTGTTTCTGTTTGCAGGCTGAGATTGCGTCCCAGTCTTCCTTTTTAGTTGTCAATAATCTTGGCAAAACCTGTACTATTAAACCTGGTAATGCTTTAGCTTTGTCCCCAAGGCCTAGCCCTGGGGTGCGGCCTTTTTCCTTGTCTTCTATTTCAGTCCAGATAATCTTTTTATCTCCCACCTCCCATTCCTTTTCCTTGAGTTTCTCGTAAATGCCGGTCGGTAGCAGTACTTTTAACAATTTCATAATATCCGTATACGTGTAATCTCCCATGAGTAACATGTCCTTTAGTTCTCGGTGAAAACCTGCAGGGTCTTTATCATGACAGGGTACTAGTTTCTTCATTTCTAACAATTCCAGTTTTGTTAAGGGTGTGTACACAAACACACGTTCCAAGGTATTGTCGGCATTCATAACTGGGTGTACTTCTCGTAAAGGATTCTGCCTGTCAAAATGAAACATTTTTCTTTCTGGGGGCGGAGCTGAAACATATTGTGGGCCTAAAAAAGCGTTATATTTGCGGCGCTGTTCTAGAATTATTTGAATTAATCTGGTACTTAGGCCTCTCCATCTATTCATAAGTAGTGCTTCTAATGTATCCGGTAAGGGACCTGGATCAGAATGTTGTTGTCTGTATAACGTGATGAGGTGCTGAATCATGTATACACCAGCTAATTTCTGCTCGTCTGGGGAAAGGTTCAGAAATGTCTGTTCTACTGTATCATCATTATATGTACTAGAGTTGTCAGCCCATAATACTGCTGACCGGGCTAGTTCTTGTTCATCCATAGAATTGAGTACATGGTACCCCATTTGTTCTTGAAGAATTTTATCGGTACTCTGAAACAGATATTCAGGAGAATTCGGTTTTGTTATGCCAGAGAGAAAGACTCTCTTGCTTTCCGGGCGGATGCCTTTCCTAAGGTAATTTCCCTTACCTACATATGCTATTATTTCTTTAGCCGTGTCAGGTTCTTCAGGTTCGTCCTCCTCAGAGGAGTTATTCCTACCGCTTTCTTTTTCTTGCTCTTTTTCGTGTATTTCTATTACTGTTTTTCTGATTTTCTTGTACATGCTTGCTATACTATTTACTTTATCATGGTTTCCGTCGGCTATATTTTGACCCCACCTGTTTAGTCCTTCCATTTCTTCCTGGTCTACACCAGGCCTGTCTCGTTCTCTTATTAAGCAATTTATGAAGAAACGTAATATACAACCTTGAGTGTCAACTTTCTGGTGAGCCAGGGCCTCTTTAATACTTTCAGGATCTTCCCCGGTCTGGACAAAATGATATATTCTATTTAGGTGTTCAGTCATTCCTGGAAATAACACTAGGTAATCTGCAACTTTTCGTAAGCGTAATGATGCTAACAACATTCTATCGTGTTTACCAGGTACTGGATCATATCTACAAAATGGAAGGGGTTCTGTAAGCATGTCTAAACGTGGTGATTGCGGTGTACGTTGCTTCAACATGTCCCTAAGGTTTAATCTGTGTGTTGCTGGCGGAGTCTGGAATCCTCCTGTCGCACCTCGTGGACCGGAGGCTTGAGCATTGAGTGTCTGTGGAGTCGGTATCTGTATCTGAGTTTGTCTCTTACTAGAATCAGGCGAAAACGGATTTAGTGTGTCAATCTTAGATGTGGGCAGTGGTGGAGGTGGAGGAGCAGGTGGAGCAGGCTGTCGAACGGGTGAACCTTGTTGCGGTAATGGCGGGATATTGTCTTGGGGCGGGTTGCCACCTCCGTCACCGTCAGTAGGCGGTACGTGGACACGTCGATTAGTGTAAGCGGGAGCTACATCGTCTAGATAGGAGGCAAGAAATATGTCTTTGGTGGTCCTGTGATTTACTTTAGTTGGAACCAATGGCGGCGGTAGATTTTTCGGTATTTCTGAAGTGGCTTCAGGCGAACCCTCAGTCACTAAATACATGCCATTTACAAGATTGTTTCGCATGCGGTCTACTTGTTCTGATTTTACTCGGATTCCTTCATTAACTAATTCGTTTTCTCGGACTTTATCCGACGCTTCTCTAAGTCTGTCTTCTCTACGGAGTGCTTTTTCGGCACGTTTATGTGATTCTTTACGCCAAAATTCTATGGCATCTTTCTGAGATTGTCTGGCTTTCTTTTTCCATAGCGCTTCTTCTACTTTCATGATGCACTCGGCATCCCATGTTCCTGTAACGGGCCATCTATGTTTCTCGTCTAGGTGCTTGGTATAATCGGCCCATAAATCTAGATACAGTATGGCATCTAAGCCATGCTTATGGTACATAAAATTTCCGGGAGTGTCCCTAGGGGGGATAGGAATTTCTTCCTCTAGTATCCCTTTCCTAGTTCCTATCTGTCTTAATTTATTGAAAAACGGCATCTTGTTACTTATTACTGGATACTCGATATTTGTTGCTTACCCTGAACACAGCTAGTTACACAAAAAACACAATAATGTACATCAAACAATCACTCATACCACGACATTAATCACATGAAAACATTTTGAACACATATGACTACCCTTGATACTAGATGTACTGCTAAACAGTACAGATACACTGCCTAAACCAGTGCAGAACTTGAATGCCTGATGTACTGCTAAACAGTACAGATACACTGTCTAAAACAGTGCAGACCGTGTTTGTGTACCCAAACCCTTCTTTACCGGATGCGTAAATGCACCCGTCTAGATGCGTCCCCAGCAATGGTACTCACCGGGAAGCACGGAACAGAAGGCCTCGGAAAACTCGACTGGACTGGACCGGACTGGACTCGACTCGACACGTCAAAACTTCGGAACTTCGGAACTGGTGGGTCTCTTGACACCTCGGACCTTGCTTCTTTCGGCTAGGCTCTGGTCGGGATCCTCTGCACTCCTCACCGCCTCGTCTGGGTGCTGATCGCAGTCTCCGTCACCTCCGTAGGCCTGAGGGAGATACAGGAAATCCTGCGGGTACGCGTAATTGTCCGTCTTGACTTGTGGCAGGGGGCAAAGGCTGCAACGCACCAACCGGCGCGTGGGGTGGGGGAGGGGTCCCTGTTCGGGCGCCAAAATAATGTGGTAAATATTTGATTTACCGTCCTAATTTCTATGCAGGTAAGTACTTAAACAAAAATAACTCAATCGGAAAGAAAGACGCAGAGTCCGTGGTGTTAGAGTTCTTAGGGGTTTTATTCCTTAAAAAGGAATGGTTCTTGAACCGGATATCATGTTCCTTTCACCACTGGGGTTCAGGAAGGGATAGAGCAATACTTTATTGACAATACATAACTTTTATACTTAAATCATATAATGCAAACCAATACAGTAGGCCTAACAGCTGAGAGAAACAAGATAAGAGCAAGATAAGAGCACACACGTGTTAGCAATACGTAAGCAGAAGGCGTGAACGAGGCGTGTACATAGAGGTGTGTGCTAGAAACGTCACATGAAAGTGTCACAAGTGGGTGGCTACATAGCAGAATCTTGCAATGTCAGCAGAAATCTGAGATCTGGATGCGCGTGCAGCTGCTGCATGACGTGTGATTGACGTGGAGCTGGAGGGTGCAGGAGACTTGACATTTACACTAGAGGAAAGAGACAGAAGTCGGGCATGTCAGATCAACTCGTTCCCCTATCATATCTGATATCTGATGTTTGGGAACCATATTATCTAGAAGGAAAAGGTCTCTTGGGCAGAGGCTATTCTATACTGACTGTGAGTGCGTGTATAAGCGTCTATGTGTCTGCATGAGATGCGAGGGGGCATGGGCCTACCATGGTAACAGGAGCTATGAATTACTTGCATGGAGACAGTAAGGCCTGACCCTTTGCTCTGCAGCTGGAAGGATGTTTACTTAAGCTAGTAGGCAGGAATGTATTTTTGAGGAGCGGAGCAGATAATTCGAAGGTTGAATGCAGTCTTGGCAGGCAACAGGCTGAGCTAAGCACCGTTAGCCACGCAAGGAGTAAGGTAAAGGTCACGGATACAGAGGCAGCCCCAAGCTGAGGCATTCAGAGTCAGAAGGCAGGAAAAGGCTCGATGGCAGAATTCAGGGCCTACTTCGCCTGGGCTGGAAAACGTGTAAAGTATACTACATAAAGATGTTGGCAAGGCATACTTAGGAACGGAATATTCAACCCATTCATGGTGGATCTGAAAGAGGACATGTTAACGTTGGACGCAAATGTATTTGCGTCTTCATAGCTGGCACAGGAGGGAAGTTACATGTACCTTAAGCTTGCACATGGAGACGGTGGGGTACACGTTAGGGAACATTTCTTGGCCATAACATTTATATTTCCTCAACGTTTGCTGTAGAAGACTGGATGCCTGTTATGAGTTTCATAACAGACACCCAGTCTTCCTTCTAAAGCAAACGTAACAAGCTGTATAAAGTGAAAGCATTTCTCACTGAAGAAGACTTCTTCAGTGTTCATAAAAGCCAAGGTCCTATCTGCCCACAATTAAATCTATACCATGTTCACAAACATCTAAGAAACACATAAGATGTTGCTGAAGAGCATCTTCCATGGTGCTGTTCGAGTGGTCAAGTATCTATGGATGTGTAATACAAATCCCACCTCCCTCGTAGAGTTCGACTGACTGCAACTATGAGCCTAAGTCATCTTGATTTTAATCTTGCATCATCTATGAAGCAATACATTGAATTGAAGCTAAATCTTGAAAGTAAGATAAAAGTCTCCTGTGGACTATGTAACACAGCATAAATCTCATGAGACTTCCATGTTGTCTTTTAGCTGATTTGGTGCTGCTTCATCATACATACATACATAAAGGTATACATAAATTAATATTAAAAAACAAAACAAGGAATAGAGACATCTAATTCACAATAGGTTAGTTTCTGATCATTTGTAATTTCAATTGAAATTATTGCTGAATAAAGATTTCCTTGTCAACAAGAATGGGTATTCATATAATGACAATTAGGAAGAGAGATTTCTTGATGTAGAAATAACAGTGAGTATTTCTTATCTTTTAGTCTTAAAGGTGACTTGCTTTCTCTCCCAATAACATTGACCCTCCTAAAGCAACTATTTGAGGGTGGAGTTTTGAGATTAGGCTCCAGAATAAGATGATGCAGATAATTGGGTTGTTTCCCTGAAAGTAGATGTTAAATTCTATTGAGTCTATCACACACACACAGCTAGCCTTATTTCTCATTTAGAAGGGCAATTAGGAATTCAGAATTCAGAGTTTACTGTCATTGAGACAAGTCAAATTAAGGGGGTTTATGTTGAAAAATTGTTAGAGTATGGCCTGTCAACTTAAAAACATTGAAGCAACATATATGGGATGTGGTGATGGACAAAAGAACATTAGATCTTAAGTTCAATGTGGGTAATGTACTAGGGACATTCAGGTATTCATATAGCATACATTATGAGGAGGATTTGTTTACAGACATGTAGGATACTCGACAATTATGCCACAATTTGTCAGGATGGCTGCTGGCTGGTTGCACTTATAGTATAAGTGAATCTGCATTTTTGTAGAGTCGCACTAAGCAAGCACCAGTAAAACCATTTAGTATGGTAATGGGTGAAGAACCTTTATAGCAAGTACTGATAACATTTCTTTTTAATGAGGGAGAAAGGATCCAGGTTTATGGCAGTTATATCAACCTAGTGGCATCCTTAATCAATATATGAAGCTCTTTCTCTAAGTCTTTGGGTAGGTCTTGTGCAAGCAGAGTCCATAGACGAGCAGGATAGTATCCCTTCTAATAATCGTTGTCTACTGCTTTTGCAGTGTTGGCTCAGTTCCCTATGGGCACATTTGACAGCATTTCTTTGATTAGAATGATCCGAGAGAGGTGCAAGTAAACTTTCCTTTAGTTGAAAACTTTATGGAGAGAATGTCACACTTGCTTGCAACTGAGGAAAACATTTTAGACAAGACTTTTATTAAGGGTGTGAGAATTGTATTATTTTGGCCTGCCCTACGTTTTTAGTTTTGGCTGACATTAGAAACGTATGCTCTGACACTGTTGTTCAGTCACAGAGTATGTACTCTTTGCCTGTGAACCCAAATAATTGTATCCAACTGTCCAGAATGATCATGGCAGGCTGGTACTGTAAATGTTCAAATGATATGGATATTAAATGTCAAATGTAGGCTGCAGTGTGCATTTACACAACCCATATGTATGACTAAAAATGCATGCCTCGAGGAACTCCATTGTGTGTTTGCTGGCTGCAGCATAGACTCCTGCAATAAGACTTGGCAGAGAAAAATGCTCTGGTGTATAGAACACACTTTTAAAAATGAGGTAAGGCACACTAAGTGTCCTTTATATGCCTGCTAGGATGGGTGCAAGGTATAGAAAAGTGGGACATGATAAGCATTAAAGAGAAGCATGTCTGCAGAAAATACCTACCTAAAGCTATTTGTCACTATGCTTTAAAGTTTATGTCCTATTAGAAGCCTTTCTTGTGAATAAAATTTGAATTTAAAAAATGTGCACATGAAAATAATAGAAACTTGACTCAAACTTCCTTTTGCTATTTTATGAAAAGTCTAATTCAGTGGTAAAACTACACTTTCGATATATGTATAAGAACAAAATCACACTGATTGCTGCATCAAAGCCAGGGTGAGTTAAGGCACTTCTATTTATTTTCAATTCCTGCATGTCAGAAGACAGCACTCCACATAGCTGTCAAGTGCTGTGCTTCCAGGGAACAATAAGCCAACTTGTGAAAGCAAGAAAAGTATTCTGTTGTCCTATAAACACTCAAACATTTCGTTGGGATGGCCCTTCTAGAAAGCAACAGTAACTAGTAGCATTACAAAAAGGATCAGGCAACAGCTTTATGTTTCATATGCAGATGATCTAACTAGGCCGAATTTTCAGAGGTCTTTTATTCAGTGTGGTCTCTTATACATTTGTCTCTTCGAAGAGCCTGAGGGAAAGCTGTTTCCAAATCAGAAAGAGGGGGTGGTTCCTCATTTCCAGAAAGCAGGACCTGAGAGGGGACACAGGGCTCCTGGGTGAGGAGCCGGACTTCTAACATTTTATAACAAGCATTTGCAATGCAATAGGTCTCGCAGTTACGAGAGTTTCAGCTATTGGCATTGTAAATAACAATGTCTTTTATTTATATTTAAAAAAAAAAAAAAAAAAGGCTTTATATTTGCAATGTCAATAGCTCAAACTCGCGTACATGCGAGACCTATTGCATTGCAAATGCTCGTTTTCTAAGAATGGTCTCCATTGGTTTACACTCTTGGACCTGCACTGGGGCATCAGTGTCCTTTGCAAGTGATCAGTCTTTCAGTTGGTGCCCAGGCAGCTCCTGGCAGGCACCAGGGCCCAGTCCTTCGTCCATGTTGCTGCCCCTCTGCTGTGCCACCAGTGCTCAGTCATTGGGTCATGGCTCCTGCAGCCGTTTAATGTTATCAGTGCCCAGTCCATTAGTTGCTTCTCGTGCACCTGTGATATGGCATCATTACTATGCCCTGCTTTAGTGACAACAGTGCAACATCGAAAAAATCACAACTGGTTTATAACAACAATCACACCGACAAGCGCACAGAAACAATGTCCCTGAACATAACTCATAGCCCCGTTTCAATGGTGTCTGACATGCCTGATCGCCTACTGTGAACACCCACGAAGGGTGATCGGCATGCAGCTTTGCAAGAGATTCAATAACAACTAAATGTACATGAAAGCACACTCTTTGTGTCAGTCCAATAACTATTCTTTTTCACTTGTAAGGGACATCCGCAAGCCTAGTGTGATAAAACATCAAGAAAAACTACAATATTGCTGAAGTACTTGATAAGGAAGATTTTGAATATTTGAATAACTGATACCCTGCAGTTAAAGTCCCATCCATTGCTAAGGTTAAAGTATCTTTAAAAAGCAGAAATCTATCTATCTATCTATCTATCTATCTATCTATCTATCTATCTATCTATCTATCTATCTATCTATCTATCTATCTATCTATCTATCTATCTATCTATCTATCTATCTATCTATCTATCTCTGTTTAATGATATCTATCTCTCCATATCCAGCAATCAAAATATATATTTTTTTTCAATAAATCGTTCTCTCTAACCATGTGTGCATCAATCTATCTCTCGATTTACCTATACATCTGTTTATCTTTAAATGTATTTATTTTTCTAGGACTATGTTGTCTGTGTATCGTACATCTGGCATCTATACATGTGTTTTACTTCAAAAAAAGTGCATTCATGTTTGTGTTTTATTTTGTGTTTGTAGGACGCACAGTCTGTTAGTAGTATCTACCTTTTTGTATTTCTCCAGAGACAATATGATGCTTGTTGAGGTAATGGTAACAATATTTGTGTATTTTACATATGAGTGAACTAAGAGGGAATGATAAAGCACTCCGTTTCATGTGCTGGTGGCACAAGTGCCTGTGGTTTGCTTAGAGGACCGGCTGTCGACTGCATTCAACCTGATTCCCCCAGCTAGTGTCCTCAGTCGTGTTTTGTTGACACACATCACCTTCTCTTGCCCTGCTTGATAGAGGTTGTGTTAGCACCGGCAGCATTATCGATCCAAGGACCTGTCCCAAGAGCAGACGCCGGAGCGCAGACAGCTTTACTGAGACATCCACAACTTCACGCGATCCCCCCCTCTGGCCACCCACCTTCAGGCATTGGAAGGAAGCATCAGCCATCCTCCCATTTTGCGGATCCCACAGCGCAGCTCTCTGCAGAATGCATGAAGCGCGCAAACCAGGCATGCAGAGGAGCGTTGTGCGCGCACGGTTCTTGAAACGATTTGTAGCCGCCGAAATTGCAGATTACATATTTCCATGCATCACACTGCTGCGTGCACTGTGCAGTGAGAGAGGTAGACATCCCTGTAACTCCACGAATCTTTCAGTCTGTGATGTCAATCAGAATTGCTCCTTAAGAGTTCTTGCAACTGCCAGACGGTGAGCGCATCGTCTGCAGCGGTGCTGCGACAACCTCTAAGAATCTGAAATACCCCTACGTGTACCGCATGCTCCTGTCACAACACCGGGGTGCGCAGCATTAAACCACGCGCTGCTAATGCAGAGAGCAACTCGCTTATGAGGCAGCAAGTTGAGCAGCGTTAATGCACTTTAACAATACTGTCCCACGTGTTTGTTTCCAGAGATTATCCAACAATAATCTGCGCAGTTACAAATGAACGCTCAAGCAATACGGCAAACGTGGGTGACAGCAGCTTAATAACTCAACTAATAAACATTGCTACAGCAGCAATTCTATTAAAGGCCCTCTCCCAAGGCCTGCAGCACTGAGAGTGACGCATTTACATCAAGCCGGCACGCGTGCACATCTCCAGTCCTCCGAGTTGTCTTGTAAGTAATGCAGCTGACCTAAGCGCACCGTGCCCAGACAGGAGATGTGCACGTGTATGGTGCACGCAGGAGTTGCGGTAACTCCACGAGCCGGCCGTACGCGTGCACATCTCCTGTGTTCCACACGGGTACACAAGTCCTGTCCCCCCTTGGCCAAGAAACCAACAGCAACAAATCTTGCCAAGGCGAGCAGCGCATGTGCTGCATCGCTAGGCGAGACCTAAAAAGGCTTCTGGGAAGGTTAGCAGTCAGGTGAGATATGAAGTGCTAAAAGGTGATTGAAATTTGATGTGATATCTGCAGTAATTGGGCCTCAGGCAGTCTTTAATCTCTCACTATTGCACTGGATAGAAATGGTAGCCCACCATTATACTATTACTGGACCTGGAAGTATACTGACTAACCTGCCGGGAAAGCAGGAAGGGTGTCTGCTCTCCACTTTCACACAGGTAATAGAACTGATTTTCAAGTATGAGCTGGCTGGCCTCCTGGTGTCTGGATTAGAGGGAAAAAAGGCTAAAGAATGGCTCCATCCATTGTTAAATAATCACCTGCCCTATTGAGGGTTTACTTCACTGGGCTCAGTAGGATCAAAGGTTGGACAGACGCCTGGGCCATGGACTCCTGTCCTGCAGATCTACAGCTGTAGAACAGCTCAGGAGTGACTTTTTCACCATCTCAAAATATCGAGACATAGTCCGTTTTTGACATTTCAAGGACAAGAATAAATAACCAGCGATCCCCCAAGATATTTCCACTGGTGTTTAAAGCTGAAGCAGGTCATCCAAAATGTAGAATACTACCTGGTGGAGCCTCAGGGACCCTTGCCCTGCCCCAATGGAGAAATCTAATAACTACAAAAAAGAATAAGGGACGGATACGATGTCGGGCAGAAAGCCTCCTACCTGCAGTCGGAGACTTTCTGCCCCACATGGAAGGTTTAAAGTCTGACCGCCGTATTAGGATGATGGCGGTCGGATTTTAAACCTGAAGGAAATCCGAAAGGGTACTGACGTCAGTCAGAAAGGCATCATAATCCTTAAGGACAGCGTTTCCGCCGTCTGGACTATGATGGCACTTTCTGGCAGCAGTTCCAAGTCGGCCTTTCTGACATGGAATTGCTGTCAGAAAGTGTCATTGGGGGCCCCTAGCACGTTCCCCATCCCTCTGCAGCCCCTGCATACTGCCCTGGGTGGCACCTATGGTGCCCCACAAACATCCCTGCACTGTGTTTATAACCTTCCATTTCACAATGGAAGCTTGTGTTGATGGCATTTAACGCCCGCCGCACAAGCTTCCATTGTGAAATGGAAGTTTCCGACCACCCTAGGGGTGGTTGTGTCGTAATGGTGCGGTTAGAACCGCTGACCTATGGTTGGACGGTTTCTTTCCGCAACGTGTTGGGTGAACACAAGTCCTCCCCCATCCTAATTAGGGCCTTAGTTGAAACATAGGACCTGGAACTAGAGTGAAACAAAGTGACCACTCAGGTTATGAAATACAGGCCAAAATTAAAAGCATCAGCAGGAGCTTGACGACTGCGTATTCAATTTTGAGGAATTATGTCAGGTATCATCAGGCTTTATGATCTTGACGTGCCCTGCTGAAGAAGCTAAGAATTGGGAAAGCCCCACCTTAAAAATGTTTAAGTAGTGTTGCCCACTATGCTTACCTGACTCCTGACCCATCACAGTAAACCTGAAATGACTAATTTCTATAGTAAAAATAATAATAATAATCCACATTTGTAAAGCGCGAACAATCACCCACAAGGGTCTCCAGGCGCTGGGGGCCGTCAGAAAGATTAAAGATTAAGAAAGCTATTGCCCAGAGTCACATGGTACAGGGCTAATCTGCAGCTGGCGCCGGGGATCGAACAATGATTTCGGCCTGGCCGCGGCACCACACCTCTCCCTCCACCAATTCCTGTTTTAAGGTTTACCAGAAACATTTTCTTTACTTGGAAATTTGCTGTTTCGGATGCTTCTTACCTCAAAACGGTAAAATGCATATTTCTGGATTTCAATATTTTTGTGTTCGTTTGTGTATGAAATGTTGTGTTGTTTTAATGTCATTTGGCACCAGTTGCACCTATCAAACATTTCTCTTGGGGCTACCTTGCTGCTTGTCTCAGAGCTTCCAGGTAGGCATAAATCTGTGCTGTGACTTAGCACCGTTTTATTTTATTAGGTTGGGAGAGGCACCCCAACCGAATTAACAACGCATTTTCTGAGAAGGACAATTGCAAAATGTTGTCATTTGTTTCACCTCTCTTTGTATCCGATGAGGATCTTATGTACCCTCGTGCAATCATGTTGTAAGTTGCACGGATGGGTTTTGGTGCACAGGTTTTGCCGCAGAAACATATATATAAAAGTATAAAGTTGCCCCTGTCTAAAGGTTCCACCCAGGGCTGTTCTCTTCAGGATGGTATGAGAGAATGATAAATAGTTTGCCAAACTCTCTCTCTCTGGTTGTGACAGAGTATTTCTGCATAGAAGGAATGGGGATGATAATCTTTATAAGTCATCATCAGATGTAAGATTGTCAAAATGAGAAAAAGATTTCCAACTTACTAGGTTCCTGTACTGTAGAATTAATAGCCATTGCAAAGACATTGCAACCCATGCAATGCCCCATATCAGTCATGATCAAACTATCTTCTATCCGTGGATTCTACTGTAAGAAACTCAATTCCCAAAAGCCTCCTGGATTACTCCTATAATTTAAGCAAATTTGTTTCTTTCCATGGTTCACAAAAAAGCCCTGCAGTCCTCTACATCAGGTTTGCGAGAGTACTATCATACATATTTTTCTATAATATGGGAAACCTATATTTTATGTTTAGTGCTTTATAAAACTTTATAAATGAATAAATAAACTGTTGAATTAAGAATGGGTGTGAATCTTCTCAATTTCCACCCCGAAAACACACTTTCTATTGCTCCCCCAGCAGGGTTATTTTAATTTATTTGTATACATTTCAACGGTGAGAAACTATGCACGAGATATGTGAAATACCAAAACCTTGCATCTTTGTCGGTGTACACTTAGCTTTGTAGGTGGGACTATTCACAGACACCCACCAACCAACCTCTAACAATAAATTGAGGGTTGGGCTTTAAACCAATGTCAGCCCTGTTCAAACCAGCCCCACGCTGCCCTAAGCCCTAGTCTTTCATGGATGGCAGTCTATGTAGCTGGGAAAGCAGCCCACTAGTCTGCAGCCCACCCATAACATAGCAGAATGGAATAACAGTCAGTCAGAATTGCTCAGAATTTGTAATTTACCTATGCAAGTTGATTTATTGCACATTAAATAAGAACTTAGGGGGGGCAAAAAATCGTCAAGGATCATGGTCAAGAAACGATGAACCTTATCACTCCTGTAAGGAAGTCAGGCACGAGACCTCTTACCTGTGTAGGTGACAGTCTGCATGCTAATATGGGTCCACCAGGACACTGCTCCTGGAGAGGATGTTGCAACTGTGTGTTTGATAAAATTGGGTACTTTTGTAGGAAAGAGAGGATATCCTCCCAGTTTGGCTGTTAGGTTATGTGTGACTGATGTTCTTATGCAAACCATAGGGCAAATCTCACATGTGCATAACTACAGTATAGCATAATGTGGGATGTACGTTGTTACAATGCATGCTTTTACCACGCATGCCTTTACAACGCAGGTTTTTCAACGCAAGTCGTTACAACGACAAGCGTTGGGGGTGCTGGATAGTGAATAGTTTAATTTACTATTCCAACTCCAGTCCCCGTGGATAGTAGGGAAGGTGTACGCTCTTCCAGCCAAGCCCTCGCCACTGTACCTCGCATCCACAAGACCACCATGGGAGGCAGATCCTTTTCATACCTGGCTGCTCAAACATGGAACTCACTTCCCGCTTACCTTCGCCTCACCCAGAACCACCTAGCGTTCAGAAAGCAGCTTAAAACGTGGATATTTGACAAATAATCCCCCTCCCCTTCCTTAGCGCCTTGAAACCCTCTGGGTATGTAGTGCGCTATACAAATTTTTTGACTTGACTTGACTTGACTTGGATAGTAAATTAAACTATTACCTATCCTACAGCTCCCCCCAGCGCAATTCGTTGTAATGACTTGCTTTGAAAAACATGCGTTGTAAAGGCACTGCGTGGTAAAAATTGCGTCGTAAAGGATATTTCCCATCATGTGCATGTCATCGATACTGGACTTTTGTGGAGGTCATGAGAATGTTATCTTGTTTTGGAATATTCCACTTACTTATTTTTCAAAACTTAAAAATATTAGTAACCCTTGCACAACACAATATTTACATTCCAATAGAACGAAACAGGAATATAAGTTTGAGAAAGTTTGCTGTGGGATGTTTGTCTGAAATTCTATTCTTGAAATATGCATCTTATATGTGAGGTTTACAGTATTCGGGTAAATCTTTCGAATAAGTAACGCACGTGACTTAAAGGTCTCTGCGTGTGGGTTTTCTAAAATTGAATTGTACAATTGTATGTGTTTATGTGACATCACGAAGGACTAACTTTATTCTCGCAGTTGTACTAGTTGGGTATTCAGCAATGCTTAGGACTTATTACTGAGATCAGCTTTTCTTGCGAGATGACAGATTGCAGTTGGCTCGCTTCCCATCTCCCCTGCGGAGTGGGAAAACAGCTGTGGTGTGTGCTGACATTCATATGCTGAGACTAAATGCCTCAAAACAGATGAGCGCTTTAAGAACGGTGCAAGGAGCCATAAGTGCACGAGCTGGAACAGACCAAGATGAATTCGTGCCCATTGCTCAATTTCAGGAGGTACGTCAACCCTTGGGAAGATGTAGTAAAATCCCATTGTGTTTTTGTCCTGCTCTTCTATGATTCTAAAGCATTGTGCAAGTTGCTTCTAATAACCCTATGGACCCTTGGGCCCAGATTTACAAACACTTTGCACCAGTTTTTCGTGATCGTTTTACAGGGACGGACTGGGAACCAAAACCGGCCCTGGCAAAGTGCTCGGCCGCCCCCCCCCCCCCTCTCCACTTGGGGGGGGGGGAGTGGGGAGGGGGAGTTGGAGGTGCCACCGAGCGCTTTGCTAAGGCCGGTTTTCAGCCGATTTTGTTGCAGGGCCGATTTTGAAAGAGGGGCCCAAATCCGGCCCGCACCCGTACGGCGCACCGGTGGATTGCCCGGAGCCCGCTATGGCCAGTCCGGGCCTGTCGTTTAAACGCAGACCCGACACAAAGTGTTGGTATTCATATTTCAACTCAAATCACGATTTGTATTGGATTGAAACCTAAAGTAAGACAGCGCAATACGCTGCCTTGTGGTACTTTGTATCAAGGAGGCGTTCCATGCATGATGCATGGGCGATCCTGTGAATCTTCCAATGGATATTGAAACAAATCTATATCTACAAAGACTTGTTAACTTAGATTTACCTCAAAATCCTATGACTTCCTGAGACTGGCGTTACCAAGGAGAAATATTTCTTCTTTCTCCTCTCTACAGACAAAGAGGAAACTGCCTCTCAGAATAGTTTCTGTGCAGGAAAGTATTCCTTCCTGCACAAAAACTATGCTGACCACAATGCAGACATCCTTGCACTATGGTGTTTTCTTTTAAGGGTTCTTTATATTAGATTTGCACAGTATGATCTGCTGGCTGCTTTACTTTGTGAGTAGATTAAAACTCTGATTATTTGACTCCTCCTTTCTGAGGCTGTAATGTTTTGATTACTGCTCAGCCATCCTTCTTTACTTTTAGGTACATATTTATGAGTGTAGAGCAGAAACACAAGAAGGGTTTGCTGGCTGCCAGGTGCTAGGGCGTCATGACCAGCCCCTCCCCCCTGCTTTATCAGCTACTACGGGGCAGTGGGGGTATCATTAAGTTAAAGGTAGGATGGATGGATGGGTGAAAGGGTGGATGATGGGGTGATCAAAAGGCTCGATGGATAGATGGGTGGATGAATGCATGATAGGATGGATGTAAGGGTGATAAGTGAAAGAATTGAATGGACGTGTGAAAGGGAGGGTCAATGGATGGATATATGAAAGTCTGGGTAGATGCATGAGTGAAAGGGTGGATGGATCGGTGGGTGGATGGATGAGTGAAAGGGTAAATGAACAAATGAAAGAGTAGATGGATGAGTGAAAGGGAGGATGGATGAAGTGATAGGGTGGATTGATGGATGGAGTGAAAGGGTGACTAGATGAGCAAAAAGATGGATATATGAATGGTTTGAAGGCATGGATGGATGGATGAGTGAACGGATGGATGTGTGGATCAATGAGTGAAGGAATGGATAGATGAGAGAAAGGGAGGGTGGGTGGATGGATGTGCGAGTGAATGATGGATGGATAAGGGAAAAGGTGAATGGATGATGAGAGAAAGGGTGGACGGATTGATGGATCGATGGATTAGTGATTGAAAGGATGGCTGGATGAGTAAAGAATACATGGGTGGATGGTTGAGTGGATGGATGGGTGAAAAGGATGAATGATGAGTGAAAGGACGGATGGATGAGTGAAAGAGTGGATTGGTGGATGAGTAAAAGGGAGGACCAATGGATGGATAGATGGATTGGAGGGTGGACTGATGGATGGAGTGAAAGGGTGGATGGATGATGGATGGATGGATGGGTGAAAGGGAGAGTGGATGGAAAGAAAAAAGGACATTTGGATGGAAGAGAATAAAGAGCTCTTCTAGGGAGGGTTACGATCACCTGATTCACTTGCTTGGTACCATGAGAGCTCTGGTTTAAAGTGGGAAATATTTACATTTTCTGGCTACTCCCTTAGCCTAGCAAGGTGTATGTTTAGTAAAGTTTACAACTAAAAATCAACAGCAAAAATAGTTCTAAAGATTATATCAGTGCCTTGTTTAGTTTCTTTTTGTTTAAAAAAAACGACAAACTCACGATTTATTGTAGCTGAGAAAAGATACAAACCATTTTACAACTTATCTCGAATTTCATAGAGTCAATAGATTTATGAACCCAAATGCGGATTGTCACAGAATTTATACCTTTCCGTTTTGCAGCAGCTGTACTGTTATGGATGCTAAATGTAATGCATCCAGTAATAGGCATAAAATACAGTCCAGTGCATCTTGGTTAATGCAATCCTTGACAGAAGGACCAGTGCCATATTGTAAATACAAAAGAAAGAGTTAGGCAAGAATAAATAAAATGTAGTAATACATACATAAATAGTTCAAAAGTGCCAAAGTAATCTGAAGTGACAGTGTGTGTGTGTGCATATGTGTGTGCACGTTTGTGTCAGTGATGTCATTTGAGATGGCATCAGTTATGTCACTGATCATATCATCAGTGATGTAATATGTGAAGTCATAAGCAGTGCATTTCGGGGGCGCGAGCTATAGTTAGTCCAGCTAACTATAACTGCTGAATTTCTCTTGTTTTGTACAAGTGAAATGTCAGCCTAACTATAACTTCCATGTAATTTTTTTTTTTTTTTCAATGAATTTCTAAAGTTTTTTTAAATTCTATTTCCTAACTATAACGCCTGTTACCTTTGTTTTTTTCAGCGAATTTCTAAAGATTTTTAAATACTAATTCCTAACTATAACGTCCCTGTAAGCTTTGGTTTTTTTCAGTGAATTTCTAAGGTTTTTTTACAATTCAATTTCTTAATTGTAACCTCCATTTTTGTTTAAATGAACCTCAAAGATTCTCGTATTTTCTTCATATTACTGGGCATTTTAAATTATATTTATATTATATATCACACATTTTTTGATTATGTATGTGTTTATCAGAAAGTACATTAATTGCTGGTATTATTTTTAAAAAGTCTCTCAAAATTGTCACATTTACTGTGGAGAATCTTTGGTAAGTAAATGTATTTCAGACACTGTAAAATACAGTTATGTTTCATATAGGTACCCCAATATAGGCTCAGGTAACAACCTAACCTTTCACCAATTTTTCCCTTGCCATTAAACTACTTAATGTTTCTTGGGACTGACCTTTTGCCTAGTTACGGTACTGAGTACAGGACATGGGTTTTTCCCTGAAAACTAGCCTCATTCATTATGCGTGAGGATTATTGGAAACTCAGCAGGACTACCATCTCCTGCATAATAACTATGTATAAGGGTCATTCCTTCTGTCATCCTAAGTCAGACATGACACAGCAAGGTAGAAACCCTGAGGGTAACACTTTGGGTATATAAACACCATGGGGCTTATTTACAAGCCTCTTGCGGCCCTTTTGCGTAATTTCTAACATTGAAAAAGTGACGTATGGGTGGCGCAAGGTGCTTGTAAATAAGCCCCCATATCTTTGCTGAGGCAGAGAGAGGAGAAAAAGGACTTCCATGGCGACACACTGACGCAAGACGCCAAGGTTCCTGCACACAGACACTCCAGCTCGCAGTGGTCTGACATCCCTCACTAGTTTCCACCTTGAGACCAAGACGGGGCCTCACAGTCTCTCACTTCAGGTAATGGAGTTGACTTTATCCTAGAGGGATTCTTGGATTTACCCCTACGTATATGCTGGGTAAACTTAGGCACATCTAGTTAGGGTCGCATTGTAGGAGGATGCATTTTATTGTCATGTATTTTTAAACCTACATGTATTCATTCTTTTAGCACTATGGTAGAAATCTAAAATCCTTTTACTCTGTTGGTGCTTATAATCATTTATATCTGTTTCTGTCTGATGGTTGTTTCAGCACACCTATTTTACACTAGAATAACACTGGTTCAATAAATGCTTATTGAAAATGCCCCCAATGTTTATTCTGTGTATCTCTCTGAGACAAAGTGAGCACGAGTGACTAAGCGAAAAGTACTGTACTGTTTCCACGATCTCTGATGGGGCACAATTGTCATGTTCGATAGTTGCCAAGAACTATTTTCTCATTGGTACTAGGGGTTTCTAGTGGCACTGTGAGCAAGCTGGTATACAGGCAAACATACCCAGTGGGGGTGTCTGGAATCAGTCTTGACACCAATACCACAGTCTATGTTGTCTAAACGCACAGATCCTATATAGGTTTATAGGAACGACATGACAATACACTTAAAGACATTTTTTTTTTTTTTTTTCTTTAATTTTTTGAAAACCTTTATTAGTGCATGTAAAAAAGAACAAATACGGGCCTACAACCATCAGGCCGGCCACGATACTTTTAACCTCATAGATGCTATTAAACATTCCTCCCCAGTGCTGCTCTGTCCATTGGAACTAGTGCTGAATGGACGTCCAATGGTCGTGCGCAGCACTGGGGAGGTAGTGCTGCCGTCGGCCAATGCACCGAGGCAGCACTTAAGGGGTTAAGCACTGATACAAACATTGCGGTCCCCTAGCATCAACGGACGAAATAGCAACAGTTTACGAATGTTACACTGGGGAGGGCCATGACACCAGGGGAAAGGAGAAATGAAGGTTAATTTTAAAGTTTTTTATGTGATGTTGTCAGGGAAAAAGATAGTGAAGAATAAGAACCAAGGAGATTTGAGTCCGCACAATATCTTCACAGCACGGGAGAGTGGCAGCATTTCTGAAAACAACAGTGGAAATTAAAATCCCAGGTAGTGAGGCGGTGCAAATCAACAGCAGAATATTCACACCAGCAATTACGCACCCCTTCAGCGCCGCCCCCACTCAGCCAGCCCCAAGCCCGGACCCAGAATCGACCCAAAGTAAAGCACAGAAGACATAAGAAGGAAATAAAGGCCCATAGAACTAATAAGAAGAACTAAATTACCCCCCCACCCTACACCAATGCGGAGGCTACGGCCTACCCCCCCCCCCAGCATAGTGCCTGTCGCCCAGTAAAACCCGAAATATAGACAAGAAAGGAGAGCAAGAGAAGAATGAAGAGGAAGATAGAAAAACGTTAACACCTATGATATAGGGGGTGAGAGAAGAATAAGTTATTCTAATCTAAACTCCCAAAAAGAATAAGGTGGGGAGGAGCCTACGTAACATCAGAGCGCCCGGGACCCTCGGCCTTCTACAGCTTCCACACACTGAGAACCTCCTACTCCGAAAGCAGCAGTGCTATAATAAATTGCAACAGTAACATAGATGGAAGAAGTCATTTCGCGATGTGTGTTCACAGCATATACAAAGCAGTTCCAATCCCAGTCCAGCCCACCCGAGAAGCCATAGCGTTATGAATCAGCCTAACCCTGGCCTGAGCGCGGGTGTAAGACAAAGCCAGCCCCTATATGAAGGCCCCGCATCCCGTGCACACAAAGACAATATGGCCGCTCAGAAGAAGAAAGTGATTCAGGAGCATAAAATGGCCGCCAACCATCTGTGGAGGTCCCTTTGTCCACTGCACATAGTCCCAACAGGGCATCTGGGGCACAGGAGTTCCGCAGGAAAGAAGGCGAAGGCCACAGTAAATGAGCCCTCGAGGGTGCCAGTAGCTGCGCAGCCGGATACATCTGCAAACGCGGTGGTGCAGGCAACAATGAGACAAGCTTCGATGGACGGGGAAACAAAGTATCAGCAGCAGAGTAGGAGAGTAACTGATCATAGGCGCCGGGAAAGTCAGGTGCAGGCCCCAATGTAGCACGTCCACATGTAGTCACTGTATCCCCGCATGAAGGCAAAGGCAGACCCACACCTTGCTGGTAACAAACGTTGCGCTCACGACCCGCAGCAGATATTATGGAGTCGAACTGCTCACTCAGCGCCTGGAGACCGTCACGCATTTGCAAGTGAAAGTCCCGTAGGGCGGCCAGAACGGAGCCACATGATAGTGGAGGCTGCATCCCCGCATTAACAATGATCCGGGGCGGCACTGTGAAGCTGGTGCCTGATGTAGGAAGGGCGAAGCAGTCAGCGGGCAGGGCCGGGCTACCTCCCCCCAGCCGCGGGCAGGCAGATGAGGTCATATTTACCGCAGGACGGTATAATGGCCGGGGGGGGAGGTCGTAGCAAAAAACAAGCTCCCCTCAGGTCTGCGCCGCCACATGGAACACGGAAAGCCGCCACCCGTCCCACAAGTTCACCGTGCAACCGGTTAAGTGGCAGAAAAGGGGGCCGGCAGCCTACGACGAGCCGGATCGCTGAACTTCCCACAGCGCGCTCCACAGATCGGGGCAGGAGACCCGTTCCTCCGGGGCTTACCTCACAGCCCTCACATTTCAGGCGCAGGGTGCATCGGTTGTTCAGCCCTCACATCCCAGGCACGGCTGACGGCAGTCCTCTGTATGCAGTGCGGCCAGGACCGCGCGGTCGGAAATGGCGCTAGCGGGTCCAGTCACTGCGGAGCCTCCAGGGGCCGGCGACGAGCGGCAATGAAGCGAGGGTCCAGGGCGGGGAGCACCATCACGGACATCTCCGGCATCCGGGCAAGCTGGGACCTCGGGAAAGTACCGGCGTGTTCAGCTCGCCGTCGCACACGTTTCGCCGCCAGGAACGAGAAGGATAGCAAGCAGGATGTTGTTGCGGAGCCAAGGGCCGACGGAGCCGGGAGCTCAAGCGTCTGCTCCGGTCGCCATCTTGGCTCCTCCCCCTAAAGACATTTTTTAAATAAAGTTTGTCTAAATATTTAGAAAGATATTGTTTTCATTTTTCTATTTGTGATCAATTTAGAAGAAAACCACCTTTACAAAAAATTATTATATTAACGACTACCGATGTCATCGGGGTACCGCCTGTAGTCGCGAAGAGCGCATGGTTCGTACAAATTGTAAAACATATACATAGACACATTCAACAGTATATTTAACAGTAGAGTTTTATTAGTTAACTTTTCAAACTCATATTTTTGTAGTGAGATTCCAGACAACTCGTCTTCAAAGATTATTTTCCATTTTCCCGGTGACGCCTGGCATCACAATGATATCGTAGCCGAGATCACAGAGAATATGTCACAAAATGACAAAACAAGTACAGACACTCAATAGCTACCACGACATTCAAAACTTATTACTGCAAAATGGATTATAGCCAACACACTAAACACATTACTATCTAAATGAATGTGTAATAGCATGTACAACTCCCTTAATATTTCGATAAAACAGTGCATAACTTTTTCAGTGTAACCTATAACTATATATGCATTACTGTATCACTAAGTCCACCCGTTAATTAACTGTATAAGTATTTCAGAGGATCTGTGAGACGATGGATCAGTCTATCAATACATCTGTAATGAAATGCGTGACTGCCTCAGTACATCTATGAGTGGGCGCATGAGTATCTGAGTGGATCTGTGAGTGAGGGCAATAGTCTCTGAGTGGATCTGTGAGTGAGGACAAGAGTCTCTGAGTGTATAACTGACAGGGTGCATATGTCTCTGAGTGGGCCTATGAGTGGAGTGACTGTATGGGTTTGTGAGTGTCTGAGTTGGTCTGTGAGTGGATATATGAGTGCCAAAGTGTTTCTGTGAGTGAGTGTATGAGTGTCTCTATGGGTCTGTGAGTGAGAGGATAAGTCTCTGAGTGGGTGGTGAGTGAATGGGTGCATGCATGAGTGTCTGAGTGCGTTTGTGACTGGGAGAGGGAGTTTCAGGGCGGGTTTGTGAGTAGATGCATGAGCCTTGACTGAGTGAGTGAGTGGGTGCATGTATATCCGAGTGAGTTTTTGAGTGGGTGTGTGAGTGTTTCAGTAGATCTGTGAGTGGGTGTCTGGGTTGGTATGGCAGTACATATGTGTGAGTGTGAATTGGTCGGTAAGTACGTGCATGAGTCTCTGAGTCGGTCTGTGAGTGGGCGTAAGAGTTTATAAGTGGACATGAGACTGTATGCATAAATCTATGCCTGTGTTTCTAAGTAGGTGAATGAGTCTCTGAGTGGGCCTGTAAATGGCTGTGTCACTCTCCGAGTGTGTCTGTAAGTGGTTGCATAAGTACCTGTATGTGACTTGGTGCATGGGTATGTCAGTGGGTATGTGATTGGATGTATAAGTGTGTGAGTGGGTTTCTGAGTGGGTCATGAGTGTCTGAGTGGATATGTGAAAAGATACATACGTCTGTGACAGTAAACAGCGAGTGTGTACAAATATGTATATATTTATTTTTCCATTTCCACCAATATTTCCGATGACTTTGCAAGGAGGGCCATGCAAGGAGGGCCATGGTGGAGATTGCGCCGTCATCGCGACTATCAAGTGCAATTTAAAAAGAATCTATTTTGGACACATAACTGAGTCACTAACATACCCATTTCTCAAACATCTTCACCCTGACCCCTTATGGTAGCTTGTTGGTTTTCCGCCCGGTTACCATTCCTGAATGAGAAAATGGTGGTCGCAACTTTCTGTTCAGGTTGTGCCCAGCCAATTAGAGCATTTTTGTTGGCGTGTGCATTCGCGATTCATCGTGAAACCACTGCAAAATAACCGCTGCCAGAGATATTGCTATAATTTTTGGCTTAAATTACTCAAAAACGAATGGACGGGTTTGCACCAAATAGCAAAAACCACAATCTGCCTAACAACATCTACCTTTCTGCAAAATTTGGTATACTTCCATCCAGAGGTTCAAGCTGTAGGTTTGGCAACACATTCCTATAGGAATTAGCATTATAAACTCACCCTTTTCTGCCACCCCTATTTCTCAGTCCACATTGCAAGGATCACACTCAAACTTTCCAGGACAGACAGAACCAACTTTGACACTTTTATGGGAACATTTTATTGCGATTGGTCAAACAACGCCAAAGTGATAAGCTAGGTCTTAACTATAACTACTTACTGGAGACTGCCAGTGGGTGAAAACATCATTCTAAGGACAATCTTTGTGGTTTACCACCAGTTCTGAGCTATTAACCCAGGCCTACTTGCAAAGTACGCCTAAATATATTTGAACGTTGCAGCAGCATCAGATGTTAAAAAAGAGCACCACAAGACTGACTTGTCTCCTCTTACAACTGAAAAACTGAAATATATACAATATAGTTGGTCTTAAAGACGATATACCATGGAATCAGATCAATTTTATTAACACATGCTGATGATCCATGTACCATCAATGAAAGTTATGAGGGCACTTACTAACTGGCCTCTTTCTTCATGAGGAGACTCAAAATAGTCTCACTTTAGCAGTAGGAGATGTGACTACTTCACTCCACTGTGCACATTGATACAAGGAGCACATTGATACAAAGAGCACCCAGCCACGATTACGCAATAAATACAATCATGTTGGATGGAATCCCCAACAGAGAGCCAAAAAACCTTTGCACTCATCCACCTGCATCAAATGATGCTGGAGTCATGTGGTGCATTGTTAGGTTGCTCAAGGTGCTCCTCCCTTGATGAAGTAAAATTCTTTACCTCTCCGATACAGTCACTTTGTAAGCTGACCTCTTCGACTCTACGGAGTACAAATGTACCATACTTAATATGCAAAAGCTCTGTTATTTTTAGGGCTCGCCTATCCCATTCCGCAAGGAATGGATAGGGTAGAATTTTAGTGGGCAAATTAAGTTCTCAAACCATCGGGCGGATTTCCGACAGTTCACGTGAACACAAGCACGCTCTTTTCCCTCACATTGGCTTTCATGCTGGTTTATTTACACTTACTTCAAAGGCATCTGCTCCCTCGCCCACCGCTTCACACTTCACGGCCGCCAGGCCGTGTCTCCCATTTCTCCTCCCCCGCCCCCTGCTTCACACTTTTCACAACCCCCAGGCCATGTCTCACATTTCTCCTCCCCCCTCCCCTCAGCAATGCCAAGAGCTTGTTTATATATTTTATTTGTGAAGGTGGAATAAGATCATCTTTTCTCCTTTCAAACGTCTGACAGAATCAATCTGCTTGAGTGAGTAGGTAAGAAAACGCATTCTTGGGAGTCTGAATGGCCTTCCCCTTGCTTGCAGAGAGAGCTGCATTAAGTGAGCTCACAGCCTGTCTTCCAGATGTTACATTTTCACGGCCAGTGCTTCCTGCAGCGACCGGACAGCCCTGCGGGCGTCTGCGAGAAATGCATTTTTTCCATCTTAAACGCTGTCTGCTTAACTCTTTAAATGTGTGGTATTTATTTTGATCACAGTGTTAGAAAAGAACGTATTTTCGGGCATAAACATTAGAGAAAATATGTGTTTTTGAGCTATTCACTGAAGGGGGTCTTTCCCAAACCACCCAGCTCTCAGTGCCCTAGTGCCGCAGCTGGCTTTGATTCCGGGGAAGTGGACTTTGGCGTTAACTCTTGCACCGCTCCTGATGCCGCTGCACTCCTGCAGAGGGAAGGGTTAAAAGGCAAGGCTATCGATGACGTTGCTTAACTGCAGCCCTTCCCGCACATTCATCGAAAGTTTCATTTTCCAGCGTGGCTTTCTCTGTGAGTGACACGTTTCTGCACCTCAGGTAAGGCCCATACTCTGTGGTCCTCCTGCCTGCTGTCATTGACGAATCAGGTTTTTTTAGGCCATTTAATCTGTTTCTTTTTGGTGATGTGCTCTGAAGGGCTCCTTTGCATGTGCAGTGACACATCACACGTTTTAGTTTGAGGTGGTTCTTGTGTAAGCATCACTTTAGGAGGAGAAATATACGCTGTGTTTGAGAGTACAAATGTCAAGTGTCCATTGTGAAGCAGATTTGAGCAATTTCCACCCATGATTGTGTATCCGTCCCAGAAGTCTTGAGGCTGCGACCACACGGAGATCTTAATTAAGCCTTAGTATAGAAAAACCCTGTCTGTTGGTACCCCCTGCCTATTGTAACAGTGGTTCTCAATGCGCAGTTTTCTTAACATAGGTACGTCGTGGAAGTGATCTGTCAGATAGGTAGTGCTTTAAGTGTGCCGGGTCTGTCTGGGTCATAACTGAAACCGCACATTGGAACGGGTCCCTATTAAGCATGGGCAAATTTTACGAATTCGCGATCTGCGAATTTGCGGATTTGCGAATTCGCGATCCGCAAAATTCGCGAATTTGTGCGAATTTGCGGATTTTTGTTTTTTGCGTGTTCGTGGGGTTTTTTGCGTGTTCGCATGATTTTTTGCGTGTTCGCGGGGTATTTTTGTGTCTTCGCAAGCTGCTTGCATAGCAAAGTTACCCATGCAGTCATTTATGGGAGCGGAAGAGAGAGATAGATAGATAGATAGATAGATAGATAGATAGATAGATAGATAGATAGATAGATAGATAGATAGATAGATAGATAGATAGATAGAGAGAAAGAGAGGGAAAGAGAGAGAACGAGAGAGAACGAGAGAAAGAAAGAGAGGCCGGGCGCGCTAGATCTGACTCCCTTCCTGACAAACGCGGGCGAGCTCTTTCTTTGATTCTAGCCACACCTAGAAATTGGTCCTAACATCGGCCGCAATTGGCTGACCAAACAGGAAGCCTCAATACTTAAATCAAACAGACAGCTCCTTCGGTGCCTTCACTTCCGCTCGACTTCGAGCAGAAGGACCGACGGACAGGTGAGTTCAGAGTGGGTTGATTGAACAGTCAAGTTGATAGGGGTTTAGGTCAAGTTCCTAACACCTAGTATGTGCGGAGGCTATGCTGGGAGTGAACAGGCTTGATTTCTTTATTGAATAACATCTGCAATTTATGTATGAATGTTAGTGACTGTTTTTTCGGGTCGTTTATCTTTGCACTAGCATCTGTACCCAGATCTTGCACTTGAGGTTTGGGCATTCTTTGGTTTGGCAGCATTGCCTTGAAGCTACTTTATAGTGCTATTCAGAACATTAGTTAAAGTGTGGTATTTGGTCACCATTGGCATTATTATTACCCTATGTTTTGAGGGTTAGTTCTTTATTCATCACAAACAATTGGTGCGGGCTCAGTGACAGGGTTAGGTAATGTTTGGGCAGCTAGGAGTCTATCACACGTCTTTTGGGTTTGTGTATATAGCTAGTGGGCTGGACACTTTTTGAACTGTAGCTAATTGTGTTCCCCGTTCTTTTACGCATTAGAGCGGGGCCTCAATTTCCCGAGCGGTTGCCGGGCAAGGTGAGGTTTTCACCCACACAAAGCTGGGTAAGTATCACTGTGAGGAAATGCCTCTTCGTGATAAAGCTAATATGCTTATTTGAAATGCAGGACGCAAATTGTTCATGCAGGTGTGGTCTTGTCTTGATGGTGTATGTGGGGTTATGTGGTCACTTGTGGGGTAATTGATATGGTATCTTTTGCTTGCTTGACAGGTAGAGCATGTCTTTCCTGTCTGCAGAGGACACAGAGGTTCCAAGTTTTGGGTGATACTTTTTCTTTTAAACAGTATTTTGATGCAACGTGTGCTTCCTTATACTTGTACACCCTTGAGTTCATTTTGCAGTAGCGTATCTTTTCCAAGGTCCTGATGAAAGCTGGAGCACTACTCCATTTAGCTGAAACTAGTCGACCACTCTACGCAACGCTATAATGTAGCTCTACATATTCGCTACTAGGCGTGTTTTTAATCATGACACCTACACTTTTGTTGACATTTTTTCCTCAGTCTAGGTAGTCATTTTTAAGTACCACTTTCTTCATAGCACTGCATTCTCCTTTTTCACATTTCATTTTGGGCACTACTGTGGCAGAATACGTTGATTTCCTTTCCCGCACTGTCACATGGGCGGGTTATGGAATAACTGCCCTTCCCAGATGATGATATACCGCCAAGAGGGTGGTCTGATGGGACTTTTTCAGCCCAGTGTAACCCAACATATCTATTCACATGGGTGTCTTTGTGATTCCCGCTCACCTTTCAGAACAGCACACCATTCATTGACCTGGTCTCCTTTTCGTGTTTTGTATCTAGTACTGGGGCATAAGTTGACAGGTCATTAAATTATATCCCCTTTTGACCCTCCACACATTTGTTTTTTAGTGCTTTAAGTGTGCCGGGTCCGTCTGGGTCGTAACTGAAACCGCACATTGGAACGGGTCTCTATTAAGCATGGGTGTATTTTACGAATTCGCAATCTGCGAATTTGCGGATTTGCGAATTCGCGATCCGCAAAATTGGCGAATTTGTGCGAATTTGCGGATTTTTGTTTTTTGCGTGTTCATGGTTTTTTTGCGTGTTCGCAGGATTTTTTGCGTGTTTGCGGGGCTTTTTGTGTCTTCGCGAGCCGCTTGCATAGCGAAGTTACCCATGCAGTCGTTTATAGGAGCGGAAGAGAGAGATAGATAGATAGATAGATAGATAGATAGATAGATAGATAGATAGATAGATAGATAGATAGAGAGAGAAAGAGAGGGAAAGAGAGAGGGAAAGAGAGAACGAGAGAAAGAAAGAGAGGCCGGATCTCTGAAGGGCCAGATTCCTGAGTTGCCCCTACAGAACATACAGATTTTTCTTTTTAGCAAAATGCATATGAAAATTGTGCTGTAAAGGTCTCTTTTAGTTTAACCCCTCCTGACAACTCAAAATGGGTGTATTTGCCATCCTCTTCTTTCTTCCTGTTTTTTATATCTGTAAGTGCTTCCTGATGAGGTTTAATTCCTTGAACAGGTGCCTCGTTGCCTACTTGTAACTATTCTCTGACCCTGCTTCAAGGGTCAGAGCAGGGTCAGAGAATAGTTGCAAGTAGGCAACGAGGCGCCAGGAAGCAATTAGCAGCAGGTGTCCAAGTTGAAGTTAATTTGTTTGTAACCCATTTGTAAAAGGTTACAAAGAAACTAGGTTCAACTTTTGCACCTGTTGCTGTAACCCTTGCTTGGCTGAAAATTCGTCCCCGCTGATTTGCGGATTTTTCCGCAATTTCGCGAGATTCGCGGATCGGGAAATCGCGGAAAATCCGCAAATTCGCCCGCGAAACGGATTTTACACCCACCCTTAGTCTCTATCGGGCTACCTATATTCAAGACCTTAACTCTTCTAGTAAAAGCACTGACCGATTTCTGATTAATGAATTAAAAAAATGTTGAAGATAATCTATATCAGTGATTTAGTTTTGTCACTATTTAGAGTACCTGTTTACTGCAGAGAAGTTACCTGTTCACTCCCATTAAATCTACTACAGGAGTGCTGAGAAGGGTAGACTCTCTCTCAAGTGATAGAAGTGTAGGTACTCGGTACTGGACTGGTCCTGCCCATTTAAAGCACTACACATTGCTCTTGTATAGTGCATACGTTGAACAGAGTCGCCACCATGGATTTGTGCTTGAGAGCACTGTACTTGAGGCTGCAGGCAGCGCGAGTTCCTCAAAGTGCCTTTCAGGGAGTAAAAAAAAAAGATGTTCAGAACACCTGGTCATCCAATCCTTGGCCTCTGCAGAGAACAGAGTAATGATCTCCTACTACAGTTGCATTCGTCATTCTGTGCAAATGTGTATGAAGGAGGTACACAGTTGCCTAAATCTTGTTGTGCCTTTCTACCCTCTGTTAGACCCGTTTTTCCCTTGTTTTTCTGCCCTTATGCCCTCTGTTAGACTCGTTTTTATGTGCCGTTCTGCCCCCTGTTAGACTCGTTTTTTGTGCCCTTCTGCCCTCTGTTAGACTCGTTTTCCCCTTGTTTTTCTGCCCTTCCGCCCTCTGTTAGACTCGTTTTTTGTGCCTTTCTGCCCTCTGCATCACCACATAATCACTCAGCGCTACCCCAGCATCACTCAGCACCACCACATTATCACTCAGCACCACCACATTATCACTCAGAACCACCACATTATCACTCAGCACCACCACAGCACCATCCAGCACCACCACAGCACCACTCAGCACCACCACAACATCACTCAGCAGCACCACCACATTATCACTCCGCACCACCACATTATCCCTCAGCACCACCAAACCACCACTCTGCACCACCACAGAATCATTCAGCACCACCACAGCAACACTCAGCACCACCACAGCACCACTCAGCACCACCACATTATCTCTCAGCACCACCACATTATCACTCAGCACCACCACGTTATCCCTCAGCACCACCACAGCACCACCACAGCACCACTCAGCACCACTCAGCACCACCACAGCACCACTCAGCAGCACCACAGCACCACGCAGCACCACCACAGCACCACTCAGCACCACCACAGCACCACTCAGCACCACCACAGCAGCACTCAGCGCAACCACAGCATTACTCAGCACAACCACAGCATCACTCAGCACAACTACAGTATCACTCAGCGCAACCACAGCATCACTCAGCGCAACCACAGCATCACTCAGCGCAACCACCGCATCACTCAGCACAACCACAGCATCCCTCAGCACCACCACAGCATCACTGGTTCAAATATGTTCTCTCAATGTTTCAAGCTCTATTACAAATGTCACAAAAAGATGTTAATATTTCACTTCTGTTCTTGGATTTTCGTCACAATAAAATACACTGAACATAATCTTCACAAAAGTTATTTACAAAAGTTTAAGCTATTGCCCTTATAAATTACAATCACTTTTATTTAAGTATTAATTATTTAAAAAATGTAAAAGCCATTGTTATTTGTTATATCAATACATCTAAGTCACGTAAATACAATACATGTTGCATTACAAATTCTATAGGTGTCACATTTACGAAAGTTATAACTATTGGCATTGTAAATGACAAATCTATTAATTTAGCTATTTTCAAAAACAATACATAAATAAAAAAATTGTCATTTACAAGACCAATAGCTCAAATTTTCCTAATGTGAGACCTATTGCATTGCAAATGCTTGTTACATTTGATGGTTTTTAAGGGCAGTACTCACCAGACACCCCAGTGAACACTCTATACAAAATTGTAGCGTGTGTTTTAACTTGCATCCACACTATTAAGTGTTTTGCATATGCAGTGACTACACATTTTTCCAATCATGAAAGCATGAATATGTGCTTTCACTATCATGTATCAGAGCCAAGTCTGCTTTGATTCATTTTTCTGTGAGTTAACTCATCACTAGTGCTTTCCTATCATGTTTTTATATTTCTTTTCTATAGGTTTAACTATTTTCTTTGCAAGACTTCAGTCAATTTACAGTATTACTTTCATCACTCCAATATTTGTACTCTTAATGGCAGGACTCATCTGCCAGTACCATGGGGATCTATGCGTTCCTGATGAAAACCCACTAAACTTTTATGCAATTTCTTTGGTCTGGAACATGTTGACTATTTTGGGATTCTGGGACGATTAAAGGGATGACTACATTCCCAAGAGTTTATCCTTTTATTTCAATCATTGTAGGAGTTAAATGTGTCACCGGGGCCACCTAGGCTTTTTTACGTACTCCATACCATCACTCTATCACAAAAGCTCCCTTTTGTGTGGGGGAGCCCACCTGGGCTTTACATGTTTGTTAGCACTGGTGGCTTTGGTAGGCTCACAGTGTTTTTCACAACCACTATAGTTGTGGTGTTTAATGATCTTAATTAGCATCAGCCTAGACTGTAGCACCACTTAATATAGGGACTCCCATATTCAGTAACATTTATTGTCCCATTCCTAGGTGGCATTGCCAGACCGGGTTTCTTTAAATTAGTAATTAGGAGCATTTGGCCAAAATATCAGGAGACAGAAAAATTCAAAGAAAAACATTGTGATGCAAAAATATTGTGATGCAGAATATAGTTTTTCAGGTAAGTAATATAATTGTTAAGAATATCGTTGTTGTAAATATCGTTTTCAATAATATAGTTGTAAAGAATATGTTTTTTTAATTAACTTAATATATTTCACGTTATGTGTTAATTTTATGTATTGTTTGCATAATTGTTCTTCATTTAAAAAAAATATAGTTTGTAGTTTCAAGTGATTTAACATTTTTAATATAATATTCAAAAGCAATTTATAGTGTCATAGATGGTTGTTGGGTTTCTAGGGGGATTGTGTGGAAAGTTAATTGAGTAAAAATTAATTATAAATTAATTAATTAATACTTTTTAAGTAAGTATGTAAATGATATCCATTAGGTATATTGTGTAATTGAATTATAATACTTATATTTTAGGTGTAAGTTACGAGATTTGTAGGGGTATAGAATGTGAAATTAATTAGGTAATGACTAATTAACAGTTCATTTATAGTTTAATATTAATCATTTAACTGTTTATTAATTTTGTAAATTGTGTAATAATTGTACGATTAAATATTTAATTGATTAATAATTATGTAACCTGTGTAATACTTACTTATTTTAGTTATATTTTAGGTGTGGGCTGCTTGGTTTGTAGTATGAGAAGTTAATTAAGTAATAATTACTTAACAATTAAGTGTTAATTGTTAACTAATTAGGAAATTGTTTCACTTACATACATTTTGTTATACAATTTTCATTATATTTGAGGTGTGGGATGCTATGTTTGTAGGGGTATAGGGTGGAAAGTTAATTAAGTAACATTTAAATAAGTCTTGTATGTTTAGTAAAAAATGAATATTGCAGTATTTATGAATTTTGGAAGTTTGATAATTGTTTTGTTTTTTATATCTTTTAATATAAGTTCCAACGGGACAAAGCGACTTCGAAGAAGGTCCCATATTTACTTTTGGGAAACAGTATGCACAATGCCAAGGCAAGAAAACAACACGTAATGATGGGGATGAAATTTCAAGCTTTGATTCATTGACAAGCCTGGAATCCAATGATTAGGATGAACCCACAGCACAGCAGACAGATCAACAGCCAAAAAAAAATGACTTTTTAATAGAAATGCGCAAAGCGATGGAAACCAAACAGCAACAAGGGCTACAATCACCGAGGGGCAGGGGCAGAGGCAGGGGACGACCCCCAGGAAGAGGAGGAAAACCAGAAGAGGTCAGAAAGGCCGGAAATCAGGCAAAGGAGGACCCCTAGTCAAAAGCGAGATTGAGACAACCACGACATTAAAGAGTCAAGAACTGATCTCGCAAGAGTTGAATGTCATCAACCTCTCTAATAGACACCTATCAGAAAGTGAAAAGAACATCTTAAAGAAAGGTCTCAATTTCTGCCCAACAGCCCACATCAATATTGCAGAAACCCGTGTGGACCTATATAAATACACACGGAAAGTAAAATTGCTATGCAGAGAAATCAAGAAATAAACAAACAAAAAATACAAATACAGATATTGAACTCAACGTAGAAGATTTAGAGGGATTTTCTACCCTCATGACAATGGGCGCCATGACAATCTCCCAGGAAGAAGCAGAACTAATTGAATTAGAAGAAACCCTTGCACAGGAAGGAGCCACAGAAAGTGGTCTGAAACCAAAATAAAAATGTAATCCCACTCTGCCACCAGGGAATAAAATTGATACTTTCCAGGAACTAGTGGTTGAAGAACTATATAAAATCAAATATAGCCAAATCAAAGACAATCTCACGTCAAAAGAGAAACAAATCATCAAAAACCTCTCGGAGGATAAAAATATTGAAATCAAGCCTGCAGATAAGGGCGGAAACATAGTAATCATGAACAAGTGTGACTATGTAGCTGAAGCCCAACGCCAGCTAGGGGACATAAATTGCTATGAATTGCTGCAAACAGACCCCACGGAAAATCTGCAACTGGAAATCTCCAGACTATTAAAAGACTGGGTAAACGCAGGCCTAATAAGTGAGAATGAATGGAAATATATGACTAATGAACATCCTACATCCCCATTTTCTATTGCCTCCCAAAGGTTCACATAGACGCTCAAAACCCACCTGGAAGGCCTATTGTTTCTGCCAATAACTCCCTACTAGAAGGAATTTCTAAATACATCGATCAGTTCCTGATGCCTCTGGTAAGGGACCTTCCATCATTCATCAAGGATACAACAGATCTTCTGAAACACCTAGAATATTTTGTCTGGAAACCATCCTTTAAATTAATCACCATGGATGTAACATCTCTGTATTCAAACATCGAACATCAAATTGGCATAAAGGCATGCAAACACTATTTGAATAAAAGGAATATAAAATACAAGGAACATAACAAAATGTTGAACCAAATGATCCAGTTATGTTTATACAACAGCACTTTCCTTTTCAACAAAAAGATCTATAAACAAATACGTGGCTGTGCCATGGGCTTTTCATTTTCGCCCAATTATGCTAATCTAACTATGGGGTGGTACGAACAAAACGAAGCCTGGAAAGTAGAACATTATGCATGGAAAGAGAAAACAATCTTATGGGTCAGGTTCATTGATGACCTACTCATAATTTGGGACGGTGAAACATCTGACTTTGAAAAATATTTTGAAAGGTTAAACAACACCTCTACTAACCTAAAATTCACCTACGAAATAAGTAGTAAGCGAGTGGTATTCTTAGACACAGAAATTTATGTGGAAAATAATCATCTGGAAACCACCCTTCATCGTAAAAAAACGGCAACCAACTCCATTCTACATGGACAAAGTTTCCACAATGTAAAACTGAAAAACAGTATCCCCTACGGGTAATTTCTCCGCCTTAAGAGAAACTGTTCTCAACAGTCAGAATTCCTGCAAAACAGCATACGAACCACAGAGAGGTTCCATACCAGAAAATATCCACCCAAGACAGTACAAAAATGTCTCAAAAGAGTGATTGAAACAAACAGAAACGAAATCCTACACAAAGTAAAAGACAAATATACAGATCAGACTCATAACATCTTACAATGCGGAAAAACAGACACTGATCAAAATAACAAAAAACACTGGGCCATATTACGCACAGAACAGACCCTAGCGCCAATCATCGGAACACACCCTTAAATTTTGTTCCGGAGAGCTAAAAACCTAGGAGATCAGCTAGTGCACAGCCACTTCCAGGACAAACGGCAAAACACCTGGTTACATCGGATAGGCTTCTGGCCTTGCAAGCATTGCAAGGTTTGTAAGATAGCAGCAGCCACCAGGGAAATATAAATGGATGGAGGAAAAATGTGGAGGATTAAACAACATCTGACATGCAAAAGCATGTTTGTCGTATGCATGGTAATGTGCCCCTGTGCCAAAAGATACATTGGCAGCACGATCTTTGAGGCAAAAAAACGGATCCTCGAACACACAAGAGCCACCACCCACAGAGATCAGTCAAACGCAATTGGCAAATACATGAGTCTATACCATGACAACAATTGGGAAAATCTCAAATTCTGCGTCATTGACCAACTAGCGGACACAGAAAGGGGAGGCGATCACAGGAAATCCCTGAAACAAAAGGAATCGCGACATATCATCGCAGTCAGGACCCTGGAGCCAAGCGGTTTAAACCAAACAGAAGAGTTATATGTACATTTATAAAAAGAGCATGAAGGAATAACTTGCTCACCAGAGAGAGCATAAATCAATGGTTTGTTCATTAAATGTTACACAAATCTCACTAGAGAGAATGAAACTGAAATCAATTGTAATTTCACTGGTCAGTAAATTACATTCCAAGAACTTGAAATATAAACATTTCTTCTTGACTTATTGTAAAACGTTACAAGCTTGCTATCCCATTCCATTGTTATTTTGAACCAGAGCTATTCTTAACACACAGAACACAGATGCAAACTACGTTTCTCATAATGCATTTGCATGATACCTAATATTTTTTTCACACTGTGCACTAACATAAAAGAAAGCTCGTGTTAGAGCTCTGTACCCGTGATCAAGCCTTCGGCTGGAGGCGAAACGCGTTGGGCTTGTGACGATTGAGCTAAAAATAAAGCTGTTGGTCTAAGCTTTACACCTGCCTGTTAGTGTGCCTCCTTACCTCCGGTGCTGGGCCGGATCCGTGTATATATATATATTTATATATTTGTATATTTATATTTATTTCAAAGAACTCCGATAACCACCGCCGACCACTCCACATGTCCCTGATACGACCCAAGCGGTGGCACCCGGGTGAGCCGCAACATAAATATCCACTTTGGCAAAGAGAATCGAAAGCCAAGAAATATGCTCACTCACGGACTTTGGTAAAATGCTCCTTTTAATGTGCGAACCTTAAAATAAATACATTTTTTAGGTATTCTGTCATCTCTGGATGGTGCAGCTGAGTGAGGTGCTCATGGCATAGGACACCCAAAGGGACATATATACATATAGATATATATTATGTTTAGTATTGATGTTTATATTCAGAGTTTTTTATTCTTCTAAATTAATAGGGTTATTCAAGTATGTAACATGTTTGAAGTGAAGTAGTTTACCTACTGTTGCTTGGACTGGAGTGGAAGTAGCAAATCTTACCCCTCTGAAGTCCAACACTTTCCCTACTGCTGCACAGACTGGAGTGAGAATAGTAGAGTTTTACCCCCCTGCATTCCAATGCTTTCCCTACCATTGCACAGACAGGTGTGGGAATAGTAGATTTAACCCATCTGATGTTCAACGCTTTCCCTACTGTTGCACAGACTGGAGTGGGACTAATAAATCTTATCTCTCCAAAGTCCAACACATTCCCTACTGCTGCAAAGACTGGAGAGGGAATAGTAAATGTAATTCTACCATAGCACAGACTGTAAGGTGTATAGCAAATTTAACCCTTCCAAAGTCCAAAGCTTTCCCTACTGTTGCACAGATTGGAGTGGGAAGGGCAAGTCTTACCCCTCAGCAGTCCAGCACTTTCCCTACTGTTGCAAAGACTGCAGAGTGGACACAGGCCATACATCCTTTCTCCACCACTCTGCAAACATGCTTTTGGTTGGGGATGAAGTCCCCTTGCCTCCTGTGGGTCCCTGGGGCCAACTAGCCCTCCTGGTATCTCTAGTAAGCCCCACACAGCTGGATTGCTGAGAGTAGTCAGAGGCCACGCCCCTTTTTTACACCACTCTGCAAACGCGCAGACGTCATCAGCAGTGCATTGCGGGGGCGCGAGTTATAGTTAGCTGAACTAACTATAACGGGGGAATTTCTCTTGTTTTGTACGAGTAAAATGTCCAACTAACTATAACTTTCCCTAAAACCTATGGTTTTTTCAGTGAATTTTTAAGGTTTTTTAAGTGTTAATTTCTAACTATAATGTGCCTGAAATCTTTGTTTTTTCAGTGAATTTCAAAGGTTTTTTAAAGGCTAATTTCTAACTATAATGTGCCTTAAATCAATGGTTTTTACGTGAATTTCAAAGGTTTTTTAATTGCTAGTTTCTAACTATGCCTACAGAGGTAGGACATGTGAAGAAAGAAGGAAACAAGCCCAGAAAGTAGCAAATGAAATGCCGAAAGAAGCAACAGAAGTCCACAAAGTCTATGAAAAGTACAGGAAGAAGCAAGACATCTGCAGAAAGACCCAACAGAGAAACAGAAAGAATCATTGTGGCAAAACCATCCTGTGCTCACAACTTTTTCAGACGGGTACTAGTGGTAACTGACTCTGACTAACCCGGCCTAGAGCCAGTGCTATGCTAAAAGACACTTAGAATACAGTGAAATACCTACATACACTAGGGAACACTATGGGTTGGGGTACCCCTGTGATTATCATTACCTCCTCTTTAAGGCCCTAGTACATAATAAAGCAGGGGGATATATGTCACCTCAGGCCCTGCCCCCTTCCTTCACCACTGTGCAAACGTGCCCTGTGGCGAGAAAATACTCGTAGCTCATCTTTTGCCTTCATTGTGTTTCCAAGTGCATGATGGTTCATAGTGCACCCTCCAGTTTACTGATCTAAAATATAGTATATAGAGTTAGTCATAGTGTAGTACAGACAAAAGTGGTGTAAGGGGCTTGTAGATTTGCCTCTCAGACTGTTTTAATCTATCTATTGTCCCTGCTCAGAGGTTATTGTACATTCTTATGCAGTAAAGCTGCTGCACACGACCCACTCTCTCCTTTCACAGATGACTTGTCTTTGTTTTGGAAAGAAGTGGTTTTGCTCACCTTGTGCCATTGGTGTGATTCAAAGAGGGTGCACCATGTGTCGTAGCAGCCTTCTCAAATGTTGTTACGATGGCCACACATCATTGCAGAATCCTCGACGTTGTGTGTAATTGTTTTATCAAAGGAGAGAGGACGTGAGAGAGTGACTGCAAAGAATATTCGCAGCTCAACCTTCTGTCACCAGTGTGTTTTTCACCACGTGCTGGGACATAATGCACCCTGAATCTCTACATCTAAAAGATAGTAAAAGAAAGATGTTATGTTTGGTAATTGTTACTATCTTAATGTGGAGTTGAATAACATCGGCCTTTCACACACGTTCCCTCTCACATTTAAAAGAACTATTTGTATAGTTTATATTAGTTTGAGCAATTATAAAAACGTTCCTGCTATTGGAAAACAAAATGTACATGTAATTTCATACACTATATAGGACTGAGTTTGTCTAAATCGCTGTGTCGCTTTTTTGTATCCAGTCTGCTGCAGCACATCGACTCCCTCCGATGCGCACCCAAGCCTCACTACTCATATTTTCGTGGACAGGACACCTTCTGCATCATGTAGTCCCGATCTGCCACTAAGAAGTCTCATATATGGTGCAGAGTCTTGATATCGGTATGGCTAACAACATACTCATGCTCCCACCATCATCGCAGGTTCCTCACCCACTCAGTGCTTCTGATACCACTAACTCAGTGATCAAAGAGGCCACACACGTACTGGTGGGCCTCCCTACTCGGTGGTTCGGGTCTACATGAGGCGTTTGAATCAATAGGACGGGCCATCACAGTGCTTGGAATGGGAGCAACTCTAAAATGGCGTAGAGCATGTGCGCCCCTTCTTTTTTATTGGTAGGGTCACGAGTGTTGTGACGCAGGTGCTGGATGGATGTGGTGTGGGTGTATACCAGCCATGAGGGAGTGTATGTGTGCTCTGAACCATGATTCCGGAGGTATGGGCATGGTTCCTTTGTGAGCTATATGAGGAATCAAGTGATTTGGGTGCCCGTTTTGTTGTGCTGACGACACCCGGGTCTTAAAAAGAAATGTGTCATTATAGCTGTAAAGTCCCACAACTTGGCCAACATGGAAGGTACGGGGTATTACTGACTCTATATTCGTTTATAGTTGCACACATAAAAGATGGTGGACATGACGTATTTCTGCGATTTATGAATGTTTGTTGTACATTCAGTGGAGTGTTGTAGCTGTAGTAATACAGGGCTGTGAAAGGTGTAAGTTGCAGTTTTTGGCACATGAAGGGCAGCTAATATATATATACATATTTGGTTATTCAGGTACACTGTAGAACTTGGTGCTGGAAATCAGTGTTCGAGCCTCGGAGTTGCGTCCACATCCTGTTATTGTAGAGTAAAGACGAAATTTACACGTGCCTGAAAATGTATTAGTTTTGGGTTGATTTTGCGCTATATAAATATGCTAAAATAAAATAAAGGAGGAATAGCCCACACTTAAGGAGGTCATTAGGATTGCGGTTTTTCCGCATCCTCGGGGCCGGCGGAAGCCACCGCCGGCCCCGAGGATGCAGAAAAACCGCAGCGGACTGACCAAGGACCCACCGCCACATTAGGATGGCTGGTGGGTCCTGGTTTCCGTCCGCAGCTTTTCCGCCGCGGCTGGCTTACAACCGCGGCGGAAAAGCTCTGATATGGTGACGGTGTCTCTCAGACACCGTCCGCCATATCAGGATGGGATTTTAAAAGTGCTTTTCCGCTGCGGGTTTTCCGCCGTGGAAAAGCATACGGATCTTCACCTAGGGGGCCCGTTGCGGGCCCCCTAGGTGAAGGGGGGGTGGGGGGTGCACATGGGGGGTACCTATGGTACCCCCCTGCATTTGCATGCAGAAAGCGGCAGGCACCGCGCGGTGCCTGCCTCTTTCTGCATGCAAATGCAATGCGTGCATTTTTAACATTGCCGCGGGTGCAGCTTGAAGCTGCACCCGCGGCAATGTTAAAAATAGAGGATGTGACCGCCAGGGTGGCGGTCACATCCTAATCGCACAGGAGGGGACTCCGTAGCCCATGCGGACGTCCCCTCCTCCTCAATGATCGCGGACGGACGCATGTCCGTCCGTGATCATAATCGGCCTAACTGTCACAGGTAAGATGGTTGCATACGCTATTTATAGCACAATATAATGTGGTAGGGTGGAGGAGCAGCATTTTACAAACACAATAAATACACAAACTCAGATCGACTCCATTTTATTACGTTGTTGTTGGTAAGAAGTAGAATAGTAATCATGATATCATATACAGATATTTAATCATAAACGGTTTATGACTTCTGCTGTACAAAGGAGCATTGTATGTCAAATAATACACAGAAGATTCTATCGTAAAGAGTTCATGAGTTGTGGTGGACTGAGGTAGGGGTGGTTTGTATGGAGCCTGCGATGATGCATGGTCCAGGCAGACTGCATTGGTAAAAATGTGTTTTGACTATTGAATTTTGCCTTAACAAGGGCACGTGGCGATTATTTACGGCGTACTGAGTTAGTGGTACGTTTGGTGTTTATCGTGTGCTCACCCTGCGATGATGCGTGATCTGAACGGGCTGCACTGAAATCATTCACTGTTAAATACTGGAGTATATGAACTTTGAGGGGGGAAAAAAACTAGCATTGATGGTTATCAATTGCTGTGAAAACTAGGTGTACTGATTGCTCCTCATAACAAATTAAACGATTCCTCTTCACACAGTGCATTGTAACTTTCACAAATTGGGGACGTATGTCTGGTGGCGATGTTGAAGGTGATACCTCATAGGTACTTGGTATTGCTGGTGGTGGAGGTACATTTTGGAGCAATCTCGTACATTGTTTGTTTTCATAGTTCACATGATCCAGCTATTGAAGGTGCTTGCACATACTAGCAGTGCAACAGCACTATTTATTTGTCTGCTTTAATCAAATCGAGGCTGAATTTAATGCTGTCTGTAGTGTAGATGAAAAGGTAAATTCAAGTTGAGAACCCTACTGTGCATAGTGCACATAGAAGCTAGTAGTCAGTACAGTTATAGAACATTTCTTTTTCACTTATTTTAACAAAGTCTAAAAGGGACAGTATGTCTCACTGTGGCATAAAACTGTTCACTCTTCCTTCGAATGATTTATGGTGCACTGAGTTAGTAGTATCTTTGGCGCTGAGCTTGTACATACCCTGCAATAATGTGTAATGCAGGGGGGCTGTACTGGGAGCAATGTTTTTTGCCTAGTGAATTCTGCTTTAATAAGGCTACGGTGAAATGACTTGTGATGCAGTGATTTAGTGGTAACGAAAGAAGTCAGCGTGTGTGTACCCTGTGATGATTTGTGGTTCGGGGGGGTTGCAGTGGTATAATGTCTCTTGTCTACTGGAATGCGTGATGTACAATCGCCATTCTATCTGAAAAAATCTGAGCACATACAATACAATTGTCTCTGCATTAAATTAATCAAGGTTGAATTCCATATTGTCCATAGTATACATGCAAAGGTGACTTCAAGTTGTTAACCCTGCTGTCCGCAGAGTACATGGAAGGCTGTAGTTGACACAGACATCGAGGAATGCTTTTTTTTGTTACATACTTTAACAAAATCTGATGACACAGTGCTATTTTTCTGCCTTAAATAAATCGAGACTGAATGTTGTCTGTAGTGCTTGTGCGCCACTGGTATCAAACGGTAAACTCTTTTGATCACAGTGTACATTTGAAAACAGAACTCACTACAGTCATTGAGGAATTTTTTTGTGGCATCCTTTAACAAAATAATGTTTGCCTTACATAAATCAAGGATATCTTGAATGCTGTCCGTAGTGTAGATGGAAAGCTGAATTCAAGTTGTGAACCCTGTTGTATGCAGTGTAGATTTAAGGCAGTAGTCGACACAAAGATCTATATTAATGCTATTTTGTCACAGAATCTAAGGACACAGTACAATTGTCTCTGCCTTAAATAAAGCAAGGCTGGATTCAATGCTGTCCATAGTGTTGATGCAAAGCTGAATTCAAGTTGTGAACCCTGTTGTATGCAGTGTAGATTGAAGGCAGTAGTCAACACAAAGATTGATGAATGCTATTTTGTCACAGTTAACAGAATCTGACGACACAGTACAAGTGTCTCTGCCTTAAATAAAGCAAGGCTGGATTCAATGCTGTCCGTAGTGTTGATGCAAAGCTGAATTCGACTGGTATCAAGTTGTCAACTCTACTGACCGCAGAATAGATTGAAAGCAGTTCTCAGCACAGATACTGAAGACAAATTAAGATCCAAAGTTGCATTCAAGTTGTGAACCCTGCTGTCCGCACGTCGATGGAAACCACTAGTCGATACAGACATAACTCTGCGGTGCAGTGGCGCTGAGTTCGCAATCGGCCTGTATCAATGAAGCACGAGGTCATGGCAGCAGCCACGTGGCAGGGTGGGGACCTTCGCTGCGCCGCAGTCTCTTCTCTTGGCAGAAGTGAACCACACCCAAGGCGTAGCCTAATTATTTATAGTTGTACGTTGACGTTGTTTACGTTGGACTAGCCTACTCCGATTCTGTTTCAAAGGGGGTGGTGAACACAGCTACATGACCAAAATATTCCCCAATGTCTGAGATAATATGGTTGCATCCACTATTTAGTACACTACACGTATCAATGGTATATGTATACACTGAAATGTTTTTGATTTCGATAGTGAATTGTGTATAGTATTTCACTGGTAGTCTTAGCGTTGTGTACATTATTATTGATGTTCAAGTTCTTTCCCTTATACATACTTGGTTGTCACATCTCTGTAGATTAAGCTAGTGTGCTGTTGAGGGGATATATTATTTTGGAAAGGTTTGTTGTCCTGTTTTGCGCTGCCTTTGAGGTAGTAGGAAGGAGAGGTCCATGGGGTTGGTTGTAGTGGTAGTGGCGAGTATTGTGATTTTGTTGGGTGTCGGAAGTGTATAATTACAATCTCTAACACATATTGCTTTTTAAACATGGGTGTGAGTTCGATGTAATTCACGTAGTACATGTTCGACATTCTTACAGTAGTTAAATGTTGATGGTAATTTGTTAGTGGTAAGTGGAACTATTGCCAGATTTTTTTACGTAGCATTGCAGATTTGGTTTCTGGTTGAAAATATGGGGAGGTGGTCAACATAATAAGTAGAAATTGTCATTTAAAAACCCTTTGAAATTCACTGAAAAAAACATAGGTTTCAAGCAGGTTATGTTTAGGAATTAGCATTTAAAAAACCTTAGAAATTCACTGAAAATACCAACCATTGAATTCCTCCATTATAGTTAGTTGAACTAACTGTAACTCTCGCGCCTGCAATCCACTGGTGAAGATGTCGCATATTACATTATTCTTGACATGGTCAGTGACATCACTGATGACATCACTGATGACATCTCAAATGACATCACTGATGACATCACTGATGACATCATCCACGTGATAATCAGATACACCTCATCATACACTACTATAATCTTTTATTACTCACTGTAAAATATAGAGTACCATATTTGAATCCATTGACACAGTAATACAAGTATCTAAAACCCCACTCAGTCATTCTTAGATCTACACAAACATGTAATCAATTATCTATAGATTCACTCATACATGCTGTTAATGATCAATAGAACACTATGAAATATACTTATACACCTATATTGACATTACACACCAGCACACATCCTATTTAATTATGCAGTCATCCTGCTCACTTATGCAAACAATGGATCATACTTATATTTACTGAAATACACGCTTATAGAAACACCACTTTATTTAATCATATAGATAGTAACTCATACTTAGTGTGTTATAAAATCACTATTACAAGTATACAGTTATCCATACAGTCACTCATGCAATCACTGAGTCTTATGTATACTTATTTATATACAACAAATGTCACATACACTGCCTTTTATTATTCTAGTTTGTTTGGACATGTACCATTGAGAGATATTTTTTGTCATCAGCACATCCATATACATATTCACTCACCCAATCAAGTATTTTAACATGTAGTCTTAACATCATATAACTACTGAATCAACTATTGACACATCTTTGGGCAGTCAAAACCCCCCCCACCGAACCACACACAGATTCACTCTCCCATACAAATAATTAGTTAACTAACCAATAACTAATATA